>NC_048272.1:31751044-32421044 GCF_009762535.1 Notolabrus celidotus | reverse complement strand
TGTTCATAAATGCAAAGTTTGAACCAAAATAAACACTGAAAATAAAGCATTAGCTGTTGTCAAATGTGTTCCTGCAGAGTTATAAAATAACTGTCTATTCTGTAAAGTGTTGAATTGATGACATTGACCACTATCAGAAATACAACATATTTTTTCATGTCCTGTAAGCATGCAACGCAAAGCACTGTTTCATACAGTGTCCTACAGAGCAATGCAAAGAAACACACTGCAATGTGTGCAATGTGTGCAATGACGCAACCTCAAAGACCTTAAGCATCCTGGCAAACACTACGCCTCTTATTATGCAAATGTATGCAGGACTCTTGGCTATAATATCTTCAACACCAATGAATTACAAAAAAAATCCACCCTCATTTTAAACCAGGGTGTAAACATGTTTGATTGTGATGTAAATGGTATTTTAACATGGGTGTTAATGGGGATTCGTGGCTTGTGGAGACAACCTCAAGTGGACACTGGATGAACTGCAGCTTTTTGCATTTCTGCATTGACTTGATGCTCCCCAGATTTTGCTTTTTGGGGCCAAGTCTGTGCAAAAAACTATAAATAATACATTTGCATGGCCACTGTGTTTTGAATCAAAATACTGATGTGTCCTCTGGTTGCTAGGGAACAGTTATGATCTTTTTCTGGAACGCAGTGCCACATAGTTGGACTGTGATATCATAGTTGAGATATGACATCAGGCTTTCTGCAGACTATATACCAGATGTCTCAACCAGATCTTCATCACCACTTCAAGTAGTCTAACTACCAGTCGGTACTTTGCAAAGCCTTCAGAGCATTCACAAACCCATCCACTTAACTCTTACTTCCAGACTCTTCTAGTTTATCTAAAGCAATGGACAGAAGAAATAGAAACCAAAGGAGGTGGAGAAACATGGAGACAGCGAACAGCAACGTGAGAGACCACGGCTGCCAGCCTGAGTCCTCCGTGAAGGAGAACGAACTGTCTCAGCTGAAGGCAGAAAACGCTCGTCTGAAAGAGCAGCTCGAGGAAGCTCATCAGCTGCATTACCACCGACACGTCGCTGCAGAGAAACAAGCAGGAGAGATGAAGATCCAGCTGGATAGGGCTCACTTTAACCTGTATGATGCAAAAAAGAGAGCTGAAGTCTCTGAACTGAAGCTCAACATGATGAGACAGAGACTCATGAGGAAAAGCACTACTGTCGCACAGCTTTCCACAGCAGACCAGGTCACCCAGAGCCAGGAGAGAGACACATCAGAGCTGATTGTGCAGCTGCAGGCGGCTCATGAAGAGCTGCAGAAATGCACTGAAAAGCTTCAGGCCAATGAGGACAGTGACCAAGACGCTGAGGAAGAGCAGCGGGACAAAGTCAAGGCACTGAAAGCTGGCATCTTCAACCTTGGTGAAAAGCTCCAGCAGGACCAAGCTGCCTTACTAAAGAGAGCTACAAAGATTGTTCCCTGCACTGAGGACCAGAAGAAGCTGTCAGAGGAGGTGCAAAAGATAAACGTGCACCTCCAGAAGCTCCAGATGGATGTCCTGAAGCAGGCCCTGAGTCTGAAGACCCCTGGAAAGGAGAAAACTGCTCCCAACAAGTACCTGTGGGTAAGGACTCACACGGACCAGGAGCAGCAGACTGACCAGCTGCAGGAGACCACGGAGACTCTCTCTGTGGAGCAAGATCTGCAAAAGGTGAAAGAAGAAGCTGCGGAGGAGATGAAAAACATGCAGACTGCCTTCACCACTCAGCTCCATGACCTCCAGAAGTTCAACAATGAAATCATGGCTTCTGAGAAGGAAGCAGTGGACCAGCTGAAGCTCCAGCAAGAGCAGTGGACGGAGGAGAGGAGCTCCCTTCAGAACACCATCCAGCTCCTCCACACTACCCAGAAAGAGAAAACTGAGAAGTGGACGGAGAGAGAGAGAGAGATGGTCGCCAGAATGGACGAGCTTGACAGCAGGATGGCAGAAACGACTGCTAAGAAAAAGAAGAAGAAGAAAAGCTGGCTCAAGAGACTCTTCACGCGCTCCAGCCCTGGAGACGCCGTCTCTTAGTCACACTGAGAACATTTAAATGTGCAAAACAAAAATAAAAATACATGCATATTATGTTTTATGTCTGTTGAGGTTCATAAATGTCATTTTAAAGTCAATACAACATTTTTAAGGTTTGGTTACTTTCTCCTCTGGAAGGACATGCACGTGAAAACATCTTTAAAAAGTTTTCACCTCTGCGTTCGTCCTCACTGAGTGACATTTCAACATTTTATTAATATTTACTTTATTTTTATTTGTTTGTGAAGCCCTCTGAAAGTTTGTGACATGAATAAAAGAAACGATTACCACTTCTTCTAACAATCATAATACAAGCGTTATTAACTTCAGAGGTTTGTTTAGTGTCTCCCGTCAGGATGACACATGGACTCTGAAACTAATCAATGAGTTTGATATCGGAAGCATTAATCTTCTTCAACAGTAACATGACTGAGTCTGTTTGAAACATCTCTTCATTCACCTACAGTATCTGTACACACAGCCATCACTCTCTCATCCATTCATACGTCAAAGTGTCTGTGCAGTTATAGTGTGCGGTACAGTCCTCAGACATTACTCACAGCGACAGTGACGGAGTGACTGCCAATAATCCAAACAGTGAACATACGTCACACATACACACTCACACACAAACACACTCACACACACTCTCTGAGACTTTGCTGGAGCTCACACATGAACGATGGACCTGATTCAGATGTCTGATGGCGACTTTGAGCCTCTGCACTCTCATGGCGTTGGCCCGAGTCAAATTCAAGGATTAAAGCAAACAAATGCAAAATTTTTCTGCCTATCGGTCACTTCCCAAAGGTTTTCACCTAAAAAGGAGTATACCATTTACATGCCTTTAGCCCAAGGACATGTACACAGTATACTGTCCTTTAATACAGTGGTTCCCAAACTTTTCAGCCGTAACCCCCAAAATATAGATGCCAAAGACACGGGACCCCCACTGTACTTCAAAGTGATTTAATGTGGCTTAATTTAGCTGGTCTGCAGAGAATTAGCCTACCTATGTGAGCACGTGGCTGTGTTTCCTGTGCCATTATGAATTAACCTGCTGCTACTGATGCTTTTGATAATTACCGGTTCACTAACCCTAAACTTAGGAGTCATCTGGCAAAAAAGGCAGAAAACTGATTACATTTTATATTTTCATGGTTTTATTTCTAGTTTAGCTACTACTTGTGTCAATATTTTTACTATAATGGTTAAAATGTACTATTTTCTAGATAACTTTAATAAAAAAAAACATTCTGGAAGACATCTCACGACCCCCCATTTGTGTCCCGCGACCCCGGAGGGGGTCCCGACCCACACTTTGGGAACCCCTGCTCTAATAAAGCATTTGGCAGGGAGGAGGTGTGCTGCAGAGCACAAATGGCGGCTTTCTGTGCGTCCTCTGACTGATGGCGCATTAGGACTACACCACTTACCGACAGGCTGTCCATTCTCCCCCACTTCATTTAACCAAACCCATCTCCACTTATTTTTGACAGTTTTGTCAATGGTCAAAATGTTGAAGCCTTCTACAACAAACAGCGCGTCCATGCTGGCATACTAAATGAGCCAGAAAAACACTCAAAGAACTAAGAACTGGATCTAAGAACTGGACACACCATCTGGGACTGTAGAGACTTCGTCGGTCCAACTGCGGTCAAAATTCAAGGAAAGAGAAGCCGCTGACTACCGCTACAGAGTCAGGCAGACACGTTCTGTCGAGTCCTCATAAACGTATTTTTATCATGCATTCATCCAAAAAAACACAGGGGAGGCAAGGAGGGAGAGGAGACGAGGTGGAGAGGAAGTGCTCATGACACAGAGGAGGCAAGGACTGTGGAAGCAAGGAGGGAGAGGAGACGAGGTGGAGAGGAAGTGCTCATGACACAGAGGAGGCAAGGAGGGAGGAGAGAAGAGAGAAAGTCCTCACAGAGGAGACAAGGAGAGAGGGAAGAAGTACTCATGACACAGAGGCAAGGGCAGAGGAGAGGAGGAGTTAGGAAAGAAGGTTGGGAGGAGAGGAAGGTAGAGAGGAAGATTTAGGAGGGACAGCAGCGTGCTTTTGTCGTGGAACTCAGTTTGCCACTACTTGCTTGTTCAATAGTTGAAGTTCTATCTGAAATAATGCATCATTTATCTTTGTATTGCCATGTGTTTTGTTGATGTAAACCACACATTGTATAAAATATAATGTATTCTCACTCATTGGTTATTATAAAGAGGTGTTTTGAATCCTAACAATGGTAGCCAACACATTATAAAAGGCTGACTCCAACAAACTTCCAGTTAATCTAGAAACTGGAAAAAAGGCTGAGGTGAGACTAGTGAGCGTCAAACAGCTACTGCGTCTACCTGTAAGTCAAATCAGTGACGCCCCTTATTACTCACACTTATGATGAACTCTTAGCCTTCATAAAGTAAAATTAAACAAAAAGAGAAAAAATCCCTCCTTTTACAGTTGACACAAATTAAAAATGAGCTGTAGAGACCAGAACCTTTTTTTTCTGCAACAGGCTGTAAAAAAGGACATTTTATAATAGGCTCTAAAAGGTTCCCTTTGCTTTTGGAGCAAGCCTCAAGTGGACACAAGAGGAACTGCAGTTTTTTTCACTTTCACATTGGCTTCATTTTCCAACACCAGAGGTTGCTGCTCGAGGAAAGCAATATTGACAGACTAAATATAGCTGATAAGGTGTGTTCAGACTGAAGACAGCTAATATTTTTATGCTTATCTGGGTCATGTTGGTCCACGTTACTTTATTTGTACATGTAGGTAAATTTGTTTTGCACCAAGATGATGATATCCAGTTTGGCATCCAATTACCAAACAACCACAGCATTAAACAACATAGCGAGGCCAGATTAAAATAATATAAAACATGATAACTCAGGGTTCCATCAATCAGAACAGAAGTCAGAGAGATAAGACAGAAAAAATAAGATCAATAAAATTACTTTGATAAATATATAATCTCTGGAATAAAACCAAGGTAGTAGCAAGGTAGAAACCAATTAGTGTTTTCTCACATGTTCAAATTTCTAACATGTGTGCCTTCAGGTGATGTAAGAAACTCAGACACAATGATCCTGCAGTGAAACCTGCGCACGTAACACAGGGCTGAGCATTTAGTTTCCCTCAGAAGTGTGTCATGCTGCACACTATCTTGAAATTGTTCTCGGGTTTCATACTTAAGTAAACGTGCTACAGTTTATGAATAATCACGAAATCAGCCTAATAAGCTTTATATGTCCCAGCTTGACTATAAATGTCTCTTTTCTCTCTCTTAGATCTGAAGAACGGTTCAGCGATCTTCTGGCAGGGCGGAGTCAGCGGGGGATACCAGGTCATGTTGTTGGACGAGGATCAGGGATGGCTGTTGGTCGGTGGGAAAGACCACATCTACCTGCTGAGGCCCGACAGCCTGGATCGGCCCACACAGACGGTGAGATGTTAAATCATGCTGTTGGTGCCTCTGGTGTTTGATGCATCTCCATCTAACCTTCTGAAAGTAAAAAATAAAACCTTAGGATCATAATTTTGCAGTTGATTACAGGACTGTGTTTTACCTTCAGATCTACTGGCCCGCTGTCAGAGAAGATGTGAGGCACTGCATCATGGCTGGGAAAAATCTGGAGGTGAGCATCTTTAAATCACAAAAAACTAACTACAAAATATAAGACAATTACAACTTTCCCTATATATGTTTGTGGTGCATTTTTATGGATTCAATACTTTCCTTTGTTCCCCTGTTAGTCCAGCTGAACTTACTGTATATGTGTGCAGACCGTCAGCCTTTTTCCCTCTTCCCTTAAGGAAAAGTTTGACGTTTGGGGAAATGCCCTTACTTTATTCACTGCTAGAAGCTAAGTTAGCTTATACTTAAATAAAGACTTGACACAGAGAGGAATGGTTGGCCTGTCTTTGTCCAAAATACAACTTCAAGCAACCCTTACATTGAGTAAATAACATTTATATCTTGCGTGTAAAACTGAAATGTAAACCCAGTAATGATAATTTTTATGAGAGGTTGTGGTCCAAGGCTCTTTCTTAGCTTCGTCCCGTGGTCTCCCAGAGTCTTCACATGCCAAGTCCTGCAAATCATCCATGTAAAACAATGTGATGTTGTTTTTTGTGCATTAGAGCGTCTCTTGTGAGTGTTTTGCTGAGCAAGGCTCGCTGCTTTTCCTCTGTTACTAGTCTCTGTGCTAAGCTAAGTTAGCAGGCTTTTGGTAATAACTTCATATTTACTCTACATGCATGAAATGGGTTTCAAACCTCTCACTTAACCAGAAAGAACACCTGTAGAATGAGACATGCCTGTGTGTCTGCGTTATTTCTTGTGCCTGATTTTGTTAAGTGATATGATCGATCATGTTTTGTTGTCTTTATAGACCGAGTGTGCAAACTTTGTGCGGCTGCTGCAGCCGTTCAATAAAACCCAGGTCTATGCCTGTGGGACTGGAGCCTTCCATCCACAGTGCACATACCTGCACCTGGATCACAACACGGAGGTAACAGCACAACCATGTGTTTATTTATCCATTCATGGAAATCACATCCTCAGTTTGTTGTTTGCAAATGTAGCTGATGTTTTCTTTCATTTTTGTGTTACTATGTCACATGATGATATATTTGGATTCCTGTGCTCATTCTATTACTTTAAGTGCATTTTTTTTTCTTGTAGTTTAGTGTGCAAACATTGACAATTTGATGTCAAATTCTAATTTTGTAAAGGTAAAAGAGGAAAGAACACTTGCAAACAGTGAAATGGCTTGCAATAGCTTTTTTAGACTCATCATGTTGCTGTCCTGACACCTTCATCTGGGTACATTTTATATCAGGTGTAGGGCTTAAAGGTGCAGTGTGTAAAACTTGTTGCACATTGTTCGGTCTCCTTTCACAGAGGCAGCCATCTTGCACCGCCATTTTACTACAGTAGCACAAAATGAACTAACCTTACGCCATACACAAAATTGTATTTAGTGCCTGAAATGCATCGGTTGAAAGATTAAGATAATTGAAGAAGAGTGTGGTTGTTGTGCGCAAAACATTTTATATTGTCAGACACTTTTGATGGTAAAAACTTGACAAAGGAGGATCATGCTTATCATGCATCACAGGAGCTTCTTGTCCTCAAAGGCCACCGTTGACAGAAGGGGTGAACATTTGGAGTGCTAAATATTCCCATTTCTACACACTGTACCTTTAACCTGATAGAGGTCCTATCACCAGGATGTTGTGTTCACATGTTCAGATTATGTAAGTTTTTGTGAAAAACTAAATCAGAAACAAGTTTAAGTCTTCATTATGACTTTTTCAAATTTTCCCTTAGTTGTTTCTCTTCTTCACATTCTGCAAATTTAGTTGACTTTGTGTAAGAAATGTGCTACATAAATAAACTTGTCTTGCCTTAGGCTCAAGTCAAGCTCCACCTGATGATGGTCTAGAGACTTAAAACAATGAAGCTATTCATCCAGTTTTATCCTTTTGCAAGTGAAAAGACAGTGTGCAGAGTTCTCTCCTCTCTTGCATTTGGACATTTTCCCCAACACTCCAGTCAACAACAAATTGACAATGGCATGGTTCTTATCTTAACTTCAGAACATTCACATATTTCTAATACATTAAAAAGTTCTCACAGAGGTGCAGATATCTAAAACATCAGTGATAAAACTCATGTTGGTGTTGGTCTCTCTGAATCAGTAAATCACTTAACAGAGCTCTCACTGTGTGCTTATAATCGACAATCATGCACGAAGAAATCCATCAAAGAAAGTACGAGCCAAGAGTCAGCGTCCTCTTTGCTCTTCGGTGTATCGGTCATTCTGAGTGTGTGCGTGTGTGTGGTCTCATTATCTCTCTCTATCTCTCTCTCTCTCTCTCTCTCTCTCTCTCTCTCTCTCTCTCTCTCTCTCTCTCTCTCTCTCTCTCTCTCTCTCTCTCTCTCTCTCTCTCTCTCTCTCTCTCCGCCTCTCTCTACTGTAGGAGCCACAGTTCACGTTGTCTCATGACGTGGAGTCGGGCAGAGGGAAATGTCCCTTCAGTCCGAGGGAGCCCTTCACTGCTAGACTGACTGGTAGGTCTGATCTAGTCCACCCACACACACACACCCACACACACACACTGTGGGTCCATTAAATCACTGTGTGTCACTCTCTAACAGCCGTTTTCATATTTCTGGTGACACTAATGTTTTGCCGAGTACAATCCCTCCTCTGTGTCATTCCTCACAGTACATCGTTCGTCCAGCTGTGTGGTGGGTGGTCTGCCTCACTTACTTCATATTCTGATGTCAGCTGCTGGTACATGCGACATGTCAGACATAAAACCCATCAGTTACATGTAAATCCCCCAAAAAATCAGCTTTAAGTTGTCAAAATGAGCTTTTACAACATGATAGCTGCACCAGTGTTGGCAGCTCGAGAAAGAGGATTTCAATTATCCAGTTACAGCAAACATAACTTCTCCTGATTTTTTTTTTTCAGCTGTGGAGTTACAAGTTGTGTACAAGATAAGATTTGTTTGGGAGGTGAATCAGTTGAGTATTGAAATTAAAGAGCCTCAATATGAAGTGACATTTGTTAAACTAATATTTTCTTCTGTTTTGAGGTGAAACACTTTATACAGATTGTGTTGCTCAAACTTAATTGCAAAACAGACGAGAAAATAGCTGTTTCTAGAGTTTTGAGATCAACCTCAAGTGGACACTAGAGGAACTGCAGTTTTTAGTACTTTCACCATGGCTTCATTTCTCAAGACCAGAGGTTCAGCTCCTCCTTTACATTATTCAAACTCACAGCTTGGAGTGAAACGGTTAAAAGTAAATCCAACAGTAGTTGTTTTTGTAGATTTTTGAAGCCAAAGAGGCAAGACATTTGCTGGTGATGCAGCATTTGTAGGAAACATTACCATAGAGAAATTTGAGGTATGTTTAATGACATAGTTGCAAGACGCATGGTTTGAGATAAACAATTATTATAACCTTGTTTAAGACAATAATAGTGATAGAATAAATAAAAGTCTTAATGTCACATATTTTGGGATGTTTACACTCTTTGTGCTGTTTTGTCTCTGGTCTCTAAAGCTTGGGTCTAATTTGAAAAAGCTGTGGTTCAATTATTGGACGAGTTATTAAAAGCTGAGAGGCCGTGTTCAGGGAACAAACTGTGCTGCAAAGTGTGCCGAAGTTAGACATATTATAAAGTCTCAGAGGCTGTTTGGGGGATTTTTTAAGATTCAAAAATATAACCAAACAAAGATGTTGACAGTTTAAGAATTAGTTTTTTTAGAAAAACATGATAAATGTACAGAGGAGTCTAACATGGATGGACTGAGTAGATAATGCATCTTATTATAAACAGGAATTCAATTGCATATGCCAGAGAAATCTCTGAGCATAACTTTTCACTTAATTTGGAATCATTTTATCACATATGTAACACATATATCATTATCTAATGGGTATTTTAAAAGGGAAGTACAAACTGGTATTTAAGTGAGTAGGCCAATTCTGCAGGAGTAGAAGTTTTGGACAAATAACAATGAAGTTTGAAAAATGATGCCCATGATTTCAGGGATTGTTTTTAGACAATAGAAGAGAATAATGTATCTACATAGTGGAACAAAAGTAAGACAGAGCAAAGGAGCAAATGAGGTGCGTACTACATACCAGATAAGCTTGTGAATATTCATTATTTTTATCCAGGCAACATTGTGGGGTATCGCAGTAATAATTTAGACCATTTAGCTGTGAATCTTGCAACACTTTTTGTATTGTTCAACTATAACTACTCCCTGAGGGAACGTTATTTCCCAAAGATAGATTTATTGTTCTGTTAATGCAAACATTGTTCAGAGTTGCATGGATTTGCACAATAGTGGTGAGAAAACCTCACACAGTATGTCATTTTTGGCTTTTAATATGGGTTTCCTTTTATCTTTTATAGACGGTGAATTTTATGCAGGGACCTCAGTCGACTTTATGGCAGCCAATGCTGCTATCTTTCGTACGTCTGTCCACGGCAACAAGCAACGTTACATCCGGACTGAAGCGTACGATCAGAACTGGCTCAATGGTGAGAAGCTTTAATCCCTTTAAGAGTTTCTTTTCCCTACAGTCTAATAAGCATATTGTTGAATTTACATTACATTAAATTGATTAACTACATCTGCCCAGACTTATTCTAACATGTATTTTAAGTCAATTAAAATCAAAGTTTATGTCTTTCTCAGAGCCGGAGTTTGTGGGCTCCTTCTCCATCCCGGACACCCACAGTCCTGACGATGACAAGGTGTACTTCTTCTTTAAGGAGAGGGCCGTGGAAGCTGGACAGTGGGACAAGAGGGTGTACACCCGGGTGGCCAGAGTCTGCAAGGTAAGGATAAGATCACTTTTTTGTATTGTGTGCAGCTGCTAGCTTGACTTTAGCTCTCTTGATGGAGATGTTACAAAGATATTTATATCTCAGTGGAAGTTTGTGGTGAAGTAGTATTAACTAAATAAGAACAGGTACTTAATCATAATCAGAAAGGTCCAGTGAAGAAGCCTTACCTGTTGACTTTGGGCTAGAGCTCCCTTCAGAGTGAGCAAGTGCATCTGATAGTTCAAGAGGTCAAGCTGGCCTAGCTAGCAGATAGCAAGCATGAGAAATTAGCCAACAGCAAATGTTACATATCCAACCAGTAGAAGTTTTATAGTAAACTTAATGTTTAAGAAATAAGCTAAACGCTGAATGTTTGAAATAATATCCACTGTCACCAAGTAGTTATTGTACCTTTAGCTTTTATTATACGTTTTGAAATAAGAAAAGAGAGTTGATGTTTCAGGAAAAAGAAACCAAAAGATGCTGACAGTATGCTAGTTAAAGAGAAAGCTAAAGTATGCAGCCAAGCAGCTAATTCTCAGAATACTACCACTAGCTGATTATTGACAACTATTAGTTACCAAAGAACAAGTTCTATGCTAGCTATTCAGCAAAAAAGAGATTGTATCCAAATAAGTGTTGAAAAAGAAAATCAATAGCTGCTTTATTGTAAAGGTAACATTAGCAACCTTAGGCAGCTGTGTGCTCATATGTAGCTGCAGACTATTTATGTCTCGCAAAAGGATGCTAAATACACGTTAAAAACCAAATCAAAAATGCAAACATTGAAGCTCAGAAACAACTTATAAAAAGTCAATTAATTATCTGGAGAATTTAGTGAAACAGCGGTTGTTAAAAATTCCACTAATAGCCCTGTAGTTTGACAGAAATGTAAGCTATTATTAAAACTGTTTGCTAATAAGTAAGAAAAGTTATACAATGGTACAAGCTAATTAGGAAAGTTGTGAGTGTTATAAAAATCCACAGTAAATGTGAACAATACAACACAGCTGCTTCATGTTGAGTTGACATTAGCTGTTTGTAAGTAATGCAGGTGAATGTCTTAAATGACAGTAAACATTAAAACAGTTGCTCTCTAGCAAAGGATTTATATTAGATCAAATCAGTTTCTCAGAAATTGTTCTCAGTTGATTTACTCATAAAGAAGATTTCAGCCTTTTTCGTGTCCTTTTTTTTAACTGCTGGAAATGTTGTATTAAACAGCAATAGGTTCCATAGTGGGAATAATTCCAGACAGGGTGTTGCAGGAAACTATGAAGGAATGTAGAAGTCTTATCTCAGCCTGACGGGTTTATTTCTTTCTTTATTTTTCTTATTAAACTCCACCCTTTCGATTCCCTTACACTTCTCTCTCTTCCCTCTTTCCCTCCATCCAGAATGACGTAGGAGGAAAGAGGAGTCTGATCAACCGTTGGACCACCTTCCTCAAAGCCCGGCTGGTCTGTTCTGTCCCCGGTCCATCTGGAGTTGATACAGAGTTTGATGAGCTAGGTAATACTTATCCCCTCCCTGTTTTTCCCTCCTGCCTCTTCACGCCCATCACTGATATAATGTTCCAGCTGTCCTCAGAGTTGTTCTTTCTTTATCTTCTCATTTGTCCTTTAAGAAGAACCAAGTTTGATAAGTTTGTTCCCTCCTTTCCTTTCCGTCGTCTGCTTACTCAACTTTCTTAAATAATGTAGGACTGACTAAGCCTGTTGATTGTCTTTGAATACTTGTGTTTTCTTATTTGACAATTTACTTTAAATATTATACTTTCTGTTCTAAATTTAGCCATGCATGTGCAACAATTAAGAATGAATACCAAGCGCTTTCTTTTTTTATCAGTCGAATTATTCAACCTTAGTGTTTGCAGAGACTGACAAGCTAATGATAACACTTTAAACTATTGAGGCTTCACAACTCAAAAGTTTTAAGTCTAAAATTGCAAAATATTGTATTACTAAGACACTGACTTGATTGGTTATGTTGAAATTAAAGCTGTCACTTTGCTCTTTTAGAGGACATCTTCATCCTGGAGAACAAAGACCCTCAAAACCCGACCATCTATGGTGTATTCAGCACATCCAGGTGTGGAAACATTCATCCTGTCTGGTCATTCAAACCCATCACCAACCTGCTCATCATTGTTGCATCCATGGATATTCATGTTGCACAGACATATTTCTGTCTGGTTCTGGTAGCATAATGTTTATTAAATGCATTACAACATAACCACTCATAACTTCCTCATTTAGTTACAATAACTCAGGTCATTGCCTTTGTTTTCATTTTACTTGTGGGTTTTAAAACGTTTGCTTGCATGCAACCAACCTTCAAAATCTAAATGTAAACAAAAGTTAAACATTTCATTCACTAATTTTAATTCCTAGTTCACAAGGTACAAATTTTCTTAAAATCTCCCTATTTCATGATTCAGGTAAATGTGTCATTCTAATGGAGAATACCACATCTTTTTCATTTTTTTGTAATTTATAAATTAATTCCTAATCATGAAGTAAGTAAGTTTGATTGCATAGGCTGTAAAAAAAAAAAGAGTGAAATCATTATAGTTTTGTGACTTTCCTCCAAAACGATACTGGAAATTTGTCTTACAAAGGCCATAATATAGTCGCACCACCCGCAGGCCTGGCATGTGCACGCCCAGTGGGACACAGGGTCAGAGGTCAGGTGTGGGTGGGAGTCAGGGCTGAAGGTGAAGAGGCTCAGCTGGTTGTGTTATTGTAGCCCTGATGTAATAAAGCAAACCCAGCTCTGTTTTCTTTTCTGTCCTCCCATCCCTCCTTCCTTCCTTCCTTCCTTTCCTCCTACTTTAGCCCTCCTCCTTTCCTGCCCCGTTCACCTGACTTACTTTTTTTTTTATCTCTTCAACTTCTCCTTTTCTCGTTCTCATTATTGAATATTGTGCATAAAATGATGTCATCTTTTTTCTTCTTCCACTCTTCCTTCCTTACTTCTACTTTACTCTACACTTTGCTTAATCCCTCCTTCTTTTTCTCTTTGATTTCATTGCTTTTAACCCGTCTCTTCATGTCTGACGCCCCTACATTTCAAACTTTCAACCTTTATAAGTCAAATAACGTCAACATCTTCTCCTTGTCTTGCAGCTCCATATTTCGAGGTTCAGCAGTATGTGTGTACTCCATGGCTTCTATACGAGCAGCTTTCAACGGACCGTTTGCTCATAAAGAAGGTCCAGACTATCGCTGGGTGGAGTACAAGGGCCGCATTCCCTATCCCAGACCTGGCACTGTAAGTACACATAAATGAATGTACAGCCTCTGTTCTCATTCCTACTGCATCTCAAGAGGATGCACAAGCTGTAATTTGGCTTCTGAATGCAGCACACTTGGCTGTTTTCAACTAACACCAACAGAAACCCAGCATCCTCCGAGAATCCAACACCTGGCAGGTCAGGTGATTATGGACAAACTGCAACCATGATTGAAAACCTTATAACCATAGGTTGCTCAAAAATAATCATCATGAAGAACTTTAAAACAGATGCTATAAGAACCCCCCCCAGTGTTAATCATGGAATAGTTGCAATCAATCAATCTATCAATCAATCAATCAATCAATCAATCAATCAATCTTTATTTATATAGCACCAAATCACAACAAATGTTATCTGAAGACTCTTTCCAAACAGAGCAGGTCTAGACCATACTCTGTTCTATTATTAACAAAGACCCAACATCAAGACAGGATAAGATCCAGTCCCATCTTACAGACAGGACTCAGTCTGATCTCATCTTAATCCACCATGAGCAGAGCACTTTGCAGCATTTAGCAAGTTACAGTGGCAAGGACAAACTTCCTTTAACAGGCAGAAACCTCCAGCAGGACCAGAGTTAGACAGACATCTGCTGAGACCGAGTTAGGGTTGGACAGAGGGATAAAGGAGAATAAGAGAGAGAGGGAGAGAGAGAGAGAGAGAGAGAGAGAGAGAGAGATGATAGTAACAGCAAATGTTTGACCCATATGCTTATCATAAACTGCTGCTGACAGAAAGAGGAGATCTTTGCAGCGAACAATTTCTCTCTCGGCCGGCATTGACATCGCTTTTACTCCTCATCACTCCGACTGTCCTCACTTTCTTCTACATATCTTGCTCTATCTTCTGTGGTGTCCTCACTGATGCTGCGCTCAGGATCAAATCAAAACAGTTGACCTGACATGGTGTTGATCTTGTGTATAAAAACCACAAGGTTTAAAAACAACAACAAAATTATGTCACTGCCCAGAGTGCATTGCAATGTAAACAACAATGACGATATATACGAGTGCATTCATTTTTAAAATGTTCTTAAAAAGTAGAAATCTTGTGTTTTGTTGTAGGACATACGTATATTTAACATGACATCGGGGATCAACTAAGCCCAACATGTCTTATTATGCAGGGTTCTTTCTGAGACCTCAAGAAATCTAGGAGGCAGGAATCTCAAAACCTTGTGGAAACTTACCAAACTCTCAGCAGGGAGGAGGTTACAAGTGATGACTTTTTAAATTTTCTGTGAACTGATCCTTTCAAGAGGCGCCTGTTTGACTTTGTGGTTAAACCTCATGTGCAGAGACTTTGGTCCACAATGCAGCCATTTGGGTTCGATTCCAACCTACCCTTTGTGGCATGTCATTTCCCACTCCCCTTCCTAGAGTCCTCCTCGTTCTCCACCATCTTATCTCTGAATAAAGACAAAATAAAACTCTTTAAAAAACGAGAAAGGTCTCAAAGTGCAGGGTAAGGCTTTGGCCTCTTTCTTATTAAAGTTCTCAGCCCATATTTCTCTTAAAATAAAGTGTTGACAGGATAGTTTTTATGTTTGTGTGAATAACTAAATGTTTCCTGTGAGATTAGAGTCCGAACACACACGGCCCCATTTAATGAAAACAAGCTGATGAAGCTGTGAGAGGGTTAAACTCTGTGATTTAACACCCAGCAGTGAACTCCTCTGGGAAGCTTCAACTTGTCAGGAAGGCGGAGGTTTTAGTGTTTGAGTGTGTCAGGTGTTATTTCATTCTCCCTGCAGGGGAATTCACCTCTCGGTGGAGCCGTTCTGCATCATGTGGTTGATTGCAGAAGAGGTCAGCCACGTCAGTGTTTGTGCATGTGTGTGTGGATGATGGGGAGGCAGGTTTGAGTCGAGCCGAGTGGTTAAATGCAACAAAATAGAATCGATAAAATGTAAAAGAGCGTCTACAGCAGCCTCCAGCAGTCATGTTTCATTTTTGAAGTAATGTTTCCTCCAAAGTTTTAATGTCCCAAAAGAGATATAAAACAGGGAGCATTTTCCAGCAGCAGAAGTTCCAACTTAGGGAATTAACGTGGAACTAAACAACTAATTTCTTGTGGTAACATGGTAATCATCCAGGTGAAAACAAGTCAATGTCTCGTTCCTTAAGCGTTGCCTCCTAAAAGTTTGTGACACAAAAATCTCTAAACTTTTGTTTTTTAGCTGCTGAAAAATTAATGAAATCCCCTTTTAAACATTTTCTGGATTACTTTTTAATAAATTCTAGACAACGCTAAATCTCTGTACTTGCTCAAAATAGTGACAATAGTGATAATCAATCAATCAATCTTAATTTATTCAGGACCAAATCACAACAAATGTTATCCTCAGACTCTTTACAAACAGAGCAGGTCTAGACCGTACTCTATGTTCTTAACAAAGACCCGACATCAAGACAGGATAAGATCCAGTCCCATCTTACAGACAGGAGTCTGATCTCATCTTAATCCACCATGAGCAGAGCACTTACAAGCATTTAGCAAGTTACAGCGGCAAGGACAAACTTCCTTTAACAGGCAGAAACCTTGAGCAGAACCAGACTCATGTTAGACAGACATCTGCTGAGACCGTGTTGGAGAGAGGGATAGAGGAGAATAAAGACAGAGAGAGCGTGATGAGACGGATAGTAGTTGTAGTAGCAGTTGTCTACAAGTGCACATGAAAAAGATGAAACAAGATGCAAAATCTTCCTCTAAATTTAATTCAAAAGTCATTTCTAGGCACACCATCCTGTTATCTTTTTTATTGAGTTTAAGTTGTTTCAATCTATCCCATCACTTCATTCAATCCATTAGCTCATCACTGTCCTGCAACAGTGGCAGATATTCTTCATATCTTAATTATTAATAATACAACAGAAAGAGCCTCTGAATTGACTCACCCACTTTGGCGTTCTTTTATGTGGTTAAATTTGGTGTCTTGGGAACACTTTACAACCAACATCCATCCAGCACTCTCAAAAACTGTGATTTCTCTAACCCTCAGTGTCCCAGTGAGACGTACGATGCCCTCCACAAGTCCACCAAGGACTTCCCAGACGAGGTGGTGAGCTTCATGCGGCAGCACCAGCTGATGTGGGAGCCTGTCATGCCTCTGGGCGGCAGACCCGTCCTGACTCAAGTCAACGCAACCTACATGTTGAAGAAGGTCGTAGTGGACAGAGTGGATGCTGAGGACGGACCTTATGATGTCTTACACCTCGGCACAGGTGAGGGGGGACACACCAAGAGGTTAGGGAGTTAGGGAATGCAAAAAGAGGAGACAGGGGAGGAAATTATGAGTTTTGTAGTCTGGCTTGGCTTGGAAAATGTTTATGTTAAGAAAAGTATCTTTATCCAGGATTTCTCTTTAATTAATTCAGTTTTTATTCTCAGTGTTATATATTTTCAAACCTTGACACGCTTTGTCTTTTCTGGCCTTCTGGATACAAACACAGTCACAGATTCAGAAAAAGGATAAACATATTTTCATCCAGACTTTCTGATGACTTCAAAGATTCAAAGAAACAACTTACAAGCAGCAGTTACTTTAACAAACTGAAACGATCCGTGCCTTCTGTTAAATCCACCTTTTTGTCCTGTTGAAAAGACATTGAGCTCTGTGATCGAAGCCGATAAGCTGATACTAGAGATGCACAAACTTCCATCTGGAGAGAGGGAGGTTCAGCAGATAACGAGAACACAAATTTAGTTAAAGCATCTTTCCACAACTTCACATTTAACCATCATGAACACGTCTTCCAGGATGTCTGAGTGAGCTTCATCTGCTGGTTTGTTGTGTAAACTCTGAGCGTTGGTTCTTTCATTATCTCTTTAAAGAATGTCTGAAGGTGAAAATGGAGAAGTTTTCTGTTTCATCCCAGAGCGACTCTCCTGGCAGGGTGAATGAGTTCTTGAGTGTGTCTGGTCCTTGTAAGCATGTGTGTGTGTGTGTAGCTGTATGTATTTGTGAGCCTGTGTTTGTGCGTGTGTGTGACAGTGAGAGGTTGTGTGTGTGTGATAAATGGTGGAGGTTGTTTAACAGCTGCTGACAGGCTAAGGGTTCAGAGGTGCTCCCTCAGCTCCATACATCTCCTCTAAGTGGATTCCTCTCCAGCATCTCTCATCCCCCCATCAGCTGCACATTTACCTGCCTGATGAATGTTCCTCTGCTCTTTCAAGTGCTCGGACTCTAACATCCTCCTGTTTTAATCTCATCATCATGTAGGAGAGTTTTCTTCTCGTCTGATAGGTTAATCTTTATTGTGTGTAAACAGTAAGGGTAAATAATGTGTTCGGGCACGTGCTTACGTCAGGGTGGTTTATTCTAAAGGTAAAATATACCTTCGAAAAATGGGCAGGTCACATGAAGGTCACGCACTGAGCAGAGGGTTACAAATACAGTTTGACGCACATGCTAATGGATTTTAATGTTGCTGATTTAACCGCACATTAAGTCCTAGGAATGTGGCTTGGATCATGGGGGTTACAGGGATAATGATAAATCAGACACAGCATTTAGACCTGCTGTTGTCTAGTCACCAGCCCTCGACCTAATAGCTGCAGAAATGTGCACCTTTTATTCACTAACGGGCTCAGTTTGTTAAGCTTAGAGTCTAACCCGGGACTTTCACCAGATCTGGGTCCTATCTGGGTCAGATCAGTGTCTTCTGCGTCAAGCTCCATGCTCTCTCGTCAGTCAACACCCACCGGTTGAATTTTCAGAATGCAGCACAGAGCAGGACCGCCGGACAGCTAGAGTCATGTGACCAAGGTTTTGCCGCGGTAATTACTGAATCAAGGATTCTCCTCCTCCTCTCCTCATCCATGTTGTCTTTATGGTCCTCTGAAAACCTCTGACCTGTTGACTCCAGGCCTGGCTCCACTCATCATGACGGTTTGTTGTTGTAGTTTATTGAAATACAATCTGGTGATAACACAGAGTGTTTTATTCGGAAATTTTAACCGAATGTTTTCATTTTGTTTTGGTGCCTGACTTCCTTGTCCCGCTCCATCTGCTCTGTTGAGCTTGATGCATCGTGCTCTGGCATCAAGCAAAATAAGAAGTCTTGCGCATCTGATCCGAAGGGCCCCGGCATACTGAATCAGATACGCAGGCGGAATGCATTGGAACAGATCCAGTGGAAGTTAACACATTGATTAGAATGGAAACCTATCAGATCCAGTGCCGTGACAGATTGGAGATAGACCGGACACGGATCTGGTGGAATTTGGCAATAGCTGGTTCTGACAGGTTCCCTGAAGAATCAGGCTTCTTTGCTTATTCAATTAAAATCCTTTTTAAACCAAAGACGGCTGTTATGTTGCTCTTTTATAGAAATCTACGGTGACTCTGAAGTGCAAATAAACTAAATCAGAAAACACCACAACATTACCTTGTTAACGTACTTGATGATGGTTCTCTGGTGACTCAGGAATTTCTTAAAGCATCTCGCTGCAACTACTGCAAAAATTCAGCCTCATCTTATGAAACAATAAATGTAAGGTAAAAGAAATGTTAATTTAACATCAAATGACCCTCCGTATAACATTGTGTCACTAGAGACAAGACTCTGACCTTGTCGCAGTACATAATGTGTGTAATTATTTCCTGTTTCCTCCAGCAAATGATGATGAATGATGTAATACTCAGGCCTGTTATGTCTGAAGCTAAGATGAAAATGATACCTCAAATGTTCCCTCATTTCAAAACCTCTCTGTTCACTTAGGGTTAGACATTAATTCAGACACTCAGACAACAGTACAGTCCATAATGTATTTGTTTATGCAGGTTTTCGGTCAGAAACAAATCAGAGTGAAAGAAGAGAGATGAGAAGTCTGCTCCTGTGCAGAGAGCAGGACCACGTATCTGACTTTCCTGTGCAATGAGCCTTGACCTCCTCTAACTGAAGGTGCTTGATATTAACCAAAGGGTCAAAAAGAGGCGTGCTAATTATAATTCAAACGTGAGACCTGCTGACCTCTGTGCTGGAGAAGTTGGACCTCAACAGAGAGTTCAAACAGAGAGGTAACAAATGTTTCTGAAGCAGGAAGCTGGAGGTTAACCTTTACTCACACATTAACATTTCTGCTCTGTTTACCCCACATGACCCCAATCAAACTTCCTTATAAATATGAGGAGGAAGCACGGCTGGATTCGAAAAGTCAACAGTTTCTAGTGTTGGCTTTACAGACTCCTGTCAAACACTTAACCTCGGTCACTGTCCTTGAACTCTCTTCAGCCGAGCATCATCCCTTCTCCTCTGCTGCTGGAGTATTTTGTATCACAGTAATAAAACATGAATATAAACAAACAATATTTTTTCTATCTCAAAGCAGCTGGAGACTGAAGAGTCTCTTGAATGTCAAAGTTCAGTGAGACTGAAGGAGGAGGGCTCATTTCCATCTAACAGCTAATGTGTCTTGTTTTAAGGCATAATGAACTCTGTCTGTCTGCTTTACATGTAATATAAAACAATAAGCTCATTAGCTCAGAGAAAAGATCACAAAGTGAAGGATATCTGTGGAATTAGCCAGCAATAGATGTAAACATAATTTATTATTTTTGTTATCATATTTTATTACTCGGCTTTCCTACTGTCATTCCAGCTGTGTAAGATGCTTGATTCTGATTGTTGACAACGGTTATTAAATTTCACTAACATGAGCAACACCAGAGACAAACTGATCACACGTCATTTCAAATCAATCCGTCGAAAAGAGTTCCGGCTCATTCTGCTTCTGCTTGTTGACAGGTAAAACCGTTAGCTTCCGTTAGCATGAAAACAATGTAACTAAAACTCTAGTTTGGGTTAGCATGCTAATGCAGCAGGCTAAACAGCATGAGTATTAACATATTGGATCCTGTCCCGCAATCCTAGTAGTAATCCACAGAAGAAGGAGAGCTGAATGAGGACAGTTCCGTGTTAAATCGATGCAACAGGCAAATAAGAATCCATCACCATGGAACGATAACTGACGAGGAATCACTGGGACTATTTTTTAAAACAGTAAACATAAATCACTTTAAATCAATAAAATAATCTTTTAATCAAAGTTTTTAGACGATGTGTTTGTATCTTAAGTTAGTAGCTAGGTAATAAGCGGGATAATGTTAAAAAAAAAACAGACTTCTCTTGTCACATCCTGTCGGGATTCTATTTCCCATAACCACCTGCTAACCATACATTATCCCTTACTTAATTTTTTTTTAGTTTGTCAACTCTGTGCAGCAGACACCTGGGGACTTTGCAGTTGTTTAGAATTAAAGCCTGTTCAGATCTGCTGCTTGTTGCAACATTCCTCCAGGGTCAGCTGAGCAGATATGGCCTGCTTCATTGATATAAGACTATGCATTTGAAATGCATTCAAGCTGAAGACACATTGACTCAAGAGACAATCAGACAATTGCTGAAATACTGTAATCCTACTAGTTCAAGTGAGAGTGGCTCAAAATCTGCAGCTCCATGACCCCTTTCAAACTCTTTAACCCTGATCTTTATGCTAGTTTAGCTTTCTTAGTTTTTTTGTATTAGGTTGGACTCGGAGAAGAAGACTTCTGTGTCTCTGCTGTATGAAGACACAAAAACACAGTAACAGATTTAATCTGATGTTGAAGTGAAATGTTACAAAGGTCTCCGTTAGTCACAGACATCTACATCTATCATGAGTCCATGTAGGGTAGGTTTGTTTGACAGACTCATCTGTAGACACGCACATATTTTAACACACATACACACACACACACACGGCATGTAGCTATCTTTGTCTACACTCACACACACAAACAGGAGGTTTCCCACAGAGAGACCTCTGAGATTTATGAGGTTCTGTGGGAGCATCATGACATTACACACACGTGTGTGTGTGTGTGTGTGTGTGTGTGTGTGTGTGTGTGTGTGTGTGTGTGTGTGTGTTTGTGTGTGTGTGTGTGTGTGTGTGTGTGTGTGTGTTTGTGCTCCTGTATGGTTTGAATCACATGTAGCTCTGAGCTTACATAAGTTTGAAAAAGACTTATATGATGATTAGATCAAGACAGTGGCACAAAGCATTCAATGAAAGGTCTGTTAGTTAGAGACAACACTAGAACCGGTGAGTGTTCAATGACATGCTTTACAAAAGAACACAAAGGAATCATTAAAGTACACGATAGAGATAAGAGGATTTTAATACAGTTGTTCTTAAAAGTTACTGTAAACAAGACAATAAAGGCTGGTTTATACTTCTGCGTTGACCCTACGTAGTGGTCGGAAAGAGCACTACATACTTCTGCATCGATGTGTCAGTGTAGCGCAGCAATACAACCCTGAAACGCAGTTTGGACTCTCGGATAGTCAGGTTGCCTGTTTCCGCCCCTCTACATTTTCTGTTTACTTTTTCACAGCAGTTCTGAACGTATTAAGTTAATTTACAGCTGACACATGTTGCCCTTTATCATACAGCAATGATTACAGGGAGGAATAGAGAGGATATGTCAGAGGAGATGAAATATACGGCCTATGTGCGGCCAGTGTGTTGTAAATGCGCGAAAGACAATTCCACCAAGCGGACCAATTGCAGGGCTTGCGGTCCGCATCAATTTGATGCCTAGTTACATTTTGGAGAAAGTGCGTGTTGGCTACGTGCGTAAGCCTTTGCCTAGGTACCGGAGCTACACAGACCTATGCTGTAGGCTGCAATCTTGATTTGACGCAGAAGTATAAATCAGGCTTAAAAGGTTAAAGTAAAAAGATGGGTTTGAAATGAGGGACAAACTCCAGTGTGATAAGATAAGATCCATTAGTCGTCCCACAACCGAGAAATTTACAGTTTTACAGCAGTAAAGTGGACAGTGCAAACATAACAATAAAGAGAATATAAAAAAATAGTAATAATTAAAATTGTTAGTAATTAAAAAGTAGATAAGTATATCTTTAAAAAAAAAAGTACAGAACTAATAAGTACATTTACAGTATATTTATAGAATCAATGATACAAGTAAGAAATGTGCAAAGACCAATAACATAAGTAAAAACAACTTAAAGAACTAATAAGGTGGGTAAAGCCGTATTGCAGTATAGAATTGTAGAAGTAATAGTAAAATGAACACCATGCAGTTCCTCAAGTGTCCTCTTGAGGCTGTCTCCATTAAAGCCCATGATAAAATTATCCTTTTTACAGCACAAACAAACATTCATACATGCTAGTGCAGAGAAAAATTAGGTTTGGGCTCTATATGCCTTCAATTTATCTTTTATGACAACTGTATGGGGTGACTTTGTTTTTACTCATCTCTATTGAGATAAGTTATGCAGACAACCACATTTTCTTGTGAGCATTTTAGCATCAAAGCCTGCTACTTACTGAACATAGTAAATGAACACTGTGTGTATTAACATATAAAGTGATGTTCCTCTGTTTCAGACGATGGGAAGGTGGTGAAGGCCGTGTCAGTCACCAAAGACAACGGGGAGAGAGAGGAGATCATCCTGGAGGAGCTGACTGTCTTCCAGGTGAGACACAGCTGTTCTTATTCTTACCTCTTTCAGCTCTGAAGGTCCTCGTGGTTTATTTCTTCTACGCATGTTATCCCACAGATCTGATTCCTCGAACACACACATTAACCTTCACAGGACTTTTATGGCTAAAATCTCTGAGCTCTCTTGGTGTCTCTCCGTGCCCATCTGCCAAACCCTGCACCATGTGACATGCTGCTCTTGGCCTTTCCGTGTAGTTTCCAATGGAACATATTTGTCTGGAATAACTCGTCTAAACATAAAAACAGATAGCAGGGTTCATATTTCCCATGATCCTCTATTTGAATATGGTAATACTGAAGATGAGAGTAGAGAGGAGGACAGAGAAAGGAGAAGGAAATGGTTAAAATTCAGAGAAACAGCTAGACTAAAGGAAGGAGAGGTCAGAAGTGAACATGTGCAGGAGAGAGAGTCAGCATCTTTAAAACTGAGCTCCATTTTTAACTAAGTTAGTCTGAGGGAGCTGAATAACAGAGCGCAGGTGAAGGGAAGTGAGGAAGACAGAAACAGAATATGAGAATCAGCTGCAAAAAAACATCGTCTGTTTACTTAGCATTGAGATTTAAACAGGAACTAACCCATTTCCACCAGCCTCGTACGATTAAAGCACAGCTGGCATTGGCTCTGCAGCCAGACGACAAACCTCAGCTGACTTCATCGTTCTCTGTCCACTTGAGTCTGGACCTGAGCCAGGGGGGGGCAGCTTTACTCCCTGACTGAGTTTCAAACAGGAGGGGCTCCAATGCATGGTCACTTTGTCGGCTGTGACAGGACACAGGATAACCAGATACCTTTACTCCTCTATCTCCTCCTCCTCCTACTCCTTCTTCTTCTTCTTCTTCTCGACCCCTCCGCTCAGAGTGGTCAGGGGTCATTAACTCCCTTTGTGAAACGCTGAAGCAAGTCAGTGAGCTGGAGAAATGGAGCTGTGGGGTAATTTAGCCCGCTGAGGGGAAAAAGAGACTCATTAGATTTCTAATCTCAGTAGCTGTCCTGACCTCAGAGTCAACCACAGTGTTTAACGCAACTCTGAGGCATTCCTCAACCTCTGTTCTGCTGAAGTATTACCTCAGAGTGAAGTCAGATCTTTTAAAAGTGCACCAAAGTTTGGTGTTTAAAGACCTTCTCTTGATTAAGAAGAAGCAGTTTGAGAAGTTTCAGAAATGCACTCGCAGCTGAAATCAAGAAACACACAGCTTCAAAAAAGATGTTTTTTTTTACTGTAATGTGTTTGTAACAGATTGATGCAAGTAGAGAGCAACAAAAACCAACAAACAACACCAAAAAAGTCCTAAACACAACTGAATTGTGATTTGTTTTTAGATTCATGAATACTTGGTTGTAGAAAGAAAATGCAGGTAAACAAAGTGTCTAGGTAATTGTGATTTGACAACATTGTTTCTTCTTGATTCTTTGTTGAATCACCATTTTCAGACGTAATTGTGTGCTTTCAAACTGAGTGTTTGTTTATGCTGTTGCATGTTTGTTTGTTTGTTGTTTGCAGCTTTTATCTAAATTCTTCCGTTTTGCTTTCCCTCCCCTGCAGAGCCCCACTCCGATCCTGAGCATGGAGCTGTCCACAAAACGAGTATGTCCTACTGTCTGCCTTTGTTTGACCTCTGACCTTCTTAAACCATGAAACTCTTACATTAATCCATTTGTACTTAAAGATATTTACAAAGTGGAAGGACAAACAGATTATGGCCTTTTTTAAATCCAGTTGGCCCTTGCAGAGGAGATTTAAGAGGGAACAAATGGGATCTTAACTGTGGCTGTGGCGTAAAGATGAAACAAAAGCAACATCAATTGTAAACTCTGATGTTAAAGATACAGTGAGTAAAACATCAAGATGCCTGGGAGAAATAATTCATCTAAAATCAGTTTTAAAAAATGAATTTCGAGTCGTCTCTATTTGAAGTCAATTAGAGTCTCCTCAACCAACTTTTTTTAATTCTGTGGAAAGATGTCAGAATTAATCAGGCTAACTGTACTGTGTAGCGATAGAGACTGGCAGCGGTAGTGGGTGGGTTACGTTGTGTGATCTATTCACTATATTGTGGACTTTGACTTGTTGTCCAACTTATTTTATTGTGTTGTCACAAACATCTTTAATTTGCTCAACTCAACACACACACACATCCCGCACCGGCAACTTTGGATATATTTCGACAACATTTATCAGTACGTTGCATAAAGACGCCCAAATATCAAAACCCGCATTTTTGGATCTCTTCCTTGACATCCTTGTTATCACAGCAGCTGATCCATGATTGGACGAGGCCTGTATTGACTAAGACAGATGCATCCATTGCAACCAGCTGCACATAACTTTTCAAACAGTGGTATGACAGGGTTCATATTGAACATGAGGCGCCACACCTCAGTCAATGCATTAACATGAGGGCTACACTGAAGCTCCTCTCTCTGTCTGATCACCTGTAGAGTATGTGTAAGGAGCTGCAGGTAATCAGACATGAGGGGCAGAGAGCAACAAGAGATCGTCCAAATCTCTGACGGCAGACGGTGATTTTAGTCAGTTGAGAAAAAAAGAAACTTGTGCAGCTGAAAAGAAACCTGGGCAGGCGGCCCGGGAGTCGCCTATGTGTAGAAAACACTGAACAGAGCACAGTGATATTTATTACTCTAACACTTGTCATCACTCTGTCCTCTCTCTGTCTCCCTCTCCTCTCCGTAACAGCAGCTGAAGCTTTAGTAATGAAACTGTTATTCTCTCTTCCACAGCAACAGCTGTATGTGTCCAGTGAGCTCGGTGTGGCCCAGCTGGGGCTGCAGAGATGTGAGTTATACGGGACAGACTGCGCTGCGTGCTGCCTGGCCAGAGACCCTTACTGCTCCTGGGACGGACAGACCTGCTCTCGATATTTCCCCACCAGCAAGAGGTGAAAACATGCACAAGACTCAACAATGTGTAGTCTTATATCTGTTGAACATACTGTGAAGCTAACAACGTGTTCCACTGTTTCCCACCCAGATCTGATATGGAAAAAATAACTTAAATAGCCACAAATGCATGGCCAAAGATAACTTTAGCTTTGAGACATTCCTGACATAAGAAATACGGTTTTCTGTTTCCAGCCTCAGTAACAGCATGACTCTACAGCCGCTATGTTCCTGATAATATCAGGACACTTTAGGACAAGAGAAGCATAAGAAATTGTTGACGTATACGCGACTAAAGGACATTTCGATATGTTACTTTCTTGAGGACATAATGCAAAGAAAGGAGGGAGGTGCAGGGAAAGGAAGCAGGGTCAGAAAACGACAGAGGGAGGAGACATGACAACACTCTTTACCCTGGCTGAAACAACAATCAGTATTTTCATTGCCTGTTTTTGCTCCAGGGTTCCTCATTCATAATCTCAGTAGCTTCATATTTTCACCCCAGAGGAGCCGGCAGACTCCCAGTAACAACAGAGAGGAGGTTATACTGCTGTGTCTAAAGCCAAGCACACTATCTACTGCTGTCAGCTGCTGTTAAACTGATGAGTCTACTGTCGACTAGTGCACGCACACACTTTAGCCACCAAAATTTAACTTAGTAACATTTTTAAGTGTAATTCAGACAATAAATAATTTTATCAAATGAAATTATAGAATCAGATTTGAGACTTTATTACATTTCAGAATAGTTTGAAATCAAATCTGCTGAAAGTGAACAAAAAACATATTTTCTGTGCTTGTGTGTTTCAGGAGGGCGAGGAGACAGGATGTAAAGTATGGAGACCCCTGGAGTCAGTGTCCAATCACAGAGGACGGTGAGGATTTCCTGCGTCTGATATGAATAAAGTTTACCTGTTTAAGCTCTTCCTGTCCGCAGTTACATAACAGACAACCAGCATGTGCCATAATTAAGGATTTCCACTTAAATAAAAACACTTTGATTATGTGTTTAAAAGTGACACTTTGGGGAAGGGTCATACAACATCACACTCAGTTGGAAATGTCTTGATCCAAGGTTATGATTGTAAACAAAAATATCTAGTTAAACAAACTGGGCTCTGAAAAAGATTTTGAATTACTAAAATTCAAAATAGAAGCTTTCCTAAAAAGCAATAACTAACTGAATCTGTAATCTACGTTTGCATACTAAGCAAAATAAAAAGCATAAAAACAACGGCTTTAGTTTTTGTCTTTGTTAATTTAAATCAAACATATACATATTAGTGTTTTAGCAAGATATTTATCTTCCAGATTTAAAACTTTGGAAGATTCACACCAGCAGATGGCAGCACATCTGTGTTTTCAAGAATCAAGAAAGCTGTATCGCCGAGTGATCTCACAAACACAAGGAATTTGACGTGGTGACTGGAAGACTGGTACTTAACAAGACAGTAGGGACAATAAATATAGAACCCTAAATATAAAAATTCTAAGTAAAAATACTTTCTGTACAAAGAAGCATAGAGACATAAATAAATAAATTTGTCCAAACCAGAGTGCACATTGTAGCAGATGAAAATAATGATAAATTGCATAATGTATTAAATTAAAACATTAGAAAAAACAACAAAAGTACAGGTGAGCTCCACACCGAGGTCGACATCTGCGGCGCCATCTTGGATCGTCCAATCCGATTTCCAATCCATCCCTGTCTTGACCCAGTTTCAGCTTTCTCTCTCCCTAACACTCAAGTCCTGGGTGGGTGTGGAGAGAACAGGAGAAGTGATCATCTCATGACTGATGTATACAACTTAACATATGACCTTCAATTATCTTCTACATTTTTTAAAAACTGCGTGTTATTTTGTCCCTTTTCGAACACCATAGTTAAGCCACTGTAGTGTCTTCCTGCTGCTGCTGTGATGGAAAATAACACCACAGCTGCGTTTTTGAATAGCACCCTCCACTTTAAAAGGCTCCTATAGATCTCTCAATGTGTAGCAGTGTTATCCATTTACAAACTAATACAATGAAACTATTTCACAGAATAAACTCTGAAGCTGTTTCCTACCTCTAAATAAGTCATTATTTCAGACCACACGAGTGCAGCAGTGCAGCATTTATTTAGATAATAAATCAAAAGGTCATGATCATTATGTGCATTTTATTACCATTCCCAAATCAAGACACTGTTTAGACTTTCTTTTTTTTCTCAATATGGACTTATAAACTGCTTTAAAATTGAAAATATGGTGTTTACACATGATCAAAATGTAACTAATCTGGATTAAGTACTGAAATTCAGCAATTACTTTACAAAAACTTTGTTGTAGTCAGTCATGTTCAATAAAAATAAAAGTAAATGCATAGGGACTGATTGGTTTAATCTGATGTGCCAACTTCTGTCTGGCATCATGGTGACAAAGATGAAAGTCATGAGAAAGAGGCAGAGTCCTAATTGTCATTGACAGTGTTTTTCAAAAGAGCAAGGGTCATATAGCAGAAAATCTTAAAATGTGTAGGATATTTCTCAAAGGGAAGAATCCTACCAATGTAAAAGTGCATCTGAAGAGCATGCTAAAGAAGTAACACCAGGCCACACAGCATGATGCAGCCCACGACTTCCATACCCAACGACAGCTCGATAGCTGCTGGTCAGTGCATTCACAGGACCAAGCTGTATTGTCAAGTTTAAACATCTGAGAAATATGAGTTGAGATCTTGAGGAAAACAACCAAAAGTGAAGTTTTTATCATGGGAATTAGGGATGACCACAATTAATCGATTATCGATTAATTGATTGTTAAGAAATTACTCGAAACACGCATTTTTGTTATCAATTTTCCGTCACGTGGAACAAACACCATGTGGTCTCATATTACAGTCAGCTTCAGGGAGGTGTTTTAAGTTTAAAGCATGTTTCGATGTGATTCAGTTGTTAAAGGTGTTGTGCACAGCGGAGATGCTCTGCTGGCGGCTGCGGCTGCGCGTCAGGTCTCCCCGTGCGCTTTTTTAAAAGAGGATCAATACAAAACTGCTGCCAACAACGACACAGACACGAAGGTTCACAACTATAAACAGGACATTTCCCACCTTTGGATACGAAGGCAACAGACAGGTGGGAAATTCAGGTAGGCCTACACTATGTTTGCAGACCAGCAACATCAGAGCCGTCTGAGCTTTTCTGCAGCTGGACTGATTATGACCCGGTTTCTCTCCCGGCTGACACCTGACCGAATACACATGTTTATTTTTCTCAATAAGAACGAGTAGACAGAAAACTGGACACTGTGAGTCTGAAGTTCTTTTCTGTTAGTAGTCTCAGCCTTCACTTTATAAGATTATGTCCGCGGAGAATATTTTAATGAGCCTGATCGTTGATAATCTGCGTGTCAAACATATACCCGTATTCAATCCTGTCAGTTATATGCATTTTGTTGCTGTAGAAAATATTATTTAGGGGGAAAACAACCTATTTGGCCTTGTTTTTGACGTAAGAATAATATTTTTTTTTTTTATCAATTAATCGATAATTGATCGTTAACATTTCCAAAAATCGATCACGGAAAATACTTAAAATGTACATCCCTAATGGGAATACAGAGTAAATAAAATGTTTGTCAGAAACCAGCTTTGATGACTGATTGAAACTGAACTTACAGTAGAGCTCCTTAAGAGAGTGGAGCACGTGATGAAACAAATTGATATAGAGAGTAAGGCTTCATTTGACCTATTAAAGCAAAAGAGACCATCAGACACAATATAAATTTTTCCTGTCCCTGCTTTTAACTGCTACCGTGGAGTAGAAATCAGACAAGCATGCTCCCAATCATTCACCCTGAACACAGTTAAGTACCTTCTATTGCTATTCTTCTCTGCAAATAGAAGTAGGGTGCACTCTAAAGGCCTAACAGTGTTACTGCAATTTCTCTCCCTCCTTTTCTGGATTCATGATGACCACTCCAAACACACTGACTCTTTTTTTCTCCTGTGGCTCGATCAGATTCAGACTCTGTGGAGGTGAAGTCGGTTTACGGTGTGGAGGGAAATTCAACCTTCCTGGAGTGTGCTCCTCGGTCCCCGCAGGCGGAGCTCAGGTGGACGGTGCAGCACTCAGAGAGCCAGCAGCAAACTCTCAGTCACACACAAGAGACCAAGGAGGTTAGCTCTCTTAGCAAACATTGCAAGTTCTGCATTTATCCCATGGGAGGAGTGCGGGGGGAGAGGTTCTACTTGTGGTACTTTTGTATTCTTTTGTATTAAAAGAATATGAACTTGAGTATCATCTTTTAATCTGTTTGTGTGACCCTCTCTCCCTCTCTTAGCTCCCTCACAGTGATGACCACCGCTCCCTCCACATGAAGCGTGGACTGTTGATTCAGCGCCTTGAACTGTCTGACTCTGGGATCTACACCTGCTCCAGCCACGAGCACTCCTACAGCCAGGTCCTGGCCCGATACCGCATTCACATCATCCCCAGCGACAGCCTGCATTCAACCCGCCACCATCAGATCCACAGCTCCGACCATCACGCGGCCCTCGGGCAGATCGGCCCAGCTGGGGTCGGGGTTGCTGGGTTTCTCGGCCGGGGTGGAGCTCCTCATCCACCTGCATTTCTGCCAGGTCACAGGAACTCATGGCTGCCCCAGCATCCTCAGCAGCTTCCTCTTAAGAGCTACAAAGACCTGCAAATGGTGGGGACCAACAGTCTGAGCGTGGACGAATACTGCGAGCAGCTGTGGTACCGAGAGAAACGCCGGCAGCAGAAGCTGCGCACTCTGAAGCTGAAACAGGAGAGCAGGAAAGCCCGAGTGAGGAGGAACAACCCTCCTGAGGTTCCGCTTTAGTCACGAGGAGAGTAAAGAAAGACTGAGTATGGACAACAGATCCTGTGCATGCAGAGGGCGAGGAGAGGCTTCATCAAGACTGTGCTTTTTGAGCAACTAATGCCAGCTTGCATTAAAATACCAACAATATTATCCATTAAAGACTGACTAAAGAGGGATTAGTGTTTGACTATGTTGAAATATTTTGACATTCTTAGACAACAAAACCCAGAAATGTGGAAAAATGTTTTTAATATCAATATTCAAGATTGTTAGAACAAAACTGGCTCTTTTCTATCTGTACCTTTGTTATCTATAACAGAAACTCTACTAGCATCAGGTGTTTAAATGTTAGATCACAATCACCAATGTGCCTACTCTTAAACTGTAAATACATTAAAGTATGCAGATCTGCTGCTGACAGTTTAGAACACAGTATACTTGATTATCTCATCTGTTGATATCAGTTCTCTTTACAAGCTAATTTAGTTAGCTACAGTTAACTAGCTTTATCCTGACACCTGTATAGTTCATTGACTTTACTGTATTTCCCCGGACAAAGGGTGACTTTGATTTCTGCTTCAAAGCACAGACAGTTACTCCTCTGTTATTCACTATATGTTTGTGAAAATAACAAAGTAAGTGCTCTACTTTAGAGGCCAAAAAGAATCATGATAGGCTTGTTTTTGTCTCCAGTTACAAAACGTCAGCTTATTAGCTACCATATTACACTGTATCTTTAACATTTGATGCTTTTTCTAAATTTCCCTGTAAGCTGATTAGCCCTAGAGCTAACTTACTGCTTGAAGCTGCTCCGAGGAACTTTCTGTTCGTGTTGATGTTGGCGCCCCCTGTGGACAAAATTATAGCTACTACTGTTCAACCCCCTTGCAGTGATAAAAGGCTTCTTGTTTACTCTTGTAGGTCATTAAAAAGCATCACTGAGTGTTTTTACACAGACTTGAGCATCCTTGTTTTGATCATGTTTTTTAGCATCCTGTTTTTGTGTTCACACACGTAAACATTACGATTTTAGAAACCAGGATAAACTCTAAACCTGTTTTTTCAAAACAAGAATTTACTACCTTGAGAACTCAGAAAGAAAACAGGACACTGTGGCAAGTATATGACTCATCCCTGTTCTGACAGCTGACGACTACCTGCACAGGCATGGCCTCAGCTGAGTCACGCATCACCAAATAAACATGGAGGTGGCAACAAGACCATCTTTTTGCAGTTTTGTGTTGTGGTAATGAAACTAGTAAATACGATTATATCTTTAGCTTTTGCTCCCTTGTCCTGTGCAGTAGCAGTGAGAGGCTGACCGCGGTCAGAGTTGAGGACATGTTTGATATTTGCCTTTGCTCTCTTCTTTAATAGTGCTAATCCTGCAATAAGCCACAGAGGACTCATTTTTCTCAGATTTTAAAATCGGCATGTGTTGAAAAAAAACCCCCAAAAAACATCACAAGCGCCTGCACAAATAAGATGCAGTAATCATAAACAGGAATAATAGTGTTTATCACGTGTACAGGGGTATGAATAACAAAGTTTCTCTGTGTGCATGCCTTATCATGAATATGAATATGATATATATTCGTAACCGGGATACTCAAGTCCATATGAACGCACTCACTGTATATTTTAGTCTGTTACATAACCAGTTAAAACTCTTTACTGTGGCTTTAAGACAAACCTAATCTGAGGATGTTGGGAATAACATTTTATGACTGATATAAATAAATGTACACATCCCTATTTTTGCACATGCTTGTCAATGTATTATCCATTTGGGCTGCCATACAGGTGAAGATGTATCAGGATCTCTCATTCATTTCATAAAGACGCATACAAGCTCTCTCTATACTTTATATATTCTATAAATTAAGATCAGTGTTTGCCCAATATACTGCTACACGTTGTACTGTTTAATAATATGTATTTATGGTTGTTTGAAATGTAACACTCATCTGCACACGTAAGATCCAGGCATCACGCCTAAAGGAGTGAACTTCTGCCTCAGTGGAAAATGCAGACACGCCATGGACCCTGCTCGAAAGCACATCATGTATAGCTTTTATTAAAACTGCCAGGTAACTAATAAATATTATTCCTATCAATGTGTAATAAAGAACTCTATTTTTTATAGTTTTCTTTCTTTGTATACTAGAATTTAGTACATTTCCTGAATGTTTATATAGACTTTTGTGTTTTTATAAGCAAAATGATTTTTAAACTGAACTCTGATAAGCTTATGAGATTAAAAACTGAGTGATGGATTTGTGTCATTCTGTACGTGAATAAGCCACTGAGTAATGTCAAATAAAAGGATGAAACATTCCAGGTTCTTTCTTTCTCTGTGCGAGTCACTTACTTGGTGAATTAGTATATACTGCAAAAAGGTTAAATACACACACAAGTTGTTTTGTGCTCGCTGTGTGAAAAGAGGCTTTCACAACTTGTATGAAGAGTTAGTTGTCCAGGGACAGAAAAAGGATCTTTTTTTAGCAATAAAGAAATCAATGTGTAACCTTTGATGTGGCTCTGCAGGCTGTGGCGTACTGAGGCTGTTTGAAAAGTGTGCCATGTAATTTCGTTAATTTTGAGGCACTCCAACCAAAGCCCACATTCTACTGAGAAGTTTTTTAGCACTTTACTGTGTCATCATCATTAGTTTTTGCAAAATTTGCAGATGCAACACACATACAAGTGCTTCCGCCTGCAGTACACTGATCAGCTGTTCAGGTCTGTTGGTTTAAGGTAGAAATGGTAAAGAAGTTGCATCCAATGGGCTCGTTCGGAGTTGAGTTACCTTGCAGAATCAGCTCACCTCCCCTCAGCCTGAGAGCAGTGTCTCTATGAGGAAGCTGATAAAGACTGTGAGAACTAAAAAGAAAGGGTGGAAAACAAGGCAGGCAGGTTTAATGTTTGGAGACTCAACATAAACTTGGTCTTGGGGCTAAAAATGTTTGTTTAACAAGTCATAATTGAGAACAGGCTTCGAGCAGGTGGAGACCGTAACATGCAGACAAGGCAGAGGTTAATGGCTGCATGAATAACAGTACAGAGCAAAGAGGTGAACAAGTGACTAGCGTGGGCTGGGTGTGATAATGAGCTGTGTGGTAGGAGGCAGACACCCTGCTGGGCATGCAAGAAAGACATCCTTCCTTAGGTTACTGCCTGCTTGTTGGTAATCCATGTAAATTACAGTATTTATCCTTTTTACTTTGATAGTCCTGAGAAAGTAAAATAGATACTACTAGGACATTTTTCCAGACTTTTACAATCCTTTATCAGAGTACCATAAAGTACCTTGCAGATCTCTTACTAAAAATGCACTTTCTGGATTTTACCATTTGGCAAGAGTCACATGCCAATAAGAGAACCATCTGATGTGATTAACTCTGTTTTCAGTCTGAATGCACTGTTTAGTATCGAGAAAACAAAGACTGAAATTGTGATAACACATCTACACTGATGAAACAACTTGTGAAAAAACAGGAAGCTCATTATGTGATCAGGAGACTTCAAGTTTTAACTTTTTTTTCAAGCCTTCCTCTTAAAGGTGCAAAAAAAAGATGTTGATTGAAAGCATGCTGGTGATAAATATATGTTGAACTGTCTTGTGACACTTCATGTTTTGCAAAGAAGTTGTGCAATGTTCTTATAGGTGTCAACTATTTTCCATATCAGCTGCCCCTCTTTCACTGTTCATGGTTTAAGCAAGCTGTTAAGGTTTACTGAAATATCTTTTAATTGAGGATTGAAATGTTTTATTGTAAGCTCAAACATGATGATATTAGTGCTGATGGGGACATGCTGAGGTAGCATCCAGTCTCCTTGATCAGAATCTAGACAAGATACAACCAGAGGAACAAAGGAGTTGTTGCTACTTTGTGAGATCCTTATAATCCAGTCCAGATTGGAGGTCAAAGTCGTCCAATCCAGCAGTGTGAGTTTATCATCACAGTGCAGGGTCAGGTGTGTGTGTGCCTCATTGCCCCTGATCTGGAGCAGGTGTGGGAAGTTGATACATACTTGGGCTTCAGTTCCCTGTGCTGACTCATTAGCTCACCTTTAGAGTAAATGAGAGGATCTCTGCATTGTATTGTTTTCCTAAGCACCATAAATCCCTGGTAACATTGCCCTCTCTCTTTAGATCTATAAGAAAATAGTTAGTTGAAGCTGGGCTGGTCTTTACCCCAGTTTTTTGGTTTTCGTCGAATGCATCTCTAGCAGCCCTTTTAGTTTTGTTGAAATGTTTTCCTGGGTCACCCTCATATCTTGGTACCAGTCAGTTGCTCTGCAGCGGTGGTTTAGTTTCTCTCTTATCATTGTAAAGCTTTGTTTAGGTTCTGGAGTCTCTTGGGTTCAGCCTTCTTTATCTTGGTTTTCCCCTCTCCCTCTGATTGTTTGTGATTTTTGTGGTTATTCCTTTTTGACTGTAGGACATAAAATCCACACGTTATACAAACAAGTGATTTTATAGTTGCATAGACAATACACAGTCTTTAGTTCATCACTGGGAGCTGTGGATGCTTTATGGTGAATTACAGCTAAACGTCTCTGTGCTGTGGGCTGGTAATTTGGAAAGACATGTCATATCAACCCATTCACACCACAGTTACACACTGATATCAGACGCTGCTGTGTGAAGCCCCCATCAATACTAACTAATCCCATCCTCACACAGCTGGAACAGCCACCAGGGGCATTCATTTCATTTTACTTGTTTTTATGGCTCTCCAAACAGCCTTGCTCCTCAATACATCTTAGATCTCCTGTCATTTTGTGTTTCAGCTCAATCGCTGAGGTCCTTAAATGCTTCCATTTAAATGTTCCTCTTGTGTCTCTCACAAAGAGAGAGAGCTTTCTTTTTTTATGCCCCTGAACTCTGGACTCTCATCTCTGGACAACAAAACGGTGAGCTTTATGGGTGTTTTTAAAACTAAACTTAAGACTAACCTTTTTAATTTGTCTTTTGACATGGAGTAATTTAATTTTAGCCCTGGACTGCATTTTTACCCTTGTTACTGTCATTACCAATTATTCAAAATTGTTTGATTTCATTGGATTTTTTTTATTTTTTTACTTTACTTTATCTTATAAATCTGGTAATTATCTTATCTTCTTTTAATAACTTTATTGTAATAATTATTTTATCTTTATTTTTAAGTAGTTCGTATTACTATCCTCTATCTCATTTTAGTTTTATATCATTTTACCTCTTTATGTGGTTTCCTTTCTCTGTTCTTTTGTGAAGCACCCTGGGCTGAATGATTTAATGTATGGAAGGTTCTATGAGTTGAGTTGAGTTGAGAGTTGAGTGTGTATGCCATGTTCATGTCCTTAAGATCAAATTAAAGGTATGTTTTTTACTATTGCCACATTTAGCTCTTGTCTTAATTCTAATAAGTGATTCACTTAAGTTGAGGGTGGCTTGACTTTAAACAAAGCTTACACAGTCAGGGACATTCACTTGTTGAATAAATTGGCTTCATGTTTTCCTCTCACCGTTGTGGATTTTGTCCTCTTGATTTCAATAAGTACTTTAATTTTCTTACAACAGGTTTTTATTCTTGTGTGTGTTGCCTTCTGAGAATCCTTCTTTTTCTGTACCTTCCAAAGAACATTAATGTCCCTCTTTTCTAGGATGCTATATAAATGAGTTATTATTATCAATGATATGTAGCTTCAAATAAGAATAATAAAAATGGTTCAAGGGAAAAAGCACTCCTGATCTGGAGATACAGAGTTCTAAAACTTTACTACTTACAGTGGTTCATTTGTTTTCAGAGAAAAGGTTCATACTGTGTAAAGGTTTTAATGCAATTCAAGTAACATAAAGATAAATAGTACACATTATGTTAGCACTTAATACATTTATAATGAACTGTGAAATAAATCAGACAGACAGCTGTGATGTATTTGTGGATGCTTAAATGGCAGGCTTTGTAAGTAACAGGAAAGAGGAACAGAAAAAACGATCATTATACATATAATTTTGCACAAACACTCATGTGCATTGAACGTGAGAAAATGAAAACATGTTATAACGTTTCAAACTGAAGTCATACTCAGAGAAAAGAGGGAAGATGCTTTTCGCGACATGCAAAATTATAATGAGATCAAAACCTCAATCTGTTGTCAGCTCTGCGTCTGACCTCAAACTGACGCACAGACTTACTGACTGCCTGCTGGATCCCTGCCTCTCCACTAAGGACTCCGTTTCTGGTGTAGAAGACCTTGGCCAGAGATTCACTCATGGGGGAGGGTGTGTACTGCTGACACTGGTCACCGCCTAGACTTGCTGCACACTCCACTTTGTAGGAGAAGTAGAAAGTACCATGATCAAACGTGCAAAAGTAGCTCTTTGTCGCACTGTGCAGTTTAACTGAACACTCGCCTAGCAGATCACTGTCCCAATAAGAATCCTCATCATACACCGTTAACTTCAGTCTGTCATAAGAATTGATGGTGATTGGTCCGAATTCAAAAGTATTTGGCCATTCAGGGTTATCATCGTTACTTATGATGGCAGTACGAGAAACTTGATTACCATATCTCACCTCCACTGAACCATCTGTCTGAGTCGTCGTATCCCCATACAGACCCTTTGCATAGAGCTTGAACACTTTCAAAGTGGCCAGACCTTTCTTTGTGGGACAGCAGTTGGAGTTGAGGTTCTGGTTCCTGTTGCAAACACAAGCACAAGGATCCCTTTTGCTGCTTTGGTGCCCTATCTTACAGGTTTCTGAGCATTTCTTCAATACTGCGTTTTTCTTGATGTACGTCTCCACCTCATGCTTGAGTCCTACGCTTGCAAAGTGACCCAACGGCAGTATGGTGTGGAGGGGCTGAATGCTGTATCGGATTACCTCAGGTGTGTTTTTCAGTGAGTTGAGCCAATTTTGGCAGACAATGGGGTCTGAATGAAAGAAGACATTAGCTCCGTTAATGTTTCCTCCAATGATCTCAGTGAAGCGCTCACTAAACATGCTGCTAAAACTCTGATAATGACCTAACTCCCTCTTCTTTCGCTTACATTCTTCCACCATGGTCTTAATGCTGGCAGTGCTTGCAAAGCCAACAGAGGCCTCGACTGACAAACAGTCCTGGACGTCAGTTGTGGAAAATCCATTGATGGATGCCTTGCAGGTCCTCACAGAAGTGATTGATTTCATTTGCCCTCCCAGAACCACCTGTGTGATGTAATGTGTACCGAAGGTGTCGATGGTTCTGCGGTACAAATGTGCGGTTTGGGCTGAGTGCGGAGGAAGGGAGCTCACCACTGATTTAAAGTCACGACTCCAGGGAGGATTATTTTTCATTCTGTAGCTGTAGAGCACAAGAAGTACATCATTAATCTGAGTCTCACACCATCTCATGTTATTCACATTTACTTTTTATATTATTTGATGTCAGAAGAATCACCATCAATGAAAACAGCAACTCTAAAACAATGCATGTCTTAGTGAAATCAAACAGAGGTACAGACAAAAATCTGACCATCCTCACCTGTAGAAACTACATTGGACAGAATGGCTCATGAAGGTGTAGTGGTCCTGTTTCGACTTCTGCATGGAAAAGGTTGATTCTTTGGAGTGGGAACCTCCAAAGCCGAACCCAAGAGTGACAGAACCAGGCCCAGTGATGTCGAGGCCGTTCTTCCAGTTGTTGGACACTGCCGATGTGGATGCATTAACAAGGGTTTCCACTGAGTCGTAAACGGTGCTGGAGACTGTAGAACGGCACTTTGGGAGGACTCTCCAGTCCTCCACTGCAGCTGGGACCTTCTGGTTCTCTCTGTTCATGTAGGAGTTTCTGTACAGCTTGCAGGTGCCATTGCCAAGCTTCCACGTCTCAGTGTCGATGACATAGGCACCTTTCCGCTCCATTGTGACGATGTCGAAACCTTCCCCGCCCAGGTTGTAGCCAGGGACGAAGTGAGCCTTCTCACACTCCTTTGGAGTACCGACGAAGCCAACATTGTACGACGCACACAGGGGACTCCATGCCCAGCACAGGAGCAGGAGAAGCCACAGCTTTGCCATCTGTAGGGACGGTTTAACAATGAGGACCAGACTAAATTATATGAAAAATAATCAGTCAATCATCTGAGATCAATAGTTTTATTACATAATCAAAGTAAAGAAAAATGTGAATGATATCTAAACTCCAGCTATTAGTTCTACAAAACAAACGGTCGTCTTACCATGACAGCTGACGGTAAGCTCTGCTCAGACGCTTCCAGTATCTGGTTTATGTTGTGGTGTTCATGTGAAGGTGGAGTCAAGTATGATTCTCACCCATTTTATATTTAACCATCACACCAAAGATGGTAATAGAAAAACTGAAGTCTTCAGATCACGTCTTTGGACGTTTCAGCAATGAACGAATGATGCATGATGGGTGATATATTAAAATGCAGTGAGAAGATTCCTCTATACCACCAACTATCACTGCATAAAAGTCTGTCTGTCTGTAACTGCTCTGAATGTAAGAAAGTGTGTGCCCAGATGAATAACTGTTTCAACCCTTTTAAATGTGTTTACAAATAGGAGTAGAAAATTAATTATTAGATAAACATGTGGAACTTATGGATACATATGTCCTGGCATGAAGTGCCGTGTGCGTGTTATCCAAGTGACAAACGTGCCAAGTTTACCGCGCTAGAAACCACGGCATCCTATCTTCACTTTCATAATATTTTTTTTTTTTTCTAGTCAACTTTATTTGATTCACTTCATTTCTCTGTCTAATGAAAGCTACTGTACTTCACTTTATAATCTACAAAATGCAATGCCTTGCTGACTGACTTCTCTCCTACAAATACAAAAACTGAGCATGCCTTATGTGGATCCTTGTTTGTATCTTTTTGCCAGACCTAAGACTTTGAATTATCAGGTTAATTTTTCTGTATTTGAGGCCTAGATGTTAGTTTGTCCGCACCTTTAATTAAATATTGCAACAAATATTAAAAACACTTGCATGTAATTTTCAGAAGATAAATTGAAATTACTTTCTGACAATTAACCATGTGTCACTAGTAGGCTGGCATTTTTACTAACAACTCACACTATGTAGAAAATGATCATGTTTCATGGTGTTCAGCAGATCCTCATGGATAAGTTTTCACTTGCATGGCCTCATCAGTCAGTGCATGACTTTATGTGTAAATACATTCAAATTTAATGCAAAGCTCTTTGCGAGATTAGAATACCAGAGAGGACAGAGACAAGTGCAGTTCATTCACTGTGAATCCACCGTGTTCCATGATCAATATATCATATGTGATTATAGTGCATAAAGCTGTCTAACATACAGTAAATTAAGCCATTGTGAAAAAAAGAACAGTAACAGTCATCTGAAGAGAAGCGTATGTGCTCTCTGTTAGAAGTGCCGGTTTGAAGATGCATCCAATCTGACAGCATCAGAAAACAGTCTCTGAATGTTTGATGTGAATAACATCATGTATGCAACAATAAAAACTTTGATAAACAAAAACACACAAGATGCAGCTGCCTCCCAGCTTACACACAGAGGATTGATCTGTTATATTGTGTTTATAAAGAATCTTAATTAATCAAACAGCTGAAGCAGAAGTTGAAACCACACTTCCTGTAAAATATGAAAAGAACTCGTGTCATAGCAACCTGACTACACTTGAAGCGAGCTGTCACTTGTTGGTCTTTTGCTTCCTCTTTAAAACAAATGATCTGACAGATAAGCCCTTTCACAAGAATGATGGAACTTAATTACTAGAAATGTGTATAATTATCAATTTCGAGGAAAACAATGTTTTAGTCTCTACAAAGTTTCTTTTACAATAGAAAAAGATTCAACAAATCTCATAAGTCGTAATGCTTCCTAAAGAAACACTGCAAGGAGAAGTGTTTTAAATAACTCTATCATTAGGCTTGTGTGATAACATTATAGTCAAGGTCCAAACTGCATGTGCTTTTATTTGTATGCCACAGAGGTATTTTTAACACACTGTCCACAGCTCCTTTAAAAATGTTTGAGTTGATTTGGGAGATTCACATTTGTAATCTACTGTATTTGTATCTTGCCTTTATCTATTTCATCACATAACATCTGCTTTAATGTGCCAAGACTAAATAAAAGTGGAGCTAACAAACTGTTTTAAGTGTTTTTGTGTCCACAAACATTTTGATGAAAGTTTTCACAAGAATTTGATACTGAGTACGATACTCTCTGCAGCAGTATTTAGTTAATGCAAACCTTTTCTTCTTCAACTTCATATGTTTATAATATAAGGATGCTCTCCCTCTGCTGATGCTTATCCAGTACTACAGGCAAATCTGACTTGATGAATAATTTGGGACATTAAAAGGCAGCAGTTTCTTTTTGTACCACAAGGTTATCAATGTACAAAAATATGTAGAAAAATAAAAAATACATAAACTGTCAACGATGAGTCCAAGTGTTGCAAAAAGAGACCCAAAGTATCTCTCCATTTATGTTGATTTTCAAATTTTTATTTCATAATTTCTCCACCAGGATGACCAAAAACAATTCATGAAATCAGTTTCTCAAACACGGTGGAGTTGGTGTACCTTTATTATTATTATTTTTCATTTGGCACAACTCTTTGCACATCATACGTCGCTTTAGACAAAAGCGTCTGCTAAATGAAATTGTAGAATTGTAGAATCAACAGAGCTGTTTGAATGTGCAGAGGGAGCACTTAAGTGTCCTCTGAGGCTCGAACTGGAACTAAGTCTGTCAGGAGAAAAATGAATCAACCCATGTCTGCAATTTATTGAACAACTATGTATAAGGGATGGTGCAGTCCTTGATAACTTTGTCAGATAGCACAGCTTTGATCTCCCTTTCCCATGCCTTCTTAATCCAGATGAAAGACAAATAACCTACAGACAAATAATTCACACATTTGGTGATTAGCCTCTTACTCTGGTGGAAGGGAAAGCAATTTTAGAAGTGTGTCTCATGCAGGTGGACTCAAAATCAATGATGGTTACTCTCACAAAGTGCCCAAGTTGCATTTAATGAAGTAGATCATATCCTGAGCTTGATTTAACTAAATGAACAATAGGGGAAGCATTTACAGTGAGTGTACGACACTGCTGTAGAGTGCAGTACCTAAGTGACACCAGAGGGGGGCAGTAATGTCCGACAACATGACAACCAACCAAAACACCACAGAAGAAGAAGTTAACGACTGCTGCACTCTGTTTGAAGCTCACTGATGGAAACACAATTCATCTGAAAGTAGTCAAAACCTTCAAATATCGTCATCGGAGGAGGTAAGGAGACGTCAAATGAAGAGTGTAGAAGTTTACCCTCAGTCATTATCTCATATTTTAAGGAGTACCGGGTGTTATTGTCAGTTTAGACCTCTTTCTGGCTAAGTTAGTTAGCCCTCGCTGGTTAGCCTGCATGCTTCAGTGTCTGTCCCTGTCCGCCTGTCTCCGCCTGTCTGCTGACTTTTACTCTCAATCAGAGACATTGTTCCTGGATCAACCGAACACACAGTTATCATCCTGTTTCCACAGCGTACATGTGTTTGAATGGACAAGTGAGCTTTCTGCTGAAGTGGCTAACCAAGTTTTGTTAGGCTAGTTTGTGTCGCCTGCTCACATCAAATCTGGATATTAAGAAAAGTTTTGTTTACAAACTCCAGGTGGGATCCAAGTGGACTGAACACAGGGAGACATTAACACCAGGCTCCTTCATGGCTGCTCCTACACTGCAACAGCCCAGTTTCCTTCTGGTGAGTCTCTACATATCACTGTTCACATTTAATAATCGAGAATTAACCTTCATTTGATCCAGCTATCACATGGATTCTTAACTTGTCATACAGCTACATCACTCTGTTAAATCATTAACAGATAACAGAGACATGTAGCTCTAAAATCCACTCAACATTTTCATAAAGGCCTAACTGATGTGTTCTTGTTTAGGCCAACCTTAAAGCTGATTCAACCACCAAACCTCTCCTCCAACGATGCCAAGACCTGGTGAAGATTATTGATGACTATCCTGCAAAGGTACCATTACACCTCAATTTGATATCAGTCTTTGTAGTCATATTACAGCAAGACTTAAAGAAATGACTGTGAATCTGACACAGGGTAAATTAATATACAAAGAGGCAAAGCTGATGTCTTTGTGTCTAGAGCTGCACAGTTGATCACTATTTCAGTGGGGTGCATGCAAACACAAATGTCACCATTGGGTTCATTTTTGACTCAGCAAAAAAGGTTATGATATGTCCCGATCCCAATCTCAACTATCGGATCGGAGCCGATCTGGACGTTTTTTTATTGATCAGTGATCAGCATTTGAGTCGATCATCTCATCTGATCATTTATGTCCACTGTCACTGAACACACATTTACGATTGAAGACTAACGAGCAAGTGTAATTGAGCATTCTGAGCTTCACTGTTTATACCAAGCAGCAACCTCCGGTTTAAAAATATGAGTCGAAGATATTGAGATTACGAGTCTTCCAATGAGAGGCACATCTGACTTGATTGGCAGGCAGGAACACTGTAGCTGTTGGCTAGGAGGCTCAAAGCCCGCCTCTTTACCTCACAATCGCTCAACAGCAGCAATATGGCTGCCGCCGACAATTGGCCTCAAAACAGCGCTTCAGAAACAGATGGGTGACGTCACGGATACTACGTCCATATTTTATACAGTTTATGGTTTACACATAATGAGAAAATAATAAATGGGACATTGGCGTAGAACTCAAGCCATGGTTTACATTTATTGTAAATACCGCCAGATATTACAGAAAAGGCATATGCTCTATGCACCCTACGGTAACTCTTCAGGAACATATAATTCAAAAAGGCAAACACACAAACCAAACACAGGACAGTCTGTTACATTCTCACAGCCGGATGCTGCCGTTGTGAATCCCGCACTGTCTTGTGAGAGTTGCGTTCAGGTCAGCCTCGGATTTAAGCGTGCTGTAATGCATGCACACCAGTCTCGTGGGTCTCATACAGCAGAGCTTGTAAAACAGATTATGAGTTTTACAACAAAGCTAGCTGGATTGAAGTTAAATGGGATAAACATAAGACATATTTTAGTATTTTTTAAATTATATATTTTTGTTAAAGGAAAAAAAAGTCTGCAGCTCAACTCTCCTCTCCTCTTGTGCAGCCATTATCCACGCAAACACAAGTATCGGATCGGGAATTGGTATCGGCAAATATTCAATATTATAAAATCGGATCAGTATCGGAACATCCCTAGTTATTATAAAAAATGTTCTATTCCTTGTCTAGCCTTGACTCTACTTTTCATTTCAAGGCATAACCAATCACCTTCCATCTCAATAACCAGGATATCCTGAAACAGTTTTAGACAGAAGCTTTAAACAGATTTAATCAACAAGGATAAAGGCTTTGGTGAGGGTTGGTTCAATAATGCTTTGATATAAAAATAACTTTCTAAAAATAACGCAACAAAACAGGTGAAGCTCTTGACTCAAATCAGGATTTAGCTCAACTTGTAGTCCCCCTCAGTCTGTGTTTGTGTGTTCGTCCTTGAGCTGTGTGCACTGGGGGTCATGCTAAGTGTTCCTGTACTCAGTTTCTGTTTGGTGAATTAAACACCCTCGTACTCCTGCTCTGCTTGTGTTTTGTGACTTATATAGTACATGATTAATGTTCCAGCTCGCTCACAGTTTGTGTGGGTGAAGTGATGCTTTGTCTCTGACTGGCTAGGAGGAAGAGAGAACCAACACAGTGCAATGTATGTTTGTCTTTACGTCGTTGATAAATGTCTGCATGCCGTATTGGAGATCCCCCCCCCCCCTATAATTCCACTAATGACTGAAAACAAGGAAGAACAGGAAGAGCATGTTGCAGCTTGTTATTGTGCACCATGATGATACATTTTCTGTTGATCACATGTGATCTGTAGTGTGTAAAAAGTCATATCATCAGACGAGTATACGTATCATCACCACACTACAGAGTCAGTCAGCTGCTTGTATCATGTCTGAGTCTGCAGTGAGGGCCTGACCTTACCTTTTATGTCACATGCAGAGACAGCTGCTTGAACTCTGACCTCTGAGTTTCACTTTGAGTGACTTCACTTTCTCTTTGAAGGGATTCTGCCCTCTTCACTGCAGTCTGTACTTTGCTCACAGGAGGAGAATTACTCTGTATCAAAGATATGTCCAGTGATATTGTAGCTGACCACTCGCTGTGGATTCTTTGTGTTCACGTCTGTTTGTGTAATCGATTATACACACGTCTGATTCACAGACTAGCACACAGAAATAGCTCAGGTTTGTGTGAGAGCAGCTGTTGTTGCTTCAGTGAGGGACACGAAGGAGAAGTGTGGGGATGCAGTGATGAGAGATTTTGATAGTTTGATTACGGTCTGAGTGATAATCACAGTCTCAGGGTTATTACAGCAATAATATTGAAGTTGATTTTTAATAATTAAAATAAAGTATTGTAAGTGTTTATTACAAGAAAAAGAAGATCTGTGATGATCCCACAGGTTAAATTTACCAGTGTGGGTAATAAACTGACATGCCTATTTTTGGATGATCATTTTTTTATTTTTTTTTATTCATTTTTATTTTGGTTTAGACAACTTAAACAGTTATTTTTCCATCTTTGTTGTATCTGTTTTTATATAGTTTCCTAAAATATAGTATAATAATAAACAATACTTAAAAGACCTGAAAAAAAACTAAATGATCATATAAGAGTAAATCATGAATAAATATAAAGTAATAAATTAATGAAGGAAGAGGAAAAAAGTTAATGAAAAAAGGAAAAAAAATCTATATTAATTTTTATGGTTTGTTTTCAATTCTAGTTAACATGCTAGAATTACAATTTTTAAAATTTATTTATTTATTTTTTGAACTTCACGTGAAGCGCCTTTGGGGACATAGAAAAGTGCTATATAAGTCTTAAAAAATATAATTATTGTTATTATTAATTTACTTTTTAATTATCTCTAACACACAGTTGTTAATAACTATTGCAATTAACGACTCCCATGGTTTAATCTGCAGACTCTGCTTATCATAATTATCCCTTCGCCTCTACAGTCTTTTCTTTTTGTTATAAACGTATTATATAACCATATCTAATTTCCATCTTTTTATTAATCCTCTTGTTTTATGACGTTGTTCTTTATTTGTTTCCTCCTCTTGAAAGTGTTGCAAACTTTTCAAAAAGGTCCAGTCTGTAAAACATCCTCATCTGACACTGTGGGTTAATGACCCTGATGGTTGCTCTACAGCAACCAGTTGAATTTTTTAACTTTGAAAAAGTTTAAAAATCAGACGTTGATACTGAAATGTGACCAGCAGACAGAGTCAGATGACTTGGGGTAGCGGTTTGGATTAATGGTGTAGTCCTCAAGTTGGCAGCCCAGGCTTAATTCCAACCTGCTTCCCTTTCCTGCATGTCACTGCCAGCTCTCTCTCTCTCTTGGTTTCTTGTTCTCTCCACTGTCCTGTCCTCTCAAAAATGAATAAATAAAAGCTTAAAACTTAAACTTAAAAATACATGAACATTCTGATGATTCGAGCTGATAGGAATGAGTCCATAACTCTGTTGTTAACTTTCAAACTTTTCCTCTTCTTAAACTCTCTTCACATTTTTTTTCATCAATCTGATGAGTTTGACAGATTCTTCAGTCACAACCCCGGTGATGCCAAAGTCTAACGCAAAACCATTTCTGACTTTTCCGTTCTTCAACGGGATTTAAAGTGATGTTGGGGTCAAAGGATTGGAGTTCAAAGTAGACCAAAGCAGAGCACCCATCATAAAAACTACCCAGGCATGAATCTCTGTGAACCAGAGACACGTGACACATCATTAGTGTGATCATTGCTGTCTGGAGAGTTCTGCTCTGGACGCACAGCTTGTAAAGTTCTCTCAAAGCTAGTGTTTTGCTCTCTCGTGTTTTTGTGTCTCATTGAAGAAGTCAGTGGCCTCTGTCATTTTCAAAGATGTTAAAAACAGCTGACAGTTCCAGTGGTTTATTGACTAACTCAGTCCATCAGTTAGATAACGTTTACATTCTTTGTGCACCAACACTTGAAAGGAAAATAGTGTTTTCAAAGCAGCTCTGTAAAGTTTTTCACAGCTGAGGTGTCCCCCTCAGCAGATGTGCTCTTGCAACATGTTTACAGTCTGTGTGTGCTTCCCTGCAGGAGCTGCACCTGATCTTCCCCTGGCTGGTGGAGAGTGTGTTTGGCAGTCTGGACGGCATCATCGCAGGCTGGAACCTGCGTCTGCTGCATTCACGGAGCCATGAGTACAACATAGCGATGGAGTTTCTAAACCCTGGGTAGTTACACTTTATCTGTATGTGAAAGAGTGATCAAGAACCAAGAATCAAATCAAACCTTTTCTCTGATCTGCTTCTGTCTCCAGCGGGCCGATGATGAAGCTTGTGTACAAACTCCAGGCTGAAGATTACAAATATGAAATACCCGTCAATTATCTCCCGGTAAGAAAACGTCTCACCCTCATTTCTTCATCATATTCACTCACACTTTGTTCTTATTTTAGAGTGAGGCTTGCCTGCAGTGCATTTAATATTACAGATGCATTTTAACAAATTAGAATATCATGAAAAAAGTTCAATATCATCCATCAGTTATTTAAGAAAGTGAAAAAGTGATTTATTATAGACTTGTTCAGCGTATAATTCAACATTTGGAACAGTTTTCTGTTTTCATTGTGTTATTATGGCCTACAGCTCTAAACTGTAAGAAAGTGTATCTCAAAAAATATTAATACTGAATTTCAAGTTTGAGTAAGTCACTATTCAAACAGTATCAGTGCTGTGTATCTCTTAGTGTGGTGCAGAACAAACAACCATAATAACAGGGAAGGACGATCACTGACACTGTCCACAGGGCGGATAAGCTTCAGAAGGTCTCTGCTGAACAGGCTGGCTGTTTACAGAGTGCTGTATGGAAGATATTAATATAAAGTTGACTGGAGGAGTAGGTGTGTAGAAAGGTGCAGGGATGACCACGGCCTTGAGAGAACTGAAAGGTCGACATTTAATCAACATTTAAGTAACTGAAAGAATCAGATCACAGTCAGCAGACTCGTCCATCACAAGTTCAAATCTTTGAGTTTTTAACTACCCTCTTTTACTCACGACATGTTTCTTCATTTTTTTTCAAAACCTTAACTGTGAAGCTACAAACCACCTGCACAGTACTTTAACATTTTATTACCACCTGCAGAGTTTTACAGCGAACAATAAAGAACTATCGCTGTGATATCAATTAATCAATCTAGCTTTATTTGTATAACACCTTTCATACAATTCAAATGCAATTCAAAGTACTTTACAGCAATTCAAAAAAAAAAAAAAGTAGTAATCATGTTAAAATGTTATATATCATGACATCACATAAAGCAGAAATGGATATAGAAGGAGAGACTAAGTAGAGGCTAATGCACACCAATTGCAATAAAGTGTATATAGATAAACAACAAAGTGAAATAGTTAATAAATAAGTAAATAAAATATATAATATGACTCGTTAAGACAAAAAAGGAAGTAGTGATAGTGCAGCGTGAGTGGCGGAAGAACTTCTGAGAGACAGCAACCAATAAAGCCTTTTTAAGTCATTTGAACATCACTGCCCCAGAAGAAGAGCCATCAGTGAGGAGGTGTAGGTTTGACCTTTGGACTTACAGCTTGCAGTTATTCTGATCATATGCAGATTTTAATCTAGTGCCCATAAAATACAAACAAAAGGAATTCTACATTTTATTTTAACACAAAATATATTTAAAAAGTCATTTCAGTTCATTTCAAGGTAGAGGCTGATGTCATGTATGAAGCCTTGGTAGTGGTAACATATACATTTAACACAGAATGAAAAAAGGTGCTTATATATAGAATCTAAAGCTTTTACAGTGAAAGTGTTGTAACAGATCTCATCCAGCTCAGTTTTCTTCATCATGTCATACTGTATCTTGAACGCTCACGCTCGATGTGTCTCACAGGGTCCGGTGAAGGCCTGCATCCAGGAGGGCGTCCTCCCTGACTGTCCTCTGTTCCACAACAAGCTGCAGTTCCCCCTGTCCGGTCTGCTGACCCTGAACCTCGCTCTCAGTATCCTTCCCAACACAAGCACACTCTGTGTCTGACTGCTCTGTATGGTGTCAGTGAGGGACTCCTCATGATGACTCACTCTTTATGTGGTTTTGTGCTAGAAAAGGCCCCAGAGATTAACTGTTTTATACTGTGAGTGTGTTAATATTTAAAGAACCCTCAGAAATCAAATATTGTATTACAAATACGTCAACAAATCTTTTTGATCGTTTCCTTTTCTTCTAAAAACTTCTTATAGGTGACATGTCATGCGAAATCAAGTTTTTAATGGTTCTCTGCCTGAAATATGTTTCCCTGGCATGTCTACAAACACCCCGAAAATGAAAAAATCCATTCTGCCCCTGTTCTGATTTCTCCACCTTTCTGTAAATGTGTGCTGAAACAAGCCGTTTCAGTTTTTAGTGTTTTTCATACGTCACATCTACATCCGGTCTGTAACGGAAGTAAGAGCTCGGAGCTTGTTCAGCCCATAGACTGTATAAAATACAACTCAACCCCTCCTCCGTTTTTCATTACCTGCACACATGTGCTAACAAGGAGCTTAGGAGGGAGGCATGCTAGTTGTAGGCTGTCTTAATGAACACAAAGGTCGGTTATACTCCCCACGTCTGCAGATTTGAAGATCTCGTGGATGATTTTTATTTTTCATGGAAAAGTGCTAGCGCTAGTTAGCATAGCCACATGTTCATAGCTGTAGCACTGTACCAAGACACACATCAACATACTGATAAATAAAACAACAAGAAACACTAAATCTGTGACCAATCGTTCAGAAAGGTCCTGCTGCAGGTGCCTCTCCGTCAGGATCAGATTCTGGATCAAATTAAGAGGGTCTGTGTGCAGCCGTGTATATTCAGCCAACATGTAAACATTAGATCAACGTGCTGGAGAGCCGAGGCCACATCCACTTCCTGAGGGGGCGTGGTCAGAGAGCTCATTCTCATTTAAAGGCACAGACACAGAAAATGGACTGTTCTGAGCAGGGCTGAAAAAGAGGGTTTTTCAGGCATGCCAAAATCTGATTTCAAAGTGTTTTTTTGAGCAATAAACTTTAAAGACATGTTGTGGGGACCTCTTAGAACAATATATTTTGATGAAAAAGTGCGTAATATGTCACCTTTAAACCGTAAATTTGACACTAATTCTTTGATTAATCAATCAAGAGAATTGAATATGATGTCAGTCGCCTCACAGCTCAAGATAATGCCTTGATTAACCAAATTAAAGCTCTTAAACCTCATGATAATTAGTTTGTTATTTTATATGATGAAGTAATTTGAAGGGGGAACATTGTCTGGAGAAGCTGGGCCTGAGAACACGTAGCTTATTTTCTCAATGTCTGCCTGAAAAATTTCAGACATCAGACTGTTGGAGGGTTGATGAGAGGTCAGGAGAGACTTTAAACAGCTGTGATGTGAAATGATTTCTTAACTCTCTTCAGATCCGTTTGAATTCTTCATGTTTAACTTTGCCTACTGTCTCATCATACCAAAGGTGAGTCTGCAGAAATATCTGCAACACTTTTAGTTCAGTGCGTCTTGAGAACTAATATGTATACGTCATTACTGCCAAATATGTTACATTTCACCACATTTCTATTTATGCTCATCAAAGAAGATTGTTTATAACAGTTGTCTCAGTATGAGTGGTATGTCCGGGTGTCTTCGTCAGCTTGAACACAAACACTCTTCGTGTTTTCAGATCCATCCTCAAGGCCATCATGGGAGCTCCACTGACAGCGCCTACTTTGTGTTAGTAGACGCCTACCTCAAATACTTCCTCCCCAGTGAGGGAAGTGTTCCCCCGTCCCCCTTCTCTGACTCCAGAGGTTCTGTCACTGCTCCATCACCAAGGTATTTTCATAAACCTTTGAATAGTATCAGCTTGAAAATACTCTTGAAGACAACTTTTGATCAAACAAATTCATGCAAATTCTCCAAGAGGAGGTTGAAACTTGAAGAATTTCATGCAACAAATGTTAAATGGTAACCTCTGTTCATACTCTAACCTCAGCAGAGCCTCCAGTGTTTCGTTTGCTGGTTATGGCGTCCACAGTCCCAGCCTCCTCAAACATCACATCTTCCATCAACCATCAGTGAACGCAGACCCCTCAGCCCAGGAAATCTGGAGGACTGAAACACTCTTACAGGTGAGACACAGACTCAATGAATGATCTAAATATAACGCTTTATTGACTTTGCTTTAGATATTAATGATCCAGTGTTTGATGGGTTAAAAATGAAAGCTTATGAATGTTCGTTTCCTCAGATGTTTGTGGAGATCTGGCTCCATCACTACTCCCTGGACATGTATCAGAAGCTGCAGTCCCCGCAAGTGAAGGTAAGAGAAAACCCCCTCTCCTCCCCACGTGTCCGCATTGCTCTGCAGCACCGCACTGCTGGCTGTTGACTGGCTGACCACAACCCTTCACTCCCATCCTCCAACCTCCAAACGTTCCCCCCACTCCTTGTTTCTCTGTTGCGAGGATCAACTTTGTTAAAGCTGTGGTTTGTTTTTCCTTTTATGGGCTTTTTTTTTGAAAGATGTACCAGCTTCTGTGACTTGTAAATACAGTGATTAGAAAATGTTAAATTTCTCAGCTTTTTGTGCAAGTGAAGAAAAAACTCCTCTGTTCACCCTGAGAGCAACCACCTCTCTATGTAGCATTATGCAGAATATAATGAAATAGCATTTGAGTGTTTTGATGTGTGATGCACTGATGCAAAGAGACATCTGTATGCAGAGTGACGTTCAACGTTTCTCTAGTTGCTTCAGTGTGAACACACAGCAGACAACCTGACCGCTGCTTTACAAGCATCATCGTGTGTTCCAAGATGTCTATTTCAAATCCCTCTTAGTGTTTGTAGCACATGCAGAGTTCTAGTCGTGCTTTTGCTGCCTTGTACATTCTTTGCATGCTGCATGTCCAAAACACAAAGTGTTTGTTTTGTGCATGCACTGTGTGTGTGGATGAACGTAAAACACCAGCGTAAACTCTCAACATGACAGCTTCTGGTAACCACTGAGGGTGCACAGGGATTTAAATCTCTCTCAGTGAATTTCTAAGATCTCCATAAAAACACTACAGACTGTAGTGATGTCAGATATGTAGTTAAATGTCCTAGCGAAGGGTCTAGTCTGTAGAAACACTGATGTTTGTTCTTTAGATGTTTGCTGCTGTTGGAAGTTGATCATGCAAGCTCTGACCTTTTTAGATTTCCTTCTCATACATTCAGCTTTTTGCAAACACATCAGTGTGTGTCTGTGTGCACATGAATCTGCACTCTGTTTGAAAAGGTCAACCACAGAGAAGGCCTGGATTCAGATTTGTAACACAGTAAGCAGTTGTTTGAAATTCAGAATGACTTTCAGTCAGACTCAGGGAGCCGTCTACAGTGGTTCACCCTTTCATCATGAATATTTGTAAAGATACAGACATACACTGCCCGTCGCAAAAAAAATCACCACCTGGATTTAACAAAGCAATTAGGTAAGAGCCTTCCATTGGATCATTACTGCATATGTTTCAGATGGCAACAACTTATTTAACCTGAGCTGATGCGGTGAGTCACTTCTCATTTCTTAAACAACCAGGTCAGAAGACATATCCTGTGGTTGTGGGAAGGATGTTAATCTGTTTCAGAATGGTCAAATTATTGTGTGACTTTTTTGGGGATGGGCAGTGTATGTTGTGTTACAGAAGTTCTTCAATCATATGCCCCGTAGCATGGGCTCACAATACACCATAAATTCGTACAGTCCAGGGTCAGAGCCCAAAGCACGATCATTCCTTGTACGGAAACTGAGGGAGAAACAGAGTAAAAGAAAATAACACAAATAAAAATGAGTATTTCTATACAGTCAATTTTCATGTTTGAATCTATCACAATGGGGTAGGTGTCAGACAATGATGAACAGCAAACTGTCCAATCAGCCGTATTTACATCTTTCACAGCAAAGAGTTTCAATGTGTGATAAGTTTGAGTGTTAAAATGAAGCAGGATGAGAGTTTTTATCAGAAAATATGACATACATTTCTTAGCTGTGTCACAGGGTGGCACCAGATCTTTCACAACCTGAAAGTTCCTCACAGGACCTTTAGTGAAATGTATCCTTAGAGGGTATTTCTGCTGTTCCTTACTAGTTAACGTAGGAACTTGCAAAAGGATGCATCAATAAATTCAGATCCTTGTTATTTAATGCAGGATTTTCTGCAGAACCAGTCGATGTGAGACTTTACACTGGTGTTGATCTCTTCTGTAACCTGCTCATCCACACAATGTGTAATAGTTATTAACACACTTTCACCGCAGCGTTAGACTCTGCATGTTTAGTGTGACACCAAACTGCTGAACACACTCTCTCTCCACCCAACAGCAGTTTCCTCTGTATGTAAGGTGCAGTACTGTTGTCTGTGCTGGAGCTGTTATTGTTTGTTCAGGATAAAGGTTGTGAGTGAGTTATTTTACTCTTATTTAATTTGACTGGTATCCTCTCTCGTACTCTCTCTCTCTTGAAATATATCAGGAGGAAATGTTCAAAGTCTGTCCAACCATCAGTGACATCTTTCAACAACCACTTTACTATAATGTGCAAGGAAGAAATCAACAAAGTCTAGATGCTCTCATCATTAATGAAAGATGTTGTTTAGATGGAGCATTAAGGCTTCATTACTGCTCCAAAAGGCTGCATATGAAACTATGAAATAGCCCTTTAACTACTTGCGTGCTTACCACAGTCCTGCACTTTTAACACCATGCAAGTGATCCCTCTGACACTAAATGCTCACCTCTTAAAACATATTAACCACTGTGTTTATTTATGTGTTGTGTTATGTGTCCATCATGCTGAAGAGTGAATTTAAACTGCAAGATTTTGATCGACACGTTCAAACACAACAAACTGAAGTACACGTTTTTACATCTACTGTGTCCATTTCACAATTTCAAGTTTAAGAGTATAAAGTGTTATTTTGAAAAGCAGTTAGATTACTGTATAAAATGCTAATATTCCTGTTTGATGTGCTTCATTTAACATTCAGCTCTCTCGTGCAGTAACAAAATCTTACAGTTCAGAGTTCATTCTGTTTAAGTTGTAAAGCACGAGGGATGGGAATCATTGAGAGTGGAGGATAAGCACAAAGTTAAATTATTTCCTTTTTAGAAATTTCCTTTCTTTATAAATCAGAGAGGAAAGAGAGATAAGGCATGACATGACTATTAGGCTAAAGGACAGAGTCAAACCCAGGCCCGGCGAAATCTGACCAAATCTGACATTTCAATCAGCGCCTGAGAGATAATGTTTGTGTCAGGTTAAAATGACACTTCATAACTCATCAGCTTCTGTTAAACACCAGCTAGTGTTAGCATTCAGACTGTTCACAGCTAACATACATCTTAGTAAGGATGTGTCTTCTTAATAATGTTAATTATTAACAGCAGCTGATAGGTGCATATTTTTTACTTCTCTTTTGTCTCCTTAGTTTCTGATCAAAGAGCTGAGATAACAATCGCCATGTTAACAATGTTGAACTGATGGATGGGTGTACATCACACTGTATGTCATTATCTTTGTTTACATGGCGTTTGAGCTCCCCATCCTGAGTAAACACAGTGTTTTCTCTCCAGTAGCCTGTTTGACTCATGTGACTTGATTCCCATCCCTTCAGTCATGTATCCCTGTGTCTGGCGTGTCGGTCAGGCCTCTGCATCCACCCAGCATTCAAAGCGTTGTGTTCCCACAGTCAATCTGTTCTTCTTGTTTGTCTCCTCTCCTGTCGTCTGCTTCTTTCTTCCTCACCGTGTTTTGCTCAAATGTTTCTGTCTGGTTGCACTCTCCTTTTTGCTGCTACCTTTTTCTCCTGTTCTCATGTGAACCTTCCTCCTGCCACCTTTCTCCTCTTCCTCACCCTCTCTGGTTCTCCTTCTACTCCCTCCACTGTTCCTCTTCCTCCACCTTTTGTCATTGTCCTTCCTCTTCCTCGTCTTCCTCTCCCTCCTGGTGGTTACGGGTGAACAGCTGGCGCTGCTGCAGTACCGCCTCAGTATGTCCAGCATGCCGTGCCAACCCCACGCCCCACCAGGCTCTGGGACCCTCCACACCTACCAAGTACTTTTACCTTTTCATTCACCCCCGCCCCTCTGGGGCCTCCTGGAGGTAAACCTCAGTCAGTTCAATCAGAGTCAAGGATACTTCTCTCATGTTGACAAACATGGTGAGACATCATCCCTGCAGTCAGTCCCTGTGATGACAGGCTTCAGTTAATTAGATCCTGCACACATGGTCACATTCTCTACATGATTCTAGCTTCTCTTAAAAAGGAGGCTCGTAAGAAGGAGGGAGTGATCAAGGAGTCAACCACCCAGTTACAATAAGAGGATAATCCAGGTTCATTAAAGTGCAGTCGTTTACTTTTTAAGGTGGTCTGATTTGAACTCCAGGTCAGGGATTAGAGACTTTATTATCTAACCTAGTCTACTGACATTGGCTGACTGTTATAGCTACTGTAAGTGTTTTTGTTTATTAAAAGTGAAACCAGAGACTCGACATCAGACCTGTCCTCTAAAAAACAACCCTCCACTTCATCGTGTGAGGCCTCCAGTCTGACTGTAACTTGTCTGCAGAGAAGTATCCTTGACGGGGAAAGTAATCCTGGAATGAAGCTTTGGAGTTTGAATCTTTGGGCAGACTTTGCTGGTTTGGTGTTTCTCTTTGCTGTTGTATGTTTAGAGAGGCATGCTGTGTTCCACTGAGTCTGGTGTGCTTTGTTGTGTAGATAAATGTCCATCTCTACTGACACTGCTCTGCTCCAAAGATACAATCTTTATTTTGCATTAGCTTTAAAAAAATCATGTAAGTATGAAAAACATTTTTATACTCTTATATTTATGTACTCTGATGTACTCTGCTGAGGTAATGTATGTGTTTGCTGGCATCCACAAGAGGAAGCATTGCATCCTTTTTACAAAGCAGCTTCGCTATTAGCAGTCTGGAGAGCACAGAGGTCCCACCTTTGTTTTTATGATTCATGAAATGTAATTCAGCTGATGAGATGATTTTATAAAAACTAAATGAATGATTGACAAACTCATTAAACTGTACTTCATAAAGCGTTTCTTTTGTAGTCATTATCTTTAAATTTTGCAACTTGAACTTGTAACAAGAAAATAAAAAGATGCTTCATTTCATGAATTCAAAAGAAGTATTCTGTTACCGGGAGAAGTGTCTTTGCAGAGTGCTGGTGTAGAGAGGTACAGACTGAAGATTAGAAAGAAGCACATGTTACAGACAACAGGAAGTGCTATCGCTTTATGATCAACAGAAGAAGACTAAACCATGCAGGGCATGAAGCTAGCACTGTGAGCTAATGAAGCGCTCCATGTCTGGTACTAAAGTTGAATTAAAACACAAACCATACTTAAGTGTGAGACCTCTGTGCTACATAGAAAACACTCTGAGCCTCTGGTGATTGTCGGGCTGCTTTCGGACTGGGATGCATTATGATTGGCCGCTCGTTAAAAGGTGATTGGATGTGATGTGTGTGTGTGTGTAGCACGTTGTGACTGTCTTTCCTCTTAGGAACCCTTCAGCCCGTCAGAAGAGCATGTCCTGGTGGTGCGCCTGCTGGTGAAACACCTGCACGCTTTCTCCAACAGCCTGAAGCCGGAGCAGCTTTCCCCTTCGCCCTCGGCACACTCGCACACTCACCCCAGCCCGCTGGAGGAGTTCAAGAGGTCAGCCTCGTCGTACCTGAAAATCTCAGAATCTGTAGAAGGATACAGAGTTGGTGTTTTTAAACTGGGGCCGTTTTTTATTTTAAAATGAGCACAAAAAGTTTAGAAATTTCCTCAAAAGGTTGCTCCAGAAGTCGACCAACATGGCAGCTAGAAAATAGCTGCACTGATTCTAGTTTGAACATTACGACAACACAGCAATGGTTTGAAACAAAATTCTGTCTTAACCAGAACAAGCAGTGACATCACTCGATGAGCCACCAGACTCCGTTGAGAAAACCTTGTTTTCCTGAAGTGTGTGCTTTTGTTTGGATATTTCTTTCACAGCACATAATTCACAAACGTAGGATAAAGAGGAAGTCGTGTTTTGTGAGGTAGATAAATGTGTTTGTAAAAGGAGTGTGGAAGCTTTAAGAGAGAGGCTGCATTGAGTTTCTGAAACGAGGAATTTCTCTGCAGGAATTCATTCTGGACCTGAATACTTTTTGACACTTTTAAAACATCTTAGCATGTTGTAGGTAGAAATAGACTTTTGTCTTGTGGACACACTTTGATCTACCTGTCAAATCATTTTTACACCAAACGTTGAAAAAATCCAGCCCAGGTGTACAAATACAATAATGAACACCCTAGTACAGCTTTTTTTATTGTATATTCAATCAATCTTTATTTGTAGAGCTCCTTTCATACAAATCAAATGCAATTCTAAGTCCTTTATAGAGATTGAACACATGAAAAAAGCAGAAATAAAATATTGGCAAAAACATACTACTTGTTAAAAAACAAAAAAAGGGATTTGAAGTAGAGACTAATGCATACAAAAAACAATAAAATATCCGTAATTAAAAATAAGTGAAAGCATCAAAATAACAAATATATAAATAAATAAATAAATAAAAAAGGGTAAGTTGAACATAAGATAAATGTATACAAAATATCAATAAAAATGATAAGACTGATTAATAAAAAACAAAAATGTATCGATAAATACAATTAATAATAATACAACATTAAAATCAATATAAAGCATTACAATATTAAAATGTTTTCTTTATTTTATTGTACAAAGGGATTTATTTATTTGTTAATTATTCATGTGTCACACTTTTGTTTTTTGATGATTTGATTTTTATTGTTTTCGTAACAGCTAACAAACAGACGAACACCAAATTCAAAAGGAAAAACAAAATACCAAAATTATACAGAAACAAATACATAAAAAGAAGGAGTAAGGCAACTGACAAATGAAAGACAAACAATAAAAAAACTAAAAGCAATAAAAACAATTATAAATCTTCACAGGGAAAGCACTGGGATCAGTTCATTGTGATTACTCACTCCTTTTAAAACCAAATATCTCCTGTCTGTCGTTTAATTTAAAAATTAGTTTTTTCATAGTTTTCTATTTTGGTCATTTCTCCCAACCGTTCACTTAAAGGCAATTTTGTTTATTTTATTTTAATTTTTCCAGTGCCTGATCACTAATAAAAAACATTTTTTTTTAAATGTGTGAAGACATGTTTTATGAACTGTTTGCTTCTCCTCCTCCTACAGAGTGGTGGTGCAGCGTTTTGTTCAGCAGAAACTTTACTTGTTTCTGCAGCACTGCTTCGGACACTGGCCTCTTGACGCTTCTTTCAGAGCGGTATGTCTCAACCAGAGTAAATGTTTATAACTTTTACCTCCTCTCTGCGTTTGGAATCTGGGCATTACATCGTCTTCTTCTGTCAGCTGTTAAAGCTTTTGGTTTGGTCTCTTGTTCTTCACCTAGTCCTCATCAACATGGACTTGAAATTACCTCATTTCCCCCTGGAGTCATTGAATACGATGCATGTAGAGTTTTAGTTAGTAAACTTACACATGAGGATCAAAAGAGGATCACATTAAGTTGCTGTAACTACATATGTTTATTTCAGCGAGGAAGCCTTGGGAGCACACTTTGGTTCAGCACTGTCTTGCCTCATAGACTTCATGTCTGTGTTTAGGTGTTGGAGACGTGGCTGAGCTATATCCAGCCATGGAGGTACACCGGGGAGAAGATCAATCCTCAGGCCGACCAAACCAGAACACTGCCTGACAAATGGTGAGTCTGATGTCTCTCTAGACTTGAAATCAGGAACACTGTCCTGAAATTATTTTAAACCTTTATCAAAGAATCAGAAGTGCTTTGAACATGAAGCCTGTTTCTCAGGAGTCCTGCTCATTAAACTTCAAACTTAATGAAACAAACATTTCAGGTGAGGTGAGAGTGAAGACATTGAGGAGTGTGGTCGGTGTAGCTCTGACGTGAACTCTCTTTTCCGCAGGGAGTCGTTTGTTCAGGAGAACCTGCTCATGTACACAAAGCTCTTCCAGGTGTTTCTGAACAGAACCGTAAGGACGGATCTGGTTAACGCCAAAAATGCTCTGATGGTCTTCAGGGTGGCCAAAGTGTTTGCTCAGCCAAACCTGGCCGATATGATCCAGAAAGGTGAGGACGGAGGAGACAAACATCACACAGAAACTCTCTCTGATCAGGTTCATCACTGAGCTTGATTTAAAGGAAAAGTTGTGAAAAGAATTACCTTTCAATTATTTATGTAATTATTTATATAATTATTTTATTTTAATTTTTATATGAAAAGAACAAGTGAGGTCTAGGATATCGCATTACAATCAGTAGAATAGACACAGGCACTGTACACAACAGAGGTGAAGAGTTCTTCTGAAGCATTTTCTTATTGCTTCCTTAATTGTGACCATGAAAATCTTCATGTGTCCCCTTTTCTGAGGCCTTCAGGGATTTTTTAAGGTACCGAAAGATAAAAGAAGAATCAAATGTCTGATCTAAAGTCTCTGAGATTAAATGCTGCACTGCTTTCCAGAAAAATTCAAGAAATGCACAAGACCAAAATACATGCACATAGTCTGCAGAACCTGCTCCTCACTCCCTCCAGCAGGGATATCGTTTTTTAAATGAAATTGTGACATAAGTTGTACTCTTCCACTTTAAAAACATCTGCAGATATTTTGTACAGCAGCTTAATTAAATTAGAGTTCAATCAATCATCAATCAAGCTTTATTTATATCGCACCTTTCATACAAATCAAATGCACCCCAGAGTGCTTTACAGGGATTGAAAATAAGAAAGAAGCAGAAATAAAATAATGGCAAACCATATTAAAAAACAAAAATTGATTTTAAAATAGAGACTAATGCACACCGACAACAATAAAATGTGTCTAATTAGAATAAGTTAAAGCATCAAATTAATATTAAGTATATGAATAGTTAAAATAAATACATTAAAAAAGGGTAAGAATAAAAGTTGAAGATAAAATTAAAATTAAGAATAAAAATACTGAGTAGACAAATAAAACGACAAAGGAAACAGGCAGTCATTTTAAAGACTTGAAAATAGGCGTAACATGAGCTCTCCTTCTGGTCTTCTTTAAAACTCTTGCTGCTGCATTTTGTATTAATCGCAGTTTGTTAACTGTATTTTTGGAAGACCAGAAAGAAGAGCATTACAGTAGTCTAAACTGCTTGTTATAGAAGCGTACATTAGTCTCTCTGTGTTGCTCAGAGAGAGAAACAGCCTCACTCTAGAAATTTTCTTTCAATGATAAAATGCTGTTTTTGTGATTAAACAATCTTGTGGTTTAAAATTTCAATCAGAGTAAAATAAAACACCTAGGCTTCTTGCTTCTTGGCTTGAATTAAGTCCAAGAACATTTAGTGTGGAGGCAAATTTCTCTGTCTAGAGTTGTTAAAGATCTCTTTAAACGAGCAGACTCCGTCTTCCCCTGCTGTTTTTATCTCTTGACATAAAGGCATGCTCTCTTTTATAACTACATTTGTCATTATGTTCAGCTGTTTCTGGCACTCTGTGTTTATGTGTGCAGGTTAAGAGGTAAAAAGATAAATCAATCAGTTGATAATTTCTCTAATAATTGAAGGAAAATTGTTAAAAATGTGGTTAGATTTGAAAAACATGACAGCATCTTTACTTTTCTGACATCAATAGAAAATGTTTGCAACAGATAAATCAGCATCCAAAACATCCGTCTCTTTAACTCCAAAGATTTTTATACATTTCACAATGATGGAGCTTTATTTCCTCTTGTTGAATTTCAGGTATATCCAGTAGAGTCTAACTAATATATGCATTAACCGATATTTGACATTTTCAGATGTAATCATTAGATACAAGCTTTTCATTTATTTACTGGTCTGCAGGAGACAATGTTTTAATAATATTACATATTCTCTTCAAGTCTGACATCATTGAGGCTCTTATGTTTCATATATTCAAACGACCTCACATCTCTCTCCAGGAGAGCAGCTGTTCCTGGAACCAGAGCACGTCCTCCACCATCGACAACCACGCGGCTACCTGACGCCGAGTCAAGGAGGCAGCTTCCTGTCGTCACGGCAGCGAGTGATGACGGATGTGGTGTTCAGAGTGAAGAGTCATGTTTATGCTTTGGAGGGTCAGGACTGTCAGTACAAACAGATGTTTGGCTCTGAGCTCAGAGGAGCTGTAAGTCTGACACGGTGACACGGCTCACAGTTTGTTACAGAGTGGAGCGGTACTTCACTTCCCAGCATGCTTAGCATCAGAGTCTAAAGTCTGTGTCTCTGTGTCTGTTTTGCAGGTCATGAAGTTGATACAAATAATCGCACAGGCCAGACAGACTGCCAAGAGGATATCAGATCACTCCAATGAGGTGGCGGCCAACAACTCGTTCCTGTCCTGGTTCGGGATTGGCTCTCCGGATCTGAACAATACCTTCGCCGGAGCCGAGCCCGAGGAGAGCGGAGAGTGTCTGAAAAAGACCCACGAGTTCCTTGACAGAGCTTTGGAGAACTTGTGTCAGATCTTCAAGGTAAGATTACTCTTTTAGTTTAGTTTTGTACCAAACTGACAGAGTCAGTAAAGGAACAGGGAGAGAGCCGGGGTCAAATCTATGATGTTGTCAGTCACAAATTACACTGCTAAGCTACTTTTTTCTTTATTCGCCACCTGCATTGATGGCTGCATCTGTGTTTAGGGAAGTAAATCTGTTTTTCAAAAAACAAAAAGGCGTGTTAAGACAGGTGTTAAGTGTAGCAAAATTCATGTTGTGGCAGAATATGACACCATATTGAAACTGGTTCACCGCCCACCCATCCTTACTCTTGTTATTTAACAGGTTACTGACATTAAAATGTATTCTGTCTCAGCGTTATCTTGCCAAGCTGATCTTGACCAAGGCCGTACCTGGGATTGGACAAGGGCATAGAAGAAGCGAGCACAAGTTGAGGAGAATGGGATGATAACAAAGGTTAATTGAAGCAGAGAAAAGTGAGGGAGGGTGGGTTGAAGAATCACAGACAAACAGTTGGAGTAGGCTGGCTATGTTTAAGTAGGCTTGTCAGGTGATTGAGGGTGTAGTTTAGGCGTGGTCCTGCTCCCGAATTTAAGTTAACACCTTAACTTCATTGAATGCAAATTGACTTTAAAGCCCATCACAGGGTTCCCACGCGTCCTGGAAAACTTGGAAATCAGTTGACCAGTTTTCCAGTACTGGAAAAAACCTGGAAAATGGGAGAAAAAGTCAAATGTCCTGGAAAATCACATATAGTCCTGGAAAATGATTCCAACATGGCTGCGTTTGACCTGACCCTATTAACAAAACACATCCCCATTCATTGAAAGTTGAGTGCACGCTGTGCTGGAAAAGACAGCGACACTGCGCAACTTTTTTCACATCTTTTCTCCTTCACTTCATAATCATGCATTCACAGAAAACGGGGGTATATTGTTTATGTTTTATGGTACATTTGGCTCAATTACCGTACTCTAGCTCAGTTGTTCTCAAAGTGGGGTCCTGGGACCCCTGGGGGTCCGCGAACCATAGCGTGGGGGTCTGTTAAATCATTTGAATACATTTCTAATAAATTATAAAATTGTGCTGTGTCATTACAAAACAGCATATACACCATTGTTATGATACCATTTGGTGGCTTGAAGGGATATGCGAGTCTTGTTACTGTTAATTTTCTGAAAGCGTTTAAGATCAATTACTTGAAAAGTATAAATGCTGTCATGTTGAGTCCACAAGGAATGAAATGGCCCTCTGTTTTAAAGTATACAAGTTGTATTTACTTGATTCAAATTGAAGTGTTATCTGTTTATCACTATGGTACAGGTCTAAAGTATTTACATTGATATGTTTTACAATACAAATAGTTCCAAGGGCAACTAAGAGTGCAAATGGTAGTAAGCATGTGCTTTAGTGATGGGAAGATGGGCTCTTTTCAGAGAGCCGGCTCTTTTAACTCTCAAACGGCTCTTAATTTAGGATCTTTTGTAGCCGTATATTTTACCTTAATTTTGCAAAAAATAATAGTTTGTGTTGAAAATCCTTTTACGTACAGTGTTTTTATGAGAAGCCTTATAATGCCCAATTGTGTGCATTTCCTCTGTTACAAAATCATTCTCACCCTGATCCTAGGGTTATGATTAGGGTTAGGGTTAGGATTGTGGTTAGGGTTAGGGTTAGGATTAGGGTTAGGGTTAGGGTTAGGGTTAGGATTAGGGTTAGGGTTAGGATTAGGGTTAGGATTAGGGTTAGGGTTAGGATTAGGGTTAGGGTTGGGATTAGGGTTAGGGTTAGGATTAGGGTTAGGGTTAGGATTAGGGTTAGGGTTAGGGTTAGGATTAGGGTTAGGGTTAGGATTAGGGTTAGGGTTAGGATTAGGGTTAGGGTTGGGATTAGGGTAAGGATTAGGGTTAGGGTTATGATTAGGGTTAGGATTAGGGTTAGGATTAGGGTTAGGGTTGGGGTTAGGGTTAGGGTTAGGATTAGGGTTAGGGTTAGGATTGTGGTTAGGGTTAGGGTTAGGATTAGGGTTATGATTAGGGTTAGGGTTATGAATAGGGTTATGATTAGGGTTAGGATTAGGGTTAGGGTTAGGATTAGGGTTAGGGTTGGGATTAGGGTTAGGGTTATGATTAGGGTTAGGGTTAGGATTAGGGTTAGGGTTGGGATTAGGGTTAGGGTTAGGATTAGGATTAGGGTTAGGGTTAGGGTTAGGATTAGGGTTAGGGTTAGGATTGTGGTTAGGGTTAGGATTAGGGTTATGATTAGGGTTAGGGTTAGGATTGTGGTTAGGGTTAGGGTTAGGATTAGGGTTAGGGTTAGGGTTAGGGTTAGGATTAGGGTTAGGGTTAGGATTAGGGTTAGGATTAGGGTTAGGGTTAGGATTAGGGTTAGGGTTGGGATTAGGGTTAGGGTTAGGATTAGGGTTAGGGTTAGGATTAGGGTTAGGGTTAGGGTTAGGATTAGGGTTAGGGTTAGGATTAGGGTTAGGGTTAGGATTAGGGTTAGGGTTGGGATTAGGGTAAGGATTAGGGTTAGGGTTATGATTAGGGTTAGGATTAGGGTTAGGATTAGGGTTAGGGTTGGGGTTAGGGTTAGGGTTAGGATTAGGGTTAGGGTTAGGATTGTGGTTAGGGTTAGGGTTAGGATTAGGGTTATGATTAGGGTTAGGGTTATGAATAGGGTTATGATTAGGGTTAGGATTAGGGTTAGGGTTAGGATTAGGGTTAGGGTTGGGATTAGGGTTAGGGTTATGATTAGGGTTAGGGTTAGGATTAGGGTTAGGGTTAGGGTTAGGGTTAGGATTAGGGTTAGGGTTAGGATTAGGGTTAGGATTAGGGTTAGGGTTAGGATTAGGGTTAGGGTTGGGATTAGGGTTAGGGTTAGGATTAGGGTTAGGGTTAGGATTAGGGTTAGGGTTAGGGTTAGGATTAGGGTTAGGGTTAGGATTAGGGTTAGGGTTAGGATTAGGGTTAGGGTTGGGATTAGGGTAAGGATTAGGGTTAGGGTTATGATTAGGGTTAGGATTAGGGTTAGGATTAGGGTTAGGGTTGGGGTTAGGGTTAGGGTTAGGATTAGGGTTAGGGTTAGGATTGTGGTTAGGGTTAGGGTTAGGATTAGGGTTATGATTAGGGTTAGGGTTATGAATAGGGTTATGATTAGGGTTAGGATTAGGGTTAGGGTTAGGATTAGGGTTAGGGTTGGGATTAGGGTTAGGGTTATGATTAGGGTTAGGGTTAGGATTAGGGTTAGGGTTGGGATTAGGGTTAGGGTTAGGATTAGGATTAGGGTTAGGGTTAGGGTTAGGATTAGGGTTAGGGTTAGGATTGTGGTTAGGGTTAGGGTTAGGATTAGGGTTATGATTAGGGTTAGGGTTAGGATTGTGGTTAGGGTTAGGGTTAGGATTAGGGTTAGGGTTAGGGTTAGGGTTAGGATTAGGGTTAGGGTTAGGATTAGGGTTAGGATTAGGGTTAGGGTTAGGATTAGGGTTAGGGTTGGGATTAGGGTTAGGGTTAGGATTAGGGTTAGGGTTAGGATTAGGGTTAGGGTTAGGGTTAGGATTAGGGTTAGGGTTAGGATTAGGGTTAGGGTTAGGATTAGGGTTAGGGTTGGGATTAGGGTAAGGATTAGGGTTAGGGTTATGATTAGGGTTAGGATTAGGGTTAGGATTAGGGTTAGGGTTGGGGTTAGGGTTAGGGTTAGGATTAGGGTTAGGGTTAGGATTGTGGTTAGGGTTAGGGTTAGGATTAGGGTTATGATTAGGGTTAGGGTTATGAATAGGGTTATGATTAGGGTTAGGATTAGGGTTAGGGTTAGGATTAGGGTTAGGGTTGGGATTAGGGTTAGGGTTATGATTAGGGTTAGGATTAGGATTAGGGTTAGGGTTAGGGTTAGGATTAGGGTTAGGGTTAGGATTGTGGTTAGGGTTAGGGTTAGGATTAGGGTTATGATTAGGGTTAGGGTTAGGATTGTGGTTAGGGTTAGGGTTAGGATTAGGGTTAGGGTTAGGGTTAGGGTTAGGATTAGGGTTAGGGTTAGGATTAGGGTTAGGATTAGGGTTAGGGTTAGGATTAGGGTTAGGGTTATGAATAGGGTTATGATTAGGGTTAGGATTAGGGTTAGGGTTAGGATTAGGGTTAGGGTTGGGATTAGGGTTAGGGTTATGATTAGGGTTAGGGTTAGGATTAGGGTTAGGGTTAGGGTTAGGGTTAGGATTAGGGTTAGGGTTAGGATTAGGGTTAGGATTAGGGTTAGGGTTAGGATTAGGGTTAGGGTTGGGATTAGGGTTAGGGTTAGGATTAGGGTTAGGGTTAGGATTAGGGTTAGGGTTAGGGTTAGGATTAGGGTTAGGGTTAGGATTAGGGTTAGGGTTAGGATTAGGGTTAGGGTTGGGATTAGGGTAAGGATTAGGGTTAGGGTTATGATTAGGGTTAGGATTAGGGTTAGGATTAGGGTTAGGGTTGGGGTTAGGGTTAGGGTTAGGATTAGGGTTAGGGTTAGGATTGTGGTTAGGGTTAGGGTTAGGATTAGGGTTATGATTAGGGTTAGGGTTATGAATAGGGTTATGATTAGGGTTAGGATTAGGGTTAGGGTTAGGATTAGGGTTAGGGTTGGGATTAGGGTTAGGGTTATGATTAGGGTTAGGGTTAGGATTAGGGTTAGGGTTGGGATTAGGGTTAGGGTTAGGATTAGGATTAGGGTTAGGGTTAGGGTTAGGATTAGGGTTAGGGTTAGGATTGTGGTTAGGGTTAGGGTTAGGATTAGGGTTATGATTAGGGTTAGGGTTAGGATTGTGGTTAGGGTTAGGGTTAGGATTAGGGTTAGGGTTAGGGTTAGGGTTAGGATTAGGGTTAGGGTTAGGATTAGGGTTAGGATTAGGGTTAGGGTTAGGATTAGGGTTAGGGTTGGGATTAGGGTTAGGGTTAGGATTAGGGTTAGGGTTAGGATTAGGGTTAGGGTTAGGGTTAGGATTAGGGTTAGGGTTAGGATTAGGGTTAGGGTTAGGATTAGGGTTAGGGTTGGGATTAGGGTAAGGATTAGGGTTAGGGTTATGATTAGGGTTAGGATTAGGGTTAGGATTAGGGTTAGGGTTGGGGTTAGGGTTAGGGTTAGGATTAGGGTTAGGGTTAGGATTGTGGTTAGGGTTAGGGTTAGGATTAGGGTTATGATTAGGGTTAGGGTTATGAATAGGGTTATGATTAGGGTTAGGATTAGGGTTAGGGTTAGGATTAGGGTTAGGGTTGGGATTAGGGTTAGGGTTATGATTAGGGTTAGGGTTAGGATTAGGGTTAGGGTTGGGATTAGGGTTAGGGTTAGGATTAGGATTAGGGTTAGGGTTAGGGTTAGGATTAGGGTTAGGGTTAGGATTGTGGTTAGGGTTAGGGTTAGGATTAGGGTTATGATTAGGGTTAGGGTTATGAATAGGGTTATGATTAGGGTTAGGATTAGGGTTAGGGTTAGGATTAGGGTTAGGGTTGGGATTAGGGTTAGGATTAGGGTTAGGATTAGGGTTAGGGTTAGGATTAGGGTTAGGGTTGGGATTAGGGTTAGGGTTAGGATTAGGGTTAGGGTTAGGATTAGGGTTAGGGTTAGGGTTAGGATTAGGGTTAGGGTTAGGATTAGGGTTAGGGTTAGGATTAGGGTTAGGGTTGGGATTAGGGTAAGGATTAGGGTTAGGGTTAGGATTAGGGTTAGGATTGTGGTTAGGGTTAGGGTTAGGATTAGGGTTATGATTAGGGTTAGGGTTATGAATAGGGTTATGATTAGGGTTAGGATTAGGGTTAGGGTTAGGATTAGGGTTAGGGTTGGGATTAGGGTTAGGGTTATGATTAGGGTTAGGGTTAGGATTAGGGTTAGGGTTGGGATTAGGGTTAGGGTTAGGATTAGGATTAGGGTTAGGGTTAGGGTTAGGATTAGGGTTAGGGTTAGGATTGTGGTTAGGGTTAGGGTTAGGATTAGGGTTATGATTAGGGTTAGGGTTATGAATAGGGTTATGATTAGGGTTAGGATTAGGGTTAGGGTTAGGATTAGGGTTAGGGTTGGGATTAGGGTTAGGATTAGGGTTATGATTAGGGTTAGGGTTAGGATTAGGGTTAGGGTTGGGATTAGGGTTAGGGTTAGGATTAGGGTTAGGGTTAGGGTTAGGATTAGGGTTAGGGTTAGGATTAGGGTTAGGGTTGGGATTAGGGTTAGGATTAGGGTTAGGGTTAGGGTTAGGATTAGGGTTAGGGTTGGGGTTAGGGTTAGGGTTAGGATTAGGGTTAGGGTTAGGATTAGGGTTAGGGTTAGGATTAGGGTTAGGGTTGGGATTAGGGTTAGGATTAGGGTTAGGGTTATGATTAGGGTTATGATTAGGGTTGGGGTTAGGGTTAGGGTTAGGGTTAGGATTAGGGTTATGATTAGGGTTAGGGTTAGGGTTATGATTAGGGTTAGGGTTGGGATTAGGGTTAGGGTTAGGATTAGGATTAGGGTTAGGGTTAGGATTAGGGTTAGGGTTAGGGTTTTGATTAGGGTTAGGGTTAGGATTAGGGTTAGGGTTAGGATTAGGGTTAGGGTTAGGGTTAGGATTAGGGTTAGGGTTTTGGTTAGGGTTAGGGTTGGGATTAGGGTTAGGGTTAGGGTTAGGATTAGGGTTAGGATTAGGGTTAGGGTTAGGATTAGGGTTAGGGTTAGGGTTAGGATTAGGGTTAGGGTTAGGATTAGGATTAGGATTAGGGTTAGGATTAGGGTTAGGGTTAGGATTAGGGTTAGGGTTGGGATTAGGGTTAGGGTTAGGGTTAGGGTTAGGATTAGGGTTAGGATTAGGGTTAGGGTTGGGATTAGGGTTAGGGTTAGGGTTAGGGTTAGGATTAGGGTTAGGGTTAGGGTTAGGGTTAGGATTAGGGTTAGGATTAGGGTTAGGATTAGGGTTAGGGTTAGGATTAGGGTTAGGGTTAGGGTTAGGATTAGGGTTAGGGTTAGGGTTAGGGTTAGTATTAGGGTTAGGGTTATGATTAGGGTTAGGGTTAGGGTTGGGATTAGGGTTAGGATTAGGGTTAGGTTGAGAACCAGATCTAAACTTAAGCATACAGAACTAGAATCAAACTCATGCAAACAGAACCAGAATCAAACTCAACCAGAACCAAACCAGAACCAAACCAGAACCCTAATAGAACTGAACCAGAACCGACCCAGAACCGACCCAGACCCGAACCAGAACCGAACCAGAAACGTACCAGAACTGAACCAGAACCGAACAGAACCATACCAGAACCGAACCGCAACCGATCCAGAACCGATCCAGAACCGAATCAGAACCGAACCAGAACTGTACCAGAACCGAACCATACTTGAACCAGAACCGAACCAGAACCGAACCAGAACCGACCCGGAACCGAATCGGAACCGAACCAGAACTGAACCAGAACCGAACCAGAACTGAACCAGAACCGAACCGGAACCGAACCGGAACCGAATCAGAACCGAACTAGAACCGTACCAGAACCATACCAGAACCGAACCAGACTTGAACCAGAACCGAACCAGAACCGAACCAGAACCGAATCGGAACCAAACCAGAACTGAAGCAGAACCAAACCGAACCAGAACCGAATCAGAACTGAACCAGAACCCTACCAGAACCGAACCAGACGTGAACAAGAATTGAACCAGAACAGAACCGAACCAGAACTGAACCAGAACAGAACCAGAACCGAACCGGAACCGAACCAGAACCAAACTCAAGCAAACAGAACCAGAACCAACTCAGGTAAACCGAACCAGAACCAAACTCAAGCAAACATTATTAATGTCCTCAGTGCAGGTTGGTATTGAGAAAAATCAGATGCCTCAGCTTGGATGGGCTGATCCGATTTCTCCTCTCAGTGGGTATTTGCCCGGTCTTCAAGAAGACTCTCTCTGAAGGAACAGATGAAGCCACGATACACAGCCTCCCCTCCACCACCTGTATCCTATATCCTCACATATGATTGGCCACATGGCCGCCATGCTGACCAATCAAAACAAAGTTCTGCTGTGAGCAGAGCTGGGGCTGAGCATTGTGAGAGCTAAGGAGGGAAAGGAAAAAACTGGGAGACGTCTCTCTCTCTTGATGCGAGCCGGCTCTTCTGATTCACTATAAAGCATCGACTCTCAGAGCCGCAGCTTTTGATCATGACACATCACTACTGTGCTTAATCTGTGTTACAATTATGAGGGGGCCTTGGACAATTTTCTCACCTGTAAGGGGTCCCTGGCTATTCTATTATCAATTTGCCATCATTTTTAAGTATGTAAGAGATGATTTCATTGATAGCCATAGACTACATGTCTTTCAATGTAGACTTCCACTGAGAGGAACATATTAGACTATTTAGGAACTAAATTAGGAACTAAATTTAGACGGTCATACCAGCTTGATCATCAATCAAAATGTCCTGGAAATGTCCTGGAAAATGATCTCTGGAAAAGAGTGGGAACCCTGCCGTCACCTAAACTATCACATCTGTATTATACAACAGTAGAGGAATTAATCAACCTGCCTTTATTTTTATTGCAGAGAAGAGAATAACACTCACTACAGCACATGTACCATGCACACATGCGTTTAGAAGATGGATAAAGCGAGTGCCTTGCCGTCTCCGGTTTTACAGGACCATTTTGTTTGATGTTTTGAAGATGTTTTGAAGATGTTATTTCACTTAATCACCTTTCTGTGAGTATTCCTGAGGTGACTTCAGATGTCTTTGCTCTGTAGCTGAACCAGGGGCAGCTGACTCAGCTTATAGCCAACCTGGGTTCTTCTCAGGACGATGGAAACTCCAAACAGCTTCCAGACTGCATCCAGGGAGAGAACGGACTCATTCTGACCGACCTGGGCCGGAGGCAGGTCAGTACAGGAGGATGAGGGCACAATAACTGTGAGACAACCAGCAAAGACTGATACGCTGACACTGTCTGTGTTTGGACTTTGCAGATCCTGAACGGACAGCGCAGGTTTGAGATTCATTATCAAGGAGACCCTGAGCTCCAACCCATCAGGAGCTACGAGAGCGCCCTGCTGGTCAGGCTCTTCTACGGGATCTCTTCTCTGGTTAATGAGAGGGTAAGTCCTCTCCACATAAAGCTCAGCTCATTGTTTCAGTTTGAGGACTGCAGCTTTGCTCTTTTGGTTTAAACACACTGCTATCATGAGCCCTCTTCACACGTACTCTTGACATCCTCTTCCTTATTTTAAGCCCTGGAAGTTGAGTAAGAAAGTGAAAACGATGTCTTCTAAAACATCCACAAACTCAACTGTCTACTTTCTTTGAAGTAATCACTTTTTCTTCTCTCTCCCTCTCACAGTTTGGAGGACACATGAATGCACTCTGCTCACGTCCAGACTTCCTGGGTCGTCTGGGACGTCACTACCTGTCGGATCAAGATTCTGCATCAAAATCGAGGCATAGCCCGGTGTCACGGCAGGGGTTGGATAGAAACCGGCATCCGAGGCTGAGCCTGCGCCCGCTGGCCAGCTACAGGACGATCGTGCTGCTGCTGGTCTTCTACGTGTTCGGAGCTGTCCTGTCGTTTGGTCCTGTGTCTAGCACTCTGCTCATCCTCGCGGGAGGATTCCTCTATGGACTCTTTATGACGCTGTTTGGAGACAAACTTAAGACACACTAGCGGAGCACAGGGTTCCTACATGTCCGGAGTGATACACAAAATAACTTTCATTAATTCTGAGTGCTTACAAAAATAGTTTTTAGTCTTGAGAGCTGCAGCTACTCTTTTTTTTGTAGTTTTATTAACTTTTCGAGGACTTTCTTGCCTAAAATCCCAAAGTGACGTTACCGAATGTCTTAAGTACCAGAAATTCCAAGTATTAAAACCTTACACTGATGAAAAACAGCACATGTCTATCGATCAGAAACTTGAACAAGAAAAGTTTGGATTTTTTACTTAAAATGATTCAAAATGTTTTGAAACTGTTTACATTTTGATCCATGTATAAAAGTCTTTATGAGCTTTTTAGTCATAAAGTATAGTATTGTGTAAGTGGAGTATATTTGCATACAAACTGGTACATTCAGTACTTTATAAAGGGACGGCAGCGTTTTGAAGCTGGACATGTGGGAGCCCTGGCAGCAGTAGTCTGGCAGCTTTTCTTGTTATTCCCGCTCTGACAGCTTTACTGTGTAAAATGTGGTCCATGTCATGTTGTAAATAAAGACAGCCTGCTGTCGCTCCGTCACTTAGCTTTTTTTTTCTTTTCATTGAAATGCAGCGAACATGTTAAACATGCCAGATGGAATAAACTGACTATTTTTCTCAGAGAAGGCAGAATGTGTTTTTGTCCAAAAGACTCAGTAAACTGTTTTGGAATGTTGTAAATACCAGATCAGAGTCATGTTAATATTTTCAAGGTTCAAGGTTCACTTTATTGTTCGTCAATCATGTTAAAAAAAACAGGAAGGAAGAAAAATGTTACTCAGTGTACAAGATATAAGAATAACAACCCAAAAAAAGGGACCATATAAATAAATAGAATATATGAATACATCACCTAAAGGCCTATAGTAAATTACTAAAAAAAACATTGTTAAATAACAGAATGTTAAAAAGAAAAGTGTAGTTGTATTGCATGCCGTCACAGCAGTAAAGTGCAGAGGACAGACTTGGGTAGACGGTTCACACGTCTCACGGCTTCTGGAAAGAAGCAATATAATAGAATAAAATAGCTTTTACAGTTTTTAATAATCAATATAAAATGATTAATCCTAATAATTGTGTTGTGTAAACAATGTTTTCAATCAACAAGTTAAAAAAATGAACTACAGATTTCCCCATGAAGATGTGCAATAATAGTGATTTAGTTCTGTATCTTTTTATATTTAACATTTACCGTATATGTACATTTAACATTTAGATGTATATTTGAAACTTAGATTCAACATTTTGTATTTCAATTTACATACAACAATTACATTTAGATTTAACATTTGGATTTAAATGTGACCATTCCTTTATTTTAATGTCATGAAAAGGAAAACTCAGGAAATGGAATTACAATTGTAATAAAAAAAGTGAATTAAAATGATTCACATCATGTTTTTAAAATGTTTCAGAGCTAAATGTGGCAAAATGTTGCTGTTTCTACAGTATGTGCAGCTTTTCATATGTGGCCCTTCATTATTTCCCTTTAACAAATTAACAACACACAACCAACTGACTAAATGTAAAATGATAGTTATATGAAACAATGAGTAACTCGAACAGCTGCAATCATCTGACGTGAAGTAAGTAAGTACACTATTTAGTATAGCACCTTTGACAAACATAGTCACAAAGTGCGTTACAGAGAATCATTGTCGACAAGACAATACAATGAGCAATGAATAAGATAATAAAGAAAGCAGACAAAATGACAACAAATTACAAAAGATGGTCGAAAGCCATAAGAAACAAATGTGTCTTTTTTTAAAGTCTCATTCGAATCAGAACAGCACACTTGGGGCGGAAGACTGTTCCAGAGAGATGGAGCCACATGCTCAAAGGCACGGTCACCTTTAGTTTTAAGCCTCACACGAGCCACAGCGAGTAGACCCTGGTCTAAGGATCTGAGAGGTCGACGGGGGATGTAAGGGTAGAGCAGGTAAATTAGGATCTCTTGAAAATAACTGAAACTATAGTTTTTAAAAATTCTATAAATAAATACATAGAATGTAAATATGCATGTCAGCTTAGGGCCTCTGTAGTTTCACCCCGAAAGAAACATTTTTATAAGCCCCCTGCTCTCGACTGATGAAGACTGAGAGATTCAGTGGTTGAAGTGGGAGTCAGTGGATGAGTTTACTTCTGTGAAAATACTTGAAAGGTTCAATCTGACCGAAAGAAGTGTAATAAAACCTTAATTTTAATTCAAATGGTTTGTATAGGCAAAGAAGTTAAAGAAACTCAAAAACACATGTTAATCGCCCTCAAAGACTACAAGTCCCATCAGGAGGTTCAGCCTCTGTCGTCATCTAACGTCGCCATGACGTAGCTTGCGGCCGCCGGGAGAAGTTTGAAAATAAACGTGAAACTTTTTTTTTTCTGTAACGTTGCATGTCAGCGTTGTTTCATTCGGAATTTCAGGCGGAATTTCTACAACGACGCTGTAAAGTGAACACTTCACCACAGAGGGAGTCTGTCGTTCCGTGAGTACAGAGTAATGTTTGAAACACACGGGGAGAAGCTAGCTGAAGCTCTCTGTGTCTGACCATAGACTCTGACATGAGGCAGCTGACTGTCAACATGCTGCTGCTCTCACTTCGAGGGACCTTTAACAGGCTGAAATCACTACAAAACTAATAACAGGGGTTCACATTGTGTATCACGAGGTACATTTAGAGAAATAAACCGAAGGCAGCGTCGTGAGTGAAGTAAAATTAGCTTAGTTTGCTAACTGTCCGCTTCTTACCGCCGCTGCGTTAGCTGAGCTCACACAGAGCGGACTGTGTCCTCCGAGCAGAGAGCTGATGAACCGGACAGCTGCCCAGACCAGAGGACACCTGTTACCGTGGACTCTCAGCCCCAAACAGAGGCACTTTATGCTGTGTGATCACTCTGCAGTAACTCAAACAGCCAGTCCAGAGATGTCTGAACAGATACTGTGAAATATGAGGCAACTATCCAACATTATGTCACAAATCAGAGGTGTAAAAGATGAAGTCTGTCACAATCCTCTTAAAGGTTTCTTGACTCATCTTGACTCATTTAATGATACAACTACAAACATTAAATTTACTGTCAGTGCCCTCTTCCTGATCTGCGGGGACTTCAACCATGTATTTATTTTCTACATAGCTTATTCTGTCTTCTGTACATACTTTTATCATCATTGTTTTCATTGGATTTGTATTTAAATCTTCTTAACTACTTCTTCTATTAATATTATTTGATATTCTTAATTATTGTGTATAGAAGCAACTTTGATGACTGAATTTCCCCCTGGGATAAATAAAGTATTTCTGATTCTGATTATTCAGCTGTAGGGGTGGGAGTCGTACAGTAACACAATCAATTCAATACCCGATACTAGGGGTGGCCGATATGATCAAAAAGTATTTCATTTTTCCTGCTTTGTGCAAGGAGTCACAAAGTTTAGATACACAGAGTCAAACTGGAAGTGTAATCTGTAGCATCTCTCTTTTCTCTCTCGCTTGTCTCGTTGTTCCTCTTCTCCATCTGTCCTCCAGGTCGCGATGTCTGCCCCAGAAGAAGGTGTCGTCGGCGCCCCATCCGCCTACTTGAGGGCTGCTTTGGCGGCTGCTGAGGCTGTTGACACAGACGTTGATTCAAGGGTTGAGCTCAGAAAGATGCTGGACGAATGGGAGGAAGGACAGCACGGCACCACAGAACAGCTGGTGTCCATCCTGATAAAGTCAGCAGGGGTTCATTCTTTTAATGTGTAATCATTAATGTGTAAGACATATAAAAGTGTATCTCTGGGTGTTGTTCAAGGAGCTGTCACTCATCTCTCTGCAGAATCTCAGAGCGGATCGAACAGGACACAGAAATATTTTACAAAGCAGACCCTGATCCCTTTGATGACCGTCATCCAGGTAATATCGCAGTTATGCCAAGCATTTGTAAATCTGGTGTTTTACAGACGTAATGACCATGAATTGATTCTAATCAAACTTTAAACTCCTGATTTGTCAGGTCTTGAGTTTCTGACTTCTGTGTATTTCTTCCAGGCCGTGCAGACCCCGGCTGCATGCTGGGACAGCTCCTGAAGATGGTCTTCTCAAATGATGACTTCACCAATGCGGTGAGGACAGATTAACTCTTTGTTAAGTTGTTAGATGTAGTTTGTGAGGTCTCAGTGTGATGGATGAGTTTTGATTTCCACCTGACAAAATATATATATTTTAATTTTGGAGGATTAAATGGTGCGTTTCAGTCCCTGTTAACAGACAGTCTAGTTTTATTTTGGATGAACTTCCAGTGATTTCTGAATCCATCACTTGGTCACATAGTCGGTAAAATGCCTGTCACTGCTTTGTGTTATTAAAGAAATAATAGGGCATCATTTTACAGAGTTCACATAGTCACGAAAACCTGGAAAAGTCATGGACAAACATCGTACTTGTGTGTCATAACTTGTCATAAATCTTAGTGAAGATATTTTTTTGTAGATTTCGCCATTGATTTGTATTCCTTTTTTCCATGCATACACAGATGTTTCAGAGAATGAGTGGTGATTAAAGTTTGCCTTACAGATGCGGAAAAGTCCTGGATATTTATTGGCAAAAATGCATATGAACCCTTGTTTTAACAGCCATGTACAAAGGCCTTACTTCAAATAACCCACAAAGCTTATCAGCTGTGTTTTCTGAATGTAGTCTGTATAAAAGAGTTTGAACTGCTGCAGAGAGGAGCTGTCATGTCATCTTTGTGTTTGTTCTCCAGCTGTTAGACACGTACATAATGACCAGCAGAGAGCTGAGCCTGAACACAGCCGCCTGTCGTGTGCTCCTGAACATCATGCCGGGTCTGGAGACCTCAGTCGTCTTCCAGGACAAGGTAAGAGTTACAGTTATTATAGGATGGCTCTGCTTTGGTTGATGGAGTACAGTGAAGACAGTGAACAGATTTTTAAACATGTAAAGCGGAAAGTGTGAGGGTCTCTGCAGCCTATCTCAGCTCATACAAAAAGAGTCAGAAGAATAATGTCGTAACAACATGGACTTATTTAATAACTGCTGCAGTTGTATGATATCTGTTCCACTTCTTGAGCCAGCAGCATGCTCTGGATATTCATCATCGCTCAAATCTGTGTGATCTTTGACATCTTTTAAAGTTTGTTTTTACTTTGGACTTCACTTTAATCTTCCTGCATGTATGCGTGTGTGTGTTACAGGAAGGTCTGATTGATACATTGTTCACCTGGGCCCGTGAAGCAGAGCGACCGCTGTGTGTCTACAGCACGGGCCTGCTGGCCAGAGCCATGAGTGACCAGGAAGTGGCGGTCAACAACCGGGAGAAGAACGCTCAGCTGGTGGGTCTCACACAAATCTTTGATTTACTTCACTTCCTGCCTTTTTTATGAAAACAACCTTTACTTAAAACAACTCAGAGGAACTTCTGTTTTCTTATGTTTTATGGCCTTCATGGACAAAAACTGTTGACAACTTTCAGAAAGTCTTTGTCTGACCAGTAGTGTTAGTAGTGTTAGTGCTAAAAGCTGATCAAAGACACACACAGACATATCACTTTTTTCTGTCCTTGTCTGAATATCAACAAATATCATCAAAACCTCAAAAAATCTATGCAAGGCAAGTTTATTCATAAGGCACAATTCAAAGAAAGAGCAATTCAAAGTACTTTACAGAGTAAAAAAACAACAGACAAAAGCACAAAACAAACACTTCAAACATTTTAGAAGCATTTCAATTTCATCATCTCATTCAGTTCAGACGATGTTCGTTTTATGCCGCCAATTAGATTTAATCATCTCTCTCTCTCTTTACTTATATAAATTTACATATATACTAAATAGTGATGGGTCTGTTTTCAATTGAGAAGGATTATTCTAAATAATCAGCCCCCCTCACTAATCTGAAGTCCGTAACTTGCAGAGTCTTACTGTCTTATTGATCTTGTCTCAACCAAAATTAACCCTTTAATTCCTCAATAAATCTCAGAACTTCTTCCCAAGGATTAAGACTCATGCATTGAATCTTTTCTGTGTTGAGTTTGCCTGTTAATTGTTTTGGCTGCTTTAACAGGGAAAACAACAGTACAGTACAGTTACAGTAGTGCAGATGTTAGGAATGCAAAGTATAAGTGTCCTCTGTAATCCATCTCAAGAAATGTTAACCATTAATTATCGTTTACTCTGTAATAAGAAAATTAAAATTTACTTAGGACAAAAACAATACCAAATGGATTTTTCCTTAAATCGTTTATTTTCCAAAGCAGCATAATGCATATAACTGACAGGACTGCATAGCCACAGAACATAAAGAGGCGTACAAATTAACACACTGAATGTCAACTTGTGGAGCAGGTTCATAAAAATAATCGCCACTGGCATGAAGTCAGGTAGAGCAAGGCTTTGGAAATCCTCTTTTGAACTTCTAATTCACTCAACAAAAATGTTTGTGACATGGATTAGTTTTTTGTTTTTTATTTTTTATTTTTTTTAATCACAACCTTCCAACATGAACATACTCCACTTAATCTGCCCTGCAAATCACATGTTCTAAGTTTTTCACCTCAAGAAAATAATCTGAATTTTAATTCAGAATCTGATTAACTTCAACTGCATGGACAACTACAAACATGTGAAATACAATAAGAGTAGTTAAAGGGAATTCAAACTCAAAAGGCCATGCATGCACTAAACATTCTTTGTTTCTAAGTTCATGTTAGTTTACATGTTTTGGTTTTAATCTCATAAACTTTAAGAAAGAATGAAGCTGTGTTTTTTTACTCTAACATCACTCGTTTCCTCTGAACATCCAGGTACCGCTCATGATTCAGCGCCTCCATGAGCTGCAAAAAGAAGACAACAACAGTCACGCTATCCCCTTTAAGATTCCTCAGAACCTACCTCAGGACTCTCAGGTTGAAACAACACAAACCTCAGGTGTCTCAACACCCCAGCAAGAAAAGACAGAGAGGGAGGAACGAGAGGAGGAGGAGAGAAAACAGAGAGTTGGGGAGAGCAGCAGACCAAAGTGCTCCAAACCTTCATCACAGCTTGGCTCGGTTCTGAAAAACAGCGGCTACAGCAGCAGCAGTGGGAGTGGACCCAGCTCAGCCCGACTGCTTCCAGGCTTCGTTTACCAAGCCAGCCAGGAGTCTGCCTTCAGGGAGACGGAGGACAGACAGGGGGACGGAGGAGGAGGAGGAGGAGGAGGAGGAGGAGGAGGAGGAGGAGGAGGAGGAGGAGGAGGAGGAGGAGGAGGGACGAATCGAGCAGTGAGGGAGAATGGGAGGAAGGCCAAGCAGAAAATCAACTTTACCTCCTCCTACTCCTCCTCCTGTAAGACTGAGGAGGACGAGGAGGAGGAGGAGGGGGAGAGGAATGAATCCAGCGATCAGCCCACCAGCAGTGCCTCCTGGTCTGAGATGAGCTCCGTAGTGATCGGTTCAGAATACTACCTGTCACCACTGAGCGCGGCCATGGAGCAGAGGCTCATCCTGCAGTATCTGACGCCTCTCGGAGATTACCAGGAGGTGAGGCTGTACACTAAACACAGCATGCATGTAATGTGCTGCTGCATTTGGAGTTTATTTAAAGAAACAGTGAAATAAAAGTTAGATCTTGAACAAAAATGGGGCGTAGACAGAAACAGTTAAATGCTGGTGTCAAATAAAGACTGAGAAAACGGAGGGAGTTAAACTTCCTGTGGTTTTTAAATTATAAAAGATCCTAAAGGGGTTTGAAATACTACACAGCTACCTTCTTAGATACTTGTCAGACTTAAAATGAGCTAACTTTATCTGTCATTTCTCAAATTAAACATTTACACTGATGGTGATTTAAAAAATCGCATGAATCATTTCAGCCTGATTGAGATTTTCTGCCAGTGTCGCAGTCTGAGACGTTTTCTTTACCATGTATCAGCCTTTAAAAATTGCTGTATGCCAGACTTTGCCATTTCAGGTTTTTTTCCTCATGCACCGTCTTTAATTCTGTAGATTTCTCTGTAGTCAACACTTTTTGTGTCTTTAATATCTCTGATCATTTCTTTACTGATGCAGCCTCTTTTCTTAGATTTTTACTGCAGACAAGACGCAGACTTCTATGTTGATAAGATTACAGTTGGTCAGCTAGAGTCTGTCATTAGAGCTCTATCCTCAGCAACAGTCTGTTATTGATGGCAATAGTTGCACAAGGGAAGAAGCTTTTTTTAAACAATGAAATTCGTATCATATCTGTGATGAATACTGTAGATGCTGACAGCTCCTCTCCCAAGTGAGGCGCAAAACAAGAGCAAACTGCACAGAGCTGTAGAACTTCATTGGCTTGTTTGCACTTAAATATCTGAGCCCAGTGATTTGTGAATTGGACCTTGAGACAGAGCAGATGATGGAGGCTAATGATGCACACTAACAGTAGGGCAAAAAAGTATTTAGTCAGCCACTGATTTTGCAAGTTCTCCTACTTAGAAAGATGAGAGAGGTGTGTTATTTTCATCAGAGGTACACTTCAACTATGAGAGACAAAATGAAAGAAAAAAAATCCAGGAAATCACATTGTAGGATTTTTAAAGAATTTATTTGTAAATTATGGTGGAAAATAAGTATTTGGTCACCCACAAACAAGCAAGATTTCTGTCTCTCACAGACCTGTAACTTCTTCTTTAAGAAGCTCTTCTGTCCTCCACTTGTTACCTGTATTAATGGCACCTGTTTGAACTGGTTATCTGTATAGACACCTGTCCACAGCCTCAAACAGTCAGACTCCAAACTCAACCATGGCCAAGACCAAAGAGCTGTCGAAGGACACCAGGAAGAAAATTGTGGACCTGCACCAGGCTGGAAAGAGTGAATGTACAATAGGCAAGCAGGTTGGTGTGAATAAATCAACTGTGGGAGCAATTGTAAGAAAATGGAAGACATACAAGACCATTGATAATCTCCCTCGATCTGGGGCCCCACGCAAGATCTCATCCCATGGAGTCAAAATGATCATGAGAACGGTGAGCAAAAATCCCAGAACTACACGGAGGGACCTGATGAATGACCTGCAGAGAGCTGGGACCAAAGTAACAAAGGCTACCATCAGTAACACACTACGCCGAGAGGGACTCAAATCCTGCAGAGCCAGGCATGTCCCCCTGCTTAAGCCAGTACATGTCCAGGCCTGTCTGAAGTTTGCCAGAGAGCATATGGATGATCCAGAAGAGGATTGGGAGAATATCATGTGGTCAGATGAAACCAAAATAGAACTTTTTGGTAAAAACTCAACTCGTCGTGTTTGGAGGAAGAAGAATGCTGAGTTGCATCCCAAGAACACCATACCTACTGTGAAGCATGGGGGTGGAAACCTCATGCTTTGGGGCTGTTTTTCTGCAAAGGGGACAGGACGACTGATCTGTGTTAAGGGAAGAAGGAACGGGGCCATGTATCATGAGATTTTAAGCCAAAACCTCCTTCCATCAGTAAGAGCATTGAAGATGGAACGTGGCTGGGTCTTCCAACATGACAATGATCCCAAACACACCGCTCGGGCAACGAAGGAGTGGCTCCGTAAAAAGCATTTCAAGGTCCTGGAGTGGCCTAGCCAGTCTCCAGACCTCAACCCCATAGAAAATTTGTGGAGGGAGTTAAAAGTCCGTGTTGCCCAGCGACAGCCCCAAAACATCACTGCTCTAGAGGAGATCTGCATGGAGGAATGGGCCAAAATACCAGCAACAGTGTGTGCAAAGCTGGTGAAGACTTGCAGGAAACGTTTGACCTCTGTCATTGCCAACAAAGGTTATGTTACAAAGTATTGAGTTGAACTTTTGTTATTGACCAAATACTTATTTTCCACCAAAATTTACAAATAAATTCTTTAAAAATCCTACAATGTGATTTCCTGGATTTTTTTTCTCATTTTGTCTCTCATAGTTGAAGTGTACCTCTGATGGAAATTACAGACCTCTCTCATCTTTTTAAGTGGGAAATCAGTGGCTGACTAAATACTTTTTTGCCCCACTGTATAGCAGGCTGCAATCTATTCTTAATGAATTCCTCCTATAAGAGAAGTCAACAACAAGACACTTATGGACTCCTCAGTCCGAACATTCTCAGACAGCTGCTGGAGAAACTGGTTAACACAAACTTTCAGCCATCACACTTCCAGTCATACTGTGGATGTTTTAAGGACATGTGTACTGCCTTTAACGAAATGATCCATCATGAGGGTCTCAAAGAATCTAAACGGTGGCTCAGCTACGTTAAAATGTTTCAGCCACGGTCAGAAATGGCAACTTGTCCTCCCCCCTGTCTACTCCCCACATTTCCTGTCTCTCTTCAGCTGTCATATCCATTAAAGGCTAAAATGCCCAAAAATATAACAACAAAAAGAAATGGCAACTTTGTAGCTAATACGCACACCTGAGTATTTTCTTACTGATCACAAATAATCCTACCTTTGCAGTGCTGAACGACATTATTACACTCTGCAGTTTTCCTCTCTCACTCAGGTCTGTTCTCATCCACCTCTATCTTTCTCTCCTCTGCAGCTGCTTGCTGTCTTCATGCAGCTGGACACTCGCTCATTGCTGTTGAACTACATCGACCTCAGGAGGACTAAAAACGTCCAGCTCACCTACGATGCACTTCTGGTAAGACTGGTGTACTAAAAACACATGGATGTCTTCTGCGTTTATGATGAGGATCTTTTCTAATGTGGGAGACAAGTTTACTGAAGTTTCTGAAGTGACATTACTTTGGGTTCAGAGCACCGGTGTAGCTCAGCTGTCAGACTGTGTGCCTCTTGTGCAGAGGCTACAGTTCTTGCAGCTGATCGCTGTTTGAGTCTGACGCTCATCACCACACCCTCACTCCCCACTGTTCAATCACTAAGAAGCATAAAAAGGCCAAAAACCCTCACCTATTGAACAACAACAACAAAGTTTAAGATGCTGTTAGTGGAAGTTCTGCTCTCAAAACGTTTTTTGAATACCCTGAATTTTCTTTTTGTTTAAACAAGTAAAGTTTCTACAGGAAACCGTTAAAAAGACTCATGATCTATGTCAGAGAAAACACACAGTACGCTCAGTATTTCCTCTAAAAATAAAACACTTAATTATTTTGTGTATGAAGTTCTTCATGTAGTATGGCCTGTACTCATTGAGCCTTTAGCAGGCCGTGCAGCCCCTCCTCAAGCTTGTCCTGAAGTCATTCAGTCGTCCTGCTCCTCCCAGCATTACAGCACGTCTGTGTGTGAGGGATAAGCCGTACTTTGGTGGGTGGAGCTGTGTTGAGCTGAAGTAAGATTACATTAACCAGCTTAACTCAGCGGAGTCTCACCTTTTACACCTGGAAATCATCCATTTCTTTGCCAGTGTTTTTCACAGGTTGTGTATATCTTAAAGTCCTAAAAATAATGAAATCCAGTTCACTTAACAATAAAGACTTTGAAAGTGTAATTAAATACATGTTTTTTTGTCCCTAGTACAAAGTGAGTAGTATAATAGTATCTAAGAGTTGGGATTGTTTTGCAGGAGGCTGTTTAATCTTTGTTGAAATTAAGAAGTGTCCATTTCAGGTACTTTGAGAATTTATTACTGATTGGTTAATGCATTATTAGTTTTCTGCTGCTTATTTAGAGGTCTTATTTATTTGTAAGATTTTTAAAATAAGAAATAATTGCTATACACAGCAAAAAGCACTGACAAGGTGGTCAATGGTTGTCAATATCAACACAGTCATTTCCTTATTGTCACTGTGTGTATGTGTTAAGAATTTTTCAGTCATATTATATTTATTAAAAAGTCTCAAAGTGTTTTAAAGTGGTGAATACTGCAGGAACTCTGGAAACGTATTGAGATAAAGAATGGAACATGTGCATGTGTGTTTCATGCAGCAGACAAATGTAGACAAATATGCAGAGCCAAAAGAAAAAAGTCAACAAGTGTCCTCATGAAGGAATAAAACTGTCTCTATAAAGGTGGAATTATGCTTTTTTTAATATTGCAAATAAATATTAAGTTAAAGTGTTAAGTGTCAACACTAAATGTGGGAAAAGTTTCAGATTGTGAGGTAAACATGTGTTGGCGTAATCCCAGGATGAGACAGCAGACTACTCTGAACAGCTCACTCAAAAGTCACATGAGAATTCAGCGGGATTCAAATGAGATTTGCTCAAATCGTGACATCACCAGTTGGTGGATCTCCTTAAAAGGGCATAATAAACCTAACATTTACCTGTTCTTTGTTGCCGTAGGTTTTTTGTCCCTTTCCAAACTCTCTGGGTCAGATTTGGGTCCAAAACATCTAACCATGTTTCAGAATTAGTCATTTTGAAAAGAGGCATATTTGTCATCTCAATGATGAACACTTTGCTGCATGGCAACAGTGGAGGAGGGTCCTGGACTGCTAGCTGAAAATAAGGGTTTTCAAAGAGAACGATTGGAGATAAAAATAAAATAAAATTTCAGCTCTAAATGTTGTAAAGCCACTAACAAAGCTATCAGAGGGACAATATCGAGCCTGAATATGGACATTGTACCCCATCTTTAACCACAACAGCACCTCTGTTCATGGTTGATTGGTTTTACTTGCTTGTCGTCAATTCTGTTTTGAGTTAATATCAATATATCTCCTTAATCAAAGATCCCATATCTTCTTCTTTCTCTCCTTAGTATCTGGCCTCGCTGCTCCTCCACAAGAAGTTTGCAGCTCAGTTCATTGCTCACGGAGGAGTGCAGAAACTTCTGGATATCCCGAGGCCCTCCATGGCAGCGACTGGAGTTTCGCTCTGCCTGTACTACCTGGCATACAACCAGGATGCTCTGGAGAGGGTACGGTGCAGGAACACAAGACAGAAGCACACGTCTGGTTTGTTGGACTGACACTGAGTGCTCATGTCTCTCTCTCTCCTGTGTTTGTGTGTTGGTAGGTGTGCACCCTCCAGGACGGCGTGCTGTCAGACATGGTGTCCTACGCTCTGTGGCTGCTGGAGTCGTCCCACGCTTCAGGCGTCTGCCATGCCACCATGTTTTTCTCTATTTCTTTCTCTTTCAGAGCGGTGCTGCAGCTCTTTGACCACCAGGATGGCCTGCGCAGGCTGGTCAACCTGGTCAGCACTAAATGTTTGATCTTACATTAATGATTTAAAGTGGAGCACGTCATTTCATAGATGCTGATTACTCCACTTCCCTGTTGTGAAAGTCTTGATTACATTTTGAGTCTCTTCGTGTCTCTGCAGATCAGTACTTTGGAGATCCTTGACATCGAGCACAGAGGCTCTATACTGGGTGATGACTTGGTTTTCTCCAGCAGACAGACAGCCAAACACACGTGCATGGCCCTGCGAAGGTACTAGATAGATGGGTGGATGAGTGGACATGAAGAAGTATATGCAAAGTCCAAGAAAGACGGTCACTTTTATGAGTTGGACATTTTGAGAACTTTTTGTGGTCAAATTTTGCAAAACATTTGATATATTTTTGAAAGTCTAGCAGAGGTTGAAGTCTTAGATTAAGATCTGCTTGCTCTTGTTTTCACTCTGGAGTCTGTTACCCTCAGTTTGTCTTATTGACTGTGTGCAGATGTTATAAAAGTGTTTAATTGTCCTTTACAGTTGCATTACTTCCTAACAGACTCATTTAACCTGCTGCTGTGCACTTTTTTATCTCTGACTTTTTTCAGGTACTTTGAGGCTCACCTGGCAGTAAAGGCTGAGCAGGTTAAACAGTCCCTGCATTCATCAGATGGAGGTACCATCGTCCCCCAGCAGCCATTTTACAAGGTATAAGGTGTATTTGTCTTTAAGCTGCTGGTACAAAAAGTCATGAAATCACATACAAAGAATACAGTGTGTTCATTTTCTCACTTCTCGCCCTCCTCTTCCCAGGCGTATACGTACACCAGGGAGCAGGTTATCGAGATGATGGAGTTCCTCATCGAGTGTGGCCCCCCGCAGCTCTCCTGGGAACCAGTCGAGGTTTTCTCCAAGTTATCCTGCATCCCTTTAATGCTGCAACTGATATCTTTAGCGTGTGACTGGAGGACGTACTACGGCAGGTAGAGTCACACACACATTCTCACTCTCAGTTAATGACAGTCATATTACGGGCACTCATTAAGGTTAGTTTCTGTCTCTGTCGGTAATCAGAAGTGACACGGTGCGTTACGCTCTTGACATCCTGGCCATCCTTGTGGTGGTTCCCAAAGTCCAGCTGGTGTTGGCAGACACTGTAGAAGTCCTGGATGAGACAAACTCTCCTGTCTCCACAGTCGGTCAGTTTTCACTTTCATTTCTACTGAACTAAGAAACCCTGAGTTCGATCTGTGTCCCTGGAGGTTCATCAAAGTGTCTCCTCTGTTTGCTGCAGGTATGAGCATCATTCTGGGGGTTTCAGAGGGGGAGGTGTTTGTCAACGACGCTGAGATCCAGAAATCTGCACTACAGGTAAGCAGATGGTTTAATAGGTGTCGGAAAATGGTTGTTGACCACACTAGCAGCAAAGCTATGTCGATCCTTAGTCAACTTTTTTGGTTCAGTATGTATTGAACTGATTAAAATGATAGTTTAACGCAGAAATGAATGTTTCCCAGGATCACATCATGAAGATGATATTATAACAAATTCTACTCTTTGATTTATGACTAACTATGCAGCTGGACTAAGATGGGGAAAACTGTTCTAGTTAAACATCTGTCCCAGTGATTCCATGTCAGTTATCGATCCATGGTGATGGATTCTTATCTGCCTCTTGAGGTGGATTTAACATGAAATGTCCTCATTCAGCTCTCCTTCTTCTCTGAGCTCTGCGGTTCACGCACCTTTAAAAATAAACAAATGTCACAACTTTAAACCCTGCTGCTGTCATCACCACCGCTCATGGTTTAAGTTTCTCTGTAGAGATCACAAACCTAAAGTTTCTCTCATCTGCTCCGCTCATTGCTAATATTGTTGGACAGGATCCAAATGTCTGTAGTCTTCTGATTTAGCATGCTAACAGAAACTAACATTTTAGTCACATTGTTTTGATGCTAATAGAAGCTCACAGTTTTACCTCACCTTACAGTCTGTGGTGTCAACAAGCAGAAGCAAAATCTTTTCCGTAGATTGATTTGACATGACGTGATCAGTTTGTCTCTGGTGTTAATAACCGTCTTCAAGGGGTTTTGACCATTAGAGTCAAGCATCTGACACAACTGGAAGATCAGTAAGAAAGCCGGGTAATAAGAGGAGTTAACTCTGAAGATGACCAACAAGTCAAAAATGTTTCTTTCCTGAGTTTCAGTTTTTCACTGAGTGTAAAGTTTGTACAAGTCAAATCTCCTCAGAGACAATAAAGGTTGACGAAGGCTTGACTGAATTTATCGATTAATGTGGCTTTGCTAATTATCTCCTTTTAAATTTTCTCTGGTTGTTTCCTCAAAACCTGAGCTCCATCTCACCTCTGCTTTGTTTCACCTCAGGTCATAACAAACTGTGTGTGCGCCCCAGACCAGAGCCTGAACACAGCCGGTGCCTTCTCCGTCACTCCCCTTAGACCGCAACTCCACCTCAAGCAGTCTCCAGCTCCACACAACAGAGTGCTGGTCCACATGTGGCAGGTAGTGCAGAACAACAACGGTATAAAGGTGAGCGTTAAAGGAGTGTTACGTTATTCTATGTTTGATTTTTACAGCGTCTTCTGTGTCTTCATTCGTCCAACACTGTCTTATCCCTTTCCTTCAGGTGCTTCTGTCTCTGCTGTCGGTGAAGATGCCGATCACAGATGCAGACCTGATCCGAGCCATGGCCTGCAAAGCCCTGGTTGGACTCTCTCGCAGCTCAGCGATCAGACAGATCATCAGCAAACTGCCTCTCTTCACCAGCAGCCACATTCAACAGGTGAGCACACAAGCAGAACTCTGCAGGGCAAAGATTTTGGAAATTAGTAGTCCAGTAGTAGTAGTTACTAGTAGTATTAATCAGACTGAATAAGGAATAACTGTCAAATTTGACCTCCTGTAACCCAGAAACCAATCACGGGTTCTTTTAATTTTTACCCCCGCAGCTGATGAAGGAGCCAGTCCTTCAGGACAAACGAAGCGAGCACGTCCGTTTCTGCAGATACGCCGCTGAGCTGACTGAGCGAGTGTCAGGAAAGCCTCTCCTCATGGGTACTGACGTCTCATTGGCTCGTCTGCAGAGGGCTAACGTGGTCGCCCAATCACGGATCACCTTTGCTGAGAAAGAACTCCTCACGCTGATCAGAAACCACCTGGTGGCCAAAGGGCTGAACGAAACTGCCAACACGCTTGTAAAGGAGGCAAATCTATCTGTGACATCACTCTGTCCGAACTCCGCCTCCTGTGTGACCCCACCCCCCTCCGCTGTGATCCCCAGGACTTGCAAGTTAGGGACAAGAACTGGATCTTCTCCTGTGTTGTCAGCCGCCACTCCCTCCACCACTCCCTGTCGCTCCACAGTTATTCCGCTCGCTTCATGCTCCTCCTCGTCTACCTCCGGCCTCCACCTTCCCCCTCACTCCTCCAGTCACACCACACCTTCGGGACAGAGCTCACATCTGCCTGGTCGGATTTTATTCACACGGGAACGCCCGGTGACCCCGTGCAACTCAGGGAAAAAACTTCGCTATCTGAAGCAGAAGTCTGACCACGGTGCTTTCATACAGGTCAGTTTGCACTTTGTTATTTTGAACCTGGAATAAAACAGGGCAGCATTATGAAAGCTCTGCAGCATTATAAAAGCACTGCAGCACTGAGCTTTGAATTTGGTTGTGTGAATCAGGTGAAAAATAAACGGTGCCAATCAGAAACTCCCTCACTCCTCTCTCCTCCTCAGACCCCCGCCATGAAGAAGCAGCTGGAGCGCCACCTCCCGTCCCCCCCGACCCTCGACAGCATCATCACAGAGTACCTGAGGGAACAACACGCCCGCTGTCCCAACCCCGTCACCACCTGCCCCCCCTTCTCCCTCTTCACCCCTCACCGCTGCCCCGAGCCCAAACAGAGGAGACAGGCCTCTCCTAACTTTACTGCCCGTCTGGGGAGCCGGGTGCTGTACCCCAAATATGGAGGCGTGGACAGAGGGTGTCTGGACAGACATCTAATATTTAGCAGGTAGAAATTTCACACAGGAGAAGTATAAAAGTAGCTTTGTATGAGTTTGGAAATATGTGAAATGATGAATAATCCCATTCATCTTTTCGATTCAGGTTTCGTCCGATGTCGATCTTCCACGAGGGCGGCTTCACCTGTTGTGCCTTCTCAGCCCGCGAGCGCTTCCTGATGCTGGGCACCTACTCAGGTCACCTCAAGTTTTATAATGTCTTCTCTGGACAGGAGGAGGCCAGCTACACCTGCCACATATCAGCCATCACACACCTCGAACCCTCGAGGGTGAGTTTACACACTCACACCACACCTCGGTGGGGATTAACTGTTAGCTTTGGTGTCCCAGAACCGTCCCCTTGTGCCTGCTCCCACGGTCCATCATAATCCACTAACAGAACCGTTAAATATTACAACACGACCAACAGAAAGAGGACAGAGAAGGCAGAGCCAGGACGAAGAGCCTGTTTAGGGTCAGGCTGTACACTCTGCCTCCCCCCTTCTTCCCCAAGAGAGAGAAAGAAACAGAAAAAGAGGATGAATATTTTGTTTTGATCCTGAACTCATATTATTCCTCCTCTTCCAGATCCACTGACTAGTTTTAACTGCTTTGTCTGACATTTCCTTTACCGTCTTTCGCAAATTCTGTCCACACACTCCCAATTCTCTCAGTTCTCCCAGTTCTCCCAGTAATGAGAGAGTTGATCATGCTACAAACCCTCTACATCCTACTTCTACTGTACAAACACTAACTTTCCAACCTCGCTGCTCTGTTTCTGCTGCTGTTTATGTAGATGTTGATCTTTTCTAAACAATGAAGGTTTTGTCAAAAGTTTGATTTGAATGAATGTTGTGTTAAATCTTGGACATGTTCTTCAGGATGGGAAGCTTCTGCTCACCTCTGCTCCCTGGAGTGAACCGCTGTCAGCTCTGTGGAGTATGGACAGTGTCTTCAGCAGAAGGTCAGATTCTTTCACACACACACATTATTACGATAATATATATACATGTTGTAAGAGTTATTGTCTCTGATGGAGTGTGGTTAATGTTCTTTAATTTCTCCCTCAGACACTCATTTATCGAAGACCACTATGTGGAGTTCAGTAAACTCTCTCAGGACAGAGTCATCGGCACCAAGGACCAAGTCGCACACGTAGGTTACACAAACTGGTTCATTTGTCTTTCTATCTTTTTTTAGTGTTTTCTGGAGTCACATACGTCCTCGTTCATAACCTGACAACACGCTATGACACTCTTCTCATGTCTTCTCACCTCCTCTTATTTGCTTATTTGTTTCAGCTTCCTCTTTCTTTTTATAAACTGATAGTTCAAATCCTCAGTAAAGACATTTAGGGAGAGCCCTCATACATAAGTTTCAAACAACAAGAGGGTAGATCAGTGTTGTAAATGGAGTCATCGGATCTTGAGTCAGAGTCTTTAGTCATCAGCATTTGAGTCTGAATCGCTGAAGAAGACTCTGAGTCGAGTCCTCTTATTGATATAATTTATGATAAGAAGGAGTTTGTTTCACTCCAGACTCCTCAGTGTGAATTTGGACTGACTGTGTGGGAGCTTCTGGATGTGTACAATTCACATTTATTTCACTTTCATTAGATTCTGACTATGTCCATCAAGTGAGAATTAATCACATTATTGTCCCAATTTAACTTGTGTTTGATCGCAAATTAACCACACATTTATTATCTCTTCTAAAGGTACCTTAAAGGGATACTTTAATTGTTAAATGCTCTTCTCAACTTGGGACTGGGCAGTAGCACATATGCTTGCTTTATCATTTTAATCTGAATATTTGCTTTGAAATGAAAATTGCATCCGTAGTTTTGATGATGTATTTTTTTAAGAGTTCATGTTAGGAGGTTAAACAGATCTTAATTCCATATGTCATATATATTTTATAATGTTGGTAAAACAAAAAATCTCCCTCAAAAAATGAACCCTCATTTTTTTTTCTGAAAAGTGAATTTTCAGTTTCTTTCTTCTTCATTTGAACACATCATGCTGGTGTGTTATGGTGTTATTTACCTTTGCCTAATAGTCATTTTTCTGATCTGTCCTTGAACGAATCCCACATAACCCTTCGTCACCTCATTTAGTTAGCTCACTAGCCTATAATCAGACAATTTTAACACGGGTGCCAGTATTGGATTTCTGGTTTTGATTTTTTGGGAGTTGCTACAAAGTTTGGGTAAGAAACTACGACTGCTTTGATTAGAGGAGGAGGAGGATGACTCTCCCACAGCAGTTGACAGAATTTTTTATTTTTAGGACAGTTGTAGGTGAAACTTCAGACCTCTTCACACCAGAATTTGTCTTTCTCTGAAGCAGTTTCATGGTATTTAGTCGTTTTTTATCCTGTTTTTGTACATATATTTTCATATTTTGTCTTTTGTGTTACAGATTTATGACATCCAGACGGGCCAGAAGAATCTGACCCTGAACGATCCCGCCCTGGCCAACAACTACAAGAGGAACTGTGCCACCTTCAGCCCAACAGACGACCTAGTGCTGAATGACGGTGTGCTGTGGGACGTGCGAGCATCTCGAGCCATTCACAAGTTTGACAAATTCAACATGAACATCAGCGGGGTCTTCCATCCAAACGGCCTGGAGGTCATCGTCAACACTGAGATCGTATCCTCTCATCCTCTCTGCTTCTTTCATTTCATAAAATTGAAAAAAATACTCATTTTAAATCTGTTTCTATCCCATCACTGTGTACCTGCTCTGCACTGTTCTGTGTTGTTCTGTTATTGTGAGCCTTGACAGCAGACATCTGTCAGTGGGACCTGAGGACCTTCCACCTCCTGCACACTGTCCCTGCTCTGGATCAGTGCAGGCTGGTCTTCAACAGCAACGCCACCATCATATACGGAGGTACGGACCGTTCTTAGTCATTGTTAAAGACTGATCCAGTGTTTTCTGAGCATGTGTAAAAAAAAAAAGTGCCATCTTTCATGTTCTTTCTCTCACAGCTATGCTACAGGCTGATGATGAAGATGATGCCATGGAGGAGCAGATCAAGAGTCCTTTTGGTTCCTCCTTCAGAACCTTCGATGCCACAGACTACAAACCCATCGGTAGGCAGAACTTTGTTTACTGCTGACTGTTATTTTTTAATTGATCTATCTCTCCCCTTCCCCCTACTCGTTCATTCTCTCTCTCTCAGTCTCTCTGTCCCTTCGTTGGCCATGAATGTCCACTTTTCCTCTCCTCCTACTGCGTCTCTTCTTCTTCTGCTCCTTCATCCAGTGTATATAGACGGTCAATGTCACATGCATGATGCTCCCTCCTCTGCATCACATGCACGCTCTTCTTTTTCTCTTCTTTCTTTTTTTATCTCACATACACAGCCTCTTCTGTCCTTCCTCTGCTGCGTCTGATCGCCACTGTCATCCTCATTGGTTTTCATTCTTTCGCCCTGCTTCCTCCATGGCAGACCCTCTCTCTTCCTCTTCTGGACCTTTTCTTTTTCCTTTTCTCCTTTTCCTCATTTTGGTCTTTCTTCCTCCTGTGTTCCGAGCCCTATTTTACAGCCCCAATTTTTAGGATTGTTCTTTACCTTTTTAAAAGCCATAGCTGATTTGTGTTTTTCAGTTTTCTCGGTGTGAGTTTCTTGATTTGACTGTCCAGAAGTAATCTGCTCATCTTCAGCCAAAGTTAACAAAGTTCTATCTTTGTCTTTTATTTCAGCCACAGTTGATGTGAAGAAGAACATTTTTGACCTCTGCACTGACAGCAAAGACTGCTACCTGGCTGTCATTGAGGTACTTCAGTTTTATCCTTCATCTAGATACTGCTTATTCAATGTTGGCAACACAGATTATAAGAATTGTATCTGTAAAATATAAGATTATTTATAGATATTACATGGATGATTTTGTCTTTCTAATCAATCAAAGTTTGTAAAGTCACAAAGTCAAGACTCTGAAACTGAAATAGTTTTTGAAAAAAGGAGCTCTGATATGATCAATGTGGGATTTCTTACAACACCTACAGACACATGTTTTTTTTTTTTTTATTAAACTCCAACAAATCAATCACACTTTGTTTTCAAGTATCACTTTTAATTCAGGAACAGCAGAGACACAAAGAAAGAAATGATTTCAAAATGAACAAAACACTCAGTGGCAGCATTCAGTAAGAATTGAATTCAGAGACTGTGCTACACTTTCATCATTCTCCTCAGTTTGTAATGAAACAGCAGCAGCAGGAGAACAAGAGAGAAAAAGCTATTATCATCATCATTATTACAAAACCTGTTTTTAATCTGGTCTGTTGCTCTGTCACGCCCAAGAGCAATTACTGTCTTTTTGTCTCGTCTTTCTTCACTGAGAGCAGCAAAACTATTATTTGAGTTTCTAATTAATCTGGCTTTTCTGTCAATACATTTCAGTGAAAACCATTTTTTTCTCATATAAAACAGCCTGAACATATCTTTAAATCATAGTGAGGGTACGTTCATGAACATAAATCTGAAAGAGAAAGACACCCAGTTCAAAGACCTGGTGTGGTTTACTGTATTTGCTGTTTTGTTTTAGAAACATGTAGACATTGTGTCCACATTAGGCAGTGTCATATTTGAGTCATATTTAATAGATCATATCTGAAACAGCATGCACAGTTTCAGCTCTTGTTTTCATCCTCCTGACATTGACTCTGCAGAACCAGGACACAGTGAGCATGGACACCGTGTGTCGTCTGTACGAGGTCGGGCGACACAAACTGGCAGAGGAGGGAGACGACGATGATCAGGTGAGACATGCAGACCTGAGCAGGTCAATGGTTTGTTGTTCGAGGAGCAGGATGATGTTTGTTTTATAGCAGGAAGTACATTTTAATCAGCAGTTACAGGATAATCATCAGAGCTGGTTTGTGTGCAGGCTTGTATATGGGCTGAACACTTAACCCCTGTGCAACCTATCATCTATCGTCATCTGAAGAGCCCCTGGGAATTAATGACAGTTACTCAGTAAAGCCAGTGTAGCCGTGGGAAGCGCTGAATAACTTCCAGCCAAGACTTCCTTTTCCGTACGTTGTCATTTCTCGCTTCATTAAATCCCCAGCAGCGCCCGTTCATCTGTTTGCAGCTGGTGCCGGTTAAACAGTTGAGAGTAAATTACACAGAGGATGCACTCTGGCTTACTTCAGCAGGATCAGACCACAGAACCAATTTCTTTTGACTTTCATTAACGGATCTTAAGTTTGTTGAAATATCAGTCAGGTATTTCTCTTCAAGAGGAGGAGGGAGCAACTTTTAAATGTTTGCTCTAGATCTAGGAAGTCTGGAAATCTAAATGCCGATTGTCTGCAGCGACACATCATCACGTAGATTTGTTTCTCTGGTTGTAATGTTTGATCTAGAACAGATTGTTGATAGGTTAAACCCTGTGTAATCAAATATATCATTATTTAGGGCTACAATAGACGAGTATCGACCATTACAAGTCATCCCAAAATCTTTAATACACTCATGTGCAAGAGTGAAATTTCATACAGGATGCTTTTGGATGCAGTGCCGTGCTTTTTGCAAAACATGTTAAAAGTAACATTAATTTTTGCTTGTTTCTGCAGCAGGGTGCGGGGTTCTGGTCATGTGATCAGGGTTTTGCCTTTAATGCTTGTGATGCTCTTGCAGGATGAAGACCAGGATGACGATTCCTCAGACACAGATGATGACGACGATGATGAAATCGACACGGATCGGCTCATGGAGGAACTCGACAATAACAATGATGACGATGATGATGATGCTGAAAACAGGGACCAAGAAAATTCACCCACAGATGAAGAGGTAATCACTTTAGTTAAAAGAGCTTTGTCTGTCATCTCTTTCAACAACAGATCATAAAAACAGTGCCTGTGTGAAGGAGCGGGGACACATTTGTTGGAGGGAAAGAGGCCGTATAAACAGAAAGTCTTCACAGGTTTTATTCAGCCTACAGAGTTTTTTCAATCAAAACTTAAGAAAGACAGCAGTGTGCTTGTGAGCTTTTGTGGCACACAAATACAGCTGTAAGTCATTTCTTTCTCTTATCATTACCTACAAATACAAGTAAACAACTCAATGCACCTGCTCTCACTTAACATTACTATTGAGAAATTCTGTCAATAATTTTGACCAATCTGTACCCACAAATCCAAAATCTAAAAAGATAAAGCTGTTGGTAAATATGTAATATCTTTTTTCTAGTCTTTCTGACCACTCAAAGCGCTTTTACACTACTCGTCAAATTCACCCATTCACACCACATTCACTCACCGATGGTAGAGGCTGCTATAGTAAGGGACCATCAGTATTAGCTCATCTCATTCATTCACATTCACACACAGCTGAACAACAGCGGGAGCAATTCGGGGTTAACTGTCTTGCCCAAGGACACTTGGGCATGTGGCTGCAGGAGCTGAGATCGAACCACCAACCTTCCAATTGATAGTTTACCGACTATACACACTGAGCCACAGCCGCCCTGTTAAGAAATGTAATCTGTGTGCATGCCTACTTCTTTCTATATATGTAATATAGTGTTGTTTTTTAAATCACAACTTTAATCCCTTGTCTGATTTTTTTTATTTATTTCAGATATAACTTTTATTCACAAGGTTTTTTTTAAAAATCTCATTGCGTAAGTTATTAAACAAAGAAAGGTATTCAGCATTTACTCTCCGTGCAGCACCTCGTCCAAATGTTTCTTAACGTCTCCGTTCAGCTTCTGTTTGCTGCCTTGTGCGATCTGCTTCAATGTTCTTCCTCTCAGATTGCAGATCTTCTGGGCAGCAACAGTGATGACGACAACAGTGATGATGACAATGATGATGAAGGCTCAGACGACTCAGACCAGTCATTCAGAAGTGGTGAAGGATCGGATGTGTTTGACCCTGACAATCAATGTGAGTATCAACAAAACCTAAGTCTTAAAGTGGAAGTGATGGATCAACTGTGAGGGGGAGGATTTAAAAAGGATAAGAAGTCCCTCTTCACAGTGTAACCAGGCAGACTGACATTAAATACACACTAACAAGGTTAACTGGAGCTGACTGCAACAAGTACATCCATATTGATAAATAACGTTTGAGTCATCAGCTTATCTGATTAAGTAAGATTAAATTCTAACTAAAAAACTATCCTAACTTAAATGTATATCAAAAATTATATCAGTTAAACTGAAGTTTTTAGATGTATTTAGTTTAAAAAAAGGAGATTGTGATTAACTTCATGAGGCAAAAACTCCATTGTAAACATGTTTAATCTGCTGTGAAGTTTGGAATTTTAATAAGGGGTCTGTTGGGTATTGACTCACTTCTGGAGCCAGCCTCAAGTGGCCATTTGATGAACTGTAGTTTTTGATGTTCTGTCAGAATGCTTCTTCCTTTTTACACATAAGCTTAAGACTTTACATGAAACAGTGTACTGACAGTATTGTGTGTATGTGTGTATGTTCCTATGTGTGTGTATGTCTCCTCCTGTTGTAGCTTATCCAGTGCCCTCAGATGACGACCTGTTTCAGTTTATTCGGGCTTACAGCAGCAGCTCATCCCCCTGACCCCGGATGAGAGGATCCTCTCTCTGCTTACTGTGTGAACCTTAACATGGACATTTTTTCTTATTAAACCAACGTTCCTCCTTTAACAGGCAAGTAAGCTGTGAATAAACTGATACGCACATCAGTGACCTGGACGATAACTACCATTATTTTATTTCATCTCTTGATATTCTGAACTTTAGAGAAGTGTCAGTAATGGGAAATAAATATTCCCCGTAGTTCATGGGGCTCAGATGAAAACAGAGTTTGACTTAACCTGGAGAGAGTGGATGTGATGGACAGAGTGTTTAAAAGGGAATTACATATATTTATCTGCTTGAGAGAGGAGAGCTTTTTCTTATTTAAGAACATTTTTTAATCAAAATGCTGTCGAGCTCACACTTCCAGCCCACTGAGGGATGTTATTTTCAGTCAATGGGTTCATAAATTTTCCCCTTTTATACTCGTTGATGAATCATTTAGGCAACCTGAGTACCCAAAAACAGCCTGGAGTTCAACTAGATTATATCTAATCCACTGGACAAACTTTTTGGTATTACTGAGTCCCTTACTTCTCCAGAGAATAAACTGAGAAGGTGCTTAAAGTCCAGTCAGCATATCTCCACAGTGCAGATGTCAGCAGTCTTCCATACATAGTAAACTATTTCCAAAGTGTAAATAAAGAGCGAATAATTAAAGTCTGAGGATGATGGGAAACCACTAAAACGTCTAGGCTCATGAAAACTTGAATACTAGTCACATATCTTTGTTTTTTAATGTCTGGATCTGTTCAGCTCGTCAGCCCTCAGCTCTGTTCTTCCTCCAGGTTTTATAGATTCTCTTGTTTTCCATCAACAAACTAAAAGAACAAACTTCTGTATCTTTAAAGAACAAAAGTGCCCACTCTTCCAGCAATATACTGTCGAGGTGCTCAGAGTCTATGAGCTTTAACCAGCAAGTTGTTGACCAAACAAAGTTCATGTTCCTTAAATGGCTGTGGTTTTAGTCCATTGCACTGTTGCATCGCTCCCTTGGAGCCACTTTCCCTCCTTTAACGATGTACATAATTGTCCCGCAAAATAAAAGCAAATGCATTCTCATGAGGAAAACCCAGAAGTGGCAGGTTTTTTAGTTTTGTTTGCAGTCTTCTAATTTGGTTTTAAGTTATTTTGATTTGATTTAATTTATTTTGCTCGTGTTGTTAGGGTTTGATTGCTTTTATGTGCGCGGAGAAATGAGAGGAGATTTGTGTTATTGTTTGATGCTTTTACCCTCTGTATTCAGTCTCCCATTGTTTGGTAAAAGACTTTGAAAGTACAGGCTGAGCCTTTCAGAAGACTACAAATAAATTATATTTTTGCTGTGCTTTTTCTTAAGAATTGAATTCCTTTAAAGTGTCATTTTTTTAGGTACAGAAAACCTGCAGAGCTGAGAGTGTTTGGACTCTCAAGCAGTTCTCAAAGCAGTGTTATGCATGAGTCATGGCTGATAATTTAGTTTAAAATAGTTTGTAGCAGCTGATAATGTTAGCCAACAAGAATATCCATCCACACAAAGCTAATCTGGGTCTCATTTAAAGAAGCTTCAGTGGGAGCTTAATTTGTAAAGATGTCAGTGTGAACACTTTACCTGCTATTATCTGCCCTGTGTAAATTTAAATTATTTTAACATGTCTCATAATCCAGCGATACGTTCATTATCGGCTGCTACAACATTTCCAACTCCTGATGGAAGAGTTCAAATTCAGATTATAGAGTTTTTCTGTTTCACGCCACTCTGACCTCATCACTGACCAGTCAACCTTTAAACTACGGCTGGTGTCTTCAGTACGGGTTAATAATACAGCCATTTTATAACATTAAATTAAATCCAACATACAGTTGTGGGATTTGCTGTATAAACTATTTTGTAAGTGCGTCAAACAATCTGCAGCAGATTTCAGAAACACCCGAGGACCCTTGATTGTATCTGTAGCACTTGGAACTGTTTTGTTTTTTGATTTACAACCTGAAGCCATTTCACAGCAGCTTTACAGAGCCAGAGAATTTACATTTTGCAATAGATTGTTTTGTATATAAACACTTTGAATTGTTAAAAATGTTAATTAAACAAGCAGTCTACACTTGAGTTGAGTTGAGTTCTACTTGGATAATAAAGTACACTTGTTGTAACATTTGCTTTGTCTCATGATAATTACTAAAGTTTAAACGTCACTCGGAGCCTGTTAGACTTAACGTGTTGTCTTTTACTCTACATTAAGATGAAGTTACCTTATTTGATCTTATTTTAATACTCTCAGTCACCATTACAAACAATAAAACTCCTTGGATTTAATGTTCTTTAAATCAGAAGCATGTCATTGATTGGCAATTGGCTGTATCTTGTGCTGTAACACATAAGCAAATAGAGGTCAGTAATGAGTTGCCAGTAGATGGTTTAAATAGTTTATCATTCATTTCCAGTCATGGGTACTTAGGGAAAAAAATGTCTTCCCAGTGCAGGATCAGAACGATGAGGACTATTTGGAACCAGAAAATTAATGCTGGCATGCAGATGGAGTTACATATAGAGTACAACATTAACCTTTTTTTTTAAGTTATCTAAAAATAGTATGTTTTACCCATAATAGTAAAAAATATAGACAAAAATAGGAGCTAAACTTGAAAGAAAATCTAGAAAATAGAAAATGTGATGAGTTTTCTGCTTTTTATTTTTGCCACATGACTCCTAAATTCAGGGTTAGTGAACAGTTAATCATCAGTAGCAGTAGGTTAATTCATAACAGCCCAGGAAACAAAGACATATGCTCATAGGTAGGCTCATTTTCTGCAGACCAGCTAGATAAAGACACATTAAATCACTAAGGGGGACAGTGTGGGTTGCGAGTCTTTGGCACCTATATTTTGGGGGCTGCAGGTTGATTAGTTTGGGAACCCCTGGATTATTGTACTGGTATAACATAAGCTTAATGTTAATATTGTCAGCCCTGTGGACACAGACATTTGTCTTGACCTGCTGATTGTAACATTTGACATCTAGAGCATGAGTATTAGCAAGTAGGACACAGATACAAGAATTACAAACATAGAAATAGAGTTTGGGGATTAAAATGCATGAATTCAAACAAGTTTAATACGATTGTCCCACTTATCTCCTGCTGTGCATGATTGCTTAATTACCTCGTTTATTTGGGCACATTACTAGCTAGGCCACCTTTATTATAATTAAAAACTTCAGCTTTATAACAGTTCAAGCAGTTTTACATTACCACAGTTTTTACACACCCCGTAAGATTTACTGCTTTTGTTTAGCTTTTTAATGTTGTTACATTATTGCCTAACAGCCCTATAATTACCACATGTTGTAAAATATACACTACCATTCAAAAGTTTGGACACCTTCTCATGCAATGGTTTTTATTTATTTTAATTATTTTCAACATTGTAGATTAATACTGAAGACATCAAAACTATGAAATAATATGATTCTGCCATAATATGGATTACAACAGTAGTCAAATAGGGCTATCCATTGTGTACTAACCCTACCTCTGAACAACACAACTGATGGTCTCAAACACATTAAGAAGGCAAGTCATTCTACAAATGAACTCTTGATAAGGCTCATGTTAATTAGAAACCATTCCAGGAGACCACTTCATGAAGCAGACTGAGAGAATACCATGAGTGTGCAAAGCTGTCATGAAGGAAAAAGGGGGCTACTTTACAGAATATTATAAAACATATTCTAGTTTGTTTAACACTTTTTTGTTCATTAAATAATTCCATATATGTTCTTTCATAGTTTTGATGCCTTCAGTATTAATGTACAGTGTTTCAAATAATTAATATAAATACAAACCCTTGAATGAGAAGTTGTGTCCAAACTTTTGACTGGTAGTGTGAACTAATGTCTATTTCTTGGCTGATGCCTAGCAAGCTAATAACTAAGCTAATATCTAGACTGGATAAGAGTACGGCCAGAAATAATGTGTAGGTTTACTGCTTATTCGACTTTCCATCGACTTTCCAAAAATTAAAGTTAATTCCAACAGTTTAGTTCAACATTAGCGAGATAAACTTGTGACAGTATATCTGAATTAAAAGTCTATTTGACCTCTAACTTTAGATGCTAACTGTTCGGTTTAGCATCGTTAGCATACATCGGACCCAGATGCTAATGGTCAATCTGACCAGTCTATGGTTACAGAGCTTCAGAGCAGTCACAGTGTGCGGCTGGTTAACACTAGATTACTAAGTGGAGGTAACAAGTGAGTTTCTACAAGGTAAGTCTTACAAATATAGATATGTTTTCCCTTTACATCTCCCTTGGACTTTTGATTTATATCTGAGAACATTTTTACATAATGTAATCTAGTGTAATGAGGCTTGACCCGGTTAACTAATGTAAACCAGCTATTTCACAGGATGTAAAACAAGCTAACAACGATAAGTTAGTCTTAAATTCATCTGTTTTTCATTTGTTGGTCTTTTTGTTAATGCAATGTCAGACAACTTTAAACCTCTAAAAATGAATACATAAATACACATCGGTCTGAAATAAATCCTTAACATAGTCTTGTTTAAATTATTGGGACCAACAGTTGAAAACAATCATGTGTTATATTAGAGCAGCAGTAAACTTGAGGAGCTAAAACCAAATAGTTTCTTTATCTTATAAACTTAATCTACTGTCAAAATAGTGTCACATTCATTTTTTGTGATTAGTAATGTTCATGTTTGTTTTTCCTCTTACATCAGCTTTAGCTCTGCCAGTACATTTTCTCCTACTAAGTCTTTTTTTCATTCAGCTTTACGCCAAGCCATTTATCGAGGAAATTTCATTTCCAATTCATTATTATTATTATTATTATTATTATTATTATTATTATTATTATCATCATCATCATCATCATCATCATCATCATCATCATCATTATTATTATTATTATTATTATTATTGTTATTATTATTATTTAATTTAATTTAATTTAATTTTACAGATTTAGTTTCTTTACTAATGTTTAATATCACTTTACAATGAGCTTATTACTTTTGGCATGTAGTGTCATGCTGTAAATCAAGCCACAGTAATTAATTAATAATGTACAAGTTAAGCATGTGTTTAATTGGCAAAAAAATAAGAAAAGAAATATGGAGGTATCAGTCTGGAGGTATCAGTCTGGGGTTCAGGTCATTTTTTATTTTTTATTTTTTAATTTCATTCTCACATCTGACATAATTTTTACAAACCAAGCATCGTCTTTCATGGGGAGATTGATCAGGATCAGGGACGTTCTCTCGGCTGAAGCTCTGACAGAGATGGACACAGTGCGCCATGCGTCACTCCAAAATTGACAGGATATAAAACACCACATCACCTGCTCGTTATTTAAAACACCTGCACCTTGTTGAACATCGACACCTGAAGAGTGTTTTTTTCCCCTCATCATCCTGAATAATTGAAGCAAACTTTCACCAAACGTTTTTAATGTAATTATAACAACAGTTAAATACTGCACTTAATATAATGCGTTTATAATACTAAAGATATTTTTCCACATTTAAGGTCTAATTTCCATAGGCATAGTCTGGTTTTATTCTAGTCTAGATTTATATTTAGCATTTGGATTTAACAATGATTTTGACTTGATATATTTTTCACAACAAAATTAAATGTGAAGAAGTTCACAAATATTCCTCTAAATGTAATAAAAAAAGTAACTTTTAAAAATTCACTCTTCATTTTCATGTCGTTGTGGAGTCAAATGTGTTGAAGTGTTGCTTGTTATTTTCAGTGTGCACAACTTTACAAACGCTGCCCCATAGTAGATCACCATGGTAACGTATGCTGCAGAGCTGTCAGTCCACTGTCACTGTGTTGGCCAGAGTTAAACACACGGGGGCGCAATACACACGAAGAACACTTGTGCTGCGCTGCTCTGCAGGATATCGACACGTGCACACTTATAGGCTACTGTAAATCACTCAACGTGACAGAGATGATGTCACTGTGATGTCACTGTGATGTCAAGTTGTGGAGTGACGACACGAGTCGTGTAAGGTCGTGTGTGTGTGTCTTCATTCTGAGCGTGTGATGTTAAATCATGTTTGTGTGTGAGTTTGTGTTACACGCATGTTTCTTGAGTGTTCGTGTCAATACAGGGACGCTGCGCCATCAGCGTGTCTATCGCGTGCGTAATCCTCAGTGTTTGTGTCCACGCATGTATCTCGTTTAGTGGACCAGGAGGATTGAATTAATGTCCACGCGTCATGCGACCAAGGTTAACCTTTAGGATCGAGTGGTGCAGCGGACCAACACTCATTCACACACACACACACACACACACACACACACACACACACACACACACACACACACACACACACACACACACACACACACACATTATCTCCCTCTCTCGGTCATGTAACCCTCTCTATCTGTAGACTCTTCATGCGCCTGATCCTCTTAAACTGATGTCAGGCTTCCCTGCTGCTGCTGCTGCTGCTGCCTGCGCACGACTCCCCCCTCCGGTCGGTTCAGACCATAGACTGTATGGTTCAGACCGGCATTGGGCACAGACCGGACAGGACTGGACAAGTTTGACAGCTGCGACGGGGACCAGAAACGACGCTACAGCAGGAGCTGTGCGTGCGTTCAGATAAACGAGGAGACATCGGAATAACGGGATCTGAGGAGGCTGAGGATGTGGCTCTGATTGAGGAGGGGATTCCTGCGAGGCAAGAGACGAGGCAGGACCAAACTTGACGATCCGGAATCTCCAACATGGACTTGTGTGCTGTCTTGCGTCCTCGTTTGGGAAAGATCCACATGGAACTGTAGCTGTTCTGCTCTCAAACAGGATCCTGGTGTATTGTGATTTTAAACATCCTGCAATCGTGTTGGGATTTGCAGCGTTTGTGGCACAGTGGCCGAGTCGCAGCCTTTTGCCCTAAGCAATTAGTGCTGCCCATCCTTTGTAGAAAGAACGGATTCCTCCGCCTGTTTACTGCCTCTGAAGGATCTGTGTTTATATTTGTGTTGTGTTCCTGCATGTGGAGCTCTCGGCTGAAGCTCTGACAGAGATGGACACACAGTGCGCCATGCGTCACTCCAAAACTGACAGGATATAAAACACCACATCACCTGCTCGTTATTTAAAACACCTGCACCTTGTATAACATCGACACCTGAAGAGTGTTTTTTTCCCCTCATCATCCTGAATAATTGAAGCAAACTTTCCCTCTCTGGTCCTCCTCCTCCTGTCTCTGCCCTCTTTGCTGAGACCTGCACAGGATTCCCATGTAGCGGCGCATCCTGTGGTGATATTTCTCTTTGGGATTTGGCTCTGTTGTGCACCGGGGCATCATGTGGACGCCTACGGAGGACGAGAAGATAGGAGTGGGTGAGTACATCCATGATTTTTATCTGTTTATTCTGAGGATGCTGATTGTCCTGCGCAAAGGACCAGACCTGATGTGACTCTGATCAAGCTGCTGTGAAAAGGAGATTTATTTTTAAATTAAAGATGTATGGTTTGTATCTGTAGATTCATTCTGCTGCTTTAAGCCCCTCTGTGAGATCCTCTGTTTCGCTGTGAAGGGACTCCTGTGGGTGTTTGGTACTCTGCAGGGAGTTTGCAGCACTTAATGATGTTTTTATGCTGTGGCTACAATCTTTCCATATATGATAGGAGTCACTTTTAAATGGTTATCTACATATCACACATTTGAGAGTGAGTCTTCTGTGACACAGCTACTCATGGTGTCACCTATTCCACCTTTACCTTTAGTCTGACTCTGTTTGTGTTTATCATATTGGTCTCTGTGGCCTTTGAAGTGAGTGCTTGTTTCAGTATCCTTCCTGTTAGAGATGCAGATTGAGGTTGAACGGTCATTGTAGTGTGGTTAAATAAGGCAGCTGTGCAGTATCATCAAATCAGGATATGCAATATAAAGGAGCTTTAGGAAACGAGTGAAATGATGAGAACAACAGTATCAATATAGAGCAGGTGACTGCTGCAGTGATTTATCAATCACTGTTATGTAACAGTGTAATAGGAGTAATGTTTGCAGATGAGAGTTGGTGGATCAGGGCCCATTAGCCAATGATCTACTGTTCAATATTCTCTCTCTCTCTCTCTCTCTCTCTCTCTCTCTCTCTCTCTCTCTCTCTCTCTCTCTCTCTCTCTCTCTCCCTCTCTCTCTCTCTCTCTCCACCCCTCACACACTTGCAGCCTTATTTGTGAAACTGCTGGATTTCTTGAGTCTGAATCCATCCTCCTCTTCCTCTCTCCCTCTCTGTTGTTTCTTGCTGCATTTCGTGCACTTGTTGAGATGCCACTTGTCAAGATGCACTTGACGGAGGATTGCGTTGAACCCTCAGCAGTCCTTCTCCTCTACCTTCGTGAACTTGTTGATGAAGCTTTGCAGAAATGAACTCCATGTGCTCTTCCTCCTGAATCTCTGTAGACCCCTGTGTGGAAATCATTAGAGTGTTTTTTTAATCAGGCAATACAGGTCCAGTGATCGTTCTGATTTAATTACTGTAACTGAAGGTGGAGACGTTCATTTGGTATGACACCTGTTCTATCGCTCTTCTCTGATGTCAAAGCAGCAGTTATTTGAGCCAGTAACCTGCAAAAACTTCTCCTTTAGCCAGAGGTGTGCACACCTTTGTATTACAGTGCAGTCCAGTCAGTCAAAAGCAGTCATCCAGTGCTGCGATTAAAGGTATAAAGCTGGACTGGATGTAGGTTTTAGATTAGACTTTGGTGTTCCTTATGAAGACAACACTGACAGTTTTTCCTGTCTTTGGTTTTGACAACAGATCCTTCAACCTCATTACTCCAGTCCAGCATCTATCATGAACCTCTCACCCTGCAGCTTAGACCTGATGCTGAGTCAGATCTGTTGTCTCCAGTTGAAGTTGAAGTTTATTATGAAAACGTAACTCTTTGATATCTTTTGATGAATGAGCCTCAGACCCCACCCTTGCAGTGCAGTGGAGGCATGGTGTGAGTAACAATTGTAGCTCTCACGGTCCAACAAAATTGGCGTAAGGATTTTAAATGAGGTGCCAGAACTCGCCCCCGATAGTCACTGCGATCGATTGACAGCTGCCCCGGTCTTTTCCAAGAGGCCGATCAGGAGGGACTCCACAGAGCCGTCTGTATTGAGAGGGAGCAGGGACTCCGCTGACAGGAAGTCAATGTGGGGAATCATGACTCCGGCACTCTGTTAATTGGAACAAGACATTACCTGAATTTGAATGAGACTGTTTTTTTGTGTGTGTGTCTCTGCAGCTTGATACCTTCATTAGACTCACACAGCGGCTTCATGCTGAGGCATCCTGATCTGCTCTGCAAGCAGCCGTTTAACATTAAAAACCAGAATTGCATCACAGCTTTCAAGGTTTCATAAAGCATGCTGGGAGCCATAATACAAGGACAACAGATCTGACAGTGCAACAGTGTGGGAAGGCATCTATTTATACTGCCCTTTGTAGATGAACAGTTCACATGAGGCATGATGTATTTCACAGCAGGAGGGGGTTTGTTATACCGTAAAGGAGAAATCCACTCTAAAACACATTGATGATACTGTCACATCCTCACAGCTGCAACCATAGAGACCGCAACATGTGCAGAATATGAACTTATTATCTCTTAGTGAAGGCAGTAAGCTTCTGTCATACATCCTACACTCTCATTCTTCATGCAAAATACAGACAGGCAGCTTCAACCATCCTCCATCCTAACTGAGGCAGGATCTTATGGCATTTAGGGTCATGTTTCCCTGGCAATTGTGCTCACCGTATTACAAAGTTTCCACTCACGGTGAAGTAAAACGAGGTGGACAGGCCCTCATGAGTCAGCGCAGCACCTGATGGAGTTTTTCTGCCTTGTCACAGTTAGAGTCTGTTCCATTTCTCAGTCCTCAAACACGACGGTGTCCCATGCTGTGTTCTGTGGAGTGTTTACTTCATGTACCATCTTCAGTTTTGTAGATTTTTCTGTTGTAGTAGTTTTTGTACCTTTAACCTCTCCACTGTCCATTTCTGTTATTGGTAACCAGGTAACAGATTTTTTTTAAGAAAATGCAAAGAAAATATAAATGCTCAGACTGAGGTCTGAGTATTTATATGTTAAGTATTTCTCCAGAGTCTGCATCACAAGCAACAGTCTGTTCATAGTTATGGTCTGCTATTTAGAAATAACAATAGACTGTATAAATACTGGACGTAGTATCCGTGACGTCACCCATATGTTCCCAAACAATGTTTTGAAACCAATCGTGGGTGGGAGCCATATTGGAAATGTTGAACTCAACCTAACTTCTGTCGAGCTAGTGTGAGTAAAGAGGCGGGCTTTGAGCCTCCTCGCCAACAGCTACAGTGTTCCTGCCTGTCAGTCAAGTCTGTCATGTCCTCAAAGCTGCTGTTGGTAGTCACGGAGTAACTCTCTGTTCAGAGAGAGGGACTTTGAATGTCAACACTATCCCTCCCAAACAGGTTTCCTCTTGGCCCCCACGCCCTTCCCCTCTCTGTGCGCGCACATGATAGTGCCGGACTCATAACCAATCGGAGTACGTAGTAGGGGCCGCCCCTTAACCAACCAGCACGGAGGATTGGAGATTAGCTGTGATTGGGCCGTCATAACGGGAACGAGGGGAATAATATCATTGCTTGATACAAAGGCATTGGAAAACACAGATTTCACAATAGTCTCAAATGACTGCACTTACTGATGAGTACTGATGGGTATTATGACTTTTTCTCCAAACCCAGCAGAAAAAAAGGAACGTATTTTACACCATTCCTACCAACAGCAGCTTTCAATGAACAAAACTGGTAATCTTAATGTCTTCTGGACTGGCGCGTTATAAAAAAATTCACCCCCTGCACAGTGTGTGTGCCGACAGAGAAATTGGCTACTCAGGCCAGGTGTCTCTACAGCCAGCCTCTAGTGGATGCTCGTAGAACTGCAGTTTTTAACACTTCTGCATGGGCTTCATATTTTGAGACCCGAGGTTGCTGCTTGGAAATAACCGACTGCTGGTCTTAATTAACCAATCAGAATCAAGTAATTAAAACAGTCGTGTGTTAAAAAGATGTCAAACATGGAGCTTGTTGCTCTTCAACACTGATGTTGTAAATTTACTTGTACTAATATAACGCTTTTCTAATCTTTCTGACCACTCAAGAAGCGCCTTTTCACTACATGTCACATTTATATTTTATCTCTAGTAGGAGACCATTAGTATTTAGTATTTCGTACGCTTTCACACACCGCTGAGTATGTCACCAGGAGCAATGAGGAGTTCAGTGTCTTGTTCAAGGACACTTCAGCCTGTGACAGTAGTAGCTGGGATCAAACCCCCAACTTTCTGATTGAGAGACGACCCACTGTGCCACAGCCACCCCAGATACATTTTGATAATAAGAAAGTTAGTTCAAAGTGAGCACACTAAAAAACCTACTCCATCACAAAGACACATGCCGACCCAAAGGAGCAGACTGAAATCAGTACACTCAGAAACACTGGAGCCTAACCAGCACTGGATCATGTTGTTTAAAACCATCCATCTGTACGTCATAGACAAACTGCATCTGTCTGTGACTTGTTTCATGACAGTAAATCATCTTTGGCATATGGAAGTGAAGGAGGCAGAGCACACAAAGGATGAAAGAAAACAGGAAATCCATAACTCCCTGTTGTAAATAAAAGGATGAGAATAGACAAAGCCTGTCATTTTGAAACAGGGGAGTCACGTAGCCCTCCTGTGTTTTTCATGTTAGTGTGTTCTGTGTCTTTTGTTAATCCAAGCGTTTGTGTTTCTGCTGGATAAGGCTTTGCATACCAAGGCAGGGAGAGTGGTAACTCATAGAGGCGTTCCAATGGAGTTGGGATGACTAGTGCCTGGTTGTAGAAAACAGCTATTCAGTTGGATGAATGCAGCTTTGTGGCGCCCATAGAGGTTCCTGAATGCAGCTTCACCTCCCCCAGGGCTGCACAGCACAGCACTCAGTTCTCACACTCACAGATAACACAGACACACACACATACAGACAGACAGACAGACAGACAGGCTCAGAGACAGACAGACTGTATGTGAAATACACCTTCTTAAGGGAAGACATTTTACCAGACTGTCATTGTTTTTAATCTGATATGTGGTCCCAGTCTGCGCTCGCTCTCATCTCATCAAGTACAGCAGCTCGGTCAGTGGCTCAACACTTTAGTACACAGTGCTGTAGGAACCACTCTAGTATTATTTCTGGACACTTCTATCTATCTATCTATCTATCTGTCTGTCTGTCTGTCTGTCTGTCTGTCTGTCTGTCTGTCTGTCTGTCTGTCCGTCCGTCCGTCCGTCCGTCCGTCCGTCCGTCCGTCCGTCCGTCCGTCCGTCCGTCCGTCCATTCATTCATTCATTCATTCATTCATTCATTCATTTATTTATTTAAAGGGACAGTGCATATTAATGAACATTTCAGCATAGCATCCATGTAAATATGCCAGAGTTGGCCATAAGGCTAATCCTCATCCGTAGTCCCCGGCAGGTCAAAATAGAGTTCAAAACAAGTGATAAAGATTAATAACAGATGGAAACAGTACATGATAGCATGACAATGAAAACAACAATACATCACAAGAGCATAAAGTTTTACAAACGTGCAAAAGTGCCGTTCAGCATAATCGAGAGATATACCTGGAGTTGGGCAAAAAACACATGGACCAATATATCAGTATATCACACAAGTAAAAATGCATACATTAAACCCGTTAAAATATGTGAATATGCGCACGCACGCACACACACACACACACACACACACACACACACACACACACACACACACACACACACACACAGGGAGAGAGAGACAGTGAGAGAGAGACAGCAATGGATACAAATTTGTTCTTTGTTTAAGTGCTGTTGAAGTCAGGTGATAAACTAGGAGTGCTGCAAGGCCATTGGAGATGATGGATGGGTAAAAATCAGGGGTGCAGCTCGCTTGGCTGGAAGTGAGGCTTTCACGAAAACTGCTCCCCCTGGTGGCTGGCTGCAGTATAGGTCAAAAACTCTGTCTCCCCCATTAATTTGAATGGGGCTGCGGTCAAACTTTAAAAAATAAATACATGACATACGAATTTTTTTCTCACATCCATATGCTGTGGTGATATGTAGTTATTGTTTGACTGTTTTGTGTTCAAGGCCTCTTTTTTCTGAAAAGTTTATTTTTCGTTAGTTATTAGAGGTTAAAAAACAGGGTTTTACTTCTGGGTTTGCTTTGATTCACAGCTGCCGTAGAGGGAAACTCCGTAGAATCTCGTGATGTACGCTGTAGGGCGGAACTTGTTACCGTGGCAACACAGAAATTACCTTGGCAACCACGGTGGCAACCATAGACTGTATAAAATATGGACGTAGTATCTGTGACGTCATCCATCTGTTCCTGAGAGCCGTTTTGAAGCAAATAGACGGCGGAAGCCAAATTGAAAATGTGGAACTCAACCAGGCAGAGTTTGACGTAAAGGGGCGGAGTTTGAGCCTCCTAGCCAACAGCTATGTGTTCCCGACCGGGAGTCAAGTCAGTCATGTCCTTATTTGGGCAAAAACTCGTAATCTTAATATCTTCTGAACCGTCGCATTAGAAAAGAATTCATCCCCCGTACAGTGTGTGCCGATAGAGAAATTAGCTACGAAGAGCCAAGCCGTTTTTTGAACCAGGCTGTAAACATGTTTATTAATGCTGCAAAGATCGTCTTTTTTAAATTGGTGTCTATGTGGTTTCCGGTGTTTCTGCAGCCAGCCTCAAGCGGATTCTCAATGAATTGCAGTTTATCACACTTCTGCATGGGCTTCATAGTTTGAGACCGGAGGTTGCCGCTTGGTGGCAACACAGAAATTCTCTACAGCGCAGACTCTGGCTGCACAATGGCTGTGATTTGGAACCGGGTTTTTTGGCTTCAAAACCGTACAACAGGAAAAGGCGGAGCAACGCTGTCCATCTATTTTACAAAATACATAACTAAAGTACATTTTGACTTCCTCTTTACATTAGCTTTTTTAGACTTTTCAAAACATTTCATTCATAACATTGAGTAATGTAATTTACAAACATTCATAACTTGCCGTAGGTCAAAGTGCAGCACCTTTCACGCCTGCATGACTCTTGTTCCTTTGTTTCCAGCACATTACATTTCTACTGAACCTGTTTCAAAACTAACAAGACATTAGAATATTAAAAAAGAAAAACTTCTAGGACTGATGGATGATTACAGAAAGAAGCTCACACATACACAAACATAGAGACTTCCACACATTTAACCCATGCCCAGATGTTTGTCAGATACTGGACCAGTGGACAGGACGGCTCTAACACTGGTGTGTCCTCAGCACATCTCTGGTCCCAGCACATGAGGCGATATACGTGGGTCACAGTCAAAGTGACGGATACGTACTGAATGTCCTCCCCATGTCAGGCACTTCACCTTTTGTTTTCTGAGTCTGTTGTTTATTTTTCTGTCTGTGTTTTTTTTATCTGACCTATTTATCCTGAGCTGGATCCACGTTCTGCTGCCGTGGCCTGTGGTCATCTGTCATGTTGAGTTCTTGCTTTTGGAGACGTCCGGTTAGAAAAACTATGATTTCATTTGATCCGTGCTCGTCCGAGGTGATGGAGCGAACTCTCTGACATCTTACAACATGATATAACGACCTCCACACAAACCACGTGTTCCTCCCGTCTGTGAGTCACCCTCTGGCTCTGTGAAGGCTCGGATGTTGCTAAAACTGCTGCTCTTTTTTCACCAGACCACGAGACATTTTTGTCCTTATTTTAAAATTTCAATAAATAACCCTTAATACAATACAATTGTATGGCTAATAATTTACTTAAGAAACAAAGCAACTGAATGCTCAACAATGCATCTGGATTCTACAATGAATGGAAGAAACTGGTAACATACTGGGGCTGCAGTGTGTTTGCCTCAAGCCAAAGGTCCCTGGTTCAAGCAGGACAGAAGTTTTTCTCTTTTTTTTAAGTTATATTTTTTGGTCATTTTCACTTTTTATTGGATTGGACACCTGAAGAAAGACAGGAAATGTGGGGAGCAGAGAGCGGGAGGAGACATTCAACATAGTCGAACCCCGCTGCCGTAGCGACGAGGTCTATAGCCTCTGTTCATGGGGCGCACGCTTAATCTACTAGGCTAACGGTGCCCTCAGGACAGGAGTCTTTCTGTGTAGAGTTCTCCCAGTGCATGCGTGGGTTCTCTCCTGGTGCTCAGACTTCTTCTCTCGGTCCAAAGACATGCTCGTCGGGTTAAACGATCACCAGTAAGTTAGTTTATTTACTATGAATCGTCTTTATGCTGACCAAACTCAAGCCGTCTCTCAAAACAACACATTACATTATTTCTATATTTTTGGGCATTTTGCCCTTTGTTGGATAGGACAGCTGGAGGGAGACATGACATGTGGGGAGCAGAGAGCAGTGGAAGACATGCAGCAACGAGGACTATAGCCAAGTGGCAACCTACGGCCACAAGAATTGAAGCCAATGTGGAAGTGTTTCACGAAGTGGTCGCTTGAGGCTGGCTCCGGAAGTACCTTAAACCACATACACAACAATTCAAGAAAGCTGATTGTTACAGCAGAGATAAACATGTTTACAGCCTGGTACAAAAAATCTGTGTAGTCTTGATAGCTTATTACTCTATCGGCACACTCTGTACAGGGGAAGAATTTTTTCATATCGTGGCAGTTTCGAAGATATTTAGATTACAAGTTTTCCATTATGAGAGGTACAGCTGACTTGACTGACAGGCGGGAATACTGTAGCTGTTGGCGAGGAGGCTCAAAGCCTGCTTCTTTACCTCACACTAACTCGACAGAAGTTAGGTTGAGTTCAACATTTCCAATATGGCCCCCACTGACGATTTACTTCAAAATAGCGCTTCAGAAACAGATGGGTGATGTCACGGATACTACATCCATTTATTTAAACAGTCTATGACTATAGCCTCTGTATATGGAGCGTGCACTTAGACCGTTAGGCCAACGGCGCCCCAAGACCTTACATTTTTAAGTATGGACATTAGTACACTGAGTTGCTGCTAACAAGCTGCCAAATACAGAGTTTGTTACCTTGTTGAAACAACTGATTAACAAAACATGCATACTAATATTCAGCCAGTTAGATTGTGTTTCATTCATCTGCTTTCATTAAAAGTCACTGAATTAAGGAGAACAGAGATTGACTTGCACCCAAGCATTTAATTATTATTTTGGTGAGTTTATTCTTCAAATCATGCGTTATACTTCAGACACTGTTTGTCTTGACACCAGCATGGAAGCCATTAAATGATGGTAAAGGCTGCCTTCAATGATTGCCTGACTGCTTTTGCAAATATTAGAGCTTGAAAAAGAAACATCCAGTATGCATGTGAGATGTGTTTTTATGTCTTTTATTTATCCTCATGGAGAGTGGAGACTTAAGTGTTTCTTCCTTAGCTCACTGACGCTCCCGCCCAAAGCTTCACACACTAACATTAATATCGCTGAGGAATGATTCTCCATGTCTGTTCTCCTCTGACTCTCCCACTGGCTAACCATTAAGACGAGAAAGAATTTTCTCCAGTCCTACTTGCGGAGGTATCAACATCGCAGATGAAAACTGACAGCACATCTAGCTGATTGCTTTTGCTCCCAGCCCATCACTCCTCCTCCTCTCCGTCTCATCTCCTCAGGGTGCTCGCTTGGCCTTTTTAATCACATCTCAAAGCAACGAGTTAACAAGCACACATCACACACATTCTATTCTCTAATTTAAGCTTTAATTGTGGAGGTTTGAGTGCTGTGTAATGCAGTAAATCTCACGTCCCCTGGTGACACAGTAAACAGGCAACCCCTTCCTTCTTTCTGCACCAGCCCCGTGTACGGCTTTATAGAATCTTTTCAATACATTTGTTTCATCTCTCTGCTGTAATTTACATATTTGAATCAATAATCAGATGTTAGAATAATAGACTGTATAAATAATGGACGTAGTATCCGTGACGTCACCCATCTGTTTCTGAAGCGCTGTTTTGAAGCCAATCGTCGGCGGGAGCCATATTGGAAATGCTGAACTCAACCTAACTTAGTGTGACGTAAAAAGGTGGAGTTTGAGCCTCCTAGTCAACAGCTACAGTGTTCCCGCCTGTCAGTCAAGTCAGCTGTGCCTCTCATTATGGGAACCTTGTAATCTTAATATCTTCGAAACTTCTGCGTTATAAACCCCCCCCCCCCCCCCCCCCCCCCCCCCCCCCCCCTCCTGTACAGTGTGTGTCGATAGAGAAATTAGCTATACTACACTTGTTTTTTGTACCAGGCGTAAACATGTTTATTTCTGCTGTAAAGATCGGCTTTTTTGAATTTGTGTGTATGTGGTTTCTGGTAGTTCCGGAGCCAGCCTCAAGCGGACACTCAATGAACTGCAGTTTTTAAACACTTCCTCATTGGGTTTAATTCTTGCAGCCAGGGGTTGCCGCTTGGTTAAAATGTATCAACCAGCTCAAAGTCTGTCTGTTCAGATCCCACCTGCTGGTTCAGCTGCATAATTTAGATCAGGTTTTCTACCAGATTTTCTCTCGTGTTTCTAATTTATCTCATATTAGCATCAACTTTTCAATAGATTTCAACGGTGTACACAATTTCTAAAGTCAGGATGAGATGTTGGGTTTTCAAAGGTATTCAATCATAGATGTAAGGCGATCAGAAGACTTAGTATGAGCTGTCTGAAGTTGGTCTTCTCTTTGTCTTAAACCAAATAGGGAGCAGCAACATGGACTTAGCAAACATGGAAGTGACTCCATTAACGTCTGTGTTCATCAAGTGAAAGTCTGGTAGGTTAGCTTCATCTGACTGCATCACAATAGTGTGAAAGCGTTCACATGCTGATTGTTGCAGAAAGTCCCTTGCTCACACAGATGGATTCAGACTGTTAAATAATGCTAAATAGGAGTCTTGATTTTGCTGATGAAGCTGTGAGTTATCGTGCAGCCCTGATTCTGTAAACATGTGAATGAAGGAGATACTGACAGGTTGATGACTTTGCTGGAGCAGATGTACAGACTTAAGGACTGATGATTAGAGTTATGAATTGATAGATTCTGTCAGTCATATTGACCCACAGCTACGACGAACAGTTTTTAGACAAACATGATGAGGCATCGTAGAGAGTGGAGTCGTCTCTGTGAGGATAAATCACTTGTTGTGATTTTCAAAATAAATCTGGGTAGCAAAGGGAGGCTGTGTGTCTTTTTCTAAATCCTCCAGGCTTATCCTAATGAATAACATGAATCCTGCCAGTAACTGTTTTTATAAATATAACTCTAATCTGCATTACAGTATTTAGCATCCACCCCCGCCTACTTGGTCACTGTAAACTGTCAGGATTTGAGTCTTGGTAATCTATACCGATCTCAGAGATGCATCAACAGAACTTATGGCTCCTGCGAGAGTGTTGTCTGACCCAGATCTGAAGCTTTAATCATACAGCTTCTGTACAATAAAAGCTATTCTCAGAGGAGAAACACGTCTAATTGGGAAGAGATCGGAGATCCCCAGACACTGAGATCTAACCAGGTCAGTCCTCTGCTCCGGAAACTTCTGACAGTCATGTATCTACAGGAGAATATAAGCCTGCGTGTTTAAAAGCAGCTCATAATAAAAGGATTTAGGTCACTGTATAACTGCTACATTACATGTGTTTTAATAAAGGCAACAATGATTGACAATATATTCATCTTATAGGTTTCAACTACTTCAAGACGTTTTTTTCTTGCCTTAGGATCAATCAACCTGGAGCACAAACACAGAGCTTCACATCACACCCAGGATGAGTGGACATTAGGGATGGGCATTTCAAGCCAAAATACTATTCAATAATCATTGGCATCTATTCGACACCCTCCCACCCACACACACACACGCATACACACACACACACACACGCACACACAGAAAGCTGTCCCATTAACAGCCCGTTTATATTGGTAGACTCGTTAACCAGCAGCAAAACAAGGTGCTGCTCGTAGTGGACACTGACGGCGTCTGTCTCGATCTTTACGTTGGTGTTTGTGTGACCCGGTGTGGCGTGTTTGTTTAAATTTTACAGCCTTGCTCAGTCTCTGGAAATACGTGTGTAGTGGTGTGAGATCCAGAAACTGAGAAAATTGCTGCAACTATCGCTAATGTTTTCCTCTTCTTTTGCTATTTAATGCAGTTTGCATTCTTCTTCTTCTGTCTGCCAATGCGGTTAGCAAACAGCTTTAAGACGCTCTATAGCCACTGTTTGGCGCGAATACAGTATTACAACCAGGCACCAGTAAAAAACGATGAAAAATTGTAGTTTTAAACTGCGAAAATATACGAAGTAACTCATCGATTTTTACAAAGTGAATGGATATTTGAATATTTGAAAATCATTGTCCATCCCTAATAGACATTAGTTCAGACTGACCATACATGATATCAAGATGCAGGTACACAGCAGGGACCAGAGGCAGGATAAAGATGTAGTGAATAAACAGACGGAGGGAGAGGTGCTGAGCTGGTTATGTGTTGTTGTTGTTATTGTGTTCCATCTGGGGATTATAAGGGTGAAGTCATCACCACTGTTCTGAACAGACACACACTGCTCTCACTCTCACTCTCACTCTCAGTGTGTTTCTACATGTGTGTGTGTCTCTGTGTGTGTCTCTGAGTGTGTCTCTCTGTGTGTCTCTGTGTGTGTCTTAAGTGTTGAAATAACAAACTCAGGAAACAACAAAGGACAACAAACTTTTCAGTCTCTTGGTTCTTCTAATAAATAGTGACGAACAGCTGAACAGATGAATTAAAGCCTGCACTAATTCATTCAATCCAGACTCTGGTTTCACTCAGATTATTAGCTTTGACTCAGTCTATTTGGTGAATTAGGCTTTCATAAAAGCATGCCGCTGACTCATTAGTTCCATCTTCATAAATCTGCATATTTGAATTTATCTGTATGGGTGCGCTTTCCTTCTGCAGATGATCTTACATGTGAGAATTGTAGGAAATGGAAGAAGAGGTGGAGTAAAATTGAGTTTCAGAAAGCCTTTGAGATTCTCGTGGCTTTTCTACCAGCTGTAATCAAGCACTGATGTGAACGCTCAGGTTACTAATGCCTCACTGAGCTGGTTCATGTTTTATTCTCTGTGTAGGCAACTTTCACTAGAGGCAGTGCAGGAGGAGCTGCATTTACAGCAAATGTATGCAAACATGCCCAGACTGCACGCAAACAACAGACTAACAGACTAAAATATGCATTATTAATCCAGTAAAAACTGCACTTAGAGGCCAAAAATACCCCAAAATAAACTGTACATATAAAAAACATCAGCATCAGTGACAGAGAGCTCGTGTTTTTTTCACATCAGAACAGCAGATTTGTTTAGTTTTTGCAAGATTTACAGAGTAAAACCAAGCAGCACTCCAGTACGTGCAAAAAACTGCAGTTTCACAAGTGTCCTCTTAATGCAGGCTCCAAAAGCCAAGGAAGTCCCATCAGAGTCTTAAAACCAGCAGAAATAAACAAGCTATGAGCCAGGTTTAACAAATGGTGTTGGTCTCTATACCTCATACTTTATGCAGAGCAGCTTCTTTTGATTATATTAAGGCTGAGAGTTATGTAAATTAGGGGTGCGTTGCTGTTTGCGAGGAGGCTGAAGGCCCGCCTCGACCCTCTTCCCCACTTTCTGGATGTCAGTTGGAGTCAGCGTTTCTAATAAGGCGACTGCTATCTCTGGACTTCATAACGCCTCTTTAGAAAGCAGTGGGTGGTGTCACTGAGAGTATGCCCATGTATTATACAGTCTATGAGTGAACAAGCACATGATGAAATGGCAGAATGTACAGCTGCAGTGAAAGGCTGATGGTTTGATTTGTTCAGATGTAGCTGTAGACTGTGCTGGTTCTCACATCAGGGCTGAATACTGCTGAACAGACTTTTATGTGAGAAGTATTTAAAGAGGGCGTAACACTTCTGCCTCCATCTTTACTGGTTAAACTCAAAACCTGTGACGAATCATAAAGTCGAAGGTATGATGGAGCCTGAGAGCTGCTGGCCGCTGTCCTTGGTGCTGAAACACACCCAGCATAGCAGTGACTGAGGTTATTCGATCCTCGCCTCCACTCTGTCCTCTCTTTCTCTCTCTCTCTCTCTCTCTCTCTCTCTCTCTCTCTCTCTCTCTTCGCTCTCGGTGAAGCTGAGAGTAAGTCACGATGAAGAGGCTGAAGGGTTTTAAACTGTAGGCGGAAAGTTCATCACGAGCAGCAACAAGCTGATCTACGCTGTACGGCTCATTCACTGAATGTACACCACCAACTATGAATCGTGCACCAGATCCAGAACTGAAATGAACCCTCAGGCAGCCCTGCTGAATATTGAACAGCAGGCAAGAAGAGAGAAGCTGAAAGTAAAAAGCTCCAGGAGGTTTTTACTTTTGATTTTCCCTCAGCAATGTCTGTCTGCGTCCTTTAATTGCCTTTCTCCATAACAATCAGTACATTATTTACACATTTCACTTCAAATCACAAACCCTCTGCCTGATCTGCTCTCTGCTCTGCTCTGCGTGTGTGTGTGCAAGCAAGCTAGTATCCATTTTTGCAAATGTGTTAAATACAAATGTTGTGTCTTATGCAAATCCCAGATTGTTTTCTTGCAGGTTTCTGCTTCTTTGCTTGTTCATAGTCTTGCTTTAGTTGCATAGTGTAAAGGGTTAACGAAGCTGCCATTAAATGCCCCCGTTTTATCACCACACAGCAGTGTGCTGCCTTCGCCCAGACTTTGTAAGCTGTGTCCAGAGCTTTGATATCAGTGAGCCTGTGGACTCGGTGGTGGCTCTTTTTGCTCTCCCCTCAGATTTTCTTTAGAGTTTAGATTTCAATCACTGTCCCCAAATATCTCTAAACTACTATGCTACCGCTTTCTGCCTCCCTCCATTCTACCCAAGCCCACTGCTTTAATCTGTCACTCCTCCTATCTGCACTTTAACAATCGCAATTTCCCACTGTCACATCACTCTGTTAATAAGTCATTCCCCTTTTTAAACTAACATCACAGTCAGAGACGGCCCTAACCGACTTTGTGCCCTAGGCAAGATTTCAACTGGTAGCCCTATATTATGACCAACTCCACCAACAATCATATCACATATACACCTAAAGAAACTGACATAGAGCTTTATGTTTTACACGTTTCCTTTATTTTAAAATGACCTCTGAAAGAATATTAATAAAATGGTAATAACACTGATATTTAGCATTAAAACATTATACAATTTCAAAATGCATAATGTAGTAGTAGTAGAATTTATTCAGTCATTATATAACACAATTATTTTCACAGTACAGACACTTTCAACAAAGCAACAGTAATGTATTGAGTGATGACGGAAAAGGAATAGCAAGAAGCAAAATGCTTATTTAAGCCTAGCCTACATTTTCTATCTAATCAAATTAACAGCTTCCAAAGTGTAAAGAAAACAACAAAAACAAGTAAATCATGAAGAGGTATAGACTTAAAAAACTGCTTTTAAAACCATTTAAAAAAAAAAGTGAATCACAAGCTTTTAAATGTTTACTGACATCACTCTGCAATTTAACACCAAATTATATTAGATAAAACAATATTTATTTCATATTATCTTCAAATTTCCTTCCTCACTCATTTAGGGTGCATGCGGCGCCCCCTATGGATGGCCAGCGCCCCCCTCAAGATCGAGCAGCAATGGTTGATCGACATAAAGATAAAGGAAAGAGAGAGAGCTCCTGCAAAGTAAACAAAGCAGCCAAACTGAAAATGTAGAAGTTATTATTATGTTATATTACATGTTTATAAAGAACTTATAAACACGTTCACATCGTCGCACATACGTGCAGAAAACTGCTGGATTTTGTTTGTTTGCTGCTGAAGTTGCTCTTCAGCCATGTGTCTCTCTGCTCCGCCCTCTGTCACAGACTCATTCACAGGTCGCTTAAATAGACGTTTTGTTCAGTCCTGACCTGGAGACTGTTGACAGGAAGCCTCTCAGCACTGCAGGATGACTGACTCAAACAGAATGACTACATTAGTGACAAGAAACATATTTTGTACGACATTTTCTCAACTCTGAAAATACTTTGAAACTTTAACTGTAAAATGTACTCTCTAACGATCTCTCCTTGCTCCACTTCCTCCCTCACCCCCCATGGTTCTTGTTTGTGAGCTGGCTTCCGTCTGAGCAGAGATTTTATTTCTACTTTATGTGCACCGAGATGGTTTATCCTTTGAAACATGAGATGAAGTTGTGAGAAGAGCAAGTTTAACAGAAAACACAAATCATAAAGTTTTAATTTGTGGTTCAATGTGTCAGAGGAAACTTTCTCAGCCTCACAGTGTGTGCTGTTCTGTTCTGGTTTGGATGTGGGCTGTATCTCTAGCTGGCAGTCAGCCAGTGTGTGTGTGTGTGTGTGTGTGTGTGTGTGTGTGTGTGTGTGTGTGTGTGTGTGTGTCTTGAGGGTCTTAAACACAGCAGCATTCTAGAGGAGAGTTCCGTCGTTGTTATGGTTACACTCAGTTTCCGCAGACACCCTGGCAGGACTGGTTCCACTATCGCCATAACAACGGTCCAACTTCTCAGCTTCCTTCCAGAGGATTGCAAACAAACTCAGATCAACAACCATGATCAGCAACTGATCAACAACTGATCAACAACTGATCAACAACTCTGATCAACAACTGATCAACAACTGATCAACAACTGATCAACAACTCTGATCAACAACTGATCAACAACTGATCAACAACTGATCAGCAACTGATCAACAACTCTGATCAACAACTGATCAACAACTGATCAACAACTCTGATCAACAACTCTGATCAAAAACCATGATAAACAACTTTCATCAACAACTCTGATCATCAACTGATCAACAACTGATCAACAACTCTGATCAACAACTGATCAACAACTGATCAACAACTGATCAACAACTCTGATCAACAACTGATCAACAACTGATCAACAACTCTGATCAACAACTGATCAACAACTGATCAGCAACTGATCAACAACTGATCAACAACTCTGATCAACAACTGATCAACAACTGATCAACAACTCTGATCAACAACTGATCAACAACTCTGATCAACAACTCTGATCAAAAACCATGATAAACAACTTTCATCAACAACTCTGATCATCAACTCTGATCAACAACTCTGATCAACAACTCTGATCAACAACTCTGATCAACAACCCTGATCAACAACCGTGATCAACAACCATGATCAACAACTCTGATCAACAACCATGATCAACAACCATGTTCAACAACCATGATCAACAACTCTGATCAACAACCATGATCAACAACTGATCAACAACTCTGATCAACAACCATGATCAACAACCATGATCAACAACCATGATCAACAACTGATCAACAACTCTGATCAACAACCATGATCAACAACCATGATCAACAACTGATCAACAACTCTGATCAACAACCATGATCAACAACCATGATCAACAACCATGATCAACAACTGATCAACAACTCTGATCAACAACCATGATCAACAACTGATCAACAACTCTGATCAACAACCATGATCAACAACCATGATCAACAACCCTGATCAACAACTTTGATCAGGATCTCAATCTGATGACGACTAAGGCCTGAAAAAGTCTCAGTCCAGGATTGACTTTGGTTCACGTGCACTTGATATGTCGGCACATTTCTGAAGCTGTAATCAGAGTGAGCTGCGTGAGGTTTGAAATGTTTATTGCAGCAGCCAAACAGAAAGTTTCAAGTCCAGACTCTGACCTTATCTTTCCTCACAGATGTGTTTGAACATTTCAGGAGAGATGAGATAGTATCTTGAACACCCAGCCGGAGCCTGCAGGTGGGGGCTGGGGCGGTGCTGCTGAGAGTGTGAGCGCTGTACTGGTGTCTGGCAGGTGTGACTGAGCAGAGGGAGAGATGGGACATGTTTCATCTTAGATAGACTGTCAAACTGGGACCATGTATTCTGCAGGTGATTGAAGGAAACCACACAGGCAGCTCGGTTTGAAGCTTGAACTGGCTCTCTCTTGTTAAAAACACTGAGCCAGGGTGTCTGGACTCTTCTTTGGTTAGATGTCTCACATTTGAAATCAAACCTTACCTCTGTATCAGAAACTAAGGAAGAGTTAATGAATATTCAGTCACTGTAGGCATAACTGTTTCATATGTCAACATCCAGAATGTTCATTAAGGAGTGTGAAAACTTTATTCATACAGCGTTTAGCATTTTTGTGCCTGTGATCTCGATGATATTAGAAATGAGGGAAACCTCAATGTCTTTTTGAGGTTAATAAAGGTTTTTGAATTTGAATTTGAATTTATATTGATTAAAGCAGTGATTTATCCTGTTCAGACCATAAACTGTAAAAGGAAACAGGTTTTTTTTTAAGTTATATCTTTGGGCTTTTTTTGCCTTTATTAATAGGACAGCTGAAGAGACACAGGAAACATGGGGAGCATAGAGTGGGGGAAGACCATAGACTGTATAAATAATGGATGTAGCATCCGTGACGTCACCCATCTCTTTCTGAAGTGCTGTTTTGAAGCTAATTGTCGGCGGGAGCCATATTGGAAATGCTGAACTCAACCTAACTTCTGTCGAGTTAGTGTGAGGTAAAGAGGCGAGCTTTGAGCCTCCTCACCAACAGCTACAGTGTTCCCGCCTGTCAGTCAAGTCAGTCATGTCCCCCGTACAATGTGTGCCGATAGAGAAATGATCTACTCAGACCTAAGCGGTTTTTGAACCAGGCTGTAAACATGTTTATTTCTGCTGTAAAGATCGGCTTCTTTGAATGGGTGTGTATATGGTTTCTGATGTTTCTGCTGCCAGCCTCAAGTGGACGCTCTATGAACTGCAGTTTATAGCACTTCCGCATTGGCTTCATATTTTGAGACAGGAGGTTGCCGCTTGGGGAAGACATGCAGCAAAGGGTCGGGAGTCGAACCGGCGTCCTCTGCGATGAGGACTATAGCCATAGGTTACAGATTTTGAAAGAAATGTATAGGGAATGAAGTATTCTATATTACAGACTGTATACTGTACAGTACAAAGAAAAATATCATTATCATCTTATCATTGGGGACATAAAAACAAACATGTGCGTCATCTCAATGGTATTTTTTGTCAATTACATTGCAAACCAACTCGTCATTCAAAAAAGAGCAGCCTCTGCCATCAGTCTATGAACGTAGTGTGAATGGGTGAATGTGACGTAACTTTTGCTTTAAGTGGTTTAACTGGAGAAAGAGCTAAATGAGCACAGTCCATTCCTTTACTCTCTTTTTTCATACATTTTGTAATGATTGTTCACTTTTTATTTGTTTCAGTTTTGAGCTGCCAGATTTGAGAGAGAAAAACCTCATCAGCCTGAACAAGTGAAAAAAGGATTGTAAAATAACCTCTAACATGCTGTAGTGTGATGACAGCACACAAACTGCATCCTTTATTTTCTTGATGTAGGTTTTTATACACCTCCTCTCCTCTCTGCCCTCATTCCCTGCCTCTCTGTTGCTCACCTTCACTCTCTTTCCCCGATCAGGACAGAAAGCAGTCGTCAGCTGTTCTTAACAGCTCTGAGCACCTCACTTTCCTGAAATGCAACGCCAGCCTGCCTGTCTCTGTGTTTATTGATCAGTGCCTAAAAAAGCTCTGCTAGTTCAATAGGTCTGCAGTCCTGCAGCTGCTTCAAAGTATGTTCAAGAGAGTCATAATTTCTGTAATGTCAACAAATCCCTCCTCTTAAGTTTATTGATCTCAGCTTAAGACAGAGCAGACCTGTTGTCTATCTAGTACTGGATCAATAGTAGCTGACATGTGCAAGGTCAAAAACTGAACCCAAACAGTAAGTGAAGACTTTCTCCCACGAACATGTTCTAAACCAACACGCTGTCTCATCCTAATGTTACTAACACAGCAGCTGGGTCACTGCACGGCCCTGAGATCCAAAACCTGACGTGTGTGAAACAGCAGGACTCTGCAGCAGGAAGCCATGAAGATATGACATTAGATCCTGAACCCCACTAAATCTATACAACACAGATATTATCAAAGAGACTTTTGCTGACAACCTTCAATCTGCACCATTGTGTAACTGTGTGAGTTATGTTCTCTCTTAGTTTGAAAGCACATTTTCACTGAGCATGCTTTCTGTATTTCTCCTTTCTTTTCTTTTTAGTATCCTTATTTGGCTTTCTTAGAAAGGGAGACTCTGCATTTTTTGCAGATAAAGAGTTGAAAATCATTTTCATTTGTATAGCTTTATTTCTTTATTTTTGACGTAGTTATGACATAGAGAGAAAAAAATACAAACAAAGACTATGTTGTTATTTTCAGGCTCATTGAGGGCCCCTTTCTCCATTGGGGCCCTGAGAAGTAAGTTCCACTCTTACCCCAAACAACCCCCATGCTTTGCACTTTAGCTAACAATGATAAAGCAACTTCCTGTTAGACTATGAAAATAAAACTTAACATTTTGATTCTGGACTTGCATAAAAGATGGTTACAATTTTCAAACAGCTGCAGTTTGGTTTTATTAAGGCAACAAACTACTAGAGTCCTGACTTTATTGGACCCCCTACACTGTCCACAGATAAATCAGACCTAGCTGCAACACTATGCTAGAGGACAGTTGCTGGAGAGTTATTAATTGGGTCTTATTTTGAAGCTTTGGGTTGTTAAGCAGACTCTTTATTTGACATGTTAGGAGGAAGAAAAGGTCTTTTAAAACTTAATGTGGGCTCATTCAGGAGTGTACAGGTGAATCTTAACAAATTAAAATACCATGGAAAAGTATGTATTTTTGTTAATTTTTTTAAATACATACTTTTTATTTTTATTTTTTATTTATAATGATATTTTATTTCTTAAAGTCAAAGTAAATCATTTTTGCTGAGTTTTATTTTTACATTATATGAAAATTAAGAGAATAAAGATGCAAAAATAAGTAAAATAAATTATACTGGAAATGGAATTGGAATTCACAGTTTAAAAATAGATAAGTCAGAAAAATAAAAATAATAGCAATAATAAGAATATTAGATAAAGGGGGTAAGAGCAAAAAATGTGCAATCTGACTTCAGAGTGAAGATGAAAGAGAAAACAAACAACAACAACAACAAGAAAAAAAAGAAAAAAAAAGTTAGTAATTTATTTTAAATAGGTAAACTTGTTAGGTAAACTAAGATGATCATGGCTCGTGAATATCAGGTATTCAGTATCTCAAAGTTATTATAATATTTCCTCAGATGAATCAGACCCAGGATTTAAAATACAGAAATGACCAACCTATGAAAAGTGTGTTCATTTAACACTCATTACTTAGTCGAGGCTCCTTTACCACAAACCACCTCCTTAAGCAGCTGATGGAAAATATGGAACCTTTTCATAACATTCTTGTTTGTTGAGATGCTTCTGTAAACAAATTATAGGGTTCGTATAGATAAGAGAGAAAACACTTTTTCAAAGTATAACAGCTACACTGAGGAGTAAAGAAATGATGTTTCAGTATAGTCTATATGATGTTTATTTTAAACCCAAACACTTGTTCTTAGTCGTACAGCTGTCTGGTTATGAAATACCTGATGATGCTTCATTTCCTTTATATTGATGTAACCTTCATTGTTGAATCCTCTTGTGAAGAGTACACAACCAGAAATCTCTCATCTTACAAGGAAAGGAAAATACACTCCCCCCCTCTCCAGGACAGGTGTTACCTGAGTACTCTTCTATTGAACTCATGAAGTACTCCTGTAAGACTGATGATCCATGACCCACCATGGCCTCATTGTTTGCTCCACTGCCCACCGTGTATTCTCTGGATCTCTGCACAGTGACTCATGCTTTACAGAGTCTCCACACTTAAAACCAGAGCCTTGTTTTAATGAGCCTGGACCCCAAGGTGAGAAAAACAATTTCTTATTCAGGCACCAGGGTGCAGAAAGTTTACCGCCCCCTCATTTATTCCATGTTGTCATTATTTCTGTGAAGAATGGGGAAATTCTCTGTGTGTTTTTGTCTTTTTTTCTGACTGTGCTTTGCCCTGAGCTTCCCTGTCTCTGCATGGGAGAGGAGACAAATGGTGGATGACACAGCGGGCCGAGGGGGCAGACGCCATGGTCCAATTATCTGTTTCCTCATTCCTCAGACTCTTTTTCATTCTACTCTCTTTTTCCTAATCTCTCTAAATGCATACCTCCTGTTTTTTTCTTACTCTTCTATAACCTCTCGCTCACATCCCTCATCTAGACCCCCTCCATCCATCCATCCATCCATCCATCCATCCATCCATCCATCTATCCATCCATCTATCTCTCACTTAGTCTAATGAATATTTTACATAGAAATGCTATTTATAGAAGTGACATCGTTCCTCCGCTCCATCCATCATCTCAGCTTTCTCATCTGCACGTATTATTCAGTGGTTATCATATTGAGCTTCAGTTTCATGTCACTTTCAATCATCATCAATTCTCAGAATAAATACGTTTTCCTTTCAATCACTCATGCAGCATGAAAAGTTCACTCATTTATTTCACCACGGATCAACTTTTATCAAGTTTTCTGTCACAGAGGAGAAATGATATGATTTGGTGGAACTGATTTGGCTGAAGCTTTCATTTGTTAGTCTACCATCCAGTTCTTGTCCTCAGGGATTCTTCTTTATCGTGCCAGCTTTTTTTAAGAGAGTCAGAGACAGTAGGACTGATGTGGACATGCATTTTTTGTCAGTCAGTTTCTGGGAGAGAAACACTGTATCAGTGTGTTAAACATTTATTATTGACTTTTCCATAAACAGAGATTTTAATTTGGAGTAAGCGACCAGTCTAAAGGTGAGAACACATGCAGAGAACAGTCAACATTGAGCACAATATCTTTAACACGGCTCAACACGGGATCACAGAGTCTGCGGGTAATTCATGTAAATTGGTTTGCTGAGCGTGGCTAAAGTTAGCAGAGCTAGCACCAGCAGCCTTCAGTCCTCCTTGCAGGTTAACGCCCACATACCTGTGCATACCTCATTGCTCTGGTGAAGTTTTTAAAAGTAAACTAAAGACTTAACTTTTTTATCTGGCTTTTAACTTGGAGTAATGTCCTTTTAGCCCTGGACTGCATTATTACCATTATGATCATTGTTTTGGTATAATTTTTATGTATTTAATTTTTATTCTATCTTATTCAATCTTCTTCTTTTTTAGTTATTTTATTTTATTTCTCTGGTATTTATTTTATTTTATTTTTATTTCTAAGTATTTCATATCACTTTCCTCTATCTTCTTTTAAGCAATTTACATATTTCTGTTGTCTTATGTCTCTGTTCTTTTGTGAAGCACTTTGGGCTGCATGCTTGAATATACACTACCAGTCAAAAGTTTGGAAACACCTTCTCATCCAAGGGTTTGTATTTATTTTAATTATTTGAAACACTGTAGATTAATACTGAATACATCAAAACTATGAAATAACATATATGGAATTATTTAATTAACAAAAAAGTGTTAAACAAAGCAGAATATGTTTTATATTTTAGATTCTGTAAAGTAGCCCCCTTTTTCCTTCATGACAGCTTTGCACACTCTTGGTATTCTCTCAGTCTGCTTCATGAAGTGGTCTCTAGAAAATAATTAAAATGAATAAAAAACATTGAATGAGAAGGTGTGTCCAAACTTCTGACTGGTAGTGTATGAAAGGTACTATATAAATAAAAATGAGTTCAGTTGAGTGGTTATATGTCAGTTTAACCAGACAGCCTACATACAACTTTATCTCCATTCACTAGATCAACATACTGATTTACCACACAGGGCTAAGAGGTGACATCGGTCATCTGTGTTTGTTTACACACAGGGTGTAGAGCTTTAGAACAGTACTTGGGCTATACAGCCCTGGCTAGTGTCAGATGGTTGTGCTAAAACTTATACACAACATAAGACCACATTTTAGGCCAACAGTAATAACATACACATAACTTGTTGAACTGATTTGTAACTCTTGTGCCAACTAGCGAGGGTGATGACTAGTCGTTCAAACATGCACATCCCGAGCTGTGTCAAGGTCTGTTTTATTCTTTATGACACATACTCAACGTGAAACCGTCTGTTGTGTTGAGTTTAGGGACAAAAACGACTGAGTGGGTCGTTCACAATTATCTGGGTTGTATTTGGATAACAGTTAAACACTGTCATTGGTATATAAGAATGATGGATTGCATACAACATGGATGTAGTCTCAGTGATGTCCCCCATTGGTTTCTGTATTTCTGTAGTTCCATTTTTAACCAACATCCCATTGGTTTATATTTTTTTTACTTTCAGAGAAATGTTTTTGAAGAGTTTGAGGACTCGCTGTAAGCAGTAATTCACCAACTGAGCTCTTGGCATTTTATACATCCCCAGTTTAACCCATTACAGTTTAATCAGCACACTGATGCACGAACACGTCTGTTGTGTTGAACGACCAGGAACTTTGTAAGGCTTAGCCCATGTTTTGCTGTGTTAGTTTTTGTGTGTACATGCAAGGGACATGGCGGCATAAGTGAAGGAACATTTGTGTTCAAGCTCATGTTAGTAGGTGCCAGTATGTGTGTGTGTGTGTGTGTGTGTGTGTGTGTGTGTGTGTGTGTGTGTGTGTGTGTGTGTGTGTGTGTGTGTGTGTGTGTGTGTGTGTGTGTGTGTGTGTGTGTATGTATGTGTGTGTGTTGGCCAGTTATAGAGACAAACTTGGACCTGGGAGACATAGCTGATGAAATCAAAAGAAACAGCAGCATATTTCAGTGTTTTCACGGCTCTGAACTGAAGATAAATATTGGCTTTGATTTGGCTCGGGCAGAAACACACGTCACTGTAACCTCACATTTTCAATTTGTTTTCCTTCTGTGTGCCAAAAGTGGTTTTACATATTTTTACAGGCTGGGGTAAACAATTAACACATGCACATTTACTCAAAACACATATGCTAATGATATCTCCAAACAGCTTATTAATACAAGGCACTCATAGTCAGTGCTGCATGAATATGAGACATTTAATCTTGGACTTGTAACTGTGTTTAAATGAAATCAAACAGCCTGATTCTGGTGACAGATTGGATGATGCGTTGGAGTTTTAATGCCAGCAGATGGGAGAAGAAGTTATTTTGGAAGGAAAGCACTCCAAAGTATTGCTGCTTAATTTCATCAGCTGTTCCCCTTCTTACTATTCTCCTGTTTGATTGAACCAACAGGTTGGAGGATTTGGAAGGTGTCTTGTTGTTGGTTTTTCATTCTTTTAAGTGTTTACTCCATAGATTGTCTGAAACATGGCTATAGTCTCAGTGACAGCATGCATTGGTTCTTAAAAAGGTGTTATGAAGCTGAAAGATTATGATGTTAGAAATGTTGAACTAACTTCAGGCTTACATAGAAACTGTAAAATAAGGTGATGTTGAGGTGGGCCCAGGATCTTACTATGAAACCTAGCAGCACCTTTTGTCATGTGTATAATCAAACAAAGGAAGAGGACCTTTATGAAGACAGCTTGAAGATTTATTTAGCAAAAACCGAGGCAAAAACAAACATAACTCACTCTTATCAGAGTCCAAGGTCAAAATGTCCATCCAATGAAACTTGTTGCAGCTCAGTTGTCTCGTGTTTTTTCTGTCTGTGTGAATTTTGGCTAGGGTTGCAAAATTCCGGAAATTTTCAAAGTTGGAACTTTCCATGGGAATTTATGGGAATACGCGAATAAACCAGGAATTAAGAATAAATTCCCATTGATTCCCATTAATTCCTATAATTCCCATGGAAAGTTTCCAATTTGGAATATTTCCAATATTCCGCAGCTTAACTTCCCATGGAAATTTACCAGTAACTTTCCAGAAATTTACTGGAAATGTTCCACCCCTTTGCAACCTTAGTTTTGATGGTGTTCATTTAAAATGACATTCAACAGTTGTCTGTGTTTGTGGATATAACACACAGATAAATTACAAACATTATTCTGTACATGTCTGACCACACACACGCGTAAAGAAGTGTCTGCTGGTGTGTGTGTTTGTGTGCCCTGCAGGCTACCATGCAGACAGCATCTCATTGAATTACTATAATGGGTTGGTAATGGGCCTCCTCACGGGGTGGTTGAGTGTGAGGGGACCAGAAACAGTCCAGAGGTCAGCGTGCTGCAGTGGAGCAGGCAGGTTTCACTATCTGTGGGCTGAGTGGGTTTCCAGGACCATGAAAGATTTATCTGTGATGGTTGATCTGCTGAGTGGACGGGGGTTCTCAGAAACAGGATGTGCTCGACGGCTGAATGTTTGAGGGAGAGACCAACAGGGAGGGTTTGTCAAAGGTTGAGCTGAGATGTGAATAAAATGAGAGACTAAAATGTGATATTCTTTCTAATTCTTTGAAAGCTGCTGTTTTCTGTGAACATGCAGCATTTTTTAGAGCTCATGGGAATTTTGTAGTGCGTCCTTTGCTTCATAATGCTTTGCCTGTTTAGAAAAAAAAGATTTATGTACATTTTTCATTTATGTACATTTTTATATATTTATAACAACATACATATAAAAGACATACACGCACAAAAAAGAAAGAAAACAAAACAAAACAAAAAAACACTGCCAATTATAAGAGCAAGAAATACAGATAAAATAATATAAACCAATGGCCCTGAAGTAGAGTCCACAGAAGGACATTGTAATGTTAAAGCTGGGGTTGGTTGTCAGATTTAGATATGCTTTTTTTAATACTAGTTAAAATTATCTTTATGTCCCGATGACAATCAATACGGAGTCCTGAGGAAATGCTACATTCAAATTCATATAGTTTTCCGTGACTACCAACCCTAGCTTTAAGAGGGGTCCATAGAGAGGACAAAAAGAACAAGGATCAGGGACTATCACAACACAATACCATTCAGGGATGCAACTTACTGCTACATGTACAGTATACTGTCCTAATTAGTTCCAAGCCTGACTCCTCTCCTTCTTGATAAACTCCACGAAGGGTCCCCAGATCTTAAAAAACGTAGGTGTTTGACATTGTGTATCAGACTTCTTCAAGATACAAACAGGAAATCATTTAGCCACTTTTTATAGCAGGAAGAAGAGGCTGATTTCCACTCTCTTAAAATAACTCTTTTTGCTGCAACCAAACCTCAGGGCCTGCTGTGTCGCAGAGGGGAGAGTCAAGACATAGCTAGAGCAACCTAATATTACAGAGAGGCGGTCAGGGGACAAATGATTGTTATATATGTTGCTATACAGCTGAAAAATATTATCCCAAAAGGTTTTAAATTCAGGGCATAACCAAAGATGATGGCCCAGGGTCCCATATCCAGATTTACACATGTCACACGTGGCAAAGATGGAGGGAAAGATTCTGTTTAACTTGGTTTTTGAGTAGTTCAATCGATGAATGACCTTAAACTGAATTAGTTGGAGCCTAGCATTGAAGGAACTTGATCTAATCTCAACCAGACACTTAACCTATCAGCTTCAACCCAAAATGATCTTACTAAAGTATAGGGCTGTTTTTTAACATGAAAAATGCTGATATGCCTTTTTTCTCTAGATCAATCTTATTATTCTTTAATGATGTCTATTCATCTCGATAATAATGGTAGTGGGAAGAAACCTCAAACTTTGTCGATTACACTTCAAGAATGTAATTATTAACATGCACACATGTTCTTAATTTCTTAATGTTCTTAAGCACATTTAAAAGTCTTTTTTCTGTTTTCTCAGGTTAGGATTAGGAGAAACTCAGAAAAAGGTGATTTTATCTTAAACGCAAGTGACCGTCTGATGTTCCTCAGTGAACAGGATGCTTGGAGAAGCTGCAGCTAACATTAGCATGCGTAAGTTCACTCAGAGGTAACTAAACCTGCAGACAACCTGGCTGTTGTCTTGATTGTGTTACAGCCTCCACAGCTCAGTCATCCCAAAGCCTGAGAGGCGTTCTTTGAAAGCTCACAGATGGAGAACTGCTGATACTCACTGGTCTAAAGTGACATTATAACCTGGAGGCTAATTGACACTAGGATCACACATGGTTAAACCGTACATGGGGGCATTTCCACATGGGTGAATCTGGCATGAGGAGCCAAATGTGACCGGTCTGATGTTAAATCAAAGTACAATCCTTCATTTCCTAATCAAAGGAGGATGCAGGATGAAGAATCAGAGTCGCTCCCCAGTAAAAGTGTTGCTCTGGTACTCTTAATATCCAGCAGAATTGGCAGATGTATTTTTCTCCAATGTGGCAACAGTTGGAGTGATTGCAGCGCGGTGCGTGTGAAGGAGAGCGTGAATGAGCAGGAGGAGAGCAGCCGGTGAGATCGGGTCAGAATTAACATCAATTATCATAAATTATAGACCTCCCGTTTGAATGTTTTATCACCGTGTACTTCATTCTTCACGTCAGGCATTCCTCCTCCCTCACTCACACCATCTTAACCCCCCCCTCCCTTCTCTTCTGACCCCATCAAGCTTCTCACCCACCTCCCCCATCATCCCCCCCTCCCTCCCTCCCCACTTTCACTCTTCCCATCTAATTCCAGTTGATGGACTGATGGACGTTTCCATTGACCTGATTAGGCTTGCTCTATCTGTCGGTAATAGCTGTAGAGTGTGTTTGTGTGTGTGTTATTTGCATGTGTGTGCTTTGCTGAGTGTTTACATGTTCTTCTTGTGTGTTCGTCTATAAGAGCTTCTGTAGGTGATTTGTCTTCTCAGTTGTATTTCTTCCTCTTATCTCCTCCTGCAGCTCCTTTAGAGATGAGCACCAGCATCATTTCTTTCATGCTGTGAGGTCAATCCACCCTTCAAATTATAAAACCCTTCAGCAAGGTCCTCCTGTCTTCTTTTTATACAAAAAAATGTCAAATATTGAGTTTAATAGGATTATGAAAAGGAGTGAGCTGCTAGCTTCTTAAGAGTTACTTACTTTACTGATTTGGCTTTGAACTTCAGTAACATTGTCAGAGTCAGAAAAGGATCAAAATCAGTCTGCAGGACTGGAGATCTTTTTCCTCAAGTTCTCTGGTGAATGTTATAAAAACAGTTTAGTTGAAGTTCACATGAAATGCAGCTCTTCTGTGCTCGTCCGTTCCACCCTCGCCGCTTCAAACTACACTAACAGCTCTGACATGGGCGGGTAGGTCAAGAGGTTCGGATCTATTTGGCTGTAAAAGTTTTTTAATGCTTGGAACGAGTTCCTCCCACTGCTGCATAAAGTACTGGACGCTGAAAGATTCTCGACTTCATCCTGCTTCCAATCAGACGTCCAGGATTTAAGCTCCCAGACGGATAAGAAGGAGCTGAATCCCCTCCAGAGGTGCTGCTCTTTATCTCATCCTCAAACTGACTGGGTGGGCTTAAGCAAATAACAGTGTTTGACCTCAGGCATTACAACAGTATCACTCTATAAAACTATAAGTGCCAGTGTTATTTTTTTATCTACAACCACTCATAGATTTTCTTCTTCTTCACAACTTATTTACTCTCAGTTCGTCTTTAATTCAGCCGGTCTGAGCTTCTTTTCTGGAAATCACTGCCTTCACTTTTTGAAGGAAGTTGTTTTGGAAGGATTACTGACACTCAGCTACACTTTATTTGCAGCAGGCACCAAATAATGACTCAAAATCTATGATGAGGTAAATAATAAATCTAAGCAGGCTTTCATACTTCCATTCAGAGGCGTGGATTCATGTCAGGAGGTCATTGTCTGTGGTGTACGAGTTGATCTTGGACAGCTTATGAAACTGGGATTAAAGGAATGCTGGGAAAACACATTATGGTGAATTCACTCAGGATTGAATTGCCGCAGCTAACAGCACCAAGAGTTCAGCACCATTTGGTCCTGCTATCTGCTGTGTCCTAATGATGTTCAAGTACAAACACACCCATTAAGACCTGCGGCTCTCTGCAGTTTGCTCTTGTTTTGTGTCTGGTTGTGGAGACGAGCTGTAAGCATCTTCAGAGCTGCACTATGCTCTCCCTACTTTGAGGGGACACTTTTTCATTGAGAAGTCGATTTATGGCAGAGGAGACAAATTTCATGATTTCCTGGCCAATTTTGAAGTCATATTTAGAGTCCTGAACAGATGTTTTATTTGTAGTAGGGATGGGCATTTCAAGCCAAAATACTATTCGATAATCATTGGCATCTATTGGACAATTATTCAAATAATAATCGGCTCCGTGCTCTCTCGCCTGTCAACACCCACTTCTGCCGGACAGCTGGAGTCCTGTGACCGTGGTTTTCCCGCTGAAATTACTGAATCAACAATTATCCTCATCCAAGATGTCTTTTTCAGCCTCTGAAAACCTCTGACCTGTTGACTCCAGGACTTCCTGTCACGCTCCATCTGCTCTGTTGAGATTGCCGGATCAGAGACGCAGCCGGAACGCAACAGAGCGGATCCAGTGGGAGTTAACACATTGACTAGAATAGAAACCTATCAGATCCAGTGCCGTGATGGATTGGAGACAGACCAGAGGTGGATCTGGTGGAATTTGGCCATAATGGTTGTTTACAGTAAAAGTAATTCTCCAGGAAATGAGGTGTATGTAAAAGTGACAAACATAGATGTGTGTGTGTGTGTGTGTGTGTGTGTGTGTGTGTGTGTGTGTGTGTGTGTGTGTGTGTGTGTGTGTGTGTGTGTGTGTGTGTGTGTGTGTGTGTGTGTGTGTGTTCAGTGATGAAAAGAGAGAGAGTGAAAATGACCGTACCTGGCATGAGAGTAGAGAGTAAGTGATGTGTATGCCCTACAGGGAGCCGCTCCTTCAACATACAGTTTTCTATTAAATTTCTTACTCTAGACGTGCCGAGCCCTCTGCACAGAAAGGGCTCATAAAATGTCCACATTTTTCTAAACCAGCTGTATGAAGTAAATGACTCTCAGGGAGTTTGGTTATTTTCATGTGGAGCTAACAGTGACATCTCTCACATCACACACAGTCACTCGGTGAGGCGGTGATATTAAAACACTACATCAAGAGTTTGCCACATGAAGTATCCTGTCAAAGTGTGCAGCAGTGCTGGACAGTGAAGTGCTGTGATCATGCACAGATCGGCACTGAATCACTCCTGGTTGTGAGGTTTTAATTCAGCACATAATTGTTGATACAAAGTGATATTGAAAAAGTCACTTAGGAGAAGAAAAGCTGCCAAGCTGTTGGGGAAAAACATGCAAATCTGTGCCGTTGTAAAAGTGCTAAACCATTATTCCTCTCAATCATTTGTTGTTTATTTGTGGCATCAGAGGGACACACAGTCCCACATTAATCTGTTTAGATCCTAACAGTGTAAATACATGTTTGCTTTGTGCGTGTGAACTGAGCTGGAGTGACAGACAGAAGCTGCACTCAGCTTAAAGAGGACGCTCAGTTATCTAACATGTAAAGAGCCCACCAGAGAGAGGCCCTCGTTATTCTGCCTCTGTTTCATGCTAATGGCCCCCGTGTTGATTGTCTCATTAGGAACATGAAAGCAGATTCTCATCAGGACGCTTTGTTGACAAATGCTCCTGCGTGTCCCGTGCATGCCTCAGCATGGTAAACAACAATACAAACACAAACAGGACACTGTGAGGGGAGAAGTCACGTTCATGTGTTCTGTGTGTGGAGCTGCAGTCACATGACACCGTGGCCTGCTCTGTGTTCAGGACAGCTCATGTGGATGAATGGAGCAGCCTCAGTGCTGCTGTGTGTGATGCAACATCACACACAGTCACACACAGCCACTGCTTTTTCATGATGTCCTCTCTGTGTGTGACTCACACACTGCTCTGGATTTTACAGACACACACATGAAGCAGTGTGAGGCTTTCTAGGCATGCGTGACAGTGAAGTGTACACCGTCTATTTGTGCTCATTCAGTAGCAGAGGACCACCTCGGCCTCTGCTGCAGGCTGGACGCTGCATGCTGCGGTTGTCCCAGCTCCACTGGAAGTCCACACAACTGGGTGTGTGAGTGTGAGTGTGTGTGTGAGAGAGACAGAGAGATGAGATACAAGAGATAAAGAAAGACGCTTAGCAATGCAAGTCTGTGCTAATGTCAAAGCAAGCCTGTTATACAAATTCAGAAACAGGAGGAGGGCTAATAGTTTCTCCATATTCTGTTATTTTTCCTCCAGTGGGCACAGACGCTGATAAAATGAATGTGGTCCGTGCCTTAAACACATTTAATTTAGCTTTAAAAATGGACGCTTAAACATGGAGACTTAATGAGATACCTCTGCTTTTGCAGCCTGCCTCAAGTGGACACTTGATGAACTGCAGTTTTTTTTCACCTCTGCATCGGCTTCATTCTTCAACACTGGTGGTAACTGCTTGCAAACTACAGGAGTCCTTTCTGCTTGTGTTTGCAGCTCTTAAAGTTCTCCAGCAGCAAATGTGCTTAGGCAGGTTTGGCAGACACACTCTGACCCGCTCTGCTGATATTGATGATGTTTTGGTCATGGACTGTATTGGATGTAGTATCCGTGATGTCACCCATCTGTTCCTGAAGCGCTGTTCTGAAGCCAATCGTCAGCGCGAGCCATATTGGAAAAACTGAACTCAACCAAAAGTAGTTGTCTCACTTCCACATGGGCTTCATATTTTAAGACCAGAAGTTGCTGCTTGGTTTTGATAGAGAAAAAAATTGCAAATCCTTCAAACAACCTGCTGATGAGAAACAACTGAAATGTCTCTTGTTGGATCTGGAGTATTGTTTGTAGAATGGGTCGGACGTTTGTAGAAAAGTAGGCTGCATCAGTGTCAGGCCCTGTCTTGTTCTTTGTCTTCACTGTAGACGAAGACTCAACGCAGCCTGAGATATAAAAGTGATGCAGAGTTAATCATTCAAAGTGTTTGTTGACTTAGGTTTGGTCTCATATCTTTACATCGCTCTAAGATGAAGCGTTTGTTTGTTTGTTTGTGTTTGTGTGTGTGTGTGTGTGTGTGTGTGTATGTATGTATGTGTGTGGTGTTAACAGAAGTTAAGAGCAGATGGCTTCAGCAGAGATGACTCAGTCTTCTGTAACTTCTTAAGAGATAAACATCATCCGGGGATTACAGTTTCTTGCTCTTTTTTTGGTTTATTTTGTAGCTTAAATTTACCAAAGGACATGAGAGGAGGGACTGAAGGACCAGCGTTTGTATATTTGCACTGCAGATCATGACCCTGAAAGATAGAAGTTTGAACTTTCAATTAAGTTTTTCTTAGAGTCTTCTGGAAACTTCACAGAAACACATAAATCCTGGGAGAGTGTTTGCATCCATTATTCAGTTACAGTTACAGGATTTAAAGTCAACCCCACAGATTAAACAGCTGAATTAGAGTAACAAACGTTCATATCGAAGCAGCATTTGACTTTCATATAGGTCATATAAAGAAGTACAGCATTAAATGACAGGTTAGATACAAATATAAAACTCCACAAGTTTATGGGAGCCCTTCTGTTTTTACGATACCCTCCTTTAACTATATCTCTGAATTGGCAGCCTGTTTGGTCTTCATGTGATCTCTGTGAGCAGATGAGCAGGACGTTAGAGAGGAGCAGTATTCATTCATATCCATCAAGAGGAAGAGGAGAGCTCTCATCAAAACACCTCCACAAATTACCCCCCTCACCAGAAATGCATGATTTATTTAACGCACATCGAGCATTTCTTTAGATCATTTTCTTTTCTATATAATGTTTTGTCTTCATGGATTATCAAATAGACGTATGTTTTCTGTTGAAGTACGAAGGAACTCAACAACCAGGGCTTTCCTAGCTAAAAGAGCTTACTGCGAATGCTTCACTGCTCTTTGAGGACTAAGGAGTTCAACTGTGTGCATATTTACGTTATTCAGACATTCATGGGGACACCAGAGCTGACATCACGACACCGGGGCTGTGACGGGTAACTTTAAACCGGTACGTCTGTTCACCTTTTGTAAGCTAGCTAACGGTAATAAATCAGAGTTTATAAAAGTTTGGTCGTTGCTACTGGGGATGCAAATTTTAAATATTCTCCATGATCGATCTTTGGAAATAATAACGATCTGTTATTGGTTAATCATTTTAAAAAACACAGATGTTTTCCATTTCAACAACTATGCCAAATGCGGGGCTCTAGTGGCCTAGCAGTCTAAGCTCCCCATATACAGATATTTCAGACTCACAGTGTCCAGTTTTCTGTCTACTCGTTATTATTGAGAAAAATAAGCATGTGAACGCGGTCAGGTGTCAGCCGGGAGCGCAACCGGGTCATAATCAGTCCGGTGGCAGATAAAAAAAGCGCTCGTGGAGACCTGTCACTCAGCCGCAGCCCCCAGCTGAGCGTTTCTGCTGTGTGCAACACCTGTAGTCAGCTGATTCACATCGAAACATGCTTTAAACTTAAAACACCTCCCTGATAGCTGAACCAAATATAAGACCACATTGGTTACAATTGTTAACATCCCTAGTTGCTATGTTAGAGTTCATACTTTGACGTAGACATGACCTCACCACTCTGCATCCTGATAAAAGTCTGAACAAAGAAAAGTAGGATTTAAAAAGACGATCTCTGATTCAAAAACAAATGAGACACATCTTTACCATAGTGGGTGATGGTACTCATGGGAAATGCAGTCTTCATCCCAGAAAAACACTTTGGAGTCTTACCATAATCAACACAACATTAAAAAACTCCTTACTGTACCTTTAAGGGTCAACCACGTTTGTCAGTTTGATAGTTGGATTTCCGTGCCGATATCCTCACTTAATAAGATTTTTGTAAAAGAAAAAATGTGTTGTGATCTGATAGATGTAGAGTTTCCGGACAGTGACATCTAATGCGTTCAGAATGAGGGCACGCCGGTTTACAGGGATCCTTATGAAAAGCGACAGCTGATCATCAAGTTCCAGGTGGAGTTCCCAAAGAAACATTGGCTTCCAGAACATCGCATGTACCAGCTGGAAAGACTTCTTCCTCCCAGGGACGATGTGATGAACACTGATGACATGGAGGAGGTAGAACTCATTGAGGTGGATGAGCAGTCACAACAGAAAAGCTACAGCAGGGAAGCTTATGAGGAGGATGAAGAAAGTCCCAGAGGCGGAGTACAATGTCCGACACAGTAATTTACAGTTTAACGTGAAGCAGGAGAAAACATGTAGATGTGCAGGGAGTGAGTCTGGTGCCAGTCAGACGTTCACCTGGCCAAAGAGGACGTATAATGTAAAAAGCTCCTCTCCAATTATTGATTTCAGTGTTTAGTCCGAGCACATAGAGAGTGTAAGAGCTCTGTGGGAAGCTGAAGGAGGCCTCTGTGCTTATTAGATGACAATAAAACATGAACATGAGTCAGTGATTCATGTCCATGCTCTCACTTTGAAAGCCTTGGCCTTCTGCTTTGAAGAGTCCTCCTCCTGGATGAGTGACGGGACTCTGAAACAAACCTTTAGCTGACTCATCTGAACGCTCAGCTCAGTGTGTGTGAGGGGTAAAACCTGACACCCGTCCACTCCCCTCGAAGCAAACACAGCTGTGGAGACTTGTCGGTGAAAGGACAAATGAAAGGTGACATAAGTTTGCTGAGCGGACGCTTTCCTAAGATGACACAGCTCATGAAGACAGCAGACGATTAGACCTGTAATAATAAGAAGAGTGTGTGTGGATGAAGGGTTTGACTTCAGACGGAGAGGCATGGAGGGGAATTATGAAGGACAGCAGAGAGAGGAAGAGCAGCCACAACCGTCTCTTCATGTGGCCTGTGTGTGTTTGCCAAGTTGGGCCTGAATAAACAACAAAAGGGTTCTTTAGGGATGTAGTGGCACCTCGTGAGACGTTCAGAAATAGGAACACTTAATGGATAATTAAAATCCCTGAAATGGAAAACCCTTTTAAGATTAAGAAGTTCAGACTGCCTCTGACTTCTTTTGTTTGGTGTAATTGTGCTGAGTTGAGGAACAGACATGGAGGCAGCAGGTGAGGATTTTGCCGAGAGAGGGAGAAACACATCAGACAGTAGTGGTGATGTAACGGCCAAATTCCACTAGATTTGTGCCCAGTCTGTCTCCGATCTGTCATGGCACCAGATCTGATAGGTTTCTATTCTAGTCAATGTGTTGACTTCCACTGGATCCGCTGCGTTGTGTCCTAGCTGCGTCTCTGATCCAGCAGGTCGGAGCCCTCCGGATCAGATATCAAGACTTCTGTTTTTGCCGGATGTCGGAGCATGACGCATCAATCTCAACAGAGCGGATGGAGCGGAAAAGGAAGTCAGGCACCAAAAAAGGTCAGAGGTTTTCAGAGGACCATAAAGACAACATGGATGAGGAGAGGAGGAGGAGAATCCTTGATTCAGTGATAACCACGGGAAAACATTGGTCACATGATTCCAGCTGTCCGATGCTCCTGCTCCGTGCTGCGGTCTGAAAACACAACCAGTGAGTGTTGACGGACGAGAGAGCACGGAGCCGGACTGCAACAGATTGAAGATGGACCAGACACATATCTGGTGGAAGTCCTGTGTTAGCCAAGTTATGCTAGGGACACACTAGACGACTTTTAGATCCTAACTGATTTTAAAAACCGTGGTGGACCGCACACGAGGACTAGACAAGATTCCTTAAGACCGCTAGACCGCACACTTTACGTTTGTGGTAATACAATTTCACAGACATGAGATCTCACAGTATCTTGCGTGATGACTTCAGAAGATAGATAAACACGGAAGGCAATTGATATCGTCAGCGGGCGGTATTGGCGTGTGCTCTGTCGGACAGGACCAGAAAACATGGATTATAATCTGGGTAAATAATGCAACAAGCTGCTCTCCTTTTTCAATACTCAGCTTGGCTTGGGGTACGTTTTTGTGTACTTTCATTGTCATGATTGTGAGCTGGAAAAGTACGCAACCTCCGCTGCTTTTCTCATTGGTTATTGCAGATATTCTATCCAAGGCAGTCCGACAGGGAAACTGAAATATAAAACATGTTTGATATTTTTGATTCCAGATCAGGGAGTCTCCGAAACAGTCAAGAGCAGTTAAATAGTCGTAACCGCACCGTACACTTGAAGATTATTTAGTTACTACGAGCCCCGGATCAGGTCACGCCCCTCCGATCGCCAAAGGAGGTAAATCTGCCTGACATCATCTTAATTAGACCCTTTAAAAAATGTGGCATTAATAGAAGAGGAACAGGTAATGAGATCTTTGGTGTCAGAAGCTTGCTGGTTTCTATCAGAGCTGTATTATCCAATCACATTCATCCAACGTTGTTTGTGTTTCAGAAGCTGTATGTCCTCATTTCATGTTTAAGGCCACCTGTGATTCATCTCTCTCTGGCGATGCTCGACTCTTCATAAATCTCCTGAGGGAACGTCGGCCTCTTCAGACTCTAAATATCACCGGCTGCTCTCTGACTGTGTCTGTCTGCTGTTGGGAGCCCAGCATGGTGTGTACAGTGAGTTTATCAGTGATTGATCATGGATCTCCATTAGTGAGCATCATTTAACATGAGATGCAGAGAGGTTTGTGGGTTCAGGCATTAGGGTTCAGTAATGTAAACAGAGAGCTGAGTACAGTAGAGGCCCAGGAGACAGCTGGAGACGGAGACAGGTGGTTCACAGTGTGAGTCACGCTGTATGTGTGTGTTGAGCTGCTTCTGTGTGAGTGTGCAGTGATCCGTCTTCAGTAATGTGTCACTGCAGCTTTTTTGTGTTCCCTCACAGGGAGGTCTAAACCTGCTGAGTCAGGAGAGTGACTCCAGAGGCACAGACGGAGAGTAAAACTGAAGAATGAACAGATTCACGGAGGTTGACTTCACATATTTTCAGATTTTTTGTTCATGCTGAGGAAAATCGATACCGGTCGAGCAAGTAGCTGCCAAGAAAAATTTCTCCGATCTTTCTCTTTTCGTCCGTCTTTAAAACCTTTCTCTGAATGTTCAACTTCTCAAACATTTCAAAAACATGATTTAGTGATCAACACACATGTCACTGTAAGCGGTTCTTACTGTTATCAGTCTTTTTACTAAGCAACAGACCTACCATATGTTTTATTTTTCATTCAACACTGCAACACTCACAAAAAGGCTGAATGGAGACCAAAACACTGCATCGTCCAACACTTGACATCATTACTCCTGTTTTTTGATTGTTGCAGCAACCAGTCCCATCGGGCTGAGCTTCCATCTAGTGAGGGCATCCTGCAGGACTTCAGCTATTTCCCTCCTGTCTGATCCTAGAGAAAATAGAAGATTTGGAGACGGCGGGACACTTTTAGCTTCTCTTGCAAAGCAATTCAGTTGGGCAAACTGGTACTGTGGGTCCATGGTTATTAACTTCTGTATAAAGCCATCCTGTGCCCTACCATCGTGCTTGTCTTTAGAGCTATAGTAGGCCACTGTCTCGGTAACATCGCCCTACTTTTTACTTTCTTCTAAGTCACAGCCCGGGTAAATGAAGCCTACATCGTGGATTGTTTCAGAAGGCTGTGAGGGCTTGATGTTCTGGGTTGCAACATGCAGTTTTCTACACTCTTCATATCACTGGTGGAGGAGATTTGTTGAGCTTTATTTTTTCAGCAGTCTCTACAGAATACATTATTCTGCTGCTTGTCTGACATTTGAAACCTGAACCATCTCCAAATATTCGAGCCAGAACTTTTGGTTTTACTGAGCAGCTCCTTCAAGGCAGTGTTGCTCCTGTCCTTATCTGACTCCATGTTGTTGCTGCAAGATAAACAGACGCACTGGCGGCTGTATTGAAGAGGCATATAACGTTATTTTAGCACAACATAACTATATCCATATAAATTAAATTATCTTACCTTATATCTCGTTTGAATAAGTATTGATTTATTTTGCAAACTTGTAATAGCATGAAAAACATACGATTCATATTTAGTCCAGCTGATCCAACAACAAACTAACTTTACAAGGAAACAAGGTTCTTCATTTGATTCACATTTTTCAGAGAGACGTAGTTAATGATGCTGATCCATCTGAGTCTGACGCTGAGGGATCGTCTGGCTGAGGAGGTGACACTTCACTGTGTCAGGCCAAGATGTCAGGATGGCCTTGGCACCTGGGGATGCATTATACGCACACAAACACACAAACACACACACACACACACACACACACACACACACACACACACACACACACACACACACACACACACACACAATTGGATAGCAGATGAAGGTTGGCAGTGCCAGTAGCTCCTGACTGTGCCAGCAGGCCCTGCAGCGCAGAGCGGGTGTTCCCCTGTGGCATCTTTTAACCTGCAGCTACTCATGCTCATTAATGTGTTAACTGATGATGGCTAGTGTTGACACGGTGCCAGGAGGAGATGGTCTCTCACCGTCAGTAGATAACCTAAAAGTAAAGTGTTGGACCGAAGCCAACAGAAATGAAGCACCACTTCTCTATCAGGACATCTACCCGTTTGTTCAGTCGACTGTATGCGAATCCAAATCATGACAGGAATGAATTAATGCAAATTTAAAAGCAGCATGCTGTGTTTCCTTTATCAAAATGGTTTAGCTGTGGTGGTGATGAGTGGAGGGGAATGTGTTTGGAAAGACATCACATTAAAAGGAGAGACACACCAGTGGACATCTCTCTCTCTCTCTCTCTCTCTCTCTCTCTCTCTCTCTCTCTCTCTCTCTCTCTCTCTCTCTCTCTCTCTCTGATTACCTGCAGAGCATGTCTCAGACGTTACATGCAACACTTACCTGGTACGGTAGAGATCTTCCATTAGGTTGTCAATCTTTGCTGGCGGTCTCTGAGGGATAAAAGAAAATAAGAAATACTATAATAATGGGCCTAACTCTGCCTTTACTCTGTTCCAGATCACAAAACTATGGTGGCTGGGAAGTGCAATGCTTTTACAAAGTTGGAGACAAATTTACTTTTTGAAAAACATTTTATAAAACCAAATGACATGAGAAAAACATTTCTACCAGTCTCAAAACAAATTTACAAACAGCAGATTGTACTGGAAAAGGAATGTACAAATGTGTTTTTAAAAATAAAAGATGTCTGTCATATCAATAAATACCATCCAAGGTGATATTATGAACAAAATCCAAGTTTCCACTGACCCATTATAGTACTATGAACAGTGAACAGCCTCATAATGTATCCAGCCAATCACTGGTCATTCCGATGTTTCATTTCAGAATAAAAGCAATTTCAAATTAGCAAAAACAGTGATAATTCTGGATATATTCAGTCAGAGAAATGATTTTAATATGCTACATTTCTAATAGTTTTATTTCGAAAGTCCAAATCAGATATAGCTGTGATTGGCAGGAAAACATTTTGAGGTGTTCTCTTATCAGTCTGAATCAACATATTTTAGTGGAAACAGGTTTGTTAATGTCAAATATATATGAATTCCCAGGCTGTTGCACATTTTTATATTAGAGGGTTAAAGTGTTTTTTTTCTAATTCAATTTTGTTTTATAAATGTAAAAATGTTTGTTCATTGGCATTGCACATCCCAGCCACTGTACAAAACACAATCTCCAATGAAACACCAATTTATTCCATTATTATTAGGCATTCATTCATTTTATATTTAAGGTATGTCTAATTATGTTTCTCTTTTACCTGCAACATCCTCACATTAATGAAACTGTAATTAAGATAAGATAAGATTTTACTTTATTGATAATTCAGGAAATTCAGTTGTTGCAGCAGCAACCCAGTAATTGTTCATAAAGTAGTCTGTTGAATGTCTAACATCTTTCACTCTCTGTCTTTTATGAATTATAAAAAATTTAAACTGGAAATGGAAAAATTAAGGAATAAAAAAAGCTGAACATGAGTTGTGGTTTGAAATAAAGGCCCATTATTATATTGAAAACCTCCCTCTTGTACAACGTACAGAGTAAGATGTGACAGATATACTTAGCTAATGAATATATGAAGGGGCAAAGGGACGTGCATACCTCTCTCCTAGTCATTGCTAGTACAGTCAATGTCGGTCACAGTAGAGACAGAGTAGTACTAAGATTAGACACACTTACACACTCTCTCTCTCACACACACACACCCACACACACAGACACACACACTCTCTCACACACACAGACACACACATGGTGGTGCTGCCCCTCTACAAAGCAGCAGTAGTGCAGAGTGCTGTTGGGTGATTAGTGTTTTTTTAAGCCCGTATAATGGAAGCTTAGCCCAGTGCTCCACTTTCAGGGCAGGAACAGCAAGCTCGGCCATCTGGACACTACTTCACTCTAATACTGCTACACACACACACACACACACACACATACACACACAGGAGTATGAGGCCACGCTGCACAACAAACAGAAAGCAGCCAAACAGTGCCAGAACAGAACAACTCAGAACATGTTTCAGTTCAGCGGCGAACATGAAACATAAAAAATGTTCATATAAAGTGTGAGAAGGTTTGATTGACGCACTCTGATTCTAGTACATAAAACACATGAGCACATACTGTATTTGCAGGTACACACACCGACACACACACACAATGTGCACTTACTGTAGCAGACTCTAGGCAGCTCAGCCTGTACAGTACATCAGGCGCTCGCTCACTCAGAAAGAAAGACACGTATCCATACAGTAGATGCACCTGCTCTTATATTTTTCACACACACACACACACACACACACACACACACACACACACACACACACACACACACATTGCACACACACGCATAAACAATCACAAGCATACACAAAAACCAACATACCAAGATGTAGCAACAAACATCTGGCTGATCTGCCTGTCCCACATTATCATCATCGGACTGTGTGCAGGTCAGGGTTTGGGGGAGGGGCTTGATGTCAGTATGTCTGTGTGTGTGTGTGTGTGTGTGTGTGTGTGTGTGTGTGTGTGTGTGTGTGTGTGTGTGTGTGTGTGTGTGTGTGTGTGTGTGTGTGTGTGTGTGTGTACGTGTCATCAGACATTAGGGAATTGTGCCAACATGTGGCCGGTCTTATGTATATACGCACACACACACGCACGCACGCACGCACGCACGCACGCACGCACGCACGCACGCACGCACACACACACACACACACACACACACACACAGACATACTCAAGACGTTTGTAGCAGCTGTCCTTGGAAGTTTCAATAAGGACCTCAGCTCGACACCTCACTTCACTTCAGCACAGTGTGTGTGTTTGTGTGTGAGGGTGAGAAATAGAGTATCAGAAGTAGAAACAGTGTGGAGACAGACGAAACCCTCTTTACGTTCCTCACCTTGTGTTCCCTCGATTCCTTTCCTCACCTCCTTTCCTCATGTCTTCGTTCCTTCCACCTTTTGGCAGAAGCTGAGAAGGAAAGCATGAGACAGGAGGAGAAAGAGAGAGAGGTAACAAGCACTTAATGAAATGAGACATCATCTCCTCTGCTTCAGAGTCGTCATTGTATAGCAGCGTGTATTAAACATGACATGAGACGGGTTTAGAGCCCGGCAGCCCATCACTGTCGTATAGGATCTGTGTCAGCTTGTCAGTGCGTACCACGTCTGATCTTTCTGTAAATGTGATTTGCATTAGTGCTGGGAAAAAACAAGTTTCCTCCTAGATCCCTTTTATCAGAATACTATTGAAAGAGTTCTCAGATTATGATTAAAGACATTAGAGCACAAGATAAAATAATAATCAAGACTGTGAATGAAAATAGATGATGACTGTTTTTTAATTGTGTAGTTTGACCCTCGTCCCATCTGTTAACATGGAGCAGATATTCTTGATGCCGTCAGTAGGGGGAGCTCTGATAGTTTTGGCTTCACTTTACTCTCTTCATAAGTCCCATTGCAACGTGGATTGTTTTGTTGCAGAAGGCTCTTTGTATTTCACTTTGTGTTGCTGTTGTAAATGGTGGTGAGGCTTTGTCATGCTCAACTTTTCCTTGAAACTTGCTTTCAGCATTCTCTACAAGATACATTATTCTGCAGATCGTCTGAAATGTGAAACCCGAACCATCTCCAATAATCAAGCTAATATTCATCGTTTTATGGTGCAGCTCCTCCTAGATAGTGTTGCTCCCACCCTTATCTGACTCCTTGTTGTTGCTGCATATGGGACTTTTTGTTGTGAGTGAGTGGGAGGAGGGGCAGGTTTTTCTGTTTAGGTTTTGCTCAGAGGGAGAGAGGCGTGGCATGGTGAAGAGGAACAGACGGAGACAAAAGAAACAGGCAAACTTGAAGCTCTATGGAAGAAACAGGAAACTTTTTTTAATGCAACATAACCAAACGATATCGTCCAACTCTATATATTCTTTGTAAGTATTTCAATATATCTCAAAAACTCAATTTATCGGGCGTGGTTAAGTTGCTCGCCAATGTAGTGGGCGGCCCAGGTTCAAATCCAGCCTGTGGCTCCTTTCCCACATGTCATTCCCCCACTCTCTCTCCCAGTTTCCTACACTATCCATTGTCCTCTCCCTCTATCAATAAAGGTGTAAACACGTAGGTACGGGGGCTATGCAGACTTACAGCGTAGGCTATGCTGTCGATTCAAAGCAGAAGCATAAATCAGGCTTAACTTTTCTTCATCATCATCCCATTAAATAGAACTCTCACCCTCCGTCAGCTCTCTAATGGATGTAAATATCAGGTGATATTGATGTTGTTTGCAAGGAGTTAACAGCAGATTAAACACTCATGTCTGCCTCTCTTCAGTGTTTTTCTTTCATTCTGCTGTTTTTTATTTTTGCCCTTTTATCTCAAACACGCTCTGACCCTCAGAGACCCTCCCAGGAGTCAGAGGCCTGTGGTTTACTGTGTGCAACAGGCAGTCCTCTGTCATCACACCAGGCTTCTGTTTGCTGTATTAGAATATATTTGTTTTCTCCTTCAGGGTGAGAGCATGAAATATGGCAACATTATCAGCCTGTAAAGAAGCTCAGCAGTTTGCCCGATGAGTTCTGCAGAGAAACCCTCCATTCCTCACAGGAATGGGCTTTTTGACATTTAGGGGAGCATGATTTATGCGTCTCAGCCCAGCTGGTGGAAACACATCTAATCCACATTTCATTTTTCTCCTGACATTTTAAAAGTTTGCGTAAAATCTGCGTGACAGCTGAGCGGATGGATGGCTGGCTGATAAAGGAAGGGCGGGGATAATTGAGGAGGTGATGCAGAGGAAGGACAGATGAGCGGTTAATTCAGCAAGAAGAGGGACTTTCACTTCACTGGAAATGCTCTTGATTCAGAAAGCTGATAAAGATAAACGCAGATAGGACTAAAAGGAAGACAGGAAGTCACACATTGCAATTTACATTTTGCATTAAGTCAATGAAAATCAATAAACCAGGTGGAAAATGAGGAAAGTGAGAGAGAAGAGGAGGATTGAAGTGGGATAATAGCAGACATTGAAAGACAGCGATAGTGGAGGAGAGAGGAAAACAAAAGAAGAGTAGAGGAGGAGTAGAAACTCTGAGAAGTTCTGAGAAGGAGAGGAAAAAGTAAAGAGTAAGGAGGAAGTGAAGTGAGGAAACATCTCTAAATTAATGACAGCCAAAAAGGAAAGTACAAAGTTTGAGAGACTGGAGAGCCAGACGGAGTGATTAACATCCAGCCGTAGTAGAAAGAGGGGATGAAAAAGTTTTCTTTAGCGACACAGACGACAGCAGACGTAACGTGAGGTGACAGAAAGCCCGCTGAGAAAAGTAGAGTGAATTTAAATGTGTGTGTGTGTGTGAGTGTGTGAGAGCAGCAGAAAGACAAGTGTGAGACAGTGAAAGCCCATAGCATCTTCTCCATCCCTCACCCAGCCTCTGCAGATAAGTGCTACTGACCTCATTACTCTTTCCCTCCCCTCCTCCTGTCCCTCCTTTCCTTCCCCTCGTCTCTTTGCTTGGCTGATGGAGCCGACAGATTGCAGAGTAAACGATGGGAGGAGAGGGAAGTGTAGGTGTAGAGTGGGAGCATGAGAGCACAGCATCCAGGAGAGGAGGGAAGAGGACACACAGTTAGATTTGTCACAGCGCTCCTGAGATGTTTCAGACTTTGGGAACTTTGGTTTGATGGTTCGGGCTGTCGTTGTTTGTTTCTTTATAAACGTGTTTTATCTTCTCATCGGATGTCATGATTTAGATTCAAGTTGAAAGATAAAGACTCCTCATGTTGCCAGTCAAGTCAAGTAAATGCTGACATGCATTTAAAAGTGAGCGTTCTTGAATACATAAGGTATCACGCTGATAAACTTAACTACGGGGAAAAATAAGAGGCAGACGATTCACCTGTCAGTGAATCCAGTACATTCAACAAAGATAACAGATTTGAATGTAGTTTGGGTTTTTTGTCAGATGTGTTGTTCTGACTAGATCGTAAAAACTAGAGAATAGAATTGTGGTAAAGAGAGTTGTGATAGTAAAGAGCCGAGGATTGGAAGGTGCTCGCTCTGTCAGGTTAGTTATCAGGACACTCCAGTTAAAAGATGCTCCAGCAGTTTGATCAACTTTTAAATCTCTAGCATCAAATCATCACAGAAGTGGTCTCAGGACACTTTACACAAAGAGCAGGTGTTTGTTTACGTTATTTACCTCTGATGAGTCGTGATTTTTGAGTATTCATTTCCATCCATCCACCATCTTTACCGTTTATCAAGTTTGGGGTCGCAGGAGCTGGAGCCTATCCCAGCTGATATTGAGCGGAAGGCAGGGTACACCCTGGACAGGTCGCAAACCTATCACAGGGCAAACATGGAGAGACAGACCACCATTCACGCTCACACACACACCTACTACCTAATTTAGAGTGTAATGGTGGATTCGGTTACTTTGTGACCTGCTTGAGATGCACCACCTCTTGCTTTCTCACCAAGATACAAGATCCATTTATGTTTTAAATTGTGATGTCTAGACCTCTTAAACCTCCCACCTGAATACACAACCCGGTCTGGTGCCGATACCTGCAGCAGACAAAGGGTGTGAAACAAACCCGAGGGGGTGTTCCTCAGGTATAAATGTTTAGGTCTCCCCATGCTTAGAGTTGTTCTTCATTCTGACCGCTCGTGTGTTGATTGACCTTTTATTTGCAAAGAAAAGAAAATAACCTTGTCTGCTGGCAGAAGTCTCTATTTCATTGTTCACCAGTAGCGGAAAACTTCCATAACAAGAGTGAACAATTAACCTGGTGAGCATGTTTTTGGACTGTGGGATGAAGCCGGAGTACCTGGAGAGAACCCATGCATGAGGAGAACATGCAAACTCCACACAGAAAAGCACCTGCATGACCGGGGAGGCAACAGCGCTACCCTCTGCAACACTGTGTGCAGTCTTGAATATTCATTTATTATCGAAAAGTAGTTCATGTGTCCATTAAGTCATCTTAAAAAAACAACCCTCAAGTTGTTTTTTAGCAGTACCAGCTACATTGCAATCACAAGATGGTGTCTGCAGCTCGTCTGAAAGCTGTTTGCTAGCTGCCATTAAATAACAAAAGAAGAAGAAAGCATGAGTGCTAAGCTCGGTTGAACAGGTGCAGGACTGTGAGATTATAAACTAGAGAAACTTGCAGGTTTCTGCAGCCGTCAGAATGTTCAGGGTAGAACTTTTACAACAAAAAAACAACAAAATGAAATGAGGTGAAGTGATAACCTCGTCAGGTGAAACTAGCATACATTGAAAATATCCAAACGTACGTATACCTACGTATATCTACAACATCATCTGCTGTAAATGCCCAGAGACCCAGCATTGACCCACTGAGAACACCGAACGACACTTGCTGTGAACTGGAGGTGGAAGTCCTCTCCTCAGTCCCTCCAGGTTAGATGATTAAACATAAATGTAATGCGGCAGTTTAAAAAAACACAGTTATTATTATTGACAAATCAACACGTTATCTGTGATGTCATTCAATTTAAAGGTGACATATCATGCAAAATTGACTTTTTAATGGTTCTTTACCTGAAATATGTTTCCCTGGCATGTCTACAAACCCCCCGAGAATGAAAAAAATCCATTCTGCCCCTGTTTTGATTTCTACACCTTTCTGTAAATGTGTGTGAAACGAGCCGTTTCAGACTTCCGTGTTTTTGTTACGTAACAACAATATCCGGTCTGTCACGGAGTCAGAGCTCGGAGCTTGTTCAGCCCATAGACTGTATAAAGTAATACTGAATCCCTCCCCCGTTTTTCATTACCTGCACAAATGTGTGCTAACAAGGAGCTTAGGAGGGAGGCATGCTAGTTGTAGGCTGTCTTAATAAACACAAAGGTCGGTTTTATTCCCCACGTCTGCAGATTTGAAGATCTAGTGGATGATTTTTATTTATCATGGATAAGTGCTAGCGCTAGTTAGCATAGCTACATAGCTACATGTCGTAGCTGTAGCTGTGTAGCAAGACACATCTACATACTGACAAATAAAACAACAAGAAACACAGAATCTGTGACCAATCCTTCGGAAAAGGTCCTGCTGCCTTTCTGGCAGAGGTCGGTTTTACTCCCCACGTCTGCAGATTTGAAGATCTAGTGGATGATTTTTATTTGTCATGGATAAGTGCTAGCGCTAATTAGCATAGCCACATAGCTACATGTTCATAGCTGTAGCTGTAGCTGTAGCTGTGTACCAAGACACACGTCGACATACTGACAAATAAAACAACAAGAAACACTAAATCTGTGACCAATCCTTCATAAAAGGTCCCGCTGCCTTTCTGGTAGAGGTCGGTTTTACTCCCCACGTCTGCAGATTTGAAGATCTAGTGGATGATTTTTATTTATCATGGATAAGTGCTAGTGCTAGTTAGCATAGCCACATAGCTACATGTTCGTAGCTGTGTACCAAGACACACGTCTACATACTGATAAATAAAACAACAAGAAACACTAAATCTGTGACCAGTCCTTCAGAAAGGTCCTGCTGCAGGCGCCTCTCCGTCAGGATCAGATTCTGGATCAGATTCAGAGGGTTGAAGTAACGCGATCTCTGAGCAGCCGTGTATATTCAGCCAACATGTAAACATTAGATCAACGTGCTGGAGAGCCGAGGCACACCCACTTCCTGAGGGGGCGTGGTCAGAGAGAAAACAGAGTGTTCTGATGAGGACTGAAGAAGAGGGATCTTCAGGCATGCCAAAATCTGATTTCAAAGTGTTTTTTTGAGCATAAACTTTAAAGACATGTTTTGGGGACCTCTTAGACCAATATATATTGATGAAAAAAGCGTGATATGTCACCTTTAATGCACTTCTTGAATTTTCTGTAAAGCTATGAGGATCTTTTTAGTTATGAAACAGACTGAAGTCAACACTGATTCCTTTATATGACCTACAAGACCAAACCAGACCTCTGATTATTTTCACGTAACAATTTTTAATCCCTGTTTTAATCCCTGATGCTGCTGCCACCGGGTCGGTGTTGGATTACACGACTAATAGGATGCTGAAACCACCTCTGTTTCTATTTCTATAAAGGTTGACAGTAAGAGAGAGGTTTTAGTGTTAAAGTCAGGAGGAAGGGATTTTCATGAGGAGGCACCTCTTACACATGTATAGTTCAAGAGCAGTGACAGATGAGATGTTGCGTTTTGTCCACAGGAGGCGCTCACGTTGACAGAAATCCATCCAAATCCTCATGGTAGCTTTAAAGATGGATAATGAGCAGGAAAGGGCAGAGTGACTGAATGAGAGGAGGTGAAGAACAGTGAGCTGGAGTGATCTTGAAATGGCTGTGCAGAGTTAACACTGTGCAGGTTTTGTAGTTCTAATTCTTGTGTCTCTTTCAGTTTTTTCTCTTTTCTCTGTAATATTTATAAACTGCAGAGCTTCAACACAGAGTTTAGAGCCGGTGCTAAAGTGCAGAGCAACATGAAAGCAGGAGGTCAGAAAAGCAAGTTGTTTTTTTTTCTCTCTTTCTGTCATTTTAGCTCCGTCAGCCTGAGTGCTTTCCTCTGTGGAGCACTGGCAGGGTTTATCTCAGCAGGCACAACCTGAATATCAAAGTTACATGAAGTGAACACAACAAAAGGCTGTCCTGACGTTAGCCCACTTTCACAGACATTCAGCATCTTCTCCAGCACACTGTGTGCTTTCTGTGAGCTTCACACACATGTTTTCAGGTCAGTGTTTTGTTCACTCTGAAAATGAAAAATAAAAATGAATGACTAAGAGCTCCTTTTTCGTTTGACAGGCTACAGAGCTGCAAAAGAGCTTTTATCCAATCATTCTATCAGCCCCCTTTTCCTGCTGACATGTTCACTTCCAATAAACCTTTTACATTCGTCTTTTAATAAGCATGTTGTGTTTTATACCAGGGTGTAAATGTGTCATTGTGGGACAAATGTATGCAGAGGTAGATGATGTTGTACTACTAGTGGAAGGGTCGTTGCATACCTATGTGGAGTTACACTGACTAGGGATGACCACAATTAATCGATTATCGATTAATTGATTGTTAAGAAATTACTGGAAACACACACTTTTGTTATCAATTTTCCGTCACGTGGAACAAACATCATGTGGTCTTATATTACACTCATCTATCAGGGAGGTGTTTTAAGTTTAAAGCATGTTTCGATGTGAATCAGCTGTTAAAGATGTTGCGCACAGCGGAGACGCTCAGCTGGCGGCTGCGACTGTGCGTCAGGTCTACACGTGCGCTTTTTAAAAGAGGATCAATACAAAACTACTGCCAACAACAACAACACAGACACAAAGGTTGACAGCTTTAAACAGGACATTTCCCACCTTTGGATACGAAGGCAACAGACAGGTGGGAAATTCTGGTACGCTACGTTTACAGACCAACAACATCAGAGCCGTCTGAGCTTTTCTCCAGCTGGACTGATTATGACCCGGTTGCGCTCCTGGCTGACACCTGACCGAATACACATGTTTATTTTTCGAGTAGAACGAGTAGACAGAAAACTGGACACTGTGAGTCTGAAGTAATTTTCTGTTAGTAGTCTCAGCCTTCACTTTATAAGATTATGTCCGCGGAGAATATTTTAATGAGCATGATCGTTGATATTCTGCGTGTCAAACATATACCCGTATTCAATTCTGTCAGTTATATGCATTTTGTTGCTTTAGAAAATATTATTTAGGGGGAAAACAACCTATTTGGCATTGTTTTTGACGTAAGAATAATAATGTTTTTTTTATCAATTAATCGATAATTGATCGTTAACATTTCCAAAAATCGATCACGGAAAATACTTAAAATGTACATCCCTAACACAATCCTAGTGCCCACCGTCAAGCCTCAGCACTGAGCCCTGCAGACTTTACTGGTGTCAGGTGTGCAGAGTGTCCTGGGACTTCCACCAGATCCGTGTCCAATCCGTCTCTGATCCACTGCGGTCCGGCTCCGTGCTCTCTCATCCGTCAACATCCACTGGTTGCGTTTTCGGAACGCAGCACATAGGTGGATCGCCAGACGGCTGGAGTCATGTGACCGAGGTTTTCCCGCGGCAAACACTGAACCAAGGATTCTCCTCCTCCTCTCCTCGTACATGTTGTCTTTATGGTCCTCTGAAAAGCTCTGACTTGATGACTCCAGGCCTGGCTCCGCTCAAAATGACAGTTTGTTGTTGTAGTTAAGCGAAATACGATCTGGTGATAACACAGAGTGTTTTATTCTGAAAATTAACCGGGTGTTTTAATTTTGTTTTGGTGCCTGACTTCCTGTCCCGCTCCATCTGCTCTGTTGAGATTGATGCGTCGTGCTTCGGCATCCGGCAACAATAGAAGTCTTGTATATCTGATCTGTTGCGTTTCGACCTGCCGGATCAGAGACGAAGCCGGAACGCAATGGAGTGGATCCAGTGGAAGTTAACACATTGACTAGAATAGAAACCTATCAGATCCGGTGCCGTGACAGATCGTAGATGGACCGGACACGGATCTGGTGGAATTTGGCCGTGTGAGAGAGGCCTTGAGATGGTACACAGGTGAGGAGTGGGACACACTTTGGTGTCATGAAGTGATGTGTCTTAAAGCTTGTTTATACATTTAGCAAACTAACACACATCAGAAGGGCCTGAATATGAATCCTTTGTCTGCTGCGTGATGGTCCTGATGTGATTCTCTCTCTTCAGGCTCACAGGGTGAAAGTTACTCCTGCACTGCAGCACTGCAGCACTGATGGATCAGTTATTTACCCTGCTCAGTAATTATGTTATGCCCAAAGATAGAAGGTCTTTATCCAAAGTCTATTTTTACCATTAAGACCAAAAAACAAAATCTGCAGCTCAATAAAGTTAAATAATGAGACCACCAGGCTTATAAATCCTATGTAGGCCAGACTCTATTAAAAACCCTCAATCACAGTGCTCATGGAGAGCTGAAGGCAGCAGAAAGCAGCCTCTGGATGCTTCCACACAGCCCCCAGTCGTGTCTGTGATGGCGTGTGTCATTGTTAAAGAAAAGCTTTTTTCCCCGTCCAACCTCAGACACTCAGCTGCAGAGAGCACGTCCAGAAAGCACATTTTTGTTGGTGCTAAAAACACTCTTTTGATGCGTGCACAGCCTTTCACTCACTGCAGCCCTGCAGCAGCTCACATAACCTTCAGCAGGAGAAAGTGTCTCTGTCCTTCCTGCTGTTTGTTTCTGCCACTGGCAGATGTCACGGATGGAACCCCGACTGTTCTCTCAGTTTCTCATTTTCCAAAAACCATGCCATTTGCAGATCAGAGCCAGCTTGCATTGGAGGGGTGGGCGGGCAGTCTTCAGCCTTCATGCATGTGGAGTGTTTTATTTCACCTTACTCAATTTCCTACAGTCCAAAGTGTTTCATCCTACACTTTCAGACAAACCTTCTACATACACAGACACACACACACACACACACACACACACACACACACACACACACACACACACAGACACACACACACGCACACGCACACGCACACACACACACACACACACACACACACACACACACACACACACACACACACAGCGTCTCTCTTAACAGGGGCTTGGCATCAGTTCACAGCTACCTTCAAGTATCAACAGAGAAAGCCTTGTACTCAGTAGATGTAAAACTGCTTTAAAGTGTTGTTCTGTTGTCATTCTGAACAGATGCAGAAAATAACAGCAGCACCTATATGAGTTCCTCTTCTGTAACTTTTAAAGCCTGGTGGTATTTTCTCCTCTCAGTCAGTCCTGTAACTCAAAGCTCATCTGTCACAGGCTGCCTTTGAATCTTCTTGTTTTGTATCATGGTTTTAATTTGCTGCCTTGTTTGGGGATTTTAACTTGTGTTTCCTAGTTTAGTCTAAAGTGTTTCCTGTTTTATCTGCTCCCTGTGTGTCTGGTTTAATTTCACTTCCTGCTCTTTTGTGTTTCCCTCCACTTTGATTACGAATGTAGTATGCAGTAGGTACTGCCAACAGTAGGTACTGTACACTGCATTTAAAGGTAGTCTGTAGTATGACTGTTCTGTTGGATCTGTTCTGCAGGATGCTGGATCAGGCGTCGCTGAAGTAAACAACAGCCAAGCTGATAGATAAACTGCTTCTTTAACATCACTTATGATTTAAAAAGTTAAGAAGTAGTTTATATGGAATTCAATCATTTTTACAGCACCTAAAAACTGAGTGCCCCGTCTTATACGGAAAAAAGGAGAAGCGTAACGTTAGCACTGTGCATAGCAACACTCTGTGTTTTAACATGTTCCTCTTGTTCTCCTCTTTCATCTGCTGGTAACAGGTCAGACATTATGAATCTGAAGTTCTGTGCTCTCCACATAGTTTGAGATTAGTGATAATATTATCCTTTGTGTTGTTTAACAATGCTTTTGGGAGGACATTTTTGCCACATTGTCAACATGAAGAGGTGAACTTCATAAATGTGTTAAACTTTTTTTTTTTGATGGATTGATCTCGATTTGAAGTGTAGGGTTGTTAAAAAATAAACAAGTGCTCTTATCAGAATCATGTTTTTTATTATCACAGCCTGGTAATGTATTTTAAAATATAGTTGATGATCTTTAGTGCTTGATATCATCGTCCTTTCTGGGCACAGATGTTTCACGGTAGAGCGTCCTCCAGCTTCGTACATGACTGATGTGGATTTTGTACTTTTTCTAAAACCCTTCAGCTGCAACAGAAAAAAAAACTGGAAAGAACACAAATCAATGTTTGCTCTTCTTTAGCTGCCGGCGTTACATGTAGAACTGCGCTAACCATCTGCTGCAGATTTTGGTCTTACTGAACAACATTACAGAGCGAGCTGACAGCATCATGATGATGTGAGGCTGTGCTGGATTAAAACATGAAGGGAGGAGTCCCAAAGCAGCGCTGAAGAAGTCAAACAATGTTTCCTCTCTGCTCTCTTTATTCCTTTTTTAACTGAGCTGCAGAGTTTTACATCACCTAATATGCTGCCCTGCTGTTCAGTCGCTCATAACTCTGTGTCCACCCCTTCTTTTGAGAGTGATTAAGTTGTGTAAGTTGTGTGTTTCAGATTCGCTCATGCAAATAAAAATAGTTACAGTGACTCTATCACTTATCACAACCATAGCCATTAAACTCTGAGCACTTCCCTTTAGATCTACGTAAATCTGTTTAAAATGCACAGTACTTGTGAGAGCTCTCATTATGTGGCTTTATTCCAGTTATGTCTTGGTTTTTTTTCGCTCACAGGCGTATGCAACAGCTGTAACCCCTGCTGCTCGCTGCTGTTTCTGTGCCAATTACATCTCTCTGTAGCCTGGGTGGGCCCGCTGTGCTAAACGCTCTACATCCCCATGACGCTACTCACTGCATCACTTTAGTTTCTCTATATGCTTTCATTCCTCCTCTCTTGTTTGGTCATTTCTTTTGTCCCTGCTCGATGCTGCACACGCTCAGAAGGGAACATTTGTGCATGCTTTTATTATGAATTCATAATAATTGGATGGTTCTTACAGCAGATCGTATCAGGGGAGTCCCCGTGAGTTTACTACATTACGTCTGCAGGAACAAGCCCACAGTTGTGTGTGTGTGAGTGTGTGTCAGTGATGGAGCGGGGTGTGATGGAGAGTTAAAGTAAGAGAGTGATGCCTACACACTGGAACAAAGTGGGAGAGAAGAAGAAGAAGAAGCTGCGTAAAGAAAACACCACAGTGTGTCTCTCTCCTACGTTAAATGATGACATGAAGTCTCCCTCAGAGAGCTGTGTGGAGTTTGTGCAGAGCCTCGTATGATTCAGCCGCTTCACTTTTACTTTTCTCTTCTTTGCATTACTCATCTCCTCTGTTCCTCCCACTTCCATCTGCAGCAGCTACAACTTTACGGTCTGTTTCCCTCTCTGACTCAATAATTGTCTTAAACTGACTTGTTTAACCCTCATCCCACCATCACATTTACATACAAGGACTGCCAGCCACCACTGGAAGAAGAACTATAGTGTCAAATACGACTTCTTCAAATATGAACAGTTTTATAGTTCATGTCATCAGGGGCTGAGTGCAGCAGCTGGGCGTGAACTAAGATGGTCTTATCTCTTGCACCGTACTCAGCTATGACAGCTCCTTGACTCAAACTGACTCTGAGCGCACCGAGAGCCTGACTAAGACCGGCCGTGTCCACGTGAACATTTGGGAGGCGGTGAGTGTTGCAAAGTAACACTCTTCCATCCACTCTCTCCTCCCATCAGAGTATCTGCGGAGGGCTTGGATAACATGACCCAATAAAAAAACTAAAGCTGCTGCTGCAAAACTGATCAACACCAACACAAACACAAACAAACAAACAAATAATAGCTATCGACGAGGAAATCAGGGCGGTCTGAAAGCAGTGTAGAACCACACTGTCACAGGACTGGATACCACTGACAGCTCACAGCTGACAGCCTCATTTTATATAAAACATGAGAGCAATCAGCACCTGCAGGGCGGGGACAGCGCTCTGTTTCTTTCGGACACACTGTAGCTGTACAGTGAGCTCTGTAATGAATTCAAACAGTGAAACCTGGAAATCAGCTCACTGTCCTTTGGAGTAATCATCCTGTAAACAAGACATGCCGCTACAGTGTTTTTATTTGTGACTTTTCTGTTTGCATGACTTTAGCCGGACTGATTTGACTTTTTAATCTTACGCCTGCTCCGTACTCATAAAAGTTAAACCCAGGCGTCGACCCAGCTGGTGCACTCAACATTCCCAGAAATAAACAGACAAAATGTTTATTATTCAAGGAAAGTTAGAGTTCATATACGGATAGTTTGAAGTCCAGCCTGGTCTCACTACTAAATCTCATAACATAGTCACAACAGAGCAGAAACAGCTGTTTTTATTACATTTTACAGAGAGGTAAACTTCACAGTTAAAAGACAGCAGGGAGAGATTTTGTGTGAAGTACATTACTTACTCTCATTTATAGGATAAAATCAGCACAGAGACAAGAGGGGCTTTCAATCAAACACTTAAATCTGTAAATAATAGAAGAATTGTACTTGGGATATATGACAACAGTTTGTAGGATTAAAGTTAAAATGGCACTAAAAGGGTTTGATCACTGATTGTTTCATTGATATCTTCCCCACTTGTTGATTATCAGGATGTTCTGAGCAACTATTTTCCTTTTTGTTAAAACTGACTTTTATGTGAAGACTAAGCAGTTAGTCTAAAGGTAAGGAAACTCAAAACTAAGCACAACTTATTTTACACAAATAAACACGGGATCACAGAGTCTGCAGGTAAACAATGCCATATTAGTTTGCTGAGTGTGGCTAACCAGGGAACTCTCAGTCCTGGTTCCTCATTGCTCTGGTGGAGTGGTAACATGTTAGTTTAACCAGACACAGCCTACATACAACTTTATCTCCATTTACTAGATCAACATACTTACAAACCTCGCAACGCTAACAGATGACATCATCACCTGTGTCTGTTTACATCCAGGTAGTAGAGCTTTAAAGCAGACATTAACCAGAGCTACTGACCCAGCTCATGGCGGATGGCTGCACTATACAGCCTTCACACAACACATGAACAATGTTTCATGCTTATAGAATAAGTAGTAATAGTAAGTTCAGTCAACTAGTTCTGTCTGTAACTGTAATTCTGGTGCAGTCTAGAGTTTGTGATTATGTAATATCATAGTGGACCACAGGTCAGTTTTCATCATGCTGACCTCTGACTGCTCGGTGTGATATGACTGTGAGCTGAAGGACCAGTGCTGTGGTGTCATTAGGAGTGCGTTTGTTTGTTGTTGGACAAAGAGAGGCCATGTTTGAATGCAGCTGCACAGCAGGCGTAAAAGCTGTGAGGAATGCCTGACAGGCACATTCCCCTGTCAGCCCTCCACCCCTCCGCCCTGACCCAAGAGTGCTCACTGTGACACAATGAATATCTGACACCTACACATGCACACGCTATAAGTGCAGTGATGCAAAAAACACAAATGAACATATATGTAAGGGCCTGACAGGCTGACAGAGAGGAAGAACCCAGTGAACTCTGCAGAGGAGAATCCCTTCAGGTCTCTTTTTTTACATCCCACCTCCTCTTTGTTTCTGCCTTTCTTCTCAGCCCTTATCCTCCCTCCTCTTATTTCTGTCTTTTCATGAAACCCCAGCCTTTTCCTGTTTTCTGTGCTGATGTCGGGATTTCCTAATTTAGCCCGAAGTCATTGACAGTTTGGAGAAAAACACGGATGCTGCATCTCCTCTGATGGGCAAATTAAAGCTGTTTTGCTTCAGAGGGATACTTCCCTCAGAGCTCCATTTCGTTTAACAAACAGACTCTGGGTTCAGATGATGTTTGGGGAGAGCAAAGTTTCCCTTCAGTGAAGTTCTGCTAAGTATCGCTGAGACCTCAGATATCTCCTTCTTTCAGGGCGGATTTTTATCCTTTTTTTTCCTTTCCTAATCTCCTGTGGAGGTCCATCTGGGCCTTAAAAATCGTAAATATTATGAATGTTGAAAATTGAAACCTCTGCGTGTTCAGAGTTTGATATCAGTTGTTTGATTCAACCATAAATCCAGACCGGTTTATTGCAGAAACTATTTGATGAACATTAAAGTTTGTACATCCTTCATCTTCAGACATCAACAGACCAAGTGTCATATGTATCCTCTCTGATGCTCGCCTGGTTCTGGACCCGGGGGGCTCTCCCTGCAGTCATGAAACAGAGGGGAGGTGTGCTCTCCTCACCTCAGGCTTTGGCATTCCACATAGGCAAGTGGAAGGGCAGGGAGATACCAGAACAGAGCCATACTGCCAAATATAACTTGCTGCATGCACATGATTAACTCTTTAGACGAGAGTGGTTCTGACTGAATTGGGTAAAAGCTAGCATTTGATAATGACTTTGCTGTAGCTCGACCATCTCACCTCTTTCTGTTCCTTTGCCTCTGACTGTCTGCTCTGTTGACTTTCTTTGAAAGAAAAGCTTGAAAACTAAACATATACTCTTCTATGGACGCATATTGCATTCACGTGAGAAAAAAAAATCTGCTCCGTTTTTCTGAATGAACGACTCATCGGGAGGCTTACTTGAAAATCACCAGCTGCAAAGTCCTTGGGTGCAAACAAAGCCATCCATGTTGCTTAGAGACACTAGTATCTCCCAATGTTTTAAACCCAAAGCAAATATGCTAATGGCATTTGACTATAGCGGTATGTAGTCAATTCAGAACACAACACTTTCCTGTAATTCAGAGAGAATTAACTTGTTAATTCAGGAAAACAGAGCAAATTTTTTTACTCATGTGAATGCAATACACTTCTGTACTCTTCAGCTTCATCTTGTCTCTGGAAAAGCTAACTAGCACATGTTAGCCTGCTAGCTTTCTAAATTGAAAGATGAACAAGGTCAAAAATATCCGATCGCTCAGCTGGAAGTGAGGCTGCCACAAAAACTGCTCCCCCTAGTGGCTGGCTACAGTATAGGTCAAAAACTCTGTCTCCCCCATTCATTTGAATGGGGCTGCAGTCAAACTTTGAAAAATAAATACACGTCGTACGAATGTTTCTGTGGTGATATGTAGTTATTATTTGACTGTTTTGTGTTCAAGGCCTCTTTTTCTGAAAAGTTTCTTTTTCATTAGTTATTAGAGGTTAAAAAACGGGGTCTTACTTCCGGATTGATTGACAGCTGCCATAGAGGGAAACTCTACGCTTTAGGGCGGAGCTCGTTACCATGGCAACACCGAATTTCTCTACTGCGCAGACTCTGGCTGCAGAAAAATTCACAAGATGGCAGCGCTCTGGAACGGGATATTTTGGCTTCAAAACTGTTCAATGGGAAAAGGTGGAGCGACGCTGTCCATTATACATACAGTCTATGGTCCGCAGACTCTTTCCTCAAACTGGTCCCTCCCATATCTCTCTCTCTCTCTCTCTCTCTCTCTCTCTCTCTCTCTCTCTCTCTCTCTCTCTCTCTCTCCCTCTCTCTCTTTGGGAGTTTGGAGCAGACTGCTGGCTTCTTTCTTAAATAATTTTTTTCTACATGTATCTCTAATTTCTCCCAACACGTCCACACACTAACACTACTCTCTCTCTCTCTCTCTCTCTCTCTCTTTCTCTCTCTCTCTCTCTCTCTCTCTCTCTCTCTTTCCCTCTCTTTCCCCCTGATCTCGAGGGACAGTTTGTTCTGTGAGTAGTTGTGTGTTCCAGTCAGGCACAGTTTATCCAGGTCAGTAAGTTGATCTGATTAAGTCAGTTTAACAGTTACCCGGGGCGTTTTCCCTCCTCTCCTCTCTCTCTGTCTCTCAGCCTCCCTCCCCTTCTTCGTACCTCGATCTGTTTCTCCCTTCATTTTCAGGCCTTTCCACCTCGTCTGTCATTGTCTTTATCTTTCTCAATCTGTCACCACACACCCCCTTCCTTTATATGAAACCTCAGCCTCTCTCTCTCTCTGAGATGACGGTGGTGATTCCTGTAATTGAATTACAGTGATGGTGGGATGGAGATGAATGTCACAGAGAGATTATTCCTCTCAGACTGGATTTCACTCCTCAGTTTGTGTCCTTCAGCTCGGCTCAGTCTTTGTTCTGATTTTAGTCTCAGAGGTAGAAGATGTGGATGAAACTTTTTAAATTTCATCCAGCCATCTTTTGTTGTTTATTGTTTTTATATATCCCTTTCTCTTTTCTCTTTATGACATCCCTCATCCCTTTCCTTTTCCCTTTCTCCAGCCATTAATTCCTCCTCCCTCTGTTCTGTTTCTTGTTTTATGTTGTTTCTTCTTTCCTCTCTGTCATTTGAAATGTTTTGTTCACAAAGCTCTGAAAGAAAGAACATTTTTTTTAATAAACTCTGTGAGAGGAGGATATCATGTAGCATGACAAAAACTGGTTTACACTTGCATCTGACATCAGGGCTCTAAATCAATATGTGTATATTTTTTAAAAACATGATCGAATAGTCTTTCTTTAATGCATGTAGGGCTTAGGATGCAATAAGCACCATGATACAGAGGCCACGTTGTGATGCATATCGAGGTACACGTTGATTTTGGATAACGGACATGTTCTTCACAGAAGTTTATTTAATCAGCTGATCTTTATTGTTGTGAATAGATGAAAAGATAGTTTCCTACAACTTGAGAACTCAACACTTAAATGAAGCTTCACATTAGTTATTGCAGGACACAGAAGTCATACACCCCAATGTAATCACCTTAATCAGGTTGTCCAGTCACTCACAAACCAATCACAACCAGTTATCTCCATTTAAAGAAGTCTTCCCTCTCACTGATCCGTGCTGCACCAATGCTGCTCTCACTCTGCTGCTGCTGCTGACCAAGCTTTGCCTCCACCACCACAGACTCCTCCTCCTCCTCTCTTCTCTAAAGGCCTGTTTTTGTTTTTGTTTTAACCCTCGGAGGGATATTGCAGTGTGCTCCCTGGAAAGTTACAGCACGCTGCTTGAAAAAAAGAAAGCTGAGCCTCAAGCGCAGAGAATAACTGTGTTTCCATTTGTCAATGAACATTAAAAAATCTATGACGAGATTGTTCCTAATTTGCTGCAAGACAGTCTATTGTTCATTCTTTACATCTGCATACATCTGACGCACCGCGGTATCTGTATTAGGGATGGGCAAGGATTTTCGAAGATTCGACTATTCGTTCACTTTGTAAAGATCGAAAAGTTACTTCATACATTTCCTTGTTTTAAAAGGAGAATGTTTCATCGTTTTTATCAGTGTCTGGTTGTAATACGGTATTCCCACTAGACAGTGGCTATAGAGCGTCTTAAAGATGTTTGCTAACTGCGTGAGCAAACAGAAGAAGAAGAATGCTAACTGCATTAAATACCAAAAGAAAAAGAAAACACTGACTGACTGAGCATGGCTGTAAAATGTAAACACACATGCCACGCTGCGTCACAGAAACACTGGATCAAGACAGACGCTGTCAGTGCCCTCTACTCGCAGCACGTCATCCTGCTGCTGGTTAACGAGACTGCCACACAAACGGGCTGTTAATGGGACAGGTGTGTGTGGGTGTGTGTGGGTGTGGGGGTGATTATTTGAATAATCGTCGAATAGATTCCAATGATTATCGAATAGTATTTTGGCTTGAAATGCCCATTCCTAGTTTGTATCAAACTGAGGAGCGGTGATTGGATATCATGGCTCACACTCTTTACGCAGCCGTCTGAAGACTGCCTGATAAAGAACGCTGCAGGTGTGAAAGTTTGTACAAATGTAGCATAAGGGTGTTTTTGTGATATTCTCAGTCCGTCGATCAGTTGAGGAAAATGTTGAGTTAAAGTCTTCCAGTATTTGTTAGGGCGGCACACACAGCCCTGTGTAGCAGGCTGGAGTTTTGTTGCTAGTGGCTGATCGGAACGGTGTGGTGTCATGTGTAGACGGAGGTTTGTCACGTTGCTGCAGTATTTTACTTTGTTTTTGCAGAACTTGTCTGACTCCTGGCTTCCTGGTTTCGCTCTAACATCTTTGCTCTCAGTTTTGCAGCCAGCAGATAAAGTCTCTCATCCATGCTGGTTTGTGTTGATCTGAAACTTGCATCATGTGGTTTGGTTTCCACTGTCTCCTATTGGCTTTATTGCGTACTACACCCTGGGCCATGTCTCTTACAAAACTGCCATCGCAGCATTTTTGACTGTATTGCTTCTGTAATGTGCCTCAGTGCAGGTGCATCACAGTATTGCCATATCAATGTGTTGAGCACAGCCTGAGTACACATCACGGATGTACCTGTAGTGAGAGTTTTAATGAGCTTCAGTTCTTTACTCACGTCTTACTCGAGAGATGAACTGTAACCAGATCGCTCAAAGCTTTCACAGACTGAATGTTTGCAACAGAAGTTCAGTGTTTTGTCCAAAATGACTCAACAGTTGGGGATGCAGGATGGGGTGGAGATTTGAAAGACACACAAACACACACACGCGCGCACGCACACACACACACACACACACACACACACACACACACACACACACACACACACACACACACACACACACACACACACACACTCACAAACAGTGTCAATAGACAGACAACAGATGATCAGTGACAGCTCCACACACACATGAACAAACCAAAACAAAGCCACTCGGCTGTTGTCTCCACCTGCAGTGAGTGTGTTTATAATCTGTGTGGGCAGGAGGAGCGTAGTGAGCCCTCTGGGAGCAGCGGAGGGGTGTGTGGTTGTATTTTTTTTTCCTGCTCCTGTCCGTCAGAATTTCTCTCAGTTAATCCGGTTTAATCCGGGCTAATGCTCCTTTTGTGCGAGGACACATCAGCGGCAGGCCTCCCTCTCCTCCCGTGTGACATCAAACAAATCAATTACTGCAGGACGACGCGGTCGTACGACCACCAGTGTTTACTGCTGCCGCTGTTGTTCACAAATAAGCATGGTGGGATTAAAATGAGAATTAATCCTACCAGAAAATTGAAGCCACAAATGTTTCATGTCAGGGCATTTGAATATTCAGTGCAGACACACAGATCATGTCTATTCCTCATCTTTCCCTGCATCTGCCCAAAGTGAAGCTGCATTTATCTGTAATCCTGCAACATTTCCCGACAGTCAGCAAACAAATCTTCTGAGTGAGATTTAGCAAAGATAACACAAGAAAAGCACATCTGTCTGCGGCTATTTTCATCTCTAATTTCTGCTCTGCACAGAGAGGTCTAATCCTGGCCCTCCTCAGCTGCCGTACCATTTGTTGATGAGAAATAATTGATGAGCTGCGCTGGTGTTCCTGTTGTTCTCAGACCATCTGGTTTGTATGTCAGGACAAAAACTTCTCCAGGTCAACTTGTTGTAACTGATCACTGTTTGAAGGATAGTCTGACTCTGTGTGGTTGGTGTCTTAAATGGGTACATAGGTCACAGGTATATCAGTATCTAGTGTAAGAAGACATTTTTACAACATGTTTGCGGAAAACAGTGTTGAGAGTTAGTTCAAATGGCTGCAGTACAAAGTGTGTCCAGCAGAGGCTGCTCAAACTCAAGTTACATTCCCCTCAGCACTGTCTGCATCACATGCAGCAAACATGATCTGAGAACTGATCTTCTGTTGTTCAACGTTATGTTGTGACCAAGCGGCAACCTCCAGCTGCGAGACTTAAAGCCAATGTGGAAGTGTTAAAAACTGCAGTTCATCGAGTGTCCACTTGAGGCTGGCTCTGGAAGTACTGGAAACCACATACACACAAATTCAAAAAAGGCGATCTTTACAGCAGAAATAAATAAACATGTTTACAGTCTGGTACAAAAGACAAGTGTATTCTGGATAGCTCATTTCTCGATCGGCACACACTGATGAGTGGATTGCAGACCCATTTATCAAAACCTTTGTGCAAAAGATAACAAACAGTGAAAGCACCTGACAGGTTTGCATATAAGGTAGCGGGATAGCCCACTAGCAGGAGGATGGTTGTAATTTTAAGTTATAGGTAAGGTCAGCATATCAGTAATATCAGACCCATCCCCCATCTTAAATAACATAACAAGCCGGTTAAAACATGCAAGTTCAATTAAGTAGATGAGTGCAGCAGTGTTTCAAAGACTGTTGGATTTTCAGCTGTGCCAACGACGCTGAGCGCAGGAAACACTGAACTGCTTTGGCTTGGTATAGAAAGTGGGCACTGTTAGTTGTCAGAGTCAGATGGAGATTTAGTAGAGCATAATAGTTCAGCAGGCAGAAGTCAGTAGTAAAATCATTTTACAGTGTGTAGTAATATGTAATGTAATAATATATCTGGCTTTAAAACTCACATTAGTTCAAGATTGGCTCACAACTTACTCCCAAAAAGTCATTTTTTCCTCCGAGTTTAAAAACTTGAATACTGTATCAATCCGTTTCTACATTGCCACTTCACCACTGGTTGATCAAACAAGGAATGAACCTGTCACAATTATCACCTGCCACACCTGCTCAGCCTCTCAGCCCAGTACATTTCCACTCCCCTTCAGTTTCCCTTCATTTTACCTGAACCACACTCTCCTCATTAGGCCAACACAAATCACCTGTTCCTCATTACCTGCTGCCAGTATTTACGCCCCGGTCTCAGCTCACTCAGTGCCAGATTGTTCTCTGCGATGCAAGACTCTCCAGCACTCTTCCTCGGATTGATCTCCCGGTTTTGACCCGGCCTGTCCCTGACCCTCCTTCCTCGTTTCTGCCCTGGTAACTACCTCAGCCTTCTGTCCCCGACCAAGAGATTTGCCTGCTCCTCGTCTGGTTCCAGCCTGTTCCTCCACACAGCAGCTCGGCGCGCCTTCGCCGCCTGAGAAGCTGCACAGCATTCCTGCTGAGTAGATCCAGCATCTCAAAAGACTTTGTGTTACCTGGTTAGTCAAGACTGTTACCTGCTGTTTCCTCTGGGCTCCAGTGTGCTGCTTTTGGGTTCACCCTCACACCTGTAACAGAACCTGGACTCAAGCTCATTAAAAGGCCCTTATTCACATAAAGCCAGCTGTGTTTTTTAATCAGACATACATTGATAGGCAGTCAGCTCGGCCTTTAACAACATATAGAAACTCTGTGGGAACATTTTGGGTCCTTGTAGAAGAGTAGTCATGTGTCTACATGTCTGCTCTGCTGTAAACTGGTACACACTGTGCTTGAACCAGAGTGAGTCACGGTTAGAGCTTCACACATTACACTCTTCCTCATGCTGCCTGTGACCTCAGAGGAGACGTTACTTTTACTTTAGGTGCTGCTAGTTCTGCTGAGATGTTTCCTTCTCTTCAGCCACAGAGTCAGTCAGGACAGTTTTTTTAATAACCGTGAGTAAGAGAAAAATAAAGATGACAGCAGAATGATGAGATGTAACTGAATATCTCAGTGGGAAACTTATTACATTTCCTCCTGTGTCTTCTCTCCTTTCATTTTCTACTTTATTATGAAGAGAAACCAAACATGAAACAGCTTCTCTGTCACCCTGATGATCCTGTTCAGCAATGATGAAGGCTCTCTAATAGAGCCCAGTTAGCAGTCTCATAGTAAACAACAAGAACTGGAAAAGTCAGCAGCAATGTTTGATCCAAATCTCAGCACGCTGGTTAACTTTTATTATGACAGTCTGTATTCATGAGTTTATTATCAGAGTCAGAGTGTGCAAATCATAGACAGTAAAAACATAGATGTGAGGTCATCCATTGGTCTGATGCTGAGTTATGAAGTAGGACTATGGCCGTCAGCATATTAGAAATGCTGACTCAGCCAACCAAGCCCCTGTGCAGTGCGGACAATGAGACCTCAGCTGTTTTTATATGTACCAGGCTGTAGACATGTTTAGTCCTTCTTTTAAAGACGGACATGTTAACATGAGTGTTATTAAAGTTTCTTTGTCTTTTGGAGCCCGACTACAGTAGACAAGGAACTCCAGTTTTAGCACTTCTACATTGGCTCCATTTTTCACGTTTGAGGTTGCCGCTTGTTGCAAACTCTTGGGAGCATAACCCGGGACTTCCACCAGATCCGCGTCTGGTCCGCCTCCATGCTCCCTCATCCATCAACATCCACCGGTTGCTTTTTCATTGCAGCACGGAGCAGGACCGCCGGACAGTTCAAGTCATGTGACTGAGTTTTTCCCGCGGTAATTACTGCATTTGTGATCATCATCCTCCTCTCCTCATCCATGTTGTCTTTATGGTACTCTGAAAACCTCTGACCTGTTGACTCCAGGCCTGGCTCCGCTCATCATGACAGTTTGTTGTTGTAGTTAAGTGAAATACGATCTGGTGTGTGGAGTGTTTCATTCTGAAAATTAACCGGATGTTTTCATTTTGTTTTGGTGCCTGACTTCCTGTCCCTCTCCATCTGCTCTGTTGAGATTGATGCGTCATGCTCCGGCATCCGGCAAAAATAGAAGAATTGGGTCCGGCAGGTCAGGGCTCTCCGGATCAGAGAGGCAGCTGCAACGCAACGGAACAGATCCAGTGGAAGTTAACACATTGACTGATTAGAATAGAAATCTATCGGATCCAGATTGTAAAATATTAGAAAACAATATAAAGAAATATTCAAGAGCGCATATTAGTCTTAACTCAGTGTTTTGTCTCACAGATGTTCTTCATGTTTTACTCAACACCTGTGATTGCAACATGTTTTCACTTAATCCAAAATAAATCCAAAGAGATGGAGTTTTTTTCTCCGTTCGGCACCACTGAATTTTCCACTCTAAATTGGGGCTGCGTTTTTTCATTTCTTATTTTCACAAAGCCCGAGTCAATAGAGCTTCCAGGTTCAGAACATCTTCCTCTTTTATTTACCTGTTCTCAAACGAAGCTGCAGAGAGGGCACTGAGTCCACTCTGATTTCTGTGAGGTCTCAGCAGAGTCAAGCTTTTACTGACCACAGAGGAGCGCTCGTGTTTCTGTTTGGTATCCTGGGGCCTCGGTCTGCTAATGCACTTATGCAACTACAGAGGTTCGATTCATCCTGGTGCACATCTCTGTCTCTCTCTCACCTGTTTTCCTTCCTTACTGTATACCTTTAGATGGTGCTGATAGAGAGATGCTTTGGTTTTGTGAGTGACCTGATGAGGGTGGAGTCCCCGCTCTCCTGAAATATCTAAATAAGAAATCCAGCTGTATATCCTCTCCACCCACCAAGACGCCTTGGGTTGTTCCCTCCGTGCAGGACTCTGCTGCAGACAGGGCTGCGCTTGCGTAACACAGAGCTTCACTCTGACCCAAATGGAAGAGACAAAGCCTGCAGCCGCTCTGCCATGGGTTACAGTAGCTGGCAAATTTAGAAGCTGATGAATGATTCAATACAACACCAGAGGCAAGCAGCTGAAGTAAACAGTTAGGATGGGAGATAATGCTCTGTCTTTGGGTTTTGGCAACAACATACTCTATAAACTTCATGTTGTTTTTAATTATGTTTCATGGAAAATATGGAGATGCCGAGGTTATGAAGACCATGACTCACTCAGGGTTTATGGAGACGAATACCAGTATCTCAACCCCTGCCTTCATTTATATCAGTTTCACCGCTGCATTCAAATATCGTCTAACATGGTGCATCCATTAAAAGCCCTTTGTTTGCACACGACACACTCAGGTTGAGGATCATTATAAGGACAGACCTTTTCCTAAAGGTGATATTGACTTTTTCATCCTTATACATTGCTCTCATTAGGTGCATTTCAACCAAGAGTTCCGGGGTCTTTTAGCCCCCAGAATTACTTTACCCTGAACTAAAAGGTTCCTGTTCCCTCATTGTTGTCCTGGTCGTCGAATGCCATTCATCACAGATAACACCATAGAAGCAGATGGACAGGCAGGTATCATTATGAGCAACACAACAGTTAGCCTGTTAGCATGGAAGAGACTCAGCTATCGTGCTATATATTTCATCACAGATGGATTCACTGAATCAACATGTGAGAGGAGATAAGCGCGAGTAGCAAAGACGTTTCAACACGGCTTTGAAATCCTTTTTAACTCAAAAAGCTGTGGCAGAGATCAGCCAGTGTTTTGCTTTAAACAGCGACCCTGTTAACTGCAGACCTTCAGCCGGATGCATCCCTCATAAACGTCTTTAGACGATCATTAAATATCTGATAAGGATATTTTGAATCTTAATAAAAAACTAAACTAGTTTGTATTCCCAGGAACTCCCTCTGTGTTTCAACAGCTGTGTAAACTCCACAAACACTGACACGTTCAGTTGAAGGTGTCCAGTTTACAGGGTCACTTTTAAAACCGTAACACCGGGACAGACACATTTGCGGTGGGTTTAGAGAAGACTACTGTTACAAGCTGCTAAATCAAGAGAATCACAGCTTCTTCTTTTGAAAAGTACACACACATACAAAACAGAACACATGAAAGAAAGAGAAATCAAGTGAATCACATATGTGTGTGATGTTATTGTGGACAGCAGGCGGAATAAAAACACTGCAGGTAATCTAACAATCAGACACGTTCAGCATTGCAGGTCCTGCCCCCCAATAGTCCCAGGACCTTTGAAAAGTACTACTTCCGAAATAGCTTTTCAGGGGGAGATTAACTACCCCTGAACTAAATTTAGACCCTGGTTCCTCCAGTCGAAACGCACGTAGTTCAGGGGTAAAGTCCATAGTTCCTGGATAAAGTTCATGCAGGTTGAAAAACGCCTACTAAAACCAAACTCCAACAGTTATTTCTTTTTGTAGAATCTCAGTTACTGCTCAACCACTATGTTTATTTCTCACACTGAGACTGACATCTTGTATACTGCGACAACACAACATGTTAGTACCACACATTGACAGGAAAGAGGCTGATCAAGGCAGCAGTGGACAAGAATCTCCATATAAAATAACTGTTGCGGTCGATGTGCTGTGGTGGCTTTGAAGAGAGCGTTATAACATCTGTTTCTGGCTTTAGAAAAGCATCTTATTCAGTGACAGAAAGCTCTTTATCTGCGGGGTTCCTTTTTGTAATCTTGTCAGCCACGTACAATAACAAGCCTGAGCTGTCAGAGGCAAAAAGAAGTACTTACATGTTATGTAAAAACAGACTCCACTGTTAAAAATGAGCAGAATTACCCATAAAACATCACTTTACGCATTATTGCAGCATAACAACCACTTTAGCTGTGGATATAGATCTTTGTGTCCATTCTCGTCATTTTAATGAGACAATAACTGTAAGAGAGGTTGAAGTGAGACAGATGATCATCAGTAAGAAAACCTATTTAAAAGCACATCATCCAGCAGTGTGCTACATTAAAATCTGTCCAATCTTCCTCGCTCTCAGCGCTGCTCTCATCTCTCCAGCATCATTTATCTCAGGACGTTTCAGCCTTTGAATATAAAGCACCAGCTCAGCTCTGAGCCACAGCACTTATTGAACATCACAGTGTGAAGCCATTAGAGAGGAATGGGTCCATACATGCTTACTTTAACGATAATGTGATACCTTATTGATCCCACTGGAAGGAAACTGTCCTTCAGCTGGCCTTCCTCCACATGCAGGTCAGAGGTCTGTGTCAGCAACAGAGAACATCTGAAACTGTTAAAGCTTCATCTCTCTCACCACAAAACACAGATGTTATTATTCAAGGAAGACTTTGGCACCAGCCGTCAGGGCCTGTGTCTACTACCAGCATCTTTTTGTACAAGCACCGCCTGTCCTCTACACTGAAGCACTGCAGTTTGATGGTTATAGTGCTCGGCATCCTGCACACCAAAACATCCTCAGCCTCAGCAGTTCTTTTAGCGCTCAGTCGCAGCACACAGCAGGAAACAGCTCAACTTTTGGAACACTGCCACACTCATCAGAGTCCCTTCTTCATCGCCAACCAATCAAAGTCATGAAGGGGCGGGACTTGCAGTATCAACAAGAACAGAGTAGAAACAGTTTCCAGGACATGATTTCTTACCTGTATTTTGACTCTTTATGTTTGTTTATACAGTCTCTTTTTCTGCATGTTTGTTTATATTTTGGCCTGAGTGTGTAGGATGATCAAAAGCAAAGTGAGAAATAATGTCCCCTTGGTTTTTAGATTAGGAAAGTATCTTTTCTTCTTATTTTTACTCTTTGCCTGCTCCTCCAGCAGTCATGATCATCAATATGATAGATTAGGGTGAGCATGTAATGATTATCTCTCTCTCAAAGACTTAACTTGAAATTAGAAATATTTGTCACATCACAGAAACATCAGAACAAGGCTAATTCAGTGTCTGATCTCTGCTGCAGAGGATTTTTATCTGCAGCGACCCGAACGTGTGTGCTGAGTGTTTTATTTCTCAACTCTTAAAGGTGATCTGGAGTAAAATGATCCGTTTGGAGTCAAAAATAGCTCAAAAATCAATAATTTATCTGAAGGCTAGTGATGGATAAATATTACATGGAATCAATGTCTATAAAAAGACGAGCCAGGGTTTGATGCATTTAGAAAGAAATGTGAAATATGGAGGGTAAAGAGGGATTTAGGAGAGAGAGAGAGAGAGAGAGAGGTTTTATATGTGAAGTACTCATCCATGTCACGGTGTCCTTCAGAGGGTCCTTCAGTCCCACATCATGTTTTATTCAGCGTGCTGAGTCAGCATGCAGATCATCAAACACTGGCAGCTCTGGTCCAAAGGTCATCGCAGTGAAGGAGCGTTTCAAATATTCTTTATTATGTAGAGAGAAAACACAGGTATGTTATCATTCACAGATCATTAACGTAGAGACCTGTTCCCTCCCTTTAAAACTTTTAAGTTTTTATTCATATTATTTTTTATTAAAAGTCTATAAGTACAGGATTAGATTAATAAGACAGAAAGTGATATGAAATATGCATCAACACTGCTGCTTTTGCATCATATGTTTATGGTATTATTCAGCGGTCTGTTATATCTGTGTAGAAGACCGCTGCTACAGACAGCTCTGTGCAGAAAAATACAAAGTTAATTTACATTAAACTTACAAACTTTGTTTGTTTTACACAATTAACCAAACGAAGCGAAAGACTCCTCACCTTTCATCAAATAGAATGGATTAACATGAGCCTTGTCAAGAGTTCATTTGTAGAATGACTTGCCTTCTTAATGTGTTTGAGACCATCAGTTGTGTTGTTCAGAGATAGGGTTAGTACACAATGGATAACCCTATTTGACTACTGTTGTAATCCAGATTATGGCAAAACCAGATTATTTCATAGTTTTGATGTCTTCAGTATTAATCTACAATGTTGAAAATAATTAAAATAAATAAAACACATTGAATCTGAAGGTGTTATATTTTTGGGCTTTTTGCCTTTATTTGATAGGACAGCTGAAGAGGAACAGGAAATGTGGGGAGTAGAGAGTGGGGACAAGACATGCAGGAGATGGTCGTGGCCGGGAATTGAACCGGCGATGTCTGCGACGAGGGCTGTAGCCTCTGTATGTGGGACGCTTAGACCGCTAGGCCACCAGTGCCCCTAAACATATTTTTATAGCAACAAAAAATATACTTTAAAATTCTCCCAGTAACACAAAATAACAGCACTTGGCGAAGGTGAAACACCAAAAGTAGAAATAAAAGTGCTACGCTTTTTAAAATTGTTTCTCTTATTCTATTATTCCTTTTGCTGACATTTATTTCAGTTTGTCGACACAGGAGGCAGGAAACCTCAATGCGGTTCTGCAGGGACTCATGCTGTCCTGCTCACCCTCTGTCACTAAACCAATCATGGACATGAGTTAAATGTGAATTATAACGGATGGGTAGGCTTGTCTTTAGAAGGCTACAGAGTTAAAGGTTGCAATGGATGCAGTTCCAAAAGTAAAATATAACTATCTTATAATTTCTAAATCAAAAAGATAATTTCTCATGTCAACTTCTTGTGTCAAATCACAAAGTGTGCTCTAAAATACAGGATCCTGGTCATTCTACCACATTAACGCTTCATGTTGAGCATCGTCCTCATGCATGGTTCATTTTTGCTTTCATAATAAGACTGCTGTATTTATCCCTGAAGTGAATCAAACCATTGAGGGCCAAAAGAAAACCAGGTCAGTAAAAAGAAAAGGAGCAGAGCTTCTACTTTCAATAACTAAACAAAGGGGAGTCTCATCTTATGGTGCTTTGGATGTTAGTTCAATTATTAATTAACGGCTCACAGCTCTGTTTTTTAATAACATGTTGCATAAATGCTGTTGGTGATTATTGTGTCCATTCAATTCCCTTTAAAAGTAATTAGAAGCTTAGAGAATGAATGGATGAGAGAGAAAAGCTGCACAAGACAGACCTGACAGAAATGTCTAAAAACACTCAGTTAGATGTTTCTACCCTCCAATAGACATTTGGAGCACTTCAGAGGATGCAGATTCATGCAGGTGAATGCTCACAGGGTCGGGGGCAATCAGGTGGAGAGGTGAAACTAAAAACCAAGCATCTTGAGCTGGATGAAAAAATGACCCCTGTCTCTTTTTTAGGAAAGCTCCTCTCAAGAGTAAAGAGATCTGATGTGAGCAGTCAGCCAGCTGTGATGAAGCAGAGACAGACAGTATGGACATTTTCTCCTCGCCTGTGATATCATTTCTAAATATGGTCACATTGCTTCTTTATATGCAGGCATTTACATATCCTAAATACCCCCTTGGCGTTGCATTTTCAAATCAAATGTATGCACATTTATACTGTGCTTGTGGTGAGAATGATAAACTCTCTGCGTGTTACGTTAAGAATCTACTCCTGACCTGAATTAAAGGAATAAGCTGCTTAGCGGGACATTTAGATGCAAAACATTAGACAAAGTGATGCAGAAACAGTGATAATAGAAGTAAAAAAACAAAACTGCTCTATTAAATGCAGAGTTGTTTTTTTCTCTGCAGACTAATATTCAGAGACAGACCTCAGATTTCTCCTCTGCACGAATCAGCTCATGCAGAGAAAAGTTTGTGGGCTGTAAACAGAACATTTGCACGCAATGTCTCCCTGTTGGGAAAAACTGGCCTCTCCGAGTGGCCCCTTATATTCCTGCTGCTGGTAGTAACCTCACTCTGTCCTTAAGAAATAAACAGGGTGCAGCTCCTGAAGAGTCGTTTTGAATTTCATATATTAGTAGCACTTTTGCATAATCAGCAGAGCATCACCCCGTCTTTTGCTAGTCCCAGTTTGAGGTATTTTAGTATATTCTGTTGTTACGATGTCGCCTGTCTGTCCTTGCACAGATGCATTCTTGTAAACAGAATAAGTTTAACATGATAAATAATAGAAACGTTACATTCGCAGTGCTGTTCTCCCGGTGGAGCACAAATCCAATTAGATTTTGTAGCACCTTGCTGCATACATTAGAATATTAATAAGAAGGAAAGTTCATTCTCTTCCGTGTCCTCCCTCTGACTTCTTCTGGATTCTTTAAGATATGGAGGTCATTTCATCCTTCCATGCGCGTGTTTCCCAAAAAGACAAATAGAGAAGATCTGTTGGTGTTGTTTATCACATTTTTGTCTTCTCCCTGCTGTTCTCTGTTCTGTCGTTTCAAGCAGCGATCGATCATTTCTTTCCCCACAGCTCTTTTCATTCTGCTCCTCCTCTCCTCTTCCCTGCTGTCTTTCTCTGCTTCTTCTTTATCCTTGTCACTTTTCAGTTGTTCCCCTCCATCTCTCTCTCTCCCGAGGTGGTCGCCCTCTATGACAGAACCTGGTGATTACACTCTGGTTCTCCTCTCATGGCCTCTCTGCTGTAATAATACTCAGGAAAGCTGAGTGTGTCTGAGTGTGTGTGTGTGTGTGTGTGTGTGTGTGTGTGTGTGTGTGTGTGTGTGTGAGGTGAGTATTTCCACCTCCTGGTTGATTCAGAACACGTCTGTGGGTCTGAAGTCTCTGTTTTGATGCAGAAATGTTGCAGAAACGTTCACCCTCTGCCACAGTTAGAACCCAAAGAACAACATGTTTTGCTTGAAGTGCTTCTGATTAGTGATTTGTCAGTTTCAGGGTCAGTGTCATTAAATACGAATGAAGTATTTCCAGTGGCCTTGTGTGGGTAAATGTCCCTCTGACAGTAACAGCACACAGCTTTAATCAGCACTAGCTGCAGCCTGTTGGAAATCTCTCATCCTGTGAAGGTTCAGATGGAGATTATAAAACCAGCTTGTTCTGTGTGGACTTCTTTCCTCTGCTGCTAAACTGTAAGGCAGACATGTGGAGAACAATTTTCAAATCCTCAGAACCATGTCTCCTACAGGTGGACTTCATGTGTGCACTTGTAAGAGCTACTTTTTCTTTTATCTGCAGTTGAGATCAGCTTTAAAGGCTGGTGGAGTCCCCTTACCAGGTCCTCTCACAGAACACCCATTTCAGAAAGAATTACATAGCACAAGAGGCACAAGTGGTTTAGTGTCTAAAATGTATCAGTTTATGTTAAAGTCTGCATACAGACCCCTGTCATTAGATGGTTTATGGAGGGCAGATATCCTGGATATATCCTAGCTTTTGATTGTGACAAAGTCTGGGCAAATATTATATCGACATCTAGAAACCCAGACAATCAGCAAATATATTACAACTTTGTTCATAGAGTTTATTTAACACCAAGGAAGCTTTGTTCAATGAAAGTGATCTCTGACCCAACCTGCACTTTGTGCTCTGAGAACGCCTCCGGTACTTTTGCTCACATGTTTTGGGAATGCCGTCCGATGGCCAGTTTTTGGGGGATGGTTGCCCCCAATCTATCTGAGATGTTTGATATCAATTTAACTCTTTTTTCGCCTGCTACACTTGTATTTAATGATCTTGCTAATACAGGCTTAACAATTAATAAAAAAAAGGTGAAACTAGCTGGTCTCACAGCAGCGAAAAAGCTTATTGCAACGCGTTGGAAACCCCTGCACATACTTTCTTTTGGGTTTGGGATTAATTTCTTTATTATTATTATTGATTAATATTGGTTTATTATTATTATGATGTTTTGTTTTGTTTTTTCTCCCCTTCCTTATTTATAAGTAAGAGTATGAGCTTATAAACAGGGTCACTTTGGGTCCAGGTTTAAAAAAGGACAGTGTACAGTTTAACGTGTTTGTCAGGATTAAGGATGCCAATTTGGAAAGGGGACAATCCCAGAAAATCTGAGACCGCTTTTCATCGTATGAACAGCAAAAACATACACCTAAACTCAGTGGAGAGGTTCAAGGTGTCTAAGACACATTTTATTATCAATCATCAATCAATCAATCTTTATTTATATAGCACCAAATCACAACAAATGTTATCTGAAGACTCTTTCCAAACAGAGCAGGTCTCAACCGTACTCTATGTTCTATTATTAACAAAGACCCAACATCAAGACAGGATAAGATCCAGTCCCATCTTACAGACAGGACTCAGTCTGATCTCATCTTAATCCACCATGAGCAGAGCACTTTGCAGCATTTAGTAAGTTACAGTGGCAAGGACAAACTTCCTTTAACAGGCAGAAACCTCCAGCAGAACCAGACTCATGTTAGACAGCCAGATGTCGAGTCTGATTATAAGGCTGCATGATTTGTGGACGGACCTTTCTTTCAGCCGGTGAATGTTTTGGATGTCTTGAAGAAGCTCTGTGATCATGGAGTTTGGTGAGAAGAGAGAGAGACTTTGTGGGAAGAGATTGATTTTTACAGACAGATTTTCGTTCTCACATTTGGTGGATCTATGGCTCAGAGTCTTTTTCTGTTTTCTAACACACAGCTGGATCATTACACCCCATTGACTCTCTCTCTCTCTTTCTCATCTTGTCTTTCTTTCAGTTGCTTTGTGTTTCACTTTCCCTCACTTATTTTCTTTTTTTTTTCAGTGCAAGATGTGTCTCCATCTTTCCTTTCTTTCCTGCAGTGATCTCTTTCTCCTCTCTGTAGTCATTGCTTTATCACTTCTCCTTCACTCATCCTCCCTCTCTCTTTCTCTCTCTCCTCCATCCGTCCCACAAACAGCATGTCCACTGCGCTCAGTGAGGAGCAGAACCAAAGAATTCAATCATCCAACTTTTATTTCCCTCAGCGGTCTTTGTGTAACTGTATCAGCCCTGTTTTTTTTCTCTTTTTCAGCCGACTACATTTCATTACAGTTGCTCTCCAACAAAGCGTGTGTGAATTGGGATTGACCTCGTGCTCTCCTGCCTTTGTCTGGCAGAGAGATTATGAAGCCATTTCACATTTCAATTTCACTCATCAAATCCCTACTCTCAGCTGGATGAAGCTCTCAGTTTCTCTTTCTCACACACACACACACACACACACACACACACACACACACACACACACACACACACACACACACAGTGCACAGACACACACACACATACACACACACACACACACACACACACACACAGTGCACAGACACACACACAGGTTTTATACACACTATAGCTTCACAGACTGGAGGAGCTGCAGTGCTGTGGTCACAGTTTTATCCTGACAGAGCGAGGTCAGACATCAGGACAGAGTTTGATCCCTGCTGGATGATATCAGACATAAAGTTCAGTGAGTTGAGATGATCAGAACATGGAGAACCACCAATATTTAAAAGTAATAATAATAATGATGATAAGTAGCTTTAAGGCTTCAGGGTTTCACTTTGATGGCTAGAATAATATGACAAACAACTGTTCATAGATGTATCGCTTCATTTACATGTTCTTTTATTGAGTTGAATACACGACCATGGGAATATTAATCAGATTGTTTGCATTGAGCAATATATAAAGAATCTACCAGTTCGTTAATGTTTATATTTTAATGGTGATAGCCTTGAGGGATGTCTTGTACATCCCCCTGAAATGTGTTGAAGATAATATAACCTCCTCATGTGTGCATTAGTTAAAGAATGCTTTCATTTTTACTGCATGTTTATGACTGGAGACATTTTTGTAAAACTTAAGCATTTGCAAAAAGTTGGTAAAAGTTTAAGGTAGGGGGATTAGCCTAATGGTTAAATTGTGCGCCCCATATACAGAGGCTGTAGTCCTTCAGTTGGCGGAGATTCAGTTCCAACCTGCAGACCTTTACAGTGTATCATTCCCACGCGGCAACCTCCGGTCTCAAAATGTAAAGCCCATGCAGAAGTTCTAAAAACTGCAGTTCATCGAGTGTCCACTTGAGGTTGGCTGCAGAAACACCGGAAACCACATACACAAGCGCGTGCCCCATATACAGAGGCTATAGTCCTCGTCGCAGCGGTCGCAGGTTGAATTCCATTCTCGACTATTTACTGCATGTCCTCCCCCACTCTCTACTCCCAACATTTCCTGTCTATCTTCAGCGGTCCTATCCTTTAAAGGCAAAAATGCCCCCCTCCAAAAGACCCCCCCAAAAAACAACCCAAAAAACAGTTTAGGTTTGAATAGCTAATTTCTCCTTTGCCACACTGTACTGAGGGTGATTTTCTTTTATAGCTAGTTTTTTTCGAAGATATTAAACTTAAAAGTTTTGCCTGAATACGGACATGCCTGACTTGACTGACAGGTGGAAAAACAAAACAACAGTAAGAATATAAGTAGTTCAAATAAATACATAAAAAAGGTTAAGGATAAAAGTCGAAGATAGAATAAAACCACTAAAAATATCACTAAAACTGAGTAGACAAATATTAAAAAACAAATGAAATAATAGAACAACAACATTAACAAATTATTTATTAAATAAATAACAAACAACATAAAATAAATCAGGCATTAGAAACATGTACGTTGTTTCATCTCCCAAAAAGCAGTGGATAGATACATTAACTCTGCAATTTGCCTTTTTAGATGCATTTTATTTTCTGGTATGATTATATCTTACATGACTACATTGTAATGTGTCGATTATTGCAGTATCACTATCGTGATTATCATTATCATGCATCACGTATCACATATCCTGTATCATGACATCCCACCTTCCCTCAAACCCAGCACAGTCACAGCGTACGTCATGTCTGTGGACTCATTACAGCTCTGAGGTAGCGTTGCAGGCTCAATGAACTCTGTGGTTTGAATGTTGAAGAACACTTTTGGCTGCAGTCCAGTTGTGCAAAGATTATTTCACCAACTGTTGAGGTTTGTGCTTCCTGTGTGTTTGATATGAAATAAATCCTCTCTGCCTGCTCGTCTGCCAACAGTGTTCGAAAAGCATCATTGATTACTTGATGCTCCCACCTTTTAACCTTCCCGTCTTCTCTCAACCAACACCGTGGTATAATTTATCTGCCCTTCTGCTGCTCGTCATAAGTTATTCATGAATTCAGCTTACTGTTCCAGGAATAACTTTTATATATCACGTTAGTATAACTTACAAAACTGTATCAGTAAGTGATGTAAGTGCTACTGGTTCAAGTGGAGAGAGCCGGCAGCTACAAAGACTCTATAGAGAGGAGTAAAGGCCAGCTCAGGGTTTAAACGGCCATATGTCTCCTAACCCACTTTCAACTATTCCCCCTCCACCACACACACACACACACACACACACACACATGCGCCCACAGATTAACATGTTTCTGGGCTTTGGTAATAATAACTAGTGAAATGAGAGGGAGAGAAATGTACAATAAAATATGATCACAGCAGAGTGTTATTCAAATCAGAGGATGGGGAGATGCCTGTTTCATTTCACATAAATGTCATCAGATTACAGATTCCTTATATTGAACAGGAGACTGAATTTTCTTTCACACTGGAAATAACCAACAAAAATGCAACAAAAAGAAAGACTGTAGTGAAAGCTTGACTTCAGACTCTCCTCTTCTTCCTCCTGAAGCCTTCATCAGGCCTCAGTTACAGTTTGAAGCTCTCCATCTTCAGCCTGTGGTACTGTTCCTAACCCAGGCCAGCTGACTGTCATGAACATCATAATCCTAACTATGTGATTGGCTGCATTTGAACCCTCTTAACTCTGCCCTCTCAAACCCTGTGCTCCAATCACAGCTGAGGAAGAGGCTGACCTGCAGTCCCCTGACCCTGAAAATCAGTTCAAGCAGCTCAGTGAGTGATGCTTCCATCAGGATGAGCTGTTGCTCTGTGTCTGTCTCTCAGCAGTAAATGTGTCACTGTATGAAGACCAGATTTTCAGGAGCTGAAAATGGTCATGCACACTCAGCAGAATTTTTAAAAACTGCAAGCTTTGCGTGACACGGATCATAAAAATGAAAACAAAAGCAGACAGAATATCTGAGTTCACTCTTTCATTCCAGTAATGCTTCTCTTTATCTTCTTTGTTGAAATAACTGCTCACTATTTCAGGATTAAAACTTTCAGATTATCATAACATGAGAGTGTCAACCCTTTAAAAGAAGCTCACACAGGCACCTGACGGAGGTCTGGTTTCATAGTGAATCTAACATTTTGCATTCTTCAATTTCCTGCACAAAGTCGCTGCTTTTATCAGTCATTCTGGTTGACTGACTCACATCAGGTTTTATCTCAAGTTGTAAAGGTTATTGGGACGTGGAGGTTTGAAATTACTCAGAGAAATGCTTTCACAGTTAGAGATATGTAATGAGATAAGATGAATACACTCTGGTGGACTCTGCAGGGTTCAGAGGGTTCAGAGGAGACGCTGGAGTCTAGTGTTCCCTTGTCACACTGACTCTGCTTACAAATCTGTTTTGGGGGAAATAAAGGCTCTGACGTGAAACTCCTTTTCTATAAATGTAGTTTGCTCTCATTTTAAAGGTCCCTGTCAGTTCTTACACTTGGATGCTGATGGCCAAAGACCCCCTCTGCTCTTCGTAGTTTGTTCTTCCACAGTTTGACCTCGGCAGTCAGAGAGCTCCCCTCCTCTTACAGCACCCAGTCCGTCAGTCTGATGAGAGTAAATGACCGCCTTGCAGTCAGCTTCATGTTAGCTACACTGAACAGATATGATTATGAGAAACGACACCAGATCTTACTGTATAATGCGGGGCGCTCTGCTGGCCTCTGTGGGCTCAGTCGGGCTCAGTTAATGTACAAACAGACTGTTAACGTTCCCGGCCCCGGGCGAGGCGCGGCATTTTGGCTGCCTGTCTGTTTCTGTTGAGAGGATTAATGTTTTTTCCGTTTTACCCCGTGGTGGCAGCTGTGTGGGAGGGGGGCAGAACAGCAGGGGAGAGTCAGACGTGGAAGTGTTATTGTGGTTGTTTACTCGTGTCAATGCTTCATTTTCTCTGCTTTCCAATTTTCTTTGACGCTGTTTTCATTTGGTGGTCTTTAATGCCCGGCTAAGACTATGACTCCTAAACGATTCTAACATCTGATTGCTACTCCAGGATATGATTTCATGATTGTACAGTGTGAATCGGAGATAGGGAGACAGTTGGAAATCCACACACAGAAGAGATGATTGAAATCTGTGATATGAGAATGAATCACAGGAGGCAGGGAGGTCTTCAGTATACAAAGACGAGACGAGAGGGTTTGGTTGGATTTACGTGAATGCTGAAGGAGGTTCAGTGAAGCTGTGCTCTTGCTCCTTAACGTCTCCATTTCTCCTTCTTTCTCTTTCTTCCTGCTTTTATCAGCGCTCTTCGAGCCTGATGCTTTCTTGTATCCACTCTCCGCACTTCAACATCTGACATACAGAGCTCTCTGTTTTGATCTGCAGGACATTCACTTAGCTCAATTACTTCAACCCAACCTCACATGTCTGGTCAAACCCTGCAGTCCACTCTTCTCCGTCTCGAATGGACTGCACTCACAGAGCCTCTTTCTTCTTATTCAACAGGCTGTTCTTATTTGCTGCCATGTATTAACCACATCATTTGGAAACATCCCTGCTAATTCTAGAGGCTCAGAGCAACTTTATCAGCCTTTCAGCATGTGAGAGTCAGGTGACGAAGCAGAGAGGGTGACTGAGTCTGGCAGGGTTGGCAGTGGACGGGGCTACACCAGCCGGTCCTTACTCTGCAGACTCTGGCACCAATAACACCACCATGCTGCAAGTCTACACCCATTATGGGGATTATTTTGGCTTCATTTTTGTGAATGGGAGAAGGTGGGGGTGTGTCATCCATCTTTAAGAAGGTTTCAGTCATTTGCAGGACACCGCAGAAATAATTAAATCAAACAATCTTTATTTGTATAGCGCCAAATCAAAACAAATGTTATCTGAAGATTCTTTACAAATAGAGCAGGTCTAGACCGTACTATGTTCTATTATTAACAAAGACCCAGCATCAAGACAGGATAAGATCCAGTCCCATCTTACAGACAGGACTCAGTCTGATCTCATGTTAATCCACCATGAGCAGAGCACTTTGCAGCATTTAGTAAGTTACAATGGAAATGACAAACTTCCTTTAACAGGCAGAAACCTCCAGCAGGACCAGACTCATGTTAGACACACATCTGCTGAGACCGAGTTGGAGAAAGGGATAGAGGGAGATGAAGAGAGAGAGAGATGATAGTGGTGAGATGGATAGTAGTAGTTGTAGCAGCTAGAGTCTCGGGAGCCCAGGGACTCCAGAAAGGTCTATGGTTAGTAACTTTAATGGGACAGGAAGCGTTAAAGTAAGTGATACGCAGACAGAGGAGAAAGAGGGGATCCCAGTGCGTCAGTTCCCCCCGGCAGTCTAAGCCTATAGCAGCATAACTAAGAGCTGGTTCAAACCTGAGCCAGCTCTAACTATAAGCTTTATCAACAAGGAAAGCCTGAAGCCTACTAATAAAAGTAGAGAGGGTGTCTGCCTCCTGGACCCTGACTGGTAGACGATTCCAAAGGAGAGGTGCCTCGTTCAGGTGAAGTTTTGTGCCGAATGGAGGCTGCAATCTGTGTCCTGAGGAATTTTTGACAGAGGGAGTGATGGAGGGCTGTGAGGGAGCGGAGACCTCAGGTCCATGATGTATGTAGAGGATAAACTCCTGCCTCTCTGCCCGTCAAAATCATAACCCTTATTTTGAAAGTTGAACCTTCAGTGAAGTTTGACTTCTACAGTTTCGTGTCTCATAAAAACCTTAGAAGCATTGATCCCTCTGACTTCTATATGTCCTCCCGTCTCTGCTCTTTTTTCTCTTCTTTGTCGAGCGTTTTCTTCTGAACAGAGACCGTGTGCAGCTTTTAACCCTCTCCCTCTGACTTTCTCTCACTCCTCTAAATTTCCCCTCGTCTCATGACACATCCTTCCTGATATATCCCTCCTCTCTCTTCTCTCTTCCTCCCCTTCATCGCTCACTCTCTCGTCCCGATGGCATCTAATTCTCTGGTGATATCATCTCTGTATATCAGGTTTCATGGGCCTTTACATGAGTGTCTCCCTCTGGTTTCCTCACCCTGACCTCCTTAATCATTTCATCCTGTGCTGTGCTCCTTCTTGTTTCTCTAATACTTCCGGTTTCGAGCTCTAACATCCATCACTCCTTGTAAAGCCCAGGAAACATGTCCCTCTTTTCTTTTCAATCAAATCCCTCCCTCATGCGCTTGTTCTTTGGTATTTTCTGTTGTGTAATGTGGATTTATTAGCCCAGTGTTGTCTGTTTCTCATCCTTTATCCCTTGTTCTCTTGTCTTTTGTCTTGTTCGAAGAATCACTGACTCATTGCTCGTGTTTAGAAACATATTTCCCGTATTCTTGTTTCTGTTATTTCTTTTTTTATGTCCACAATTGATCTCTCTGAGTCATATAAATCACTCTATTTTAATTGATCACCTCCCCCAGCTCTCATCCATCCCTCCTCTCCTCTTCTGACATTCGTCCATCTGTCTTCTCTTCCTCCACGCCTGATATTTGAAATCCATCTGCTGAATTTTTTTATCGCCAAGAGACGAAGAGAAAACAGGAAGAGTTTGACCCATCAGAGAAAAGATGTAGAGTTCTGATGTTTATGTTCATGAGTAATGTTTCCAGACTGAAATAAACCCGCAGGAAAGCAAACAGCCCGTTTATTTATCCACGTCTCCGTCATTGTTTGTCCCGCATTCACGGTGACTTGTATCCTTGGGGGAGCTGACTGTGGTGTGTGTCTGTGTTTGTGTGTGTGTGTGTGTGTGTGTATGTGTATTTCTTTTATACACCCACATATTCAGAAGAAGAGAAATTCAGAAACAGATTCACAGAGAGAGAGAAGTTGACACAGAGAAACAGATGCTCCAACACACACTCTCATAACGCACCATGATGCCCACTGCTTCAAAGATGCTCACTGGCATGCTGTTGACCAGGATAACCCAGCTTTGTGTCAGTGTGTGTGTGTGTGTGTGTGTGTGTGTGTGCGCGCTCTGCAGCAGGCACAGTGTGTGTGTGGGAGTGGAGGGTTTATTTGTGCATAAATTAGTGGTATGTAATAAAAGTTGAAGGTTGTAATGATGTTTTATATGCGAGCTAATGCCCCGAGAGTCTGAATACCCTGCTGTAAATTATACCAGATTAAGCTCTAATGACCCACTTATATCAAATTCTTACATGTTGTGATATTCAATAAGGGTTCAGTCTCATGAATAAAGTGCCACAAGTTCAGACCGAGAAGCAATTTGCCCTGTAGAAACAAGAAATCTGACGAAATCTGAGTGAGTGAGTGAGTGAGCGGAGGAGTTTGTTCAAGTCAGCTCTACTTTATATGTTTTGTAAAGTTAATCTGATTTTGATCCTCATTTCCCTGTCGACTGTGACAATAACCTTGTCTCTGATGGCTGAAGATGGCAGCAGAATCTTCAGGTGGTTCTGTGCGTGCACACTTTCAGGCACCAAAACCAGAACATTGAAGAGCAGTTGTATTAAAAGACTGAAGATAAGATCTGAAGCCTTGAGTCTGACATCGCCATCTTTGTTCTCTGGAGTCTCTCACATTTGTAGAAAGGGGGAGACGTGCAAACAGTGTTGCAAACTTAGCGACTTTGCAAGTTTTTAGACCCCTCTAGCCACTTTTTTTTTAAAAAAGCGACTAGTGACAAATCTAGCAACTTTTTCTGGTGTTTAAAGGAGACTTTTGGAGACTGACGTGAAAGCATGTATCTGTCTTATTCTTCTCAACGAGCAGTGGATGCTACTGTGAGTCCCTCCTAGCTGCCTTCAGAGCAGGAGGCGTACACATGTACGAAGACACAGCTGGCTGATCCAGTCTCTTTTTGGTCCATTTAGATAGTTAATGTAGATTGTATACAATAAACATCCTGAAAATGTAATGGTTGAAAAATGTAATGTTTTACTTTGGTTTGTTGTAGGCTCCTAAGTGTATAAACATATTTAGGGTGTTTTTTTAACCTATTTTTGTCTCTCCCTCAACGTTACACATCTCTCCTACAGCGTCCATTACAATTTTAATTATGAAAATTAGGGGCGATGAAGTCATTTAGCGGCTTCTAGCGACTTTTAGGACAGCCAATGTCTACTTTCCTCGCTGAGGAGTTGGTAACATTGCATGCAAACCTATTTCTCTGTCCATGCTGCAGCCTGGGAGGCAAAACACAGGGCTCCAAAGCACCTTCCATACCACTCTTTGGAAGCTGTTAGATTCCTGCATCAATCCTGAATTATTATCTGAATGTGATTCAGACTGGTGCATGAACTTCTCAATCAAATTTAAGGAAACCTAACCCAAACACTGAGACTGATGGGGACACATTTCTGTTTTTGATCTGTTAATGAGTGGAATAGTCCTCCCTTACCAATCAATAGCTACAGCACTGCTTTCCTCCACAGCAATGAGAAAGTGCTCATTTGGAAACTTCTCAGGATACTTTATTAAGAAGCGTGTAAATGGAAGACAAGAAAGTTAGATAAATGAGAAATCCAAGTGTGCTCCCTCTGACTCTTAACGTTAGCATCTTTACCTGAAATTAAACGTCAGGTACCTGAACTCAGCACGGTTAAAGGCTGATGTTGTTAGTGTGCAGGCCAGCTTTGACTTTCCATTCTCATTTGTGTTACAATAGGACTGAAGGGAGGCAGAGTCGATCCAGTCCACCTTGGTTGATCCTAAATCCTTTCATCTGCACCCACTGTGGTGGCTGTATTAACCAATCATCCTCTGTTGGTTTGTTACAGCAAATTGCATTCATCATATCCTAGATTCTTCATCTCTGATTCTGCTGCCTGTTAACCATCAGTGAGGTCACAGGATCAGGGAAATGTTCACGTTCATCCTTTTAGAGGTGAAGCTAGTTTGAAGGATAAACTGTCAAAAAACACTTTAGCAAAACGAGAGGTGGACAGGTTCTCTGAGACATTTTATCCTCATTGTAGAGCTGGGCGATATTGACAAAAATGTTATCACTATAATATTTTTCATATCAGTCGATATCGATAATTTTCAAAATAAATATCAAATCATTCTTTCAGATCATTTTAAAGGAAGATTTTTGAGTGAAAGTTGAAGAAACCAGACAGTTTGTTAGTTTGTATCTGGGATTTAGTAGTCTGGTAAATAACCAAAATATCTTAACTAATGAAGCTTATTGGTCCTTCTTGTGGAACAGTTTTTACTCTACTTTGAGCTGGTAGGTTTTGCGGTTTCTTCAGTGTCACTGTCGCTCGTTTCACCTGTGTTTGCAAATGTCCAAACATTGTTAAGCCCCGCCTACCTCTTACCATGCGAAATGATTGGCTGTTCCATGCCGACTTCAGTTTAATGTTGGGTGGGAACTAAATTTTAAGACACACTAGCGCCCCCTCCCCTTCCAGTGGTTGTGGGATGTAACTACAGGTTATATCAACGTTTTATCGTACATTTGTTATATTTATATTGAGAAAAATTATATTGTGGTATTTATCGTTATTGATTTATCGCCCAGCCCTACATCATTGATTATAAAAACATGAGGTTTTTTCCTGCCTGTTGTACGTTCATGTCCACTGCCTCTCTGACAAACAGGCCTGATCATTAGATGCAGCAGAGGTTAGTGATCTGTTTTTTCAAACAAAGACTGAAATGTTGGCTTCTGTCTTTGAGTCAGAGGAGAATTGAGTGAAGGCAGATTTTTGGGCTCTGCAGACATGATGTTTACAGGAGGGATCATATGGAGTGTAACGTAAGAGGTTTCAAACACATCTGATGTCTTAAAGCAGAAACTCCTCTTCCTCAGCTGATTCTTCACATTCTCTCAGAGCTGTATTATACTCTCTGTACACGAGCCTGCAGCTGTGTGTGTTTGTATGTTTGTATGTTTGTGTGTGCGTCAGCACCCACAGCTATTTATTGCAAAGCTGCAGTCTGTTGTGAATTAGTGACAGTGAATGGGCAGATATCAACATCTGTCTCTCTCAGCTAATTACATGAAGTATGAGGAGGAAGGGGGTGTGGAGGTGCACACAGTTTGGAGGATGATGTTTTCTCTGAGTCTTTCAAACATCATAAAGTGTTGAAAATGTGTACTCTAGTATCATCTGCAGACTTGCAGGTAACTATTGTTACACTTCTACCTAAAGCAGTAACTGTACATTGTTAATGTTGAATGCTTCTTCGCCTGTAGATGATTTTTTTTCGGTTACAGGGTGGATTTAAAGTAGCCGTGTCTGAGTTTCAGATGCATATGAAGGAGGAGAGAGAGAAGGATCAGTCCTGCTTCAGGTTGGTTTGTTAGTTTATACTCGAGGCAAGCTGACCCCGAGCAACCCAACCAAGGATGTGCTGCCGAACATGATGAACAGCTTATTGATTGTTTCTCCTGGAACATTCAGTTTGAAAATGCAGAAACAAGGACATTGACCACCTCAGGTAGATTTTGATAAGAGACTAGGAGGCAGTGTGTTCAACTAACTCATGAAGCTGGTGTTAACTTGAACTGTGTATGTATGAGAGCAGAGGAGAAGGTCTAACAGCGCTGCCTGAGTTCACCTTAGAGGAGCTGTCCATTCAGCACCACAGAAAACACCTAGCACAGTCAGAATGAAAAACTTAAAGTGTTAGACCATAACTTTGTTACTTTCACCATCATGTAGACTGTCAGTCATTTGTTTTTTGTAAATTAAAGGGTATGTAGCAATATCAAAATCTTTCAATATAATAATCTTGATATCAAGTCCATGGATTTACAGTATATATAAAAAAAGACAAATAAAGACTTGAAAACAAGCTATTTACTAAACAATGATTGCACACTGAGATGAGTCACATTACCTAAATGTCCCTTTTGAAAATAAAATAAAGTAATGAAAAAAATGAAGAAGAAAAATGTAAAATAAAATGAAGTAAATAAAATAATACAAAATAAAGTAAACAAAATAAATGAATGCACCGGCTGGATCTTGTCAACTAAACAAGCTAAGTTATAGTCACAGTAAAACATTTTTTTTCAAACCTTCTCTATTCTACCTTTTTGCTTTGAAGGCCTGGTTTTATTTTTTAGGTGCAAAAAAACCCAAAATAAGTCAGTTTAAAAAGAAACATCCAGTCTTTCAGTTTTCACGTCAAGTACAAAAGAAGAGATCTAACAAACCTTCCTCCACCTGAGTTCAGAGGTTTCATAAACTCTGATTTGAGAGCCTTATAAACAAGGAGAGGTTATTGTGTCACTAAAAAATGTCAGCTGCTTTGATAGGTATGGTATTTGACGGTGTAATCCCATCCTGAGGTCACCTGCGGCCCTGCTGAACCGAGTACATGAAGCTGTTCTTTTTGTCACAATAACAGACCTCTGGTCCTCTCAGGAGGAGGGAGTCAGCATGTCCTGGATTCACACCAGACTAAAACCTGTCACTCTGCTCCCTCCAACTCAAAATATTAACAAACCGTTGGCATTGTTGTGAAATGACTTTGGCATTGTGGAGATAAGTGTGTCTGTGGATAAATCTGTGCAGGCCCTGACCTCAAATAACCTGGACTGCAGTTATACAGAACAAACGGCGGCTCTACGGCAGAGACCACGAGGTGACCGAAGAGGGCTAACATTACAGGCAGGAGGTCATAAGTTACATGTGTGACTGCCTGGGAAGAGCAGGGGCGGAGAGATGGAAAGTAATGCTCCATCATCTGCTCCAGTAGAGCTGATCAGTGATCATTAGCTGCAGGCTGGGCCCTCTCACAGCTCCTACACGTGTGTGTGTGTGTGTGTGTGTGTGTGTGTGTGTGTGTGTGTGTGTGTGTGTGTGTGTGTGTGTGTGTGTGTCAGCAAAGACAGATGTTGGGTCACAATCAATTAACACTTTGCACGAAATATATCAGTCTAATGAATTATTGGCAGTGAATGACAATATTTTATTATTATTTATTGTTATGTTGCTCCAAGCCTGCCTTCATTGACTTACTAACAAGCCTTCACATTCCAACACAGTAGGTGTCGATATTCACCCAAATCTTAGCTCCAGTTTTGGTCTCAATCAACTCCAACCCCACCATAGAAGCAGGACAGAAACATTTCTAGTCAAGTTTGTAACTAAAATACATTTCAACAAGTCAAGTCAAAGGGCTTACCACAAAACATCAAAAGCTTCACCACAGACATTTTGAATGATTGATAAACAGCAGCTAAAAAGAAGCTAAGATATAAGACACTCATAAATATTTGGGTAGAAAGAGTAACACTTGTAAAGCTCTGTGTCCTGAAATAACCTGGGTGTTTGTACCCTCACGGTTAAGGACCTGATGATCGGATGTTTTCTTTTACAGTCGTGCTTTTAAAGGTCCGGGCTGTTACATCACAGAAAGGATGTAAACAGAAGTGTCACTAACGGACGGCTCTTTGTCTGCAAATGTCCAAACTTTGATCCAAACAACTTTGTGATTATTAAAGGCTGAGTTGCAAAAAAGGCACAATTTTTATGTTCTTAATTGAGTCATCCTCAAATCAAATGACATCATCCAGAAAAGTTTGAAAGCACTGATGAGTGTCCTGAAACCATCGCTAGACTTCATTCCCCAAAGACTATTAAAGGCTTGATTAAATGCAGTTTCCTTACAGCCATTATTACCTCGATTATCTGGAGCCTGATGGGCCTTCTGTTAAAGATAAATGAGAGGAAGTGTGTGAGCGGCTCTATCCAGTTAAACAGTTGCACTAATCTCCAAAAAGATAATTAGAAGGATAGGACGTTTTACATTTAAATGGATATGAACCCTGGTCAATCTGTGAGTTTTGGGGCAGTTTGGACTTTCCTGGTCTTTAAATTTAAACATCTGATGCTGAATTTATTCAGCGAAATTATTTTCATTGAACAACTGCAGGGGCACGAATGGCCTAGCGGGCTAAGCGCGACCCATAAATAGAGGCTATAGCCCTCAGTGCAGGGGTCACATCATATTCGAATATTCGTTCACTTGGTAAGAAAAAAAAGAGTTACTGCAAATATTTTCTCATTTTAAAAGTTCAATTTTTCATCATTTTTACCGATGCCTGGTTGTAATACGGACGCTCTATAGCCCCCGTCTGGCGGGAATACCGTATTACGTATAGGCACTGATAAAAACAATGAAAAATTTTACTTTTAAAATGAGAAAATATTTGCATTAACTCTTTGATTTTTACTAAGTAAACAAAGTTGCTGCGATTTTCTCCTCTCTGAATCTCACACTACTGCACATGTATTTCCAGAGACTGAGCATGACTGTAAAATGTAAACACACGCCACGCCTAGCCGCGTCACAGAAACACTGACATAAAGATCAAAACCAACACTGACGGAGCCTGCTACTAGCAGCACCTCATCCTGCTGCTGGTTGAGGCGACTGACTCACTCCGACTCTCTGCTCCCCACATTTCCCGCCTCTCTTCAACTATCGTGTCAATAAAGGAGAAAATGCCCCCAAAAAGGAACCTTTAAATTCTGCAGATTGTTACCTTCTCAGTGATTTAGGTCACGTTAGCATTATCCTTGTGATATTAACCAGATAAAGGTGTTTAGCTCATAAAGCTGGCGCCAGCATAGCTCACAGCCCCGCCTCAGACCTAAGACTATGGTCCCAATATTGATGTTATCTGCATTAATTACCGGTGAAATCAGCTCCTATTAAAAACCCACTGAGGACTCGTTTTGAGACTTGTTGTAGCTCCTGTGTTACTCTGTATTCAGTGCAGCAGCTAGAAATAAACAAACATACAGTCGCCCTTATATTCCCCAATGCACTTGGATCATAAAGCCCACCCATGCTTTATCTTAGTAACCATGCCTGAAACTTTTGAATTCTATTAAGAGTCAAACTTGTTTCACACATGCTGAAACATTAATGTTGGCTGTGTTATATTTATGTGCCCCAGTTGTGTATTTAGTACTCAGGCTCCACAACTGAAGCACTTAAACGTAATGAAGTCATTTTTTTAATCACACCTCTGTGAGTGTTGCGCTGGCCGACATGTAACCAGGTCTCCTGAGTCCATCTGAAGGTCTGATGATTTATGTGTGTGCACAGAGCATGCTGGTTTGGTTGCATGTTTTATGAGAAGACAAATCACAACTTGATGAAACTTTGCAAGGATGGCCACCTTCTGTTTACTGTCTTTTAAATTAACCTTGGAAAAAAAAATTAATATGATAAAAAAATAAACAGACACACATGCACCATTGCAGCGATGCATCATTAAAGAGAGAAAAACATTGGAAGATGATTTTACGCCTACATTATTTTCAAGCACTCCTGTTACTTGTCTATTTGTTGAAATGTTGCTGCAGTTGTCTTGCCATTTTCCAGATTTAAATTATGAAAAGTCAGAACACTCAGCTGTGGTTTGCATTGCATTGTGGGACAATGTTGTATGAACTCCAAGCTCAACAGTGAAGCAAATTCACTTTGCATGACGTCAACATGAGATTGAATCGGACAGTTTTAATCTACATAGAGCCGACACATGACTCTCTCCATGCATGACTGTGATAGGCTGAAACATCTGTCAATCAAAGCCTTTCCACATATCTAGGAGCAAAGACTTTAAAAATATATATATAAAAATTGGATGCATGTGGACTCAGACTCTAAACTTCAGCTGTGGTTGATGCAGCTGAAGTCACTCTCTATTACCTCAGAGCTCCTCTTCAGCAGCCTCCTGATTTAAATTCACAACACCTGTCCTCTCTTGGGCACCGCGCGTCCTAATCGTTAGTTACTGAGAATCTCTCCTAGAGCTGTCGGGGTAAAGAGCAAGTTGTGTATTTTTTTTAGCGTTTATCCTATTTATAGCAGGGAGCAGATCTCCAGGCTCCACGTTACAAACCGAGGTCTGCATCCCATCTGTGCAGCACGCGTTAGCTCAGCTGTATGTGGGTTGGTGTGTGCGCCGTCTGTGCTGTCCCAGTGAATCCTGACGGTTCAGGGAGGTGGCCTAGTTCTGCTCACTGGGGCTGCTGATGCTGCGAATGACTTTTCTCTGCTCTTTCGCCCCATTACCACTCTCTTCTCCTTTCTCTCTCTTTTTTTTTTCTTCTGTTTCTTGTCTTGTAATTCTTCTTCCATTAGCTTGTAATGTAGAAGCTTAGAGGAAATGTGGCCAACATGCATGCACGCAAGCGTAGAATCACTGCAAAAGCACATGTGTATGAATAAATCAATGAACACATGCAAAAAAGCTCTTTCATCTCCATCTCCAGCTCTCCATTCCCTCTGAATTTTCCTCTCCTTGTTACACTCTGAAACCTTTTCCCCCTATCAGCTGTAGAGCTGCTGCAACTCTCTCTCCCTCTCTGACTCTCGCGCGCGCACACACACACACACACACACACACACATGAGAAAAGTCCCCTACACTTGCACACAATCCATCTGCTGCGGTGCTGAGTGCACTTGAGACTTAGCCTGCATGTGCCTGTGGGCATGGTGGAGGATGTTAAAATGACAAGCTTCATGTCTTAATTAGGATGAGATCTGTTTGCAGGGCAGGATGATACATACTCTCACTCGCACACTAACACACACACAAAGTATCCTCCAATGTGCCGGCACAAGCATTACACTCTCATGTATTTAGAGACTCAATTGCGTGGGTCTAAGCATTAACAAGCATCTTGTTTTAATATTTTCTGTCTCTGTTTCCATGCTGTATGTTTTCCCCTCTTACTATAAAACAAAAAGTGCACAAACAAGTGGATACGCATGCCTTCAATAATCTTCATTTTTAAAAATTTTTCATGGGTAAAAACTGAAGACAGAAGATTTGTAAAAGCAGTAAGATTCCTCTCCGTGTGAGTAAACCTTAGAGCACGAAGTCGGGCTCAGATCTGTAACAGTGGAATCAGATTAGTGCCAAGGGAGGACAGAATCGTGAGTGTGGCGGATGATTTGAGCGTGCAGGAGGGATTGTGTAACTACATATGAGTAAGCCACAGGGAGTCTCATGCTCGTCATCATCAAAGCAGCTCACTCTCCCTTTCAGGGCTCAGGATCCCCAGAGCAGAACTTCAAACCCAGAGCAGAGCCTCACCTAGTCCCAGGGTTTTATCCTCCTGGCAAACAGCTACAATTCACACACCTGTCAGTCAACCCAGCCACGCCACAAATCATGCAAATGTAGACATTACTATTAACCTTAATATTATTAAAGTGGATTAGTTGAAAAGAGAATCAAGCTTGTAAGAGTGTGCAATAACTAAACTAGCTATTAAGACCAAAACTGATTTCTGTAAACAGATTTAATTTTGCTGAGAAGTTAGTATTTCAATGTGGGTGTTAATGGGTTTATTTTGCTTTTGCAGCCTGCCTCAAATGGACACTTTAGGAACTGCAGCTTTTTGCATTTTTGCGTTGGACTCAATTTTCAACATCCAAGATTGCTCTTTGATCATAAAAGATTGGCAAGCAAGTTTTCAGACCCCCAACAGGTGGAGTTAAATCCGGAAGCAGACTCAGGTGCCGCTCTCAAATCTGCTCCACTCTTTCAAATCTGTCCACTTAGATACACTGTTAAAGCGAACAAGCTGTGAAACACAAAATATCAAGGTAACTGTCTGCACTAGATTTTTGAGTTTTGAGGCTAACTAGAAATCTTACATTTGAGCCAACTGATTAGTTTTTGTTGAGATGACTTACCATTCATATGTAGTGTAACTTAAAGTTTTGAGTTCTACATACTGAGAAGTGAAAGTTGTGCCAACTTGTTCTTGTTTGTTCAGAAAATGTAGCTTTGTTACTGCACGTTACTGCACCGTTTTCCTACTTGTAAGGTAGCTAGCTAATGGTCAAGGCAGCTAACTATTGGTAATGACCACTAGCAGAACAAATCAGTGCCGGGCCGCGGGTGGGGCACATGACCAGGCCTTTAGAACCCAATAAAGCTCATCATAACATTACTTTACAACATACACATGCCCGCAATAGCGGGGCTTACAAGCATTACTACCTTTTTTACAAATGGACATGAAGTCTAACAAACCAAGAGAACAACAAAAACATTAGGCTACCTGGCCCCCAATAATAAAACAACACAAATTCAAAGCAGTTCAGCACCACGGATAGCGACCGCATCATTCTGACACCCACTTTAACTGTTTCAACTAATGAGAGCACAGTAGGCCACTGTATAAATGGATATAAAGTTTAGTCAAATTGGCACAGCGGCCCACATGTTCACTTACAAACAAAAAAATGTATATGAAGTATTCGGCCTACTCATCACTGTTTGAAGGGTGTAGGACGAGCCTTGCGCTCCGCAGACTTGTCCACGATGCGCTGTATGTCCTTTTTCTTTGCTCTGTCAGTCTCATGGACAACGTTACATGTCCACTCAGTCTCTCTTGTCCCACCCTGCTCCTCAAGCGGTTTTTAGTAAGTTTTAACTTGGAGAATGAGCGCGGACGGGCCTGAATCGCTGCCAACACCACCAGATTCATCTCCAGGAGGACGAACAAAATATGTGTCCAGTTTTTGTAACTTGGCTTTTCCTTGTTCTCTTTTTTCCTTTTCTGTGCGCGTTGTCTCTCCACTGTTATGTTTATATAAACTGCCACTCATGTTTGGTTTATCAGGTAAAAATGGGGAAGGAGCCCCCCAGGCCCCCTGTAATCTCCCCCCCTGGTAATGACCATGCCTTATTAAACTAACTAACTAAACAAACTAAAGTTACATTAACCGGTAATCAACTCACAATCGATTGACCAACTGTAAAGGTAGAGTTTCAATACAATACTCAAACAAAATACCCACCTTTAGGGCGATCAAATCCACACAGGAGAGGAGAGATGGTGCCACATGTGGGAAATTGAAAGTGTGGAAGACCCCTGTAGATTTGAGTTGGAGACCCTGTTCGTTGCCTGAACCATACTCAAATAATTTAGCCTCGCCTCAAACCCATAATTTCAAGTTTTGCCGACCTAACTTATGAAATTAGACCAACTTTATACAACAAACTTAATACAGTTGAGATAACGACTTTGATGCAGTTTGTGTCCAGATTTTACTAATCTACCTGCTGTAGGTTAGTAAACTCCCCTCTGGAAGGGTTGTCAGAAATGATACGGCGGACAACTCGAGTCTCCTTCTTTTTCCGTTTATTTCACACAATAACGCACACTGCCTACCGACACTCGGTGGCTAGAAGATGTAAGACTCTCAATTAGTTAGCTAATTAGTTAGATAGATAGGTTGTAAACCTGCAACATAAGCACAAACACAACTCGAAATTAACAACTATAAGTTAACATTAATTATTGTCTGGAACATATTCACTGACTATTCAACTACTCACCGACAAGGCGTACCAGTCCTGACGTTTAACTAAATGAAAGTGAAACTTAAAGGAATATCTATACTTTTCATAAGCCCTGCCCACTCCACACACAGTTGGGAGATCAGGATGCTCCAATCAAATAAAGCCATGTTATGGTCTCATGAAATATATAACAAATAAACAATGGATAAAACTACTGTAAAGTTATACAGTTTGCAACAAAGTGTTAAATTTTTTTGTTTACTTAACCAAAACATCATTTTCAGGCCAACAATTTTAAGTCTTCATTTTTACAGTGTATTGACTTGTGGAATCTAAGAGCTCATCTGCCCTTCAGCCTCACCCTGTAGATCTTAACTTTAAACTTGTTTTCTATTTCATTCTCCCTTTCCTCTTCTCAAACACACACGTACACAGTCTCCCTCTGGTTCAGCACGGCTCTCGCTCACACTCCAGGGATTCCCATTTATTCCCTTTCATATGCTGACTGCAGGAACACGGCTCTAAATGTGTGTAATATGTTACTGAGGCAGCCTCGTGCCGCAGCAGCAGCAGGCGGACACGATGCATAAAATATGAGCTCAACAAAATGCATCGTAATGTGCATTAGTCCTGTTTACTGTAAGAGGGAGATCCATTAGGAGGCTATAAAGGAGAATTATGAGTTTCAGCTTGTTATTTTTTCCTGCATGTCCCTTTTTATCATGCTTTGATTTAAAGTTAAAACACGTGTTCATGTGACTCGTGGCTCCACAGATTAGATTTATGGAGGGTTTATCGATTCAAAGAGATGCTGTTTGTGCAGAGAGATCTTTAATAATTTCAAAAGTAGTAGGAAAGAGTTGCCAGCAGCTGCAGGGTAATTATTCCATCTATATTACGAGCTAAAATTGTATTTATGACTTTACCTGTTCTGTAACTGTTTGACCAAGTTAAGGTCTACAGTCTAACATGGCTGAAGTCAGGTTTTTGTTGTTGTGAGCAAGCTGCAACCTCAGTAATTTGAGAAATGTAGCTGATGCAGAAGTTCAAAAAACTGCAGTTCTTTGAGTGTCCACTTGAGGCTAGCTGCAGAAACTAAGGAATCCCCAATAAGTCCCATTTTCACAAATTGATACGATACGATATGATACGACACGATGTCCTTTATTGTCTCAGCAGGGAAATTTGTCTTTGACATCAGTGCTGCACACATTACCTGCTCCTTAAAAGATCAAAATGACAACAAGAACATAAATTAAGATAAATTAATAATACACAGTCATACAAATCCAACATGTTACAGCATGCTTCAAAATACAGCCTCATATAATTGGCTTATTTCTCTGTTTCTGCACACAGTGCAGGGGTACATTTTTTAAAAAGTGCATATATATACATATATATATATATGAAGGCTAGATGTTATTTGCGTGAATAGGAGCACTGCTGAGTTGACTGACATGAGGAGGAAGCGTTGTAGCTGTTACCAGGAGGCTAATTGGAGTCGCCTGTTTTAGTTTGAAGGAAAGTTTGGCTGAGCTACCACTACAGCGAGCGCCATCTTGGGCCTCCAAAACACTTCTTCAAAAACCAATGTGTGGCGTCATAGAGAGTATTTCAGTATGCTTTATTTAAAGCCAACTCTGCAAAATTCCTGAGGAGGAAAAAATCTTCTCTAGGAACAAAAAATGTCAACCTAAACCATGAAGTAGAAGTCAACGTGCAGGACTCACAGACATGGTTGAATATCTAAAGTTGATTTAATCAGGAAAAGTGTTCAGAGGAGGTCAAAAACCAGAACAAGCAAAGGTATCTAAAAACGTGAGGCGAAGGCTGAGTTAAAACAACCACAAACAGGTCAGATCACAGAGACATGGAGATACAAGATGAACTGACACAGGAGGGAAGGGACCACACTTGGGGAGTGGAGACATAAGACACAGGTGAGACACATTAGGGTCACAACGCATGAAATAATAATGTAATAATAATAAACGCTTCAGATATGATGTGTGCATTAAGTGAAATTAAAATAGACTTTTTAAAGACACAGTTGACTCGTTCCTGATCTCAGATGTTTATCCAGACTGCCCTGTGGTGCTGGATTAGCGTGTAAATATTGTTCTGTCTGGCACCTGCCAAGAGTGTTTCCATCACTTTGAATGAGAGCTGTGTTTGTGAAGGATCGAGGCTGTTCTGGGGTTTATAAACCTACAGGGGGTTGTCACATCTGTTCCTCACTCCCCCGTCATCCTCCAACAGTCCACACCCGTCTGTCAGCTACTGAGGGAGTCAAAAATACACACCATCATAGAAGAAGAAGATGACCTTTAGAGGTCCAGAGATTAAAATGAAATCATGATGTTAGTTTATAGTTTGGGTCATAGCTTCACTTTCACTAACGTTTAAATCTTCTGCTGAAGTCGAGATCTTTCCCCAGCTCTGTTCGGCTCTTTTGTTAAAAGCGTGCTCCAAACATCCTGTTCAGCGGAACATCAGAGCCATCTTTGTGCTGCTTATTAAAGCCCCTGCTCTGAATAATTCACAGCCATTAAAACTGTGTCCAACGTCCTCTTCAATCTGGATTTCTTTGAGACTCTGAAGCAGCTATGAAATATTCAAACCCAGCTCTGAACTTACTCTAAACTGAAGCGTCCTGTTAGAAGCAGAACTCATTCAAGAGAGCGAGTCCTGCACACAAGCCCAGTCTCCTCTCATCTAAACAAATACATTCAAACACACTAACACACATAGAGCCCACAGAGTAAATAAACAGTGTGACCGGTCTAACAGACGTGAGTCATTGTCAAACTATTGACCCAATCTGCTGGATAAACTAAATGTCAATACCAGCGAGGCAGAGCAACGCTAATCCCTGTGAGCGTGTTTGTTTCCCTCCAGCACTTCTCTCCTCCGACTCATGGCATGTCTTCTTTATATTGAATAATTCATCACTGGAAGGTAAACCGACCCTTAAGAATGACATCTATAGATTAACTCAAAGGAAACCAAATCAGACCTCTGAGGTAGAACAGATTGTTGCTGAAAGTGATCTATCACATCAGTATGGAGCTTCTTGGGATCTCCAGCATGATGTCTTTTTCCCTTTCAAGCTGGAAAAGCTCAGAGAAGAGATAATTTAGGGAGCGGGAGGTTATGAGAACTGTAATCCTGACAGGGTGAGCAGGACCTGACATGAAGCAGAGTGGTCTTGTCTCACCCTGTTTGGAACCACCTGCACATTGTCCTGCTTATTACCAAGGTACCAACTAGAGACTTAAAGAAGTCAGCACCAAATATTGATTTGAAGGTGATTTTGTTGATTTCAAAATGAGTTATTAAAACAGACAACGATGTAACATGAAACTGAACATTTTTATATCAGTGAAGTCAAAACATTAACATGTTCTAAAGGCAGTCTGAGCTGATCTGTACAATTAATGCATTATATACAGAAGATAAACGTAAACAATTAAACCAAGTGATTTTTTTTTGTATAAGAAAACAAAACAAGAGAATGAATGAAAAAAAAACCAATAACAATAAATGATAATAATTTAGAATAAAAGATAAATAAATAAGAAATAGATAATAGTGAAAATACAATTAAATAAATAGGTTAATATCTAAAAAATAAATAAGTTCAAAAAGGTCGCCTTCTGTTTTGTTTTGTGCTCTCAGAATAAATAAAATATAGTATAAAATATCCTGAATGATGTTCCAAGATTAGCCTATTGATTTAGAGTGCTAATGGAAACCAATGTTTTTGCCACAGTGTTAACAGGCAGAGGTCAAATGAGCTCGACTCCTCTCTGCAGATTGATTTAATATGAAGTGTAGGATCAGGTTGTCCCTGGTGTTGCTTTTGCTGTTGGAAACCAATTGTCACCGTAATGGGGTTTTCACCAATCAGATTCAAGTATTTAATACAGCTGGGTAATAGTCTTCATTGTTGTTGTAACCACAGCTTGCCTTTTTTTTGCCTCTGCGGCTTTATTTGTCCACAGGGAACCACTCTCATAGGTTAGTTGGGATGGGTTTTGATAGGAGTGTACATTTCATTACATGGGCTTGCTTAAAAAACAGAAAGTCATTGTTGTCTCGTTACTTACGGCAAAAATAAGTCATGTAGATTCTGGAAAGAACTTTCCTATCAGTACCTCTAAGCCTCTGCAGAGATCTAAGACTTTTAGTCCTGAACATCTGTGTTGTGTTTACTGCAGGAGGACAAAGCAGAGAACGTGCTGTTCTCTGGAGACGAGATGCAAGTTCAAAATAACCCCTCCACTCGTGCTGGGACAGCTAGTTAATTAATACTGTTTGTGTGAAAATTCAAAATCATTCATCAAAGCAAGAGAAAACTTCAACTCACTTCTGTAAACTAAGTTAGTTTTTGCATTAGCAGAATTCATGAAAAGACAACTTGAAATTAGAAAGCTCTGGGTAGTGACAGGTGTGTCAGGTTCTCTTTAACCTTTTGAACTCTCTGTGTGTGAGCATCCATCCACTTCCACGTGACTCCTCTCACGGCTGAGGCTTTGAATCATATTTATTTACCACATTTGGTCCCAGCCCGAGTCAACAGAGCGAGACAGAGCGAGAACAGGCGGGGTGTGTGACACGTTCATCACACAAATGACAGACTGACAAGGCCGGCGACAACGACAGGGAGACGGTGATGACAGCAAGGTACAATGAACAAATGACAGAGGGAGGGAGCGAGCGTGGGAGGGAGGGAGGGAGCGAGGGAGGGGGCATGACAGAATCTAAAACGGTGACAATCCAACACTGAACGGTGGTAATAATGGAGACCCGGAGCATGACAGTGACAGAGAGAGAGTGACAGCGACCGCAGAGAGACAGACGGTGACAGAGAGATGGAGAGAGAGAGAGAAAGAGAGAGAGAGAGAGAGAGAGAGAGAGAGAGAGAGAGGGAGAGAGGGAGAGAGGGAGAGAGACAGATGCTGACAGGGAGATGATGGCATACAGATACGGATACAAACTATCATGCTACTTTCAAGGTGTGTGTCCTCACCGCCAAAGTATCAGAGGCAAATATAAGGAGTCATACCAGGTGGTTTTAGATGGCACACGTTAGGTGAGGCCGCCTTGGTTTTTAAAACAGCCAAAAGAGCACATACAAAATGAGTTCAGCTGAATTATTTGAGAAGTTCTTTGTTGTCCTTCAGGTTTCAGTTGTGATAGATTTAGTAACATTTACTCCACTGGTATCTGCAGGTTGGTTTGATACTGGAGCGAACTTCCTTTGAGCTCTTTCTTTCCAGAAATAAAACATAGAAGTAGATAGTGTATCAATGTGCAGTGAATTCAAATTATTTGTTTTCCTTTTAATATCAGAATAATAGAAGTAAGTGAAGTCAAGTTTCCACAGGAGTTATCACATCAGCCTGTCCTTTATTATTAACACTCCAATCACCAGAGTCCTACATCCGTAAGTTATTCTGACCACTCTTACATTATGTGCATAATATTTCATTAAACAACATAAATACCAAGAATAAATAAATCTGAAGTGTCAAGGTGAAAATAAAAATTAGGAAACAAAATCAGAGTTCTAATGAACATCAGAATGTATTAGGTAATCAACAACTACATGACATGCTACTATTATTACGCTCAAATTCAATTAGATCAATATTAAAAAAAATTCTTAAACAGTTAAACATGTTAATTCTTCCCTGGATTGTAGAATACAATCACATGTCTATAGTACAATCTATTTTTGGAAATAAATGAATCACAAAACAACCAAAACAGTCATGAACATTAAATCATATGAACATGTGCTACACTGCAGGAAGAGGATCTGAATTAAAAAAAAATGTTTATTTACTGAGTAAATCCAACAAACTGCAGAAAATGAATCATAATATGATGCTGCAAAAAACAACAACAATGAAAGTGTTCCTCTCAGTGGGCTCACCTGAATATGACACTGTGTCTTATTGGAGTCATATATTGTGCATCACATTCGCTGATCAATAAGGCTACTTAATCTCCACCCTCCATGTGCAGCTTCCACACCCCACTCTGTGACATTGGTCACAGGTGTTCTTAGTGTTGTTTCTCTTGCCGTCTCTCCACACTTGGCACTGCCTTCTCTCCATCTGCTGCTCCTGCCTGCATGATGCTTGCACCATCAGCTGTGTGCTTTGTGTCATGCAGACGGAGCTAAGTTAATATGTGAGTCACATTATAAAGTTCTCTCTGTATCACCCCTGGGAGTGTCATTGTCAGATGAACCCTGAAGTGATCTGGAGACGCTGCTGTCCAAACCAGCTCCTCTGTCAGACTCAGGCTCCTCAGCATGACTCTGCAGCATTCATGCTCCTACTTGATGTCCTATTCTTTTAATGCTATTCTGTTAAACCAGTGCAAAATATGCATCAGTGCAGTGTATGAAGAGATAAATACATACATACTTCCAGACTGTCACTCATTTATATACCAATAAAAAGTTTCCTATAGACATGAACAACATTTCACACAAGCATAATCTGATTGTGTTATACAGTTAGTAGCAGTTTTTGGTGTACTAAATTCAGGAACATGACCTAGTGGTTTATGCACTTTTTATTTGAAGCAGCGACAACAGTAACAAACGTTGTGTTAGCGTTAGCAGAAGCTTAATACAGCTGTAGTGGAGGTCAGTGTGAAACATTTGTCTCATATCACTGAGATAAACTCTCAAACTTTAAAAACTGAATAAAGGCTGCATGATTTTGGTAAATTTCTTGCAATAAAACACATTTTAATTCAGCGAGTGAAGGGATGACCCGACTGGTGATCTACAGAGACTAAATACTTTCACTGTCATTGTAGATGGAATTGGAGCCTTTTCTTTTTATTATTATTTTTTATTTATTTTGTAAATCATTTATTATTATTTTTTATTTATTTATTAGGGGCTTTTTACACCTTTATTTTATAGAACAGAGGACAGTGGACAGTGTAGGAAACTGGGAGAGAGAGGGGGGGGGGGATGACATGCAGGAAAGAGGCCGCAGGCTGGATTTGTATCCGAGCCGCCCTCTACATGGGTCCGCAACTTTACCATCAGACTAAAGGTTGATTTATACTTCTGCATCTCCCCGCAGCAGGGGCTGACGCGGATGTGAGCACCGCATACTTCTGCGTCTTTGCATACATGTCGCGCAGCAATTCTCCTCCGAAACGCTTGAGGGCATTGTGGTCTCTCTGATAGCAGGTCGCTTGCTTCCGGCCCCGCTACGATCTCTGTTTACTTTTCCTCAGCCATTCAGAGCGTGTTATGTTAATCTACAGCTGATACATGTTGCTGTTTATCATACAGACATGATTATAGGGAAGAATAGAGAGGAGGAGATTCAATACACGGCCGATGAGCGGGGATCCGGGAAGTGCTGTAAATGCGGGAAATACAATGCCGCCAAGTGGACCAATCACAGGACTTGCGGTCCGTGTCAATTCTATGAGTAGTTACATTTTGGAGGAGTTGCAAGTCAGCTACGTGCGTAGGCACGGACCTCCGACGTAGGCTACGCTGTTGATTCGACACAGAAGTATAAATCAGCCTTAAGTCCTCTCCCTAGAATTGCAGCCTTTTAATGGCAGGATAACTTAAAGATGAGAAATGTTCTACCACTTCCTCTTTAAATGAGTCAATAACACCTGAGTGCTTCTGTATCTTCATTTGGCTTTTTTGTCTCTTTAATTGCATTTAATGTTTTTGTATTCCTGTTTCGATGTAAGAACAGAAAATATATAAGCTTTTACAAACCAATCACTTTATATTCATGATAAACATTACACAACACTGTTTTTTTTTTTTTTTTTTTTGCTTTCACATGCTCCTATGATTTGTTTATGACGGCCTCGCACAGCTTGTCTTATATAATCACACTTACAGCACACAGCTGCTGGACCTGACTCATCCTACATCCCAGGAAAATCATTTTGGTCCTCTTTTCTGATATCTCTAAATGAATGATGTGAATTCTGTTTGTTTGTTTGGAAAGATATCACTGAGCGTGCAGACGACACATCAGGCTGAGACAGATTGAATACCAGTGATATGTTCTTCACATCAATCCCTGATGAAAGCACGAGTTAGTCTGGATTTAAATTAATTAGACTGACAGTTTAATAGATAACTCTGTAAAGACAGACAGAGAAACAGAGAGGAGCTCTGATGACAGAGAGAGCCACTGTCATGAGGCCTTGAGCAGCGTGATCCCGCATTGGTCATAAAGTTTGTTTTGTCTCCAAGGTTGATTCACACAGACTGAGTGATGAAGTAACAGCTGAAATACTCTGCAGTGACATCAGACGTACGGCCTTCAAACACAGAGAGCCTGTAGATGCAAACAGGCCGTTCAGACGGAGCAGACAGAGCTCAGATCTCGTCCTCTCTCGTTGTTTATTCAACATTGAGGACAGATATCAGACTCACCTCCTCTGAGAACTCTGCCTCAAAGATGGACATCATCACAGACCAGACAAAGTGCTGGTTTGTCTTTGGGCTGGAGATTATCTCTGACGTTGAAAGTTACACTGAACTTTTATATTTTATTTAAAGCATGCAGTGGGTGATGATAATGTCCTTCCTAAGATTTTAAAGAACATCATCTCTAAGTAGTTATCAAACTTTTCATTCTTTGAAACATGCTCACGGCCAAAGAACCCTGTTCTGCATTTGTTGCAACAGTTTGTAGCAGTGAGTGAATTCAGGGATATTAATATTGCGTACAGGAGGATTTTACATTTTTCATTGAACTTTTTATAGTATCATTATTTCAGCGATAATGCATGATTCATATTTTATTATTTAACATTTTTTTAAAGTTAGAGAACTTCCTGCAGTGCTCTACAATAAACCCAGGGTAACCGACCGCCTTGTATTAGAGTCACTTGTACAGAGAAGTGGATTACACAGGTTAATACTTTGTTGGTTGAAATGGTTGGGGTCCAGTAGCTCCTCAGGCTGCTCTCACATCTGTGAATCAGAATCAAGTGTTTGCCACTGCAGGGTATGAGTAAATACTTCATCATCTTAATTTTAAGATATCCTTACAGTGTTCATTTCACAGGCAAAATTTCTCAGGCCATCAGGATATTGACATTTGACTTGTGTATCCTCGTCTTTCTTCCTCTCATTCTCTCTTCCTATGCACTTGTGGCATTTTATATTTCTTGTTTGCATAAATTTATACATTTTCCCTTGTGTGCTTCTTGTAACACAACCCTCAGAGCCCTGCATTTTTTAAAATATAATTTAGTTATAAGTTTTTTACTCCATTAAAGTTTCTTGACTGTAGAAGTACTGCTGTTCAGTCTGGTTCGTAATTTTGATTACATTTTCCTAATTAATGCAATGCACCAAAACCACCAAGACACAGTCCTCGTATGTTTAATAAACCTGTTTGTTAATAAACCTGTTCCTGTATTTCCTTGGTTTCATTAGACGGCATAGTCACTCATGTATTGGTTATTTTAATGGTTTTATTGTCAGTAGTTCAGATGAGTTTACAGGGTATTTTTACCTTTCCTCCACTGTATAGAGGGGTTCAGGTTTGTTGTTCACCATATATTGCAGCTGACCTGGAGTGAATATCACTACCTAACATTTCACTCCTGCACTGAGGGACAAACAGTGACGGCAGCAGCACTCTGAGGTTTGTTGTTCTCTGGGTACACTGGTGCAGTCATGAGGTTTATTAACCTTCACTCAGAGCGCGGTACAGTGAGCGCTGAGGATGTGTTCAGTCAGGCTGTGGTGAAATAACCTCTCGCTGCTGTCACGAGACTGACACACGGTGACATGGAGGGAGGGGAACAGATGAGAGCACAGCTCTGACAGTCATGTTGTTTATGATCTGTTCTTGGTCGCACAGTTGAACTTCGCTAGTAACACAAACATAGACTTTCCTACAGTTCTGACATCAAACTCTTGTTGACGCTGTTTCATGACTTTAACAGATGGTCTTATTTTCAGCCCCTCATCTTGACTCTTTTTTTCTCTCTTTATGTCTCTGCAGTGATCTGTAACTTCCGCGGCTCAGTGACTCAGGGTTTGGCTCTGGAGGTGGGAGAGACGGTTCAGATTCTGGAGAAATGTGAAGGTAAGACTTCTGCCTGATGAATACCTGCATGAGGTGGTGTGTAGGTGGATGTTTGATGAAATCATGTCCTTGATCATTGTATCAGCTGCACTGAAGCACCAGCAATCATGATAAACATCCTTTCAGGGCTTAAAGGTTTACTTCAGAGACACTCGCAGACAGAAGTAGAATAAAAATAATACAGAGAAGTAAACATCAGGAGTAAAGTGACGTCTTATGGAAAATGTAGACCTTGAGTGCAACAGCTGCAAAATCCTGTCAGGAATAAGAAACAGAAGAAGAAAATAAAAACAGCTATAAAATGCTGTAAAGAAAATCTCACATCTTTCTAGAAATTAAACCCATGAGGCGCCACTTGGCCGGGCAGTTTAGGCATGGACCCCATGTAGTGAGGCGACTGGTTTCTGGTTAAGCTCCTGGCAGAAACTCTTTACCACCTGTCACCCCCTCCCTCTGCTCCCCACATCTCCTGTCTCTCTGCAATAGGTCAGACTCCATGTCTGTCATCAGGAGGATCCATCCTGCACAGCTTTGAGGTAAAACGCCTGTTCCCTGTCAGAGAATGACCAATCATCATCATTTTAGGAGAAAGAGGCGGTAGCTAGGCCGAGGTTTAGTTGTGGTGTGAGCTAAAAGAGAGATTAGCGTGGATGCAGCTATAGCAGCAAATTAATCAGAGCGACTTTCTTTACAAAAACAGCTGTTATCATACATCTACATGATAACAGCTGCCTGATGAGCTCTTGTTAAGTAGTTTACCTCTCCGTGGTGGCACACACCTACTTCATCATATGCGTTGCTGCTCTGATTGGCCCATAATGAACGGGACAGACAGCGTTCCTCCAATCATGCCCCGAGTTTGCCCTTCCCAAACACCGTTAATATTGCTTTTGATTGGTCCAAACTTGAGTTTTGTTAAAAGTCTGTTGTGTCTGATTTGCAGATGGATGTCACAAATTTTCTGAATTTCACAACAAAGAAGGCTGAGATACAAACTTTGAGTCATTCAAACGGTATAAGCAGTTAAACATGGAGGTAAACGATGCAAGCCTTTAGTTCAGTTATTAAGTTTAGTTATATTCAGTGATAAACAAAGCCTTGACAGGTGTCATGAAGAGTTTCATGAAACAGAACTTGTTAAAGCATCAAATAATCTGTAACTTCCTGATTTGTTTCCTGGAAGCTGTGTTACGTTTGTCATCAACAGCTCCTGTCTGAATCCCTCAGAGTCTTTAAAAACACACTTCTGAGTGTGTGTAACGTTACCTTCAGTGTTTCCCTCAGATTGTCTTGAGGGCTGCAGATACAAAAGCTTCAAACGAACACGACTGTTGCAGCTGGGTTGTTGCAAACACATAGATTAAACACAAAGCAGTGCTTGCTCTGGATGCTGCACACACAGCTCGTCCAGTAATGAGTTTAAATAGCCTGTAATGGTCTGCTGCAAGCCTGGACCAGAGCCTGACTATTAGCTGATGTTACTCCTGTTGTTATTTCTGCTTTGATTCATAGAAATTAGCAGCTGAAGCCAGGATGTGTGTGTAGCCGGGAAGTGTTGTCTTTTGCAGATAATGAGAGAGGATAGGCTTCATTAGCCCCAGCTGGCCAGGACGCTAACATCGATCAGACGCTGCAGGCTGATCGGGTCTATCTTTGCCCAGGCAGGGGAGTGATCGGAGGAGTGAGGGAGCATGGAGGGGAGGGAAATGTTACCTCTTCTCTTTCTCTCCTGAGAGACTCTCCTCTTCTTCTTCTTCTTCTTCTTCTGACATTCTACCATCACCATTTTTCAAAAAGGTTTCAGACTGCATGACCTCGGATCTGCTTCAAATTGTCAACGTGTCTCTTCTTACAGGTGTCTTCCCCCAGGCCATGAAAACAGCAGTAATTAAACCCCTCCTGAAGAAGAACAATTTAGATGCATCAGAAATGAACAACTATAGGCCGATATCAAACCTCCCTTTTTTAAGTAAAATTATTGAAAAAGCTGTTTTTCAACAACTGAACAATTATCTAATGATAAATGACTGTTTTGATGTCTTCCAATCAGGATTCCGATCACATCACAGCACAGAGACCGCTCTAGTCAAGGTCCTCAATGATATTCATTTAAACACAGACAACGGCAAAATCTCAGTTTTGGTATCACTTGATCTCAGTGCTGCTTTTGACACAGTTGACCACAAGATACTACTGGACAGACTTGAAAACTGGGTGGGAATCTCTGGTGCAGTACTAAATTGGCTTAAGTCCTATTTAAATGACCGGGACTATTTTGTGTCTATAGGTAAATACACATCTGAGCGGATGAAAATCGTATGTGGAGTACCTCAAGGATCCATTCTGGGGCCTCTACTATTCAACATCTACATGCTCCCCTTAGGTCAGATAATAAGAAACAACCAAATAAAATACCATAGCTATGCAGATGACACACACATTAACATCACCATATCACCAGGGGATTATAGTCCCATACAAACACTGAGTAAATGCATTGAACAAATCAATGACTGGACGAGCCAGAACTTTCTTCAGTTAAACAAAGAAAAAACTGAAATGATTGTTTTTGGAGCCAAGGAAGAAAGGTTAAAGGTTACTGCTCAGCTCCAATCTGCAATGATGAAATGTTCAAACCAAGCCAGAAACCTTGGTGTAGTCATAGACTCAGACCTTAATTTCAGCAGCCACATTAAGACAATTACAAAGTCAGCCTACTATCACCTTAAGAATATATCAAGGATTAAAGGACTTATGTCTCAGCAGGATGCAGAAAAACTCGTCCATGCATTTATCTTTAGCAGACTAGACTACTGTAACGGGGTCTTTACAGGACTCCCTAAAAAGTCCATCAGACGGCTGCAGCTCATACAGAATGCTGCTGCTCGAGTCCTAACAAGGACCAAAAAAGTAGACCACATTACTCCAGTTCTTAGATCTCTACACTGGCTTCCTGTCTGTCAGAGAATAGACTTTAAAATCCTGCTGATGGTTTATAAAGCACTGAATGGTTTAGGCCCAAAATACATTGCTGATCTGCTACTACTTTATGAACCACCTCGACCTCTGAGGTCATCAGGTACTGGTCTGCTTTCAGTTCCTAGAGTCAGAACGAAACATGGTGAAGCAGCGTTTAGTCATTATGCACCACATATCTGGAACAAGCTCCCTGAAAGCTGTAGGTCTGCTCAAACTCTCACCTCTTTTAAATCAAAGATTAAGACTTTTTTATTTACCTCTGCCTTCCTATCTTAGATTATTTTAACCCACTTTAAATTAAAATTTTAATGTAATTTTTAATATATTTCTAATTTTCCTTTTCTTTTCTGTTTTATCATATTTGTCATTTTAATTATGTTCTTTTATGCTTGTCTGAATGTCTCCAATGCTTTTAATGTGTTAATGTAAAGCACATTGAGTTGCCCTCGTGTATGAAATGCGCTATACAAATAAAGCTGCCTTGCCTTGCCTTGCCTTGCCTTCTTCTTCTTCTTCTTCTTCTTCTTCTTCTTCTTCTTCTTCTTCTTCTTCTTCTTCTTCTTCTTCTTCTTCTTCTTCTTCTTCTTCTTCTTCTTCTCTTTTCTCTGTACTGACCAGCCTCATGAGTATCTTATTCTCTCTTCTTCCAAAAATAAGGCTTTAGTTTGGGACAGGCTTTTATTTGAGCCCTGACGGCATAACCTGGGATCAGAGCTTTCCCTTTAACACAGCAGCTTGTACGAGACTCCTCCTGCCTCTGTTTTATATCGACATGCAAACACTTCATTAGAAAATAGCCTCTGAAAACGGTTGGTTAGCAGAGCAGAACCGATGCTCTTGGTCATATTTCTGTGCAGATATAGAGTTGGTAATAAGGCCTGCATGGTTTTTAATCATATTCTTACAGTAATCCTCTCCAGTTGTGCTGACTGAAAACATTCAGAAGTAACGCTCATTATTCCCCTTCTCTTTTCTCCTGACACTTCTGGGTGACCATGTCTGGAGTGAGTCTGTGTGTCATCATTACATATTCAGCTGCTGCAGAAACACTGCACAGTTCTATTCAGAAAGTACAGCGAGTCTTCAAGATGCAAATCTCTTTAAATGAGCTCTCCCTGCCCTCCTGCACTGTGCGGAGCATCTCTCTGCCTGCACTAATGCCGAATGATCCTTCTCAGACAGAAACTCAATGACTGTAATGACAGTGATGGGGAGATGGCGGCAGGCTGCAGGAATGCAATCCCACAGCTCCATTTTTAAAATATAGATTACAGTCATAACACTTGAGAATGCATTAGACTTCGATTAAGGGCCCAGCAGCAATTTAAAGTCTGAGATTCTGACTCTTAGCACTGTCAGCATTACCGAAGGACCACAGCTAAGAACAGCCGCTCATTATTCTGGAGAGGTTCTTCAGCTGGAACAAATCTCTTGCAGAGAGCTGATGTTTGTGTGGATGTCCAGGAGAGAGCTGCCTGTCGGTAAATAACAGTAAAGTATTAAACAGAAGGGCAGTGGAGAGAAAACCAGACATTAATTTGATGTCTGAGTAACAGGATGAGTTATTCTGCAGGTTCAATCTAAAAGTTTGCTACATAAGAAACGTAATTATTTTATTCCATGTTGATATCGATAGTTTTAAATATTAAAACGGGAAGTTTCCCTCTAAGATAAAGACATTTTCTCATGTATTTAATTTAAGCAGTTTATTCCACTGTTGTGCTTTATCTGGGTGTTTTAAAACTGATCATTGATAAAATGTACTAAACTTGATCTAACCTGAACAGTTTGTATGTTTTAGGATTAAAAGGAAAGAAAAGGAAGTGGTTTTAGATCAGCATGAATTCATTTTTTCTCACCTCCTTTTTTGCTTCATTAATAAGTGCATTCTTTCGTTTTCAAATCTTTTGTTGTTTTTGTTCTTAGCGTCTGCCTTTTCCTGTTCGGTTCTTTAATTGGTTTATAGTGCACTTTATTTGCAAAATGAGCAACTCTCTCTTTATAATATGTGTTTTATATTTATACAGTTTTAACATTGTTGTTATTTATCCTTCTTTATGTTCTATTTAACTGACCAACATTCAGGCAACAAGTTTGTCTTTCGTTCTTTTTTTTTGCTTTAACCATGGGGCTGTCAAACTATTGTTTTTTAAAGTCATGATTAATAACAGCATATATATATAGAGAGAATAGAATAAAATAGCCTTTATAAGTCATTGTAAAGTGTACAATGAAAATAAGAAGCGCTGCTCCTGAAGTTGCATGTAATAAATAAGATAAAAACAGGTAGAAAATATATACAAAAGACAATATGAAATATAATATAAAAACAAAAGTCCAATATTTACAGTCTGGTAGGAGGGAGAGGTGTTTGGTTAAATATTGCACGATATGAGAATATTACAGTTACAAATATTTCACATGAATGGACTGTTTGTGTTCTCTGTTTGTGGGTGTTTAGTGTTGTGATGGCTGAGCTCTGTATACTTAGATCATAGGTGGTAGCTGAAATTAAAATACTTCTGTGACATTTTGATTTCAATGAACACAAAGTGCAGATTACTTTTGACTTATCAACTGAGTGGGAGTTTTTTAATGGCCGTTCAAATACACGGTGTGTGGTGTCGTTGTTTATGGCAGCAGGAAGCGTTCAAGTAGCACGTGATTTAAAAAATGAACACATTAGTTTCTTGCAGTAATCGCATCGTGATGAACACATCAATGCTGGCAGCCCTCACAGTGAGTCCAACTGAATTTGAATCAGAACAATAAGGTGCATGTGGTGTGTAATAAAGTGAGTTGATGAAAATTGGATGACTGATGAATACTAAAGTTTGCCCCAAGTACAAATCATGTTTTCATCTCTAGGTTTTCGCACAGTTGTACTCGACGGTTTGTAAATCAGAGCTTCAGTCAGGAGCTCATCCGTCCCTAAACCGTAATAGACCAGAGTTTGTCTCATCACATGTTTGTTTTTTCATACAATAAATTGAGGAAAGTAGACTTAGTGCTTCAGTCAATTAATGGAAATAACAGCTAATCCTTCTGCGGTTATTTTGTGGGGGGTTAGCTATAAATGTGGGCGTTCCAATTTAGATGCTCCCACACGTGATGTATTAAAAACATGGCAATGAAACAGGCTGCTGCACCAACCTATCAAATATGATTACTTATTTTATCCTGTGTTGGATTTTATGTTCACAACAGTCCAAAAGTGCAGTAGATGTGTTCTCATTGTTCATTAGGTTGATGCCTTTGTCCGAAAATATGGAAGAGGTAGAAACAGATTCTATTCTGAGTTATGAGTGCATCTCTTCTATACGAATAAGTGAACACATGCTCGGTGTTTCAGGATAAGAGAAAAAGTTTGGGGTTTTCAATAAGAAGTGAGTTCTTTCAGGGTCATTGAGAGAGTAGGCGTCTCTGAATGTTGACTTTAGGATGATTGTACTGAGCTCACTTCAGAGGGAAGATCAATTCTTCAGCGGCTGTTTGTCGAACAGTATGAAGAGGGATCCTTCTTTGCTGTTACTCTTTTTATTATCGTTATTTTATTTTCAGTTTGTCTGTTTGAGATCGGGCAGCTGGAGGGAGACAGGAATTGTGGGTGACATGCACCAAACAAGGACGGTGGCCTCTATGTTGCGCCTGCTCAACTAACAGAGCCAAGCTGATGGCTTGTGATTCTAGAGCTTGAGTTTTTTCTTTGCAAGCTTTAATAAATGATTGATCAGTTTCCAGAAATGACAAATTACAATCAATACCTGTGCTTTGTTAGTGTTCTATGACCTGCTGAGTTCAAGGTAAGATAAGCTTGTTTATAAAGCAACAATCATGAACAGGCATTAAGAACAACAGACTCTCACCTTCTCCACTGGTGTGACTTAATCCAAATCAAAATGACACACACAATGAGATATCAGAGTGTCTCAATGATCACACTTCTATTGAGTCACTGTCACATCCATTACAGTGATAAAAACGCCCTCCTGAGTATTTTCACTGCATCAACAAGCCATTACTCCCATCATAAGCTAGCTGGAGGTGAGCTCTGCAGGGACGTGAAGTGTCATCTCAGACTGATTTGATTGCCTGCTGGAAACCTGTATCTACTGTGTGTGTAATGAGTTCAGTCTGAAGCTGCATTAAAGTGCCTCCTTGAGTTCTGCCCTTCACTTAGAGACGATTTACGGTGATGATTATTGTGAATTATTTTGACAACGCTGCAAAATGATTATTCTAATAAGCTCTTAGTGAGCTGTTTGGAAACGAGAGAGGAGATGATTCTTCTTCTTCAGAGAAAGGCTGCGTGACAACGGAACAAATAAGGACCGTACAAACACCTGGGTGCTCATTTAAGAGCCACACAACAACACCTGCTGTCATCCTGACTTACACTGGACACAGAATAATCATATAAACACAAACACATTCATGTTTCATCCTCTGGTCTCTGTCCTTTTTGTGTTTCTCACTGAGCTAAAGAAACACACGCACACGGACACACACACACCACACATGTCCTCAATGCAACCCTCACAAATAGGCCTAGACACAGCAGTCCGTCCCTCTCTGATTTCCATATAGATGAGCGACCGGGGAGTAAACACAGCCATCCTAACGAGGGTGATGAATGAATCTTGATTAGTTATTAATTAAGCGGCCAATTAAGCCGCCATCTCCATATTCATATCAGATTATGCTGAACTGCTGAGAAATGGATCTGATGATTCTGCAGGAAGATAAGATGAAAGTTTCATCATCAGTGATGCAGAGATAGTTTTCAGTATCACTGGAGCAGTTTTCTAAATGTTTCAAAAGGAAAGGGTAATTTTTGATCATGAGGGGACTTATTGTTTTATAATGGATATTGTTGTTTCTTATTCATACGTTGGTTAGAAAACACACTACAGCAGCCTAAAAGATGTCCTGTGTGTGAAACAGATCGCAACTTAAGAAACCAGGTCAATGAAAAAACAGGAACAAAACTCTAAAATTAATAAAACAAAGGAAACGTGCTTCAAACGGAGAAATGTTCTGTAGAGAGTGAGAGCACAGCAAACCTTCTGCAACAACATGAACAATACAAAGTTAGAACACACAAGCAGGGGACAATACAAGTGTACAAAGCTGTAACACACCTGATGCTGTTTGTTAGTATGACTCTGTTTTATGTTTCTTTTTCATATCAGGGGTTTTCTGGTGTTAGGGGCTGGTCCTATCAAGAAATGATCTTGTTTACATTACAAATAGTTGCTTTATTTACACACAGACACCAACTGAGCAGAGAGAGGGCAGGCAGATAGAGGGACATTGCACAAGAGGAAGCATTTCCATAACCTGATATTATCAAATTATTATTGTAGTTTACCTGCAGCCAACATGGTTAAAGCTTATGACAACTTTTTTATTTTCAAATAAAAGTTGAGCAGAGACTCGAACAAAGAGCTTGACAAGTAACTTAATTTTCCCAATAACCATCCTGCACGTAACTTTTGAATAAAAGCAAATCAATAGGGAGTCTCTCCACAGGAAGAACAGATCAAGCTTTTAAACACATTCAGGAAGTGCTTTCATATTACATTTTTCATGCTTGTAACATAAATATAGCCAATACAAATCCAATAAAGCCCTCAACTTATCATTTTTCTGTGTATTTTGGCTGAGATCTCCTTGAAGCTAGCAGAAGAAATAGGCAAGCCTTCAAAGCTTGATCCGTAAGGCAACTGGACTTGGTAGAAATTGTTGAAGACTCTTTACCTCTCCTCCGAAAGGCTTCTTCAGTTCTGACCAGACTGGGGAAGAGGTAGAAAATATGAGCCTCTAAAAGTCTCGGGTGACATCTGTTCCCTAAATTTTCGGTCCCACTGCTAAAGCTGGCGGTCTGAACAGTTTGATTTGTTAATATGTACACCAGAATAAAAACCAAGCCATTCCAAGCAGATTCCTGTGCAAAGCTCTCCTTCTTTGCTGCTGGTGCATCCACGCTCACTACACCACCATCGCCATCATCAACTTAAGAAGTTACACTTCTAATTTTTAGGCAGCCTCCAAAAGAAATCCCTGTGTTCTCTTCATCTTCTCTCTTCAGCCCCTTTTAATGCGCTAGTTAGCTCTCTGTCACTTCACAATGAAGCGCATCAAATGGAGTGATTGAAGGCTGATATTAACATTACAAGTTAAGAATGTCAAACTGATGTTTGGTTTTGTAAGCATTGGATTGGTCATGCCTGCTAGAGGCACACATCGCTCGCCACTATCATAACGCTGCGCCTCCTGGCAGGCATTACTATTCAACCACTAATCACCATATTTCAGTCAGACAACTCACGTTTAAATTGTTTATTGTAGCAGCAAATACATATTCATGTTTGGCGCCCAGGCTCCATCACTCCCTGCAGATAAGTTTACATGCAGACTTTGAGGAGTGATGAGCAAAACATACTAAACACCCACGGAGCCTGCAGGTGGAAGCTGGGGAGGCGGCGGGGAAGAAGAAAATATCAGCAATGGCATGCAGCAGCATGCCATTGCAGCAGCATGGGAGATTTTTCCCAGTTTAAATAGACCGCCAATTTGAGAGGCAGAGGGCAGGATTGGATGATGGATAAGAGAGTGGGACATATGACGTGTATGGCATTGCAGCTCGAGTTGTCTGCCTGATCTAGCTCGCAGGCGTCACTCCATTAGTGAATGTATTTGAAAAAAGCTTGCAACATAACATAGCCATGCGCTTACTGTTTTTCTTTTCACTGTAAATGCTTTTTTGTTTGGTTTCATTGAACTCGCCTTTTTTTTTTTTTTGCAGGTTTTTTGCAATCAGTGTATTTGTTATGATTAACTGTAGCTATCTATTATGTACAGCAGGTGTTGGTTGTTGTATTTGCTTTTTCCTGGGACTCTTAGTGGAAGTGTGTACGTAAGTCGTAGGTCTTTGTCATTTTTTTTCTGTTCCCTGTCCTTTGAAAGTATTCCCAAACATTTTCTGTTTTATTAGGTAAGAGATGGATTTTGCGGTGATTCAAATAATGCCAGAATTTGTCAATCTAGATAAAGTAAGATAAATCGGCTGTCTGCTGGTGTACTCTGCGAATCTAGGAAGGTCAAAGTAATGATAATCATTGTTTCAATATAGAAATAAATGTCTCTTCTGCTTCACTCAGTCACTGACAGACAGCCTCCTTTTTCCTTCAGCTGGAGACAGACATTTTTATTTCCACTTGGATTGAGACAAATGATGTCCCCACTGTCTGAGAGCATGTCTCTGCAGTCCCTGTACATATTTAATCTCTGGATATGCGTCATTTTCAGCTGTCAAGGTTTCACTTGAAGTTGGGTTCACTTTAGTGACAGCTCTGTGCTTGTCAAAGGTTTCTGATGAATGTCTGTCCATGTGGAAGGATCTGCTGTGCTCCCTCAGACTGGGATCTCCACATGCACACACATCTCTCCACAAAACCGTCTGCATCGCCAAGAGGACTGACAGTGACAGATTTCTACTGATGACATTTGAGTTATCGCCAATTTACATCTTGAAAATATCCATAAATCTTTTTGGACGTCTTGAGAAAACAGCTGCAGACTCGGCCTGAAACCTTCATGTGTTGACTTTTCTTTGGTATTAAAGAAATCAAAGATAATATTATGTAAACAACGAGTTCATTATCTCTTCCTCTGGGCTCCTCATGATGCCAGCTTCAGTCGGCCATGGGGTCAGTATCATGTGTGATCCTTTTTAGTTATTTACCCAAATAATGCACCCTGCTCTTACTGTTTTACTGAGTCTCATCAGTCTCACTTGAGTCTGATTACCCTGTGTTTATATGTAGTGCATGCTCCTTCCTTTGTGTACATGTTGTCTAACTTTTAAACCCTTAATCTCACACAATAAAAAAAGCACTGACCCAAAAATGCACGACTCACTTTTGGGCATTGCAGACAGTCAACTTGCGTCGTATTGATCACAACTTTATTGCAGCAGCAGATCATTGTTTGTGTTTGCTGTCTCGGCTCTGAACCTCGTCTCTCCTTTACATGCAAAGGAAGACCTCTGTAGTCTGAGCCTGCAGGTGGATGCTGGGGAGGTGGTGGGGCTGAAAGTTTGAGGGGTTGAAATCTTGCTGCTTCAAAAAGAGCCCAAGTAGACTGCCTGATTAAAAGGATTCTTTATCAGGTGAATGTGAGAATGACATAATGACTGGACAAACTTGTAGCCGTCGCTCCATCGTGTGTAAAAGCAGGCAAGTGTATTCTCACACAAGGGGACACAACAAATGAGCAAAGAGAGGGATGTCACTCTAGGGCCATGTCTCATGTCTGTTTAGATGCATCCATGTCAATCCAAAGACCAAACAATATATGTCAAAACATGCAAACACGTCATTGGTTTGAAAACACTGGTCGTTTTTTTTCATTTGCATGGTAGTGTGACTCTCAATCCAATACCTCTTGGAGGGACGACAGTCTTTAGTCTTTTATTCTGCGAGCATCAATTGTACTCAAAATAAACTAAGCTTCCAATAAAAAGGAAACAAAATCAACCAGTGACATTCATAAGACTCCTGATACATGATATGTATTTTCATCAAGTCTGAAGTACAGGTTCATTTTGAGTTTTATTGACTGGAAGGTTGTTTGAACAGACCTTAGTGCTAAATCATCAACAGTTAATCCAGCTCACATCTTCCGTTCTCCATCTTTGTCCTTGTCAGATGAAGTTTTGGTTTTGTTCTCGTGCAAACAAACATCTTCTGGTCGTGAGATGTTAACACCAAAGTGTCCTCGCTTATTCAGTCAGGCTGCTGACTCATCAGCGTTTTTCTCTTCTCTCTAAGTCTTTGTGTTTAGTCGATCTTAGTCACTCATGTTTGTGTTTTTCTTTTCAGGATGGTACCGAGGATTCTCAACGAGGAAACCAAATGTCAAGGTAAGAGAGACTGACAGCTCGTCTTCCTCAGCTCTCTGATCTCAGACTGTTTGAATTAACTTTTTTCTTCTTCAAGTCCTTCCCTATTTTTATGTCCACATCTCCGGCTCTCTCTCCCTCCGTCTCTGTCCTCATATCTGGTTCTCTCACTGTCTGTCTCTGTATACATTTCTTGTTCTCTCTCCCTCCTTCTCTGTCACATCTCTGGTTCTCTCACCCTCGTTCTCAGTCCACATCTCTGGTTCTCTATCCCTCTGTTTCTGGTTCTCTCTCCCTCCATGTCTGTCCACATCTCTGGTTCTCTCTCCCTCCTTCTCAATCCACATCTCTGGTTCTTTCTCCCTTCGTATATGTCCACATCCCTGGTTCTCTCTCCCTTGTTCTCTGTCCACATTTCTGGTTCTCTCTCCCTCCATGTCTGTCCACATCTCTGGTTCTCTCTCCCTCCTTCTCAGTCCACATCTCTGGTTCTCTCTCCCTTCGTCTATGTCCACATCCCTGGTTCTCTCTCCCTTGTTCTCTGTCCACATTTCTGGTTCTCTCTCCCTCCGTCTCTGTCCCCATCTCTGGTTCTCTCTCCCTCCTTCTCAGTCCACATTTCTTGTTCTCTCTCCCTCCATCTCTGTCCCCATCTCTGGTTCTCTCTCCCTCCTTCTCAGTCCACATCTCTGGTTCTCAACCTCTCATGTACGAAGATTACCCTCTCAAAACATGAAACAACAGCAACATCCTGTATGAATCCTAACCAGCAAATAAGAAACCATATAATTCAATGTAATTATTGAACTATAGATTCATTCAAGTGCACAAATATATGAGATAAAATATTAAAATCATGCAAAAACACTTCTTATCCCTAAAGGCTGCATGTTCAGTTCATGACCTCCTTGTTTCTTAAATTCTTCCTCCAGGGCAGAAATATCTGTAATGAGGTATTTAGCAATCCAGAAACCTGAGGGCAAACTGTGTTGTCTTTAATCTACATCCCAACATCGGTCCTTCAGTAATGTGTCATTCAGAGGTAAATCTGGGTCCTTTCAGAGCAGCACTTCAGCATCTGAGTTTTATGTTCACAGCAGGTACTTGTGCCTTTTTGGGACACGTCTACTCTTCAATAATGTTTCTTTATCCTGTCCAGCTTCATGTTTGTCTTTTATCAAAACCAGTTTCATGTTTTACCTCAGAGAGGTTGATGCCGTTCTTTGTCGTCTGTGATTTTAAACATCACATTTCCACACATAATGAGAAATGATACGGTGATAAACTGTGAGTTGAAATTCTACGAAACACCATGACAGCTGTGATGACGGAAGATTCGGTCGTGATGAAGCATTTCCATCACTTAGCAGGGGTTTAGCTGAAGATACCGACGTCACCACTGAGCAACAGAGCTGAATACAGACTTTCACTGCTCTTCCCTTTATGTTGCCCTGAGTTTTTGTTAACCCTTCCCTGCTGTTAGGTTTGAGTTTTGTGGTAATTTTGAGACTCAGTTTGTTGAGTTTACAGCCTGTCTGCTGCTGATTCAGCATTTCACAGCATAAAACAAAGAGGCTACAGAAGCAAAGTTATATACAACCTTTGTATGCCTTGCCAAATCCAGAGCAAAATCCAAACAGGAAGAGCACCGTGGATTTTGCAGTTTTCACCTTCATTTCTGAGGCCAGTTCTACAAAGCAGGATGTGCATTTATTAAGATAACTTTAGTTTTGTCAGCACTACTTAACTGATGTTAAATGACGCATCACTTTGAATCCCTTTATTCTCTAAGTACTCAATATTATGGATGGGATATGATTTTAAAAAGTACACTTTCTCATAGTTTTCCCCGGTGCCTGGTTGTAATACGGTATTCCCGCCAGACGGTGGCTACAGAGCGTCTTAAAGATGTTTGCTAACCGCATTAAGTAGCTAAAAGGTGGAGAATAATATTGACTACATTAAATAGCAAAAGTCAGTCACTGGAAATACGTGTCGTGGTGTGGGATTCAGAAACTGAAAAAATTGCAGAGACTGAGCATGGCCGTAAAATATAAACATACACGCCACAGTGCTGCGTCACAGAAACACAGGCATAAAGGTCGAGACAGACGCTGCCAGTGCCCGCTACTAGAAGCACCTCGTCCCTGTGCTGGTGAAGGCAACTGCCACACATACAGACCGTTAACGGGACAGGTGTGTCGTGGAGTGTTTCCTTTTACTGTCTACACCTGCATCACAACACGTGTTGTATTAGTCGCTGTTGTCTCAACTTGGCGTTTCAAACCTGCCGCTCGATTACAAATTATCGCTGATTAAATGCCAATGATTATCAAATCGTACTTTGGCTTGAAATGCCCATCCCTTCTCAATATTTGATGCTATAAGGTCTCCAGCTGAAAGGTTACGTCTTAAACTGTCTGAGTTAGTGAAGCCAGAATCTAAAGATCCTCGCTGCATGATGAACTTTCTTTATAATACAGGCTCCTGGTTCACTGGGTTTCCTCCCACAGCAGCTAATACTTCATTCAATTTCTAATTTCAGCTCATTTCATAATTCCAGCACAGAGGCTGTTCTTCAGTGTTGCTGGGTACATGTTAAAAGGATTTTTGAGTCAACAGCACAGTTATTGAAATCTGTATTCTGACGCATCCTGCACTTGCTCCTCAGACTGTTAGCATGTTTTTAGCTCTCAGTAGAAGTAACCTGCTCTGTAGTCTGATTCATGGTCTGTTTTTAAATCAGCAGCTCTGTTCTTACACCACAGTAGCTCTGATACTGATGTGACATGATGATAACTTCAAGAGAAGAAATTGTGTTTCTTTCAAACTCACCCTAAAGCTCTAGTTGATGTTGTTCTGCTGTCGTCTGATCAAACTTAGACACCTTGAAAAAGTCTTAAGAGAATCAAAGACAGTATATCACAAAGCATGACAAGAATTCTTGACACTGAACAAAAGGTTTTAAAGAGTCTTTTTTCACACATAAAGTTCAGAGTCATCCTCAAAAGAAAGCTTTGACGTTTTTAAACAAGAAAAAACCTGAACGCAGAGCAACTCCAAAACTTTTCTGTGATCAGACTCTGTCAGACATTTAACACCTTTCTGAAGCAAACATAATGTAATTTTCAAAAACAATAAGACATCCATTTAATTATTTGTCTGAACCTCCTTCTGTTGGCTTCTGTGAGGTTTTGTGCAGATCAATCAATCATACATCAACACCTTTCATGTATGATTCATCTCGATAACGGTTGCTTCAGCGGCTGAAATGCAAATGCAGACTGCAGCAGCTCTTGATAAAAACAAAGCTTTCTGTGTACCCCTGTGAATACATATGTGCGTCCTAGAGCAGTGAAAAATCCAGAGGTCCATTTCCACATCTCGGGTTTCTAGTTGAAATGTATTCAATGAGCAGAAGAGGCCTTTGTAGCTGTAATCATCTTCACAGACACGCTGACTCTCAGATCACAGGCCCTCGACCTCCAAGGACTCAGCACTGTCTGACTTCAGCCGCTGGGTGCCGAGGTGTGAGAGTTGGCGGGAGTTGTAATTTCTCTTGGCCAAATTTCTCCACCCTTAAACACTGAGGATGAAACTGAGGTCAGGTGTTCAGGGTGTAAAGAGGGCTGAGATGGTACAAAGACGAGGAATACACACTATAAGACATCACATGTTTTCAGGAAATAATATGCACCATTAAATGAAAAACGCACCGATTAATTCAGCTGATTCTGTTTTCCAGTTTTTTCAAGGTCTGACCTTTCTATGATTCAGATTTTCTTTCTTGAGGTTTGAACGAGGGAGTTCCTGGAGAAGTAAACTTTTCAGATGCTGCAGTGTTTTTATAAAGTTTCTGTCTGATGAATATGGTGCAGAGTGATTAGGTAATCAACAGTCTGTTAGCAGGTTTTATTGGAGCAGCTTCCTGACCCTGTGCTGGATGTGACTCACACTAACAGCTTTATCTCCCTCTCTCTTTTAAAAGCAGTGTGTCTGGATCATGAGCTAACAGGCCTCTGGGTTTCTACTCTTTAAAAAAGATCCTTTTTACTGTTTTGTCCCGCTCTGTTTTATTCTCCCTCTCTCCGTCCTGCTCTGAGCGTCCATAAGAGGCTTTAGGTTCCAGCTCTGCGATATCCAGACACAGGTTTCTGTTTGTAGTTTTGTGTTTCTCTGCTGGGTTTTCTCTGCGGTAGAAAGCAGAAGTTTGAACATAAGAGAGATCATCTTCATTTTAAAAACAAAACAAAAACATGTGGTTTGGCTTCTAGTTTGTTTTAAAGATGTTTCTGAAAAAGTTAGTAACCCTGCAACAAAAACAGTCAATCAGAGGGACGTTTAAGGTTTCTCATGCATCAGTATTTTGACGTACCTCTTTAAAGTCGTGTACTGTTGACTGTATGTCTAAAGTGGGCATGGCCAACATGATATTTTGGTTTTGGGAAGCTTTGTGAAATTGCAAATGGTACAAATATGCACGTCTTAATCAGATCACTTTATTTAGATGAAAACAGAGAAGGTGGAAACTCTCTTCAGAGCTATTTAAATCATTGCGCTTAACTGTACATTTCCTAAAAAGAAGTGTCTTGACAGCAGTACTCCTACAGTCAAGAAACTTTAATGGAGTAAAAAAATATATAATTATATTATATTTAAAACGTGCGGTGCTCTGAGGGTTGTGTTACAAGAAAGACACAAGTGAAAAGATATACATTTATGCAAACAATAAATATATAAAATGCCACAAGTGCAAATGAAGAGAGGAAGAAAGACGAGGATACAGAAGTCAAGTGTCAATATCCTGATGGCCTGAGAAAATAAGAAATATTGCGATGTTACAGTGTGAAGTTATCTTAAACTATGAATATTTATTGAAACATTATTCACCCAGCTGTGGTAAATACTTGATTTTGAGTGGTCAAAACCAGATAGACTGTATTAATAACGGACGTAGTATCCGAGACGTCACCCATTTGTTCCTAAAGTGCTGTTTTGAAGCCAATCGTCAGCGAGAGTCATTTTGGAAATGCTGAACTCAACCTAACTTCTGTCAAGCTAGTGTGAGGCTCTGAGCCTCCTAGCAAACAGCTACTGTGTTCCCGCCTGTCAATCAAGTCAGTCATGTGCTTAAATGGGCAAAACTTGTAATCTTAATATCTTCTGAACTGTCGCGTTTGAAAAAAATTCACCCCGAACAGTGTGTGCTGATAGAGAAATAAGCTCCTCAGACCTAAGCCGTTTTTTGTACCAGACTGTAAACATGTTTATTAATGCTGTAAAGATTGTCTTTTTTGAATGGGTGTGTATGTGGTTTCTGGTGTTTCTACAGCCAGCCTCAAGCGGACGCTCAACACTTCCGCATGGGCTTCATGTTTTGAGACCAGAGGTTGCTGCTTGGTCTTGACACAACACTGAACTAATGGTTTCAACATTATTTTTGTTGAGACAGCTGTTAGACACTCAAAAACTCAACAACTTTTCAGCACCAAAATGTTTTCAGGATATTTCTTTTAAGTCAATAAATTGATTTCAGCTTGAGATGTTTGATATGTATCTGCATTTGAAAGCAGACTGCTCCCCATGCGGAGTGTAGTCTGAATACAGCCGTACCTCATTGAAGAGGGCATCAGATTGCATTAATTTCCCAGACAGCACATAAGCCGGCACACTCTGAGTAACAGTGGGATGTCATGCAGTCAGTAGGTTTGTGAAAAGCTGTTCTTATCACAGATCCTGCAGGTACGCACAGGGTGAAGGTTGACTCTGTGGAAAAAAAGCTGGCTTGCAAGTGAAAATCTGATCTTGCTGAGAGCTTCCAAGGCTGCACCTCCAGAGAAAACCTTGACTTCTAGTGGACTCACATAACAGCTCGTCTGTGGGCGGCACTCTGCCACTCATTTCTGTAGGTTACAGCAAGGGCAATGGGATGCAGCACAGCAGGGATAATAGAAAAAAAAGACAAGTTGCTGCTCAGGTTCCCTCATGCAAATCAAATAGGAGGGATGAGGAGAGCTGCGCAGTGTTTAACAGAGCTCCAATGGAATCAAACATTCACCCACCTCCACACGAAGACGCTCTTTCACTTTTGTTGCAACATAAGCAGACGCACAAAGAGACGGAGCTAAATAGAGATGTCAAGATTTCAAACCTTGATCTGTTAAATCTCTATTCACATCATTATTCGCCTTCAGATGTATCTAACGCCACAAATTCTTCTTTTCTACATCGGTACTCTCAGAAGAGGAGAGCAGCAGGAGGCCATGAGTTTAAAGTTTAAAATCCACAGAGAAGTCTTGTTTAAGTCGAGCTGCAGTGTTTGACTTTAAACACCTGTTAACGTCTGCAGAGATGATCTCAAACATGATCATTTCCATCATGAAATCTAATCTGAAATGCACAGAGCAACAGTGTGAAAAAAGGAGATTTAACAACACTGTTTAGGAGACGTGCTCATTATGTAAGAGCTCATCTTACTGAGCAGCAGTCTGTTAATGTGCTGCAGACTGCTTCCTTTGTCATTAGTGGAAGCAAAATGAGAAACAGCAGGGTGTGAAGAGAGGAGAGCAACGCAGCTTACAGCAAAGAGAATAAATGTGGAGGACGGTAAAAGGTCTGATATTTAAGTTTATATTCTGTGGATGTAAACAAATATATGAGCTGAGGGAACGGAGGAAAGATATGTTGCATCGATTTCTTGTGACTTTGAATCCATTTGTTTCAAAGGAAATTAACACTTTGTCTTTATTTCACATTCAAAACACAAAAAGCAGCATTCTTCATTTTTTGTAGCTTTCTATGGTTTTCTTAAACTATATTGAATATAATATCTGAGTAACGTCACATCTTTGTTATTGTTATAAGTTTGTTTCAGTAGAAACTATTGTCTGTTTATAAGTATGGATGACGCGCCTTCATCTTCTCCAGTTGAAAAAGTGAAGCCAAATTACTTAGGTGATCGGCGCTGACATATTGCACATTAATGTCTACTTCTTGTGGAGCAAAGGCATGCCCAGAATCAATCTTGTACTGACATTAGGCACTTTTTAAGCTAACCAAAGCACACATTTAACCCACTTTTTTTCTCCGCCGCTGGACTGATCATGAACCTGGTTGCGCTCCTGGCTGACACCTGACGCTATACACATGCTTATTTTTCTCAATAACAACAAGTAGGCAGAAAACTGGACAATGAGTTCAGTTCTCTTGTTGCAGTAAATCCACATGTTGTAGTCTGAGCCTTCACTTTTATGACTGTATAACCGCAGAGATTATGAGTCTGCTCCGCATGTTGATATTTAGCGTGTTTCATATTTTTTACGCCTCAATAGGATCTGTAGATATTAAAATGTGTTGCAAAGGAAAATTTATTTTAGGGGCAAAACGCATTTGGCATTGTTTTTGACATCATGTTTGAACGTCTAATTGTTTTTAATGATTAATTGATTATTGATCCTTAACATTTCCAAAGATCAATCACAGAGAATACTTAAAAGTGACATCCCTAGTTTCAATAAAACTTAATTTTTACTCCCTACTTTACTGATGTTTTAACTTAACATAAGTTAAAGTAGGTGTATTCTATTTTAATAAGACTAAAAACCTCTGTTAAGATAACACAGAAGCATGTATGACAACAAGATGTATGAGTCGTACTTGAATCTAAAATGTTTTGATTTCTTGACATAAAAATGCAAAGTTATATAAGTTCATACCAACCTTTTAGTTTATTTTAAACCCAATTTATAAAATTGGAGCAGAAAAACGATCAACGTCTTGGCCATATTTATGTTCAAGTGTTTAAATAAACTTCAAAGTAGAGTCAATGATTGACTCGTGGTTGTGCTGGCTGCTTCAGTCACGACACAGACCCTGAAATCTGTGCAGAGTAATCTTGGAGTGCGTGTCTTAGCACCATATAAATAGAGACAGATGCTTTTGTATGCCAACAATTGCATGCCACAGTGTGCTCTCATATCTTTGCATGCCTTGTGTTGTGTGTCGGTGTGTGTCAGTGTGAGTGTGTGCTGCCTCTCTCCCCCAGCAGCGAGGCAGCAGCCCAATCCTGTTAGTTCCACCCTAATCACCTGGTTCCTCCACAATGTGCTCGCTGGTCGAAACGAATCGCCGTGCCTCCCTGAGGAAATACCGTCTTGCTCCGACTCGTCGCTGCTCCAGCAGAACTACAGACAATACAGATTGAGAAGTTTATCAGTGTTCAGATTAACGGGACGTCAGAGAGGGCAGATCAGTGAGAGCCGTTTGTGTGAAAGATCAGATCAGCCCAGTATTCCTGCACAATAAACACGTCTTTCACAAATTCAACAGAAGCTTCATAGAGACTGGATTTATTTTACGGTCCTCTGTAAGATGTGTTTTAGCTTTGAAGACCTGCTTCCTTTGAAACAATCTGTTCGATGAGTTAAATGCTTTTGATGTAGGATGAGTCACTTATCCCTTATCACTCCATCTGTCCCTCCTTTTAACTCCTGTTACTGCACTATCTCACAAACCTTCCTTACATCTGAAGCATAAAGCTGTAAATGTTGGCTTTTTTAATGGGTGTGTATGTGGCTTCCAGTGCTTTTGCAGCCAGCCTCTAGGGGACACTCCCGGGACTGCATTTTTCTGCCATATTGACCAAGCGGCAACCTCCAGTCTAAAAATATGAGTCCAAGGCGGAAGTGCTAAAAACTGCAGTTCATCGAGGATCTGCTTGAGGCTGGCTCAGGAAGTACCGGAAACGACATACACACCAATACAAAAAAGCTGATCTTTACAGCAGAAATAAACATGTTTACAGCCTGATTAAAAAGACGAGTGTAGTCTGGATAGCTCATTTCTCGATCAGCACACACTGCAGTGGGGGGGGATTTTTTTCTAATGCGGCAATTTCGAAGATATTAAGATTACGAGTCTTCCAATGAGAGGCACAGCTGACTTGACTGACAGGCGGGAACACTGTAGCTGTTGGCTAGGAGGCTCAAAGCCCGCCTCTTTACGTCACAATCGCTCAACAGTAGCAATATGGCTGCTGCCGATGATTGGCCTCAAAACAGCGCTTCAGAAACAGATGGGTAACGTCATGGATACTACCTCCATATTTTATACAGTTTATGATATTGACCTCATTTCTCAAGGCCGAAGTTCATTCTGACTCTCTGATGTAACTCAAACAAAGCACTTCTCCTGGTGTAAGTGTACGCTCTATTTGGATTTCTTTCAGCACTTAACTTTGCCGAAGGACAGCCCATTTGTTTTTGCATTCCCGGGCAGAGCACACACATGTCCTTCTGCATGCAGTGCACCAATCAGGAACCTGTCCAGAACAGCATCATGGGACTTTTTGTATCAGTTGGGTTATAGACTATTTATATATGTGTGTATTTATATAATGTGTGTGACCCTACTGTTTAACAGTGTTTTAAAGTAAAGACCCTCCTCTGGTTTCCTTTATGAGCTTCTCTTTAAAATCCGCTAACAGGAGTCTTCAGGGATGTTTGGTGACCTTTAGATTTAGAGCACGAGTTTCTCTTTAGAATAAAAGCAGCAGCAGGGCTGGCTGCCAACACACTGAGGAATCCCTTCAGACACTGTCTGTGTGTGTTTGTCTATGTGTGTGTGTGTGTGTGTGTGTGTGTGTGTGTGTGTGCGCGCGTGCGCGTGCGTGTGCGTGTGTGTATGACTTGAGGCATTGCGGAACATGTAGTTTATTGTTAAAGGTGGTTAATTTTGGGCTTTAGCCTCCTTTTGGAACAGAGGAACATTTTTAAGTTTAGAAAATAAGTAAAATCTCTGGCTATCTAGTGTGTGCATGTGTGTGTTTGTATGTGTGTGTATGTGTATGTGTGTATAAGTGTGCATGTTTGTGTGTGTGTGTGTCTGGCATGTCGGTGTCACTGATGAACCTCCCACAGCAGGGCAGTGAAGGGCGTCACGTCTGTGTGCGAGGTGACTGCTGATCTACCCTGCCAGACATGCATACGCCTGTCTGCCAAGTGTACCGAGCCAGGTGCACACACACACACACACACACACACACACACACACACACACACACACACACACACACACACACACACACACACACACACACACACACACAGTCAGCAGGACGTCACTACAGTCTGTCTTTCCCAGCGAAAACCCGGCCATATCCCTGTATGTGTGTGTTTGGCAGAGTTCAGCGTGTATCTGCTCACCTTCCTGCAGATTATCCTCCAATCAGGGCCGAGTGTCAAAAACACCACACACTGACACACACACATATGATTAAAGGAGCCTTTGGGACTGTTCAGTCACAGTCATCAGTCCATTTAAACTCTGATCAGCATCAGTTTGACTGCCATATCAGCTCTCCACAAAAACTCAAGGTGCCATCTCTGCACTGTGATGACTTCAGACGTGATGCAGAACACACGCCGTCACTGTCGCTTCACGAAAAGGATTAAAAGTTATAGACTGAGTGCATCAAGCTATCATGTGATCTCATAAGTTCAAACAACATGGCATCCTTATCTTTGCTCCCTCTGGTTTCTAAAGCTGAAGGTTTATGATGTGAACTCAAAAGTCAACATTTTAGTCCAGCACTGTGGGTTAAAAGTATTCATCAGAGGATCACAGAGCTCAGGGTCCAGCTCGGTTCACGGATAGAGGATCACAGTTCAGATCATTTTTCAGATCAGCATAAAACAGATATTTATATAACTTTCCTGCTCCTCACTGCACCGTGGCCCTGACTCAATGACACAGAATGCATCCTAATAACAGGGCTTCTGCCAGTAATACTCAACAGAGCCTTAAGAGGATTTATTCAACAGAGATAAGGACTTTGATAAAAGATTTTCAGTATAGCTTTACATGAAATGATAAAGATTATACTAAATAAAACAGGTGAATCACTTGACTTAATCAGGAATCTAATCTACCTCTAGTTGTCTTCTGTTTGTCTTTCATTGATCCAGCTGTGTGAACTGTGGGAGTGTACTCATTGCGTTATATCTCAGTGACTTAAATTCCTTCATATTACCACTCTGCTCGTTCTTCAGGACGTTAACTATGCACAGTTATTGTCCCGCTCTCTCACAGCAGAGTTTGTGTGAGTGGAGTGATGCTCTGTCTTTGTCCAGCAGCTCATAGGAAGAGAGGACCAACAAAGAGAAATCAATGTACGTTTATATTAGGAAAGCTGTCCGTCTTATTACTTCATCCTTTAGACCATAAACTTTTGATGCAGGTTGTGCTTTTACTTCCTTTACTGAATCCAGTGGCCTGTTGCAGCAGCTCTGCATAAGTCATGTCTTTAGTTAGTGTTTAAAGTCCTCACTGAACCATACAGTGAAGCTAGTTGTGTCATTGTTTGGTTGCACCATGCAAACATAAGGTTCATCTTAACTGGTAGAACATAACGTTTAAACAAACCAAAATGTTGTTGCACAAATTAGGTTTTCCTCAGATTTGGCCAATCCGTGAAGAGCTCTTATCTTAATGGAATGTGATGGTGACTGTCATGTCTGATTGCCTCTGTGCAGGTTAACAGCTGTTAACGTAAAGATATAGATAAAGTGATAATTCATCCTTATTGCCCCGCTCTCTTCCTGATCTTCTGGTTGTGTGAGATGCTTGATTCTGATTGGTCAAAACCCCTTGACAACCCCTTGACAACCCTTTGACAGCGGTTATTAACTTTCACTAACATCAGCAACACCAGAGGCAAACTGATCACACATCACGTAAAATCAATCCGCGTAAAACAGTTCCGGCACATTTAGCTCCTGCTGGTAATGCTAATTTAGCGTTGCTCTGTTATTGTGCAGATGAAAGGATCTCTGCTTGTGGAAAAGTCAAACTCTTACGCTTGATGTAATCTCACTGTTTGGGCCATTGCTGCATATTTTGTTGATTATTGTTATTTTTAATAATACTGCATTATGGACAATGAAATGATTAATGGCCTTAAGTTAATGTTTTATTTCAAATGCTTAAATGTTTTTATTATGAGATCCTCCTCCCCGGAAATGAGCTATAAGGGAGCTTGGGACAGGTGTTGCTGATGAGACAGGGGAGAGTTGTATTGTTTTTGGACTGCTCTCTTTTTTCGTTATTTAACTGCAGAGAAAAGCCTAATTATGCTTATGTTTTTGTTGTAAAAGCTACACCATCGACAGTAATAAATCAGACTGATTGTTTTTTACTGGAGCGCGTCAGGACCGCAGGTCTCCTCTGCACTAAGGAAGGCGGCCGACATAAAGAGAACTTACAGCTACAGTACTCAGGTTGTAACTTACGCTTGCCGGTGCAGCCCCTGAAACCTTAGAAGAATGTACCTCCATCCTAAATTTGAAATTACGTCCAAACTAGGTTAATCTTAAAGGTGACATATCATGCAAAATTGACTTTTTAATGGTTCTTTACCTGAAATATGTGTCCCTGGCATGTCTACAAACCCCCCGAGAATGAAAAAAATCCATTCTGCCCCTGTTCTGATTTCTCCACCTTTCTGTAAATGTGTGTGAAACGAGCCGTTTCAGACTTCCGTGTTTTTGTTACGTAACAACAATATCCGGTCTGTAACGGAGTCAGAGCTCGGAGCTTGTTCAGCCCATAGACTGTATAAAATAATACTGAATCCCTCCTCCGTTTTTCATTACCTGCACAAATGTGTGCTAACAAGGAGCTTAGGAGGGAGGCATGCTAGTTGTAGGCGGTCTTAATAAACACAAAGGTCGGTTTTACTCCCCACGTCTGCAGATTTGAATATGTAGTGGATGATTTTTATTTGCTAGCGCTAGTTAGCATAGCCACATAGCTATATGTTCATAGCTGTAGCTGTAGCTGTAGCTGTAGCTGTAGCTCTAGCTGTAGCTGTAGCTGTAGCTGTACCAGTACCAAGACACACGTCGACATACTGACAAATAAAACAACAAGAAACACTAAATCTGTGACCAATCCTTCATAAAAGGTCCTGCTGCCTTTCTGGCAGAGGTCGGTTTTTACTCCCCACGTCTGCAGATTTGAAGATCTAGTGGATGATTTTTATTTATCATGGATAAGTGCTAGCGCTAGTTAGCATAGCCACATAGCTACATGTTCGTAGCTGTGTACCAAGACACACGTCTACATACTGATAAATAAAACAACAAGAAACACTAAATCTGTGACCAATCCTTCAGAAAGGTCCTGCTACAGGCGCCTCTCCGTCAGGATCAGATTCAGAGGGTTGAAGTAACGCGATCTCTGAGCAGCCGTGTATATTCAGCCAACATGTAAACATTAGATCAACGTGCTGGAGAGCCGAGGCACATCCACTTCCGGAGGGGGCGTGGTCAGAGAGAAAACAGAGTGTTCTGATGAGGAATGAAGAAGAGGACTTTTCAGGCAGGCCAAAATCTGATTTCAAAGTGTTTTTTTGAGCATAAACTTTAAAGACATGTTTTGGGGACCTCTTAGACCAATATATATTGATGAAAAAAGCGTGATATGTCCCCTTTAAGCAGAGCTGGTGCAGCCAGGTGCATACCGCCAAGTAAGGTTACACATACATATAGAAAGCTTGTAAAAAGCAGTAAATTGACCAACTTAATATTACATATGTACAGCAGGGGTCATTGAAAAGCTGTTTTAGATGATGGATAGTATTTACATCACACAGTATAAAACTTATGGAGCTATGAAACACAATTCTTAAACATCTCCATCCTCAACTCTTTAGGAAGAAGCTCATTGTTTGAGAATCCTACAGAAACAATGGATGATGTAGAGCTGTTGTGATGTAAGTACTGTTATTTTATCATCCCAGCAGAGTCAGAAACACTGTGTGAAATTATACAGCCGGGTTTCATAGAGCTCTACAGTATGTCAGAATTACACAATCCTTTTTCCCGCTCGCAGCAAGAACAATAAGAGGAGCTGAATATAATGAAGGAACTGTGAATAGAACAGAATCGATGTGATTGTTGGGCTTACAGGATAAACTCCTTGACGACGGGGAGAGAATAAAACAGAGGAAGAAAACAAGGTGAGAGAAAAGACAGGAGAGGGAGGCAGAGCTGCAGTTTTTGTCAGAGCCGACTGAATTACAGGGATTGACAGTTTATCTCCAGCTCATCAGCCGGCAGGATTAAAATAAACCAAGGAGAGCGTAATTACTGTACGGTGGAGGAAAGGGAGCAGCCACCAGTGAAGCGGAAACAGAAGATAAAGAACGCTCTGTTGTTGCAGGAAAAAGAGAGATGGAGGAAGAGGGGAATGGGCTTAAGGCTTAAAAACTTCATCAGTCTGAAAACAACCGTGCTCTATCTCAAATCAAGATATAAATACATTCACAGATTCAACCTTCCCCTGACAAATCCAGCACTGTTATCCAGCCACAGTAAGGTGGACATCGAGCTACAATCACGTCTTCATCATTAGGAGACGATCTGTGAGCGGGACAGTTTACACTGATCTCTGTGCTCAGCTGGCTGTGACTCGAGTGTCAAGAGATGCTACAACAATGCTCAGTAACTTCACCCTGGATAGGTGCAGAGTAAAAAAAAACCTTCACACACTAACGCCCTCCTGTTGGTTAAATTACAATAATTAGTTTTTTGAAATGTACTTTACTTCAGGGTCATATTTTGTCTTTCACCCCAAAGTAAAGTACATTTCGAATAAGATGCTTTCTCTTCTTTCTTGAGAGATAATCACTTCTTCTTAAGTACAGTTTCAGTTAAATAAAACTGTCCTCGGAACGATAGTTTGGTCGACTGGTCAAGTTGCACACTTTACAGAGGCGGCCCACGTTCGGTTCTAACCTGCGGCCCCTTTCCTATGTGTCATTCCCTGCTTTTTCTGGGTCTCCTGCTCTCTCCACTGTCCTACAAAAATATAACTTCAATACAAAAAGTACTTTTACCTCAGTAGATTATCTCGTTCCCCTCCTGACTGCAGTTCCTCAAGTGTCCACTTGGAGCTGACTCCAAATGTCAAAGACCCCCCATTACAGTCCATATTATGTCCCCACAGGATTAAACTTGTTTACTAGTGATGGGAATTACGGTTATTTTTAGAGAGCCGGTTCTTTTGGTTCGGCTCACTACAAAGAGCCGGCTCTTTCGGCTCCCAAGTGGCTCCTCAGATTTTTTCTTGTTTGAATGAATGTATTACCTAAAATAATGTTAAATTATATGTCAAATGAATTACTAATGTAAAAAAACCTACATCATATTAAATGTTTATAATTTAAAAGGCTTTATTTATATACTCAACATGGAGGAGAGTTCTACAGAAATTAGATTATAAAGTACAAAAACAAGACCCATCTCAATTAGACAAAAAGGTCCAATCTCTGATTGTATGTTTATTATTTATAAACTTTTAAACACCTTCATTAACATCAGGTTCCCTTGATTGTCTCTGTTCTTATCTTATTGCACTGATGGATAAACAGCTCTAATGTCCATGACCTGGATGACTGAGAACCTTCACAGACACTTCTAATGTGCCTATGCAGGTTTTTTGTGGACCCTGATTGATGAAATTTTCACCTTACATAGTCAACACTCTGCCTTTAAAGTGTCTATGCCATTGAAATGCGTGCATAGTTTACTGCGTTTCCTGCAGTCACTCGTTTTATCACCTTTCTAGTGCGTTCTCTGTCTTTCGCGCATGTTCTCCCTCTCATCTCCCTCCTGTTGGTGTGCTCACTGTGCTGTGTGTCTGGAACCCCTCCCCTCCCCGTTCTGCTCAATGAAGACACGTGATTGGTCAAGACGCCACCATGTCCTGACCAATCACGGGAGGCTTTAACAGAAAAAGACGAGGAAAAAAAATAATCGGCTCCTGATTGGGAGCCGGCTCCCGTCGTTCACTTCGGTTCTTAGAGCCGACTTATTAGCGACCGACACGTCACTAATGTTTACAGTCTGGTACTAAAAACAGTTCCAGTCTCTAAATCTCTTCTTTTTTTTAAAGTAAAGACTGGAACTCATCCGTTTTGATTATTTTGCATATTCAGGTATAATCAGGGATATTGCTGATTTTACTGACAGGCGAGGGCGTACGAGATGTTTGCGAGGCTCCCCGACAAAGACCCTGATTCCACCTCTTTGCTCGTTTTCAGCTGGAAATTAGTTGGAGTCAGAATTTCCAATATGGTGGCCATCTTTGGGCTTCATAACGCCACCTGTCTGTCTCCTCATGCAGTTTATCCTTTGTTCTCGTCATCATCACCTCCTGCTGTTACTAAACCCTAACACACCTGAGTTCTCCTCAGGTCTTTGTCCTGACACTGGGCTGCATGAAAAGGAGGAGAGAGAGTGGAGCTTTAGTCCTGTAGAAACTCATCCTCTGCAGTGCTTCACACACTGACCTCCATGTGTGTTTATAACTGATGAGCCGATCAATTCCTCCCACTGAGGTCAGAGGTCACGCTGAGACGAGTGTGTGGAATGAGCTGAAGAGTCAAACTTATACATTAAGCCCATTCAGTCTGCTCATGTATAACCATGACTTCTGAACTTCGTGCTCTTTTTGATATCTGCATGCTCTGATCAGAGCGAAGAAGTGCTTTAGCTCGATATGTTGATATTTAAAGTGTTTTAAATACGACGTGGCCTCTATCATGACGAGTGTTCACCACCTACTGTCTGTGGAAGTAGGGTAAGATAGGGTCTCACTTTGTCTTTTAACATCCGATCACCTGCTGCTTGAACTGAAACTCTACTTTTAATGCTTTAGTTTTTCATCTCACTTTTAACACATCATTTAAACTCTGTCAGTGAGCCATGCAGACAAGGACTGAGCTTCGTGTTGGTTTTAAAGTCGTGTAAAGGACGAACAGCTGGCCCACACTGGAAGATTTGTATAATCTTAACAGATGTTGAAAATGTGAGAGCCCACTCAGGACACCAAACAGTGACAGATTTATTCCAATGGTGTGGAGAGTAATGAGATGATCTACACAGCACATCACACTCAAAGACTGTATAATAAATGGATGTAGTATCCGTGACGTCACCCATCTGTTTTTGAAGCGCTGTTTTAAAGCTGATCGTCGGCAGGTGCCATATTGGAAATGCTGAACACAGTTTCTGTCAAGCTAGTGTGACGAAAAGAGGTGGGCTTTGAGCCTTCTCGCCAACATCTACAGTGTTCCCGCCTGTCAGTCAAGTCAGCTGTGCCTCTCATAATGAAAAACTCGTAATCTTAAAATCTTCGAAACTACCACCTTATGATAAAATTCACCCTCCGTACAGTGTGTGCTGATAGAGAAATTAGCTGTTAAGACTAGAATCATTTTTTGTACCAGGCTGTAAACATGTTTATTTCTGCTGTAAAGATCGGCTTTTTTGAATGGGTGTGTATGTGGTTTCCGGAACTTACAGACCCAGCCAGTGGACACTCAAGGAACTGCAGTTTTTAACACTTCCACATTGGCTTCAATTCTCGCGGCCGGAGGTTGCAGCTTGATCTCACACTAATAGATTTTTTCACCAACAACCACACTCTCTAAACTCGCAGGCAAATGTGACCTAAGAGTAAACAAACATGGCAGATGACAAGCAGGAAGAACTGTGCATGCTCAGCTTTCCTTGGGTTAGTTTTGGGCTTCAATACCAAATCTTTTTTTTTAAGAAAACTTGAACTGGACACATTGAATAAAACATCTAGTCATTTGAATGGATGACGGGTCTCGTAATGGGCATACCATCAAATCATTTTTCAGTAACAAATTCTTCGCACTCAACACTTGTGCTACTTTTGTGCTACTGTGCTGTGATCACAATGTCTATCCTTCTTTTCATTCAGTCATTCAGGGAACACTCGTTACGTGGTTCCGTCCATTGTCTTGGCATTAAATTAACAAACCCTGAATGAAAGACCATCCTACATTTTTCAAATGTGTTTCAAGGGGGAAAAAAGCATCTTATCTTCGAGTCGATGCAGGATCGAACATGTTTAATATTTTGAAGTTGAAATCAGCGCAGCCATGATGTCCTCCTGAGCAGATTGAGGGAAGTTAAATCACTCTTAACACCGGGACAAAATGAATAAACAATCTGTAGATTGAAAAATCAGGACTTGTTGAACGCTTATTCAAACAAACAGGAAATTAGACCGGGTAGACTCTAGTGTTTTACTATCTGGCCCTGTCAAAGTGTTTCTTTAATCTATGAAACAAGCTTTGAATTATTTAAATATGAGGTGCAGGCCTTCTGTGGAGGGACATTTATTGTCTGCCGTCAGCGTTAGAGTCTTGTTTTGATTTGCTAAGAAAAAACAGATGATGAATAAATCAATGTAATCAGGCTGATGTGAAGATGTTTGACTTTATTAAAAGGCTTACAGGAGTTTGATGCTCCTCATTTAAATACGACGAGTCAAGATCAGAGACAGACAGACTCTTTGAGTGGGACTAAATTATATTTTAATCAACAGTTTACTTTGTGAAGTCTTTGTTTTTAACAGAGTCGTGTAAATCCTGTAAATAAGGGCCGTACACTCTCTCCTCACCCTGCAGGATGCTGAATGAAACAGTACATCAGTGTATGAATAGGAACATGGGCTGATATTGTTTGATGCAGATTTACACACAATCACACAGACACTCATACGAACAATGGAGTGTCTCTGTTTGGGTGGATAATGAATCATTATTCTTATTTGTCTCCTGAATAATTATGGGACACCAATAATTGTCTGTATTGTGCTTTTGTTAAACATTCAAAACCTGTGAGGTAATAAGGTAACACAGACGGAGAAGAGGAAGTAATTATGTGTCTGTATTTAACCTCTCTGCCTCCGTCTGCCTCTCCTCTCTCTGGTTTGTACATCCGTCCATCCCATTGTGTCAGTGTTTCCTCCTCATCTTTTGAGTCTGTTGAGATTCACCTTATCTCAGGTGTGCTGCAGTAATTGGTCCCTTGAAGGCACTTTGAACACAGGTCAGACCAAGGTGATGCGGGGTATTAGCAGCCGACTGGTCCGGAGGGAGAGACTGGATTATTTGTGGGTGGATGACATTTTTACTGCAGCCTCGCTCGGCATGTTCCTCTGCTGTTCACTCATCCGTGCGCTTCTGTATATTTTATAACGTCTTTGTCTCGTCTTCCTTTTTTCTTTCTGTAGTTGTGTGAGTTTATTTTCGTCTCCTCGTGTCTCCGTTCTCCTCTTTTCTTTCTTTGGCTGTAACAAGCTGACCTTTTAACCGACTGCTCGCTTCAACACCATCAGCTAAATAAGGAACAACACAACACTCGGACACACACACACACACACATTGATCCCAGTGGCATCTGAGAAGAGCCCGAGGTGTTCAGAGTGCGCTGACCTGTTAACAGCCATTCATTGTCACAGCTAACTAGGCAGAGACAGGAACATGGTGTGTGTGTGTGTGTGTGTGTGTGTGTGTGTGTGTGTGTGTGTGTGTGTGTGTGTGTGTGTGTGTGTGTGTGTGTGTGTGTGTGTGTGTGTGTGTGTGTGTGGCCTGTGCTCAGTCTGTGTCTTACCTACTCTACATCTGATGCCTCAGTTACCATATTGACTCCTCTTACATGAGTTTGACATTAAATTGGGTCAGACATATAATACTAATAAATCTAATCAATGATTGAATTATCATCACCTCTGTGGTTGTTGTTTTTGTAGAGAAGTAACACACACTGAAGGATTAGTGAGGTGCTGACACTGACAGTAGACTAGGAAAGTGAGGAAAGTGAGGAAAGCGTCACGCGCTCTTGTTCCACGTGTAGTTGTCTTTAAACTGGTGTCCAACACATCGGAAAAACAAGTTTTCGAGTTTGAAAATACACACAAACACTGCTCAACTCTGAACATCTCAGAAACTCGGGCAAGAATTTGGTGGCCGACTTACCGACTTGACGTCATAATCATCATCAACATGGCGGGCAAACGATGTTGTGTTAATGTGAAGAAACGTTTTTATCAATTTATGTATTGCACATTCACTTTTGGCTCAAATATAATTTATAATATGGTATCACCAATAGTTGTTGTCTACATTGAGTGACCTAGACTCGGACTAAGTTATTATTAACATTAGTCTGGTATTTGATCCTTAATAACAAGTCAGGTAGGTTAGCTAAAGCAATATTTCAGTATTAACCAGCATCCCACCTCCATTAAACATTGACTTTCTGAATTAAAGCAATTGAACACACCAAAGGCAGAGGACTGACGTCTCAACAACTCACTACTTTAAGTGGAAAATAAGTTCCAGTACTCCTCTCGTTCTCTTTTTAGTGTGTGTATCCTGCAGCCAGTCTCAGTAAGTCATCAGTATAACATTCCGAATGTCATACATTTAATTATTGAAAAAAATACTCTAGTGTATCACTCAAACAAGAACTTCTGCATCACATGCTCCTGTCTAGTTTTTCATCAGTCTAAATAAACCTTAAACAGAGGCTTTGGTGTGTCATCAGACCCTCAAGGGAGGACTCTACTGAAGAGCCATGAGACCAAGCTGACTACGACACAGCAGAGACAGACATGGATAGAAGAAGACAGTGGTGCACTGATGCATCAGGTTCTTCACAACAGTGCTAACGTTACCTTGTGACTTCCTACCTTCACTTTCTGGTGAGGTAGAAATAGACAGTTGAAGACCTGTGTCATCATCATCCAGCTCTGTTAAGGTTCATGTCCTCTTTGTTCCAATATCTTCTTCAACGTCTTCCTTTTACTCCTCATTTATCTAACCCTGCAGAGACTTCCGAGTTTGCAATAATATGACGTTACTATCCGCCGAAAAGCGCAACACAACACCTACAAAAGGATGCAGGCCTCATGTAGTGCACCATGGGTAATGCAGCTTAGGAGCTATATGAATCACAAAGGAAGATAGGACAGGAGTGAGTAGTGGCAGCTGGTAAGAAGTCCTTGTATGCCAGTAAAATCCCAGTATGCAAGGGGTTTAGTTTAGAGCGTCCCAGCTGACTTAAAGCACTGGTTGTATCTTTATATTACATATGTAGACAGCTGTTATGAGATAATGTTTATTGAGCATGTTGTTGAACCGGACTAGAACATGAGTGATAAGGTGAAACTGACCCAACGTGAAGTAGAGGACCTTGCTCATCCTGAAGGGGTACAAATCATCTTACACATATTCATTTTTGATACAGTATATTGTCAACAAAGACTGAATGGACCTGCTCAAATAAACATCAGGAATCATTTCAAATTTATGTTTTCAGTTGTTTTAGAGTTTTGAGGCCAGATTTATTGTGGAAAGAACAAACTCTGTGTATGTGTGTGTGTGTGTGTGTGTGTGTGTGTGTGTGTGTGTGTGTGTGTGTGTGTGTGTGTGTGTGTGTGTGTGTGTGTGTGGTAATTGAGGGAGCTCCCCGAAGGAGGGACCACCACCTCTGAACCTCCTCCTGTCAAACACACAGCTAAACACAGTTCCTCTGTTTCTCCTTGGCCCTGTTGTTCTGCTCCTGTCTCTATAGGTCTCTCTGTGTGTACCGTCCTCTGTCTCCTCAAATACATGCACACTCCAATGAAAGGCCCTGCTCCTCGGTGTATTACGTTGATCCAGAAGGTCTCCTGACAGGCAGAGCAGAACACCTGTGTTGTCAGGAGAGGCAGCTGAGACATAGCCATACAGACAGCAGGGTGATTATGTACAACGGAACAGAGGGACTCTCTCCTCGAGCGGTGCTTTCAGGGAACAGATACTGATACTGTACATTTCTGCATCCATGTGAAGACTGTCTGACAACTGAGGGAGCACGTAAACAGGATGCTAACAAACATGTAGCCTACACAAGTGTACACAAGGATGTTTTTATACATGTGCAAACAGCCAAGCTCACACACACACACACACACACACACACACACACACACACACACACACATACACACACACACACACACACATACATACACTCACACATACACGTCCAATCCTTTAAATAGACCCAGTCTGCTCTGCTTCCTCCTCTCCTCTCCTCTCTAAAACATGCAGGAGCATATATAAATGAAATCCCCCCAGTGATGAGGTTCCTCTGTAGACTCCTTCATCCTCAGCTTCACTCTGCTAATTCAACATTTCTCCTTTTTTTACATCTCCCCAGTCACTTAAAGAACATGGATTTATAACACCAAAGCCTAATTACTTACACGTTTGAGTTAGAGTATAGCATTTAATATTTAAGATAAAGAGGACAGACCTAAAGCAAACAGCTTCATTTGAAATATTTATATCCACCTCTGCAGAAGTGGAGCCAACTTTACGCTTTAAGAGTAAAAATGTCCACAGAGCCGCGCAGCATGTGAACGCACCAGGAGCTCCGCCTGCTGCAGAGACACTGATTGGCTTGTCAGAGACCTGCAGTGAACACAGCGCCTCACATCTGGTGTTTTGCAACTTTATAGGAAGAAATAAAGTAATTTTAAAAATAGTATAGCCGGAAAAGTTGACGAGCTGTAACATCTCTTTGAAACTTACACGACTTATGAAGTTCATACAAACGTAGAACCAAGAATTCTTCATGATAAACGGAAAGAGAATGCACATAAAAATCAAGAAAACAAGGTGCACAAAACGTCAGGAGGAAGGTAATGTAAGAGATAATGTATAGTGAATAGGTGGATATGCAAATTAGAATCCGGACAGGGTGAGCATGACTCTGACATTGATGGGTCCTGAAGCTCACCCTGTCGAGTCTAACTTACATGAACACCTTTTCACTATACGTTATCTGGAACATTGCATAGCTACCAACTAAAGACAAGATAAGAAGACAGATTATTATCAGCCTCCTTACAAGGCCAAGTAACCTTAAACTACTCATTTTAATACAGGATCAAGTTCAAACATGATCCTTTGTATTTGTTCATATTGACATCAGTGTTAATTTCGTTAACGAAATTATGATGATAAATGTTCGTCAACGACTCATTTTTTCATGACGAAAACAAGACTATGACGAGCTAAAGTGCTTCACTGTTAATAAAAACTCTGACGAACGTATGTTTTGATTTTGTTGACAAGACGATGACGAGATGAAAACTTTAGTAGTGGACTGTCGGACATTCAAAATCCCTGTTTCCCCACGCTGTGCGTCTAATCTTTAAAGATAAAAGTTATGCATCCCTGTGACAGGCTGAGTTATTATTTGAGGGTTAGCAGTGTTAGCTTGGTCTCTACCTGCAGCAGGTGTGCTTTATGAACCAGCTCTCCTCACTTCCATGCATCTGTCTCCTCTTCATTGATGATTTTTACCCCCGGTGTGCGTTAGTGACAAAGACACAACCGGGGACGTCTGTTTAATATTTGATGTTTGCCGTTTTTGCCGCTATACTCCTTGTCATCAAAGATTCAGATGCATTTCAGAGTGCCGTGAACTGACTGTTTGTCCTGTGCGCCTGTCGCTGCGAGGTGCATTCAAGGAAATCGTAAATGTGCAATACAGCCCTTTCATGGCTTTTTTCTGTGAATCAATAGAATCAAAATACAGTCACATTGGTCACATCAAGAATGTTTTCTTTTGAATTTTGAGCAGTCAGGCTGAATTATTTCACTTAAGATATTACACAAACAACAGTCTTAAAGGAGTGAATTGTTGACGATTTTAACACTTGGTATAACCCTATTACCAATATCTGATCTACTACATGAATTATGTAAAGAGTGATTTTTTTCTGGCAAAAATCAAAGACTAAAATGTTTTGAGTCTCCACTGATTAAAACTAGATTCAAACTATAAAGGGCTGAAAAGACTAAAATGTGACTAAAACTAACAGGCATTTTCGTCTTAAGACTAAGAATAAGACTATATCTAAAATAGCCGCCAAAATTAACACTGATCGACATGAATGGGAACATTTCCACTGAAGGTAACGTTAGACGAGGTGTACAGGACTTCTGCAGGAATACTGAAGTTGACATGTCTGTCCTCATTCAGCTCTCCTTCCTCTCTTTGATGTAACCTCACCTTTAAACATAAATGAGTCAAATGGCTCTTCTTTATACATTGTTGCTGTTATCTCTACCTCTCCTGGTTTCAATGACTTTGTAGAGATCAGCAGTTTAGAGATGCTCTCTCCAGCTCTGTCTGGATCACAGGACAGGATGTTGCTCCTCTTTTCCCTCTCAGAGATGGCTGGGGTCCAGTAGCTCCTCAGGCTGCTTTAACCTCTGTGCTGGCTAGCTGTCATTAATTCCCCACTCTCAAGACCAGCCTGAGACCACACTAACATTTTACCAGTGTCAACAGGCAAAGGGGAGATGTGACAGACTACTTTCTGCTGACTGGTTTGATATGACATGTGTAATCAGGTTGTCTCTGGTGTTGCTTTTTTGTCTTGAATTAATCACAGCTGTTATTTGATATGTCAGAACACTCTATTCTCCTTTGATCCGTTCTGTTCCATTCTTGGTTTGATAGGACTTTTGTGATCGTCTCTGGCGTTGCCTTTAACATTAAGAAACTGTTCTTATTGGGTCTTGATCAGTCAGAATGAAGCACTAAACACTGATACAATGTTAATTGAACACCATGAAAAGAGTGGTGACACAGACATAAAACATTTATCCTTATTAAAACATAAAAACTGTATCCTCAAGCCTGAAAATGTTTTTATGTCTACGATCTTAACACAAAATAAATCCCCTGAAACATCACAGTTAATGATAACGCCTCTCTGCAGACTTCCCAACTACTAATTTATTACTCCAAAGACAAAATAAATCAATATAAAAGCACTACGTTTGAAGGGTACAGAAAAGTTAAGCTGAAATAAATGGGCATAAAATAAAAACCATGCACTTTATTTTTGAGTTGCTGAAGTCTCTGGACTCAAAGATTGCACATTTACAGGAACAGAACATCAGAGAGGAAAGTGAAAAGGCTTTTCTGTGTATTTGTTTTATCTGTAATGTGATTCATGTTAAAACAAATGAAAGGACCTGTCTTTCTTTATAACCTTCAGCGTACCCTCCATGAATTATTAAACAGTGCACCTCTGAGACAGTGTTTTTCAGCAATGCTGCAGGTAGTCTTTACTCTACATGGGTTTAAACCTGTTCTGTCTGGATGTGTTCGGGGTCAGGCAGAGGTTGAAGGAACTTTTCATTAAAGAAAACACTTAAATCAGGGTTCCCACGCGTCCTGGAAAACCTGGAAAACCTGGAAAACAGTTGACCAGTTTTCCAGTACTGGAAAACACCTGGAAAATGGGAGAAAAAGTAAAATGTCCTGGAAAATCACATATAGTCCTGGAAAATTATTCCAACATGGCTGCGTGCGACCTGACCCGATTAACAAAACACATCCCCATTCATTGAAAGTTGAGTGCATGCTGTGCTGGAAAAGACAGCGACACTGCGCAACTTTTTTCACATCTTTTGTCCTTCACTTCATAATCATGCATTCACATAAAACGGGGGTATATTGTTTATGTTTTATGGTACATTAACCTTGTAGAGTGCTCTTTTGATTCATAGAGTCTTATATTTAAGTTCTAGTGTGACCAGCGGAGTCGGGCAGAGAGCTTGGGGGTCTGTGCCTCCCAACTTTCTCTGCAGGCTGAGCTCAATTACCGTACTCTAGCTCAGTTGTTCTCAAAGTGGGGTCCTGGGACCCCTGGGGGTCCGCGAACCAGAGCGTGGGGGTCCATGAAATAATTTGAATACATTTCTAATAAATTATAAAACTGTGCTGTGGCATTTCAAAACAGCATACACCATTGTTATGATACCATTTGGTGGCTCGAAGGGATATGTGAGTCTTGCTACTGTTCATTTTCTGAAAGTGTTTAAGATCAATTACTTGAAAAGTATAAATGTTGTCATGTTGAGTCCACATAATGAAATGACCCTCTGTTTTAAAGGATACAAGTGGTATTTACTTGATTCAAATTTAAGTGTTATCTGTTTATCACTATGGTACAGGTCTGAAGTATTTACATTGATACGTTTTACAATACAAATAGTTCCAAGGGCAACTAAGAGTGCAAATGGTAGTAAGCATGTCCTTTAGTGATGGGAAGTTCGGCTTTTTTCAAAGAGCCGGCTCTTTTAACTCAGCTCCCAAAGAAGAGCCGGCCCTTTCGACTCCCGAACAGCTTCTACTTTAGGATCTTTATTAGTGGTGCAACGGATCAAAAATCTCACGGTTCGGATCGGATCACGGTTTTGAGTCACGGATCGGATCATTTTTTGGATCAGAAAAAAAAAAATACAAATATATATATATATATATATATATATATATATATATATATATATATATATATATATATATATATATTTGTCCTCCATTTATTTTGTAAAACACTTGTAAACTTTTGCCCATTAAATAAAAACAACCATCAACTTAAAATTTACTGTGGGCCCAGTCCTGCCTCATTCACTGCATTTCATGGCATGGCAAGTGAAGGAGCAGAGGAACTTCAAAAGTTTCACCCCATTCTTCTTTCATTTGCTGATTCTCACCGTCCACTTTTCTTTGAGCTGCAAACTTGGAACACACGGTTTTCACGCATTCTAGGCTCCTACAGTTGGCAAAGTGCCAATATGCGAACTGCTCCATAAACGAAAGTGAAAGTTAAAAATTGCACTGCAGCATTGGACTCTAAGTGACCCAGTAACAGCCTGTCTGTGTATTGTTGACATGGAGACAAGTCCCGGTAACACGCAGTGACCCAACCAAAACACAGAGTGAAGGAATAACAGTTTGGGGGCCACAAATAGGCGGCCGGATGAGGTCCGCAGGCCACGTATTGACGGCCTCTGGTCTAGTGGGTGCGCAACGGAATTTCAGAACGTGGCTCAAGCACTCAGCATTCGCTGTAACTCACAGGGAAACCAAAATGATTCCATACATGTGACTTAAAGGATGCACGAGGTTTTTCAAGTCCCTCTGCTCCTTCACTTACCATGACTACCGCTGTGCTTGACGAGTGAGTGTGGATTGAACATGCGATCATCACGTGAACACGCACAACTTTTTTCATCAACCGATCCGCCGACCACGTCTGGAGAGAGGCATTCAAACGGATCACGGATCAACGATGATCCATTGCACCACTAATCTTTATAGCCGTATATTTTACCTTAACTTTGCAAAAACAAATGGTTTGTGTTGAAAACCCTTTTACGTACTGTGTTTTTATGAGAAGACTTATAATTGACCAATTTGGTGCATTTATTCTTTTACAAAACCATTCTTACCCTGATCCTAGGGTTAGGATTAGGGTTAGGGTTGTGATTAGGGTTAGTGTTAGAATTAGGGGTTAGGGTTAGGGTTAAGGTTAGGATTAGGGTTACAGTTAGGGTTGTGATTAGGGTTAGGGTTAGGATTGGGGTTAGGGTTAGGATTAGGGTTAGGGTTAGGGTTAGGATTAGGGTTAGGATTAGGGTTAGGGTTATGATTAGGCTTAGGGTTAGTGTTAGGATTAGGGTTAGGGTTATGATTAGGGTTAGGGTTATGGTTAGGGTTAGGATTATGGTTAGGGTTAGGGTTAAGATTAGGGTTAGGATAAGGGTTAGGGTTAGGGTTAGGGTTAGGTCTAGGGTTAGGATTAGGGTTAGGATTAGGGTTATGATTAGAGTTAGGGTTATGAATAGGGTTAGGGTTAGGTTTAGGGTTAGGATTAGGGTTATGATTAGGGTTAGGATTAGGGTTAGGGTTAGGTTTAGGGTTAGGATTATGGTTGTGATTAGGGTTAAGGTTAGGGTTAAGACTAGGGTTAGGGTTATGATTAGGGTTAGAGTTAGGGTTAGGGTTGTGATTAGGGTTAGGGATTAGGGTTAAGATTAGGGTTAGGGTTATGATTAGGGTTAGAGTTAGGGTTAGGTCTAGGGTTAGGATTAGGGTTATGATTAGGGTTAGGGTTAAGATTAGGGTTAGGGTTAGGATAAGGGTTAGGGTTAGGGTTAGGGTTGTGATTAGGGTTAGGGTTAGGGTTAAGATTAGGGTTAGGATAAGAGTTAGGGTTAGGGTTGTGGTTAGGGTTAGGGTTAAGATTAGGGTTAGGGTTATGATTAGGGTTAGAGTTAGGGTTAGGTCTAGGGTTAGGATTAGGGTTATGATTAGGGTTAGGGTTAGGATTAGGGTTATGATTAGGGTTAGGATTAGGGTTAGGTTTAGGGTTAGGATTAGGGTTGTGATTAGGGTTAGGGTTACGATAAGGATTATGGTTAGGGTTAGAGGGTTAGGATTAGGTTTGTGATCAGGGTTAGGGTTGTGATTAGGGTTAGGATTAGGGTTAGAGTTAGGATTAGGATTAGCATTAGGGTTAGTGTTAGGATTAGGGTTAGGGTTAAGGTTGTGATTAGGGTTAGTGTTAGGATTAGGGTTAGGATTAGGGTTAGGGTTAGGGTTAGGACTAGGGTTAGGATTAGGGTTGTGATTAGGGTTACGATAAGGATTATGGTTAGGGTTAGGATTAGGGTTAGGGTTGTGATTAGGGTTAGGGTTAGGATTAGGGTTAGGGTTAGGATTAGGATTAGAGTTATGGTTAGGATTAGGGTTAGGGTTAGGATTAGGGTTAGGGTTAGGGTTAGAACCAGAACCGAACTCAGGCAAACAGAACCAGAACCAAACTCAAGCAAACAGAACCAGAACAAAACTCAAGCAAACCCAACCAGAACCGAACCAGAACCGAACCAGACCCGAACCAGAACCGTACCAGAACCGAACCAGAACCGAACTGTACCAGAACCGAACCAGAACCAGAACCAAACCAGAACCGAACCAGAACCGAACCAGAACCGAACCAGAACTGAACCAGCACCGAACCAGAACCAAACTCAAGCAAACAGAACCAGAACCAATCTCGAGCAAACCCAACCAGAACCGAATCAGACTCGAAAGAGAACCCGAACCAGAACTGACCCAGAAACTTTCCAGAAACTTACCAGAAACGTACCAGAACCGAACCAGAACCGAACCGAACCAGAACCGAACCGTACCACAACCGAACCAGAACAGAACCAGACCCAGAACCCTACCAGAACGGAACCAGAACCGAACTCAAGCAAACAGAACCAGAACCAAACTAAAGCAAACAGAACCAGAACTAACTCATGCAAACAGGACCAGAACCAGAACCAAACTTGACTAAACAGAACCAGAACCAAACTCAAGCAAACAGAACCAGAACCAACTCAAGCAAACAGTACCAGAACCAAACCAGAACCGTACCAGAACTGAACCAGAACCGTACCAGAACCGAACCAGACCTGAATTGAACCAGAACCAGAACAGAACCGAAACAGAACCGTGCCAGAACCAAACCAGAACTGAACTCAAGCAAACAGAACCAGAACCGAACCGGAACCAAACCCAACCAGAACCGAACCAGACCCGTAAGAGAACCGAACCAGAACCGTACCAGAACTGAACCAGAACCGTAACGGTCCAGAACCAAACCAGAACAGAACAGAACCAGAACCGTACGAGAACCGAACTTGAACCGAACTCAAGCAAACAGAACCAGAACCAGAACTAAACTCAAGCAAACAGAACCAGAACCAAACTCAAGCAAACAGAACCAAACTGGTGCAAACATTATTAACGTCTTCAGGTTGGCTTTTAGAAAAATCAGATGCCTCAGCTTGGATGGGCTGATCCGATTTCTCCTCTCAGTGAGTATTTGCCCGGTCTTCAAGAAGACTCTCTCAGAAGGAAGAGATGAAGCCAAGATACACAGCCTCCCCTCCATCACTTGAATCCTATATCCTCACATGTGATTGGCCGCATGGCCGCCATGCTGACCAATCAAAACAAAGTTCTGCTGTGAGCAGAGCTGGGGCTGAGCACTGAGAGAGCTCAGCAGTGAAAGGAACAAAACTGGGAGCCGGCTCTCTCTTGATGCGAGCCGGCTCTTCTGATTCACTATAAAGCATCTGCTCTCAGAGCCGCAGCTTTTGATCATGACACATCACTAATGTGCTTAATCTGTGTTACAATTATGAGGGGGCCTTAAACAATTTTCTCACCTGTAAGGGGTCCCTGGCTCCAAAAAGTTTGAGAACCCCTGCTCTAGCTAGTCGGAGTGCAAACTCCCGATAGTGAAAACAAATGGAACAAAAAGAGCGACACAGCTGCACAGAAACTCCACGTTGTAAAAATCGCTGATCATGATAGACATCGCCATGCAGGAAGACAGTTTACATTTTTTTAAACCTCTGAGAGATCTTCAAATATAGAGCGCGTCTTTACACCGGTGCGATTTTTTCAGAGTTTACGGTAACTCAAATAAAAAAACGTGACATTTGCTTTGTTTTATATCGACCACTTAGCAGGATGAATATCATGATTAAGCAGGTATATTTTGAGTTTGAGTTGAGTTGAGTTGAGAAACATTTGCGGCCATTTTTGTCATTCAGATCTATTTAGGTCATTAATGCACTGATCCTCTGATCATTATTATTATTTAATTATTTCATATTATTATTTAATTATTTCAGTAAGGCAGCTTCCTGATTCCTTTGCAGGCTCTTTTGTTTTTTTCTTAGCTCATTTTATATTTTTGGAGAAAAGAGAAAGCTGAGATGTTCCCATCATTGTTACTTGGTTTCACTAATTAAGTGAAGTGCTGTACATCTGTGGTTGCATTATTCTATTATCAATTTTCCATAATTTTTAAGTATGTAAGAGATGATTTCATTGATAGCCATAGACTTCATGTCTTTCAATGTAGACTTCCACTGAGAGGAACATATTAGACTATTTAGTAACTAAATTAGGAACTAAATTTAGACTGTCATACCAGCTTGATCATCAATGAAAATGTCCTGGAAATGTCCTGGAAAAGGATCTCTGGAAAAGAGTGGGAACCCTGTTAAATATTCTTCAAAAATAAACCTTACTCAGCCCATCTGCAGCAGCACGACTCTGAGGATGGAAAGGTCAGGAGGTTGCTTGCTCGGTTAGTCCATCTCTTTATCTCGGGCTGAAATACCTCAGCACTAACAGTCATATTTTGTAGAGTGATTTATGTCCCATGTAGGTGGACTTTAATGATTATGTGGTTCTTATTTACCTGTGTATGTGGCAAAAAGCTTTAAAAGCTTATCAAAGTAATGGAAACAGGGGCTTGACATCCATCATCAATCAATTCTAAAACATGCAGGTCTCTGATGTTTTAGTGTCAGAATAGAGGCCTTAATTTTCTCACTGATTGAATATATAATGCATTCATTACATCTGCAAAAGGAGCATTATCCCAAAGTGGTGTATAATAGAAAACAAACTGAGATATTTGCATCTCTCAAAAACATCTCCTCGAACAGCACTCCTGTGGTGGGCTGGTTGATTTATTTTAATGACAAGTTTATGTTTTATGTAGTTTATCTTTATAACTTCATAAAGTATGGTTTGATTTCTTACATTTTGTTTTCTCTCTCTGTCTCTTCAGGGAGTTTTCCCGGCCAGCTACATTCATCTGAAGAAAGCCATCGTCACCAACAGAGGGTAAGTTTACCAAACTCTACGATTATAAAAAAAAGCATAGTCCAAAAAGGTTCATTTGGTCTGACCCCGTTTTTAAGAATGTTGGACAACAGGGGGCGTGGTCTTCCTGACGTATCAGGTTGGACGACCAAACCTCTATAAATCAGCTGACAGACAACATCACGTGACTCTTCTGAAGAAAACTACAGGAAGTGTGTAGTTGAAACACGCCAAGGTAAAAAAGAAAAACACACTGGTCTAGTTAAAAGAACTGTCTTGCTATAAAAAAGCATAGTTTGAGTGTGTGCACTGTGTGTCCACTTCAGGGGTTGAGTTCAGCAGTATGTTTCCCATCTTTGAAAGCTGTCTGACATTTTAACTGGTTAGACTATTCTCACTCAGCACCGTCAATATTCAGACGAATCCTGTATGACACGCAACAAACGTTAGCCACATTGGTCTAGATCACTTGTGCCCCAGTGTGCTCTTCCCCTGTCCCTAAAACACAGGTCTTGGTGCAAGTGTGCAGTAAGAGGAAGCAATGGTCTGTCAACTGAACACTGTACCAAACTTTAGGACAAAAACAATCTTCAAAGCTCTTTATCCTCAAGTAAACTCTGCTTGATGCTGCTTACTTTTGGTCAGCACAACAGTAAGGTAACTCATATCTACTCTCAGGTTCAAGGTGTTTCGTGCTCGATGTGCAAACACAGATATCCTTATAAAACTTTCCTTGAGACGTGCTCACACAAGCTACGCCAGTATACTTGCATTAGCAGCAGTAACATTAGCTTACCAGCACTAACTGAAACTAAACACCAAACTGAACTATCACTGTAGCTCCACAATGAAGAGAGTTTCGGGGGTTTTGTCAGCTGCTTCTTTGTTTTAAGGCGTTCAGTTTATCTCTAACAACCATAGACTGCATAATTAAATGACGTAGTATCCGTGATGTCATCTGTTTCTGAAGCGCCGTTTTGAAGCCAATCGTCGGCAGGAGCCATATTGGAAATACTGATTACAACTAGTATGAGTTAAAGAGACGGGCTTTGAGCCTCATCGCCAACAGCTACAGTGTTCCCGCCTGTCAGTCAAGTCGGTCAAGTCAGTCATGTCCTTAAGTGGGCAAAACTCTTAATCTTAATATCTTCTGAACTGTCGTATTGTAAAAAAAATTCACCCCTGTATCTTCGACCGAAAGAGTTTTTTGAACCAGGCTGTAAACATGTTTATTTCTGCTGCAAAGATCTTCTTTTTTGAATGGGTGTGTATGTGGTTTCTGGTGTTTCTGCAGCCTGCCTCTAGTGGACGCCAGATGAACTGCAGTTTATAACACTTCTGCATTGGCTTCATATTTTGAGACTGGAGGTTGCCGCTTGCTAACAACACAGACAGGGCCGAACGAGAGATGTGACTTGCTGTTTATTGGGAGCAGAGTTTACGTTAGCTGGTGTCCACTAGGCGGTTTCACGTGTAGCTGTCCGGTACATAAAGATATCTCTGGGAGAACGTCTGGTGGCAAAAAATGTAAAATAAAAATAATGATATCAGTCTGAATGTAAGATGTTTGTTTGTCCCTTGAAATACAAAAAAGGGTGATCGCCTTATATTCGAGGTCAAAACTTTTACGTATGTTCATGATGGTACAGAGCTAATGCCTGATAGTTGCTCTGTATGACTAGAACTCTAAAATATTACCAACCAAACTGACCGACAGAAACATTTCCACCGTGAACTCTGAGAGATGAGTCAGTGATAAATAAAAAGAAAACCTTCTGCTGGATCTTTTTATCCGTTCATCACTCAGTCCCTTCCCTCTGTTTGCCTCGCCTCACACACTCAAAGAATCCAAATCAATTTCCACTCTCAGGCCTCTGCAGACTCAAAACACAACATCTTTGTGGTGTTTGTTCTCTGGTGTCCTTTCTATGATGTAAAACTGTGAAAGAGAACTCAAAGTCCGCTCAGTCATTTTGTCACTGTCTTCCTGTTATTGCTTACTGATCTGACCGTCCTAGAGAATACTGATGCCACCATCTTTCCGTGATGATGACACAGATGAGTGTTTTATTTTCCTCAGTGCTGTGAGGATGTTTCTCTTTAGATAAAGTCACTTAAGAGATGATTTGATTCTTGTTTTCTGTTGGGATCTGTTGTTTTGAGACTCGCTCTCTCTAAATAAAGTATGAACCGCCTCTTTCCTGATTCCTTATAAAGTTCAAGAGTACATATTTTAATACATTAACATAATGATTGGAAAAGCTTTTTTTTTAACTGTAGATTAATCAGAGTTACAGAGTGTGTCATGATTTGCATAAGAGATATTTAATTAAAGTCAGGGAGAGTAAATTAATTGGAATTAGTGAATCCTTAAGTGTTTGAAGAGGCCCTCCAGGGCAGACCGAGACTCTTTAACGCAGAGAGATGGAGTGTGTTCTACTGAACCTGAGAAACTGGTGCGCAGTGACGAATATAGCTCTGGACTATTGACTGAATGGATCTGGAAAGAACATTTTAAAATGTGTGTGCGAGCAGTCCAGGCTTTTAAGTTTATTCTTCTACTCAAATGCAGAAATGGCTTCACAGTCCAGCTCTGTTATCTGTGTCAGGACGATTCTGAATTAATGGTTGTTATTTCATATATTAAAGATCCACATTAATTTAAAGGTTCCAGTCTAATTAAAGTGAACATCAAAATAATGTACGTAGAGTCTATGAGGATGTTCCTCTGAGCTGGAAAACTTTAGCAACCACAGAGGAAACAAGTCCTCAAGGGAAACAAGAAAAACCTGTGATGAATTGAAATCCCTCAATCACTGCTCATCACATCAGTTTAATCATCATTTAAAATATGATCTGAGTATAGAGATGATTCGTGCATCAGAAAACAGTTAAAGTCACATGATTAGCTCTCATTATCTGCCTGTTAAGCTCTCATGACTGGACTCATCATTTGCTCCCCTGATGTGAGGAGGCCGTGCATTATCTTGTGTTTTGCGAAACTGGCTTTTATGAAGGGATTCTTTCAAAATATGCTCTTGCTGGTTACTCAAAAGTTATACACTCAAACATACAGTGTTATATTTGACAGAGCAGTGGTTTCACATGGAGTGTAATGACTCTGATAGAGCATAAAAATAAGGGTGCAGTGTGTGTAGTTGTCCCTGTACATCTCCCCCTCCCAGCCCCCTTTTCTGATGTTGAATGTCTTTCATGTTGCGGTCCTCAGAAATGTAGCCTTTCTGACTCTGGGGCTGTGTTCGTCTGCTGTTAAAGATTTATTTTGTCATTCCCTTTATTGAAAGGACAGCTGAAGAGTGAGTGTGGTAGACACACATCAAAGGAACAAACTTAAAGACAACTGAGGCAAAACAGGCACTTTATTATGTTAAGCATATTAGCATTGTGTAAACTAACAATGCTGAATAGCTAAATTCTTTATTCTTACACACTGTCTACTTGCCTAAAAGTATAAAAGCTACAGTCAGAAAACTGTGCTCCTCATCCAGGACCAAAGACTGGATTCCAGCTCACCTGCCCACATACCAATTTACTCCAATCAGCTGCACTCTAACGATGGCAGGACACTTAAAGGCACAGACATTCTGATCTGCTGCACAAAAACAGAACGATATTCATTGGAGAATATGTAAAGGCTACAAAAGAGTCAAATGAGGCACACAGACTAGACTTGTTCTGTGGCTCTAACACCTCAGACTAAGAGTTATGCATCGATTTGCATATTTGGGGGCGTGACCAAGTTGATTTACTGTTGGGGGCGATGTAGTTGTTTGCTAGGAGGCTGAAACCCCGCCTCACCTCGGCTGAGACTATGTTCATGTCTTATACAGTCTACAGTTGAAGCCTGTGGTCCTGACTGAGCTGGCATAGCTAGAAACTGAACAAACACCACTGCACACAACACAGAGACCAGACTTGTAGCCCCACGAGGTAGTAAAGGGCTGCAGTTGAACCAATGATCACCAACCCTCTCTTCTTTTGTGGTTAATGCGCTGCCCTTAAAGGGATAGTTCAGGGTTTTTGAAGAGTGGTTTGTTTGATAGTAAGTGTACTAGACACAGGGATTACTGTCAGCTCGGCCCCTTTGTAGAAACCAACAGAACCAGAATGAAGGCTAGGCTATCAGCCACTGCAGATGTGGTTCTGATCCAAACACTGTTGTCAGTGTAAGTGTCCAATCAGTTTATCATCTTTTCAGCACTTTTCTTTGCTTTCAGAAAGCCACTTTGATTTTACACTAATTTCTGACGAAGAATAAAGTCCAGACATGCTCTTTTTGTAAAGCGTCTTGAGAGATAACATTTCTTATAATTTAGTGCTATACAAATAGAATAATTGAGTACCAATAAATGAAGTGTCTGTTAACTAAAGTGAGTAAAAACCAGCATTTAAGACTTTTATTTATCTCGTTTTTTGCTTATTTTCTCTGAATATTGAGAAACCCTTGTAAACAAAGAAGCTGCCAGTCATCTTCAGAGTCTCATTTGTTCAGATCATCACTTTGAGGCATGTACGTCTGTGATTATAATTACACATAAAGCCTGATGTGATTTATGGATTTAAAATCGTCCTTTGAGTTGGCCCAGCAGTAAACAGAGAGAGAACAGAGATGTTCTGCAGCCTCCACTTTGAACACTGCGTCAAGTTGTCAGGATGTTGTGAAGAACACTTTGCCAGCTGTCTGCTCCTCTGCAGGATAAATACACTCCCAGCTGACATTTATAAATATCAGAAAACAGCTCCCCCACACTGCAGGATCACACCCACCGAGACAAATAAACCTGTCAACACACACACTTGCTGCCCGCACAGACTCAGACAAGATGCCGTTACAAACAGAGCAAACACAAGTTTATGAAAGACGTTTTAAAAATACTCACATGAAGGTTTGAGGAAATGAAATCCCAGGTGTGCTCACCTCTAACGTCTCGGGCTAAACAAACGTCCTCCTGTGGGCTGGTGTCTGCTCCCTGAGGAGGGATTAGAGGCTTCAGTGAGCTCCGTCACCTGGGATTACTTAAACTCTGCTGTGTCACTCACACTCCTGCTGCTGCTCTCATGCAGGTGTGCAGCATAAGGGAAGGTTCTGCACCAGAGAGCTCAAGGATTGTATTAAGATCCAGGAAGGCTGTCATGTTGTTTTGTCCTGGAGAGAAATGACAGAGCTATGGATTGATCTGACGTGTGTTTGTTTTAAGATCCAGGACAAGGGGTGATGTTTTGAAGGGTTTTGTTTTTGTCTGGAGGTTTAAATCAGTGAATGGATTGTGGTTTATGTCCCACCTCTAAAAACTCTCACGTGTTTCCTTTGCCCACAAAGTTGATTCACCCTGACATTAAACCAATGCAATGTGTCATTTCTAAATCTTAAAAATGTTTTGCTTTTGGGTCTATGTGGAAAAAAATCTACTTCTTTTGTTGTTTAGTCCAGAATTAGTTAAAGATATTGATGCCCATAAATATTTGAAATCACTACAATCAATTCAAAGATAGTTTTAAATGAATTAGTTTTATAATAAAAAACTTAAATCCTGAAATGTTTGCCCACTTCATATCATGATCATCAATGAATATCTCATCTCTCAGCTGCTGTTTGAGAGATGAGTTGTTTACATGTTTTTTTTAGTCTGTTTTGTACTGAAAGATGTACGAGGTTCTGAATTAACTCTTAAACTCCTCCGTGCGTTACACATTGCAGACGAGTTGTAACAGGAACATACATATCCTGCCTTTAATTGGCAGTATGTACGAGCCAATAGGTGGGACGTCACCTTTAGTTTTCTGAAGAGGCGTTTTGAAACCCAACGATGGTCGTCGCCATATTAGAAATGCTGAATTCAACTAACTTGGATCTTCAAAAGGTGGAGATGAGGCCAAAAGATAAGCCAGCTGACAAAAAGCTACAAGACACACATTTGTCGGTTATATGAGCTGAGATCCTAACGGCCAAATTCCAATGGATTCATGTCCAGTTAATTTCTGATCCATCATGGAAAAGGATCTTTCTATTCTAGTCAATGTGTTAACTTCCGCTGGATCTGCTCCGTTGTGTTCCAGCTGCGTCTCTGATCCAGCAGGTCGTAGCCCTTGGATACCGGATGCCAGAGCACGACGCATCAATCTCAACAGAGCAGATGGAGCGGGACAGGAAGTCAGGCACCAAAACAAAATGAAAACATCCGGTTAAATTTCAGAATAAAACACTCTGTGTTATTACCAAATCGTATTTCACTTAACTACGACAACAACAAACTGTCATGATGAGCGGAGCCAGGCCTGGAGTCAACAGGTCTGAGGTATTCAGAGGACCATGAAGAAAAAATGGACGAGGAGAGGAGGAGGATAATCCTTGACTGATTACTGCGGGAAAACCTCGTTCACATGACTCAAGAGATCTGGCAGTCCCGCTCTGTGCTCGGTCTGAAAGCACAGCCAGTGGGTGTTGACAGACGAGAGATCATGGAGCCGGACTGCAGCGGATCACAGACGGACCAGACATGGATCTGCTGGAAGTCCGATGTAATAATATCTAATTATGCAGAACTCTAAACCTTGATATCATCAAAATGTATGAGTTATAAAAGTAATTCACAGTTACATGAATACAGATATACAGATAGATATAAGACTAAAAGTAGAAGTGAAGATGTTTATATCTGCTGTGAAAACAGACTTTTTATTATGGGTATTAATGGGGACTCTTCAGCTTTTGGAGCCAGCCTCATGAGGACACTAGAGGAACTGCAGCTTGTTGCACTTAAAATAATTGTATTCTGTCTGAATATGTAAACAAAAACAGTAAAACACGTAAACCTGATACACACCTCACTCTCCCTCCTTTCATAAGAAAGAAACATTGATTTAAGAGAGTTCAGAACCACAGGATGTACACGTACAGTGTGTGAACTTTTGACACCATGTAGTGACAGTCAGCTCACATCAACATCAAAGAGGACAAATGACCGCCGTCCTGCGCCTGACCCTTCAGGCACGAGCCAGCATATGGAGTTTGAGGATGCTGAGCTCTGACACCATGTTAGTTTGTGTTTCTAAATATCTATTTATTATTTGTTTCAGTCTGCATAGACTTGAAGTGTTCTGGCTCTGCTCACTGCTGTTTACTTTTCATATTTTATGCACATTTATTAACTACAGCAGAGGGAGGACCCTACTGGGACTCAAGTTGTTATCACTCCTCCTGTCTTTGTGTCTTTGTGTATAATTAATTAGCAGAACTAAGCTGACTTAAAGAGCCACAAGATGATCAATGTGGTCGAGTCACACATCCTAAAATCACTGGAGTACTACAGAACTGTTTGTTAGAGCAGAGTGTAACAAAACTAAATAAAAATAAAAGTTTCCTCTGCACACACTTTCAATTTCAAATAAGCCTCCAAAGAACAGAGCTGTTTAAGTCTCATCACAGTTTAATCAAGAATCACTTTTTTATTCATGATGTGGAAATATTATCTTATTAACATCCTGGCTCGGCTTCAGAGACTCTGACACAATCAGCATTTAGAATTGTTTGTGTCTGTTTTTTATTCATCTCAAATTAAAATATATTTACAAACCAGTCAGATCCTCAAAGTAAGTTTTATTTTTCACTTTAAATCAGTAACTTTTTGTAAATATCCAAATTAGCAACTGGGGTAATTATCAAAATACTCAGTGGTAACTTAATGAATAAATCATCTCTTAATTTTTCACCATCAGGCAGTGAGTGTTTGCGTTCATGTGGGGCCGACTGAATCAACAGAAAGCTTTAAAGCCTGTGACTTTCTTCAGACGGTAATTAAGTGTGTTCTTTTAGACAGTGAGAGCCAAGACAGGAGGAAAACAGGTGTCTTTATTCTCACATCAGAGTCAGATCCGTGTTTGATGCTCCCTCTCCTCTAACACACAAGCTCTTCTCATGTTGGCTCTCTGAGGTCTTTAATGAGCGCTCCACTGCAGACACTGACTGATCCCAGACTTAGATTCAGGTCTGCTGCTGAATCAGTTCAACACGTTGACTTTTAAGTTCAAACCAGACACTGAAGCATGAATCATCAGCTGTTTCATCCTGTTTTTACCCAGTCCTGTTAGACATGAACAGTCCAGGTGTAACATTTAGATGATTGTGTTAAATTATCTTTAGATACATAATAATGTGTTTTATCACATTGGCTGGTTCTGACCGGTCTTCAGAGTCAGAGATTCAGGTATTTTCCTACGCAGGTGAATTCACTAAAAGGTCTGCTTGTAATCAGCACACATTTCTGATGCTTATGATAATGAAGTGTCTTTAAAGGGGGTTCAATTTGTGGTGAAACAAAGTAAGTGAAGAAGCCAAGAGACTCAATAATCATCAATGCTTTAAGGTTTTCGGTTGTTTGAACAAAGTGATGATTTAAGTAAGGGATAACGTATGATTAGTAGGTGGTTACTTAATCTGTTTTATTTAGATTTAGCATGCAAACCGAAACTAGTGTTTTAGCCACATTGTTTACCAATATGATGCTAATGGAAGCTAACGGTTTTACCTCACTGTACGGTCTATGGTGTCAGCAAGCAGAAGCTAAATATGCTTGATCTCTTCTCCACGGATTGATTTGACAGGACGTGTGATCAGTTTGTCTCTGGCGTTGTTCATATTAGTGAAAGTTAATAACTGTCATCAAGGGGTTCTCAAGAGGTTTTGACCAATTAGAATCAAGCATTTTACAAAGCCGGAAGATCAATAAGAAAGCTGTGTAATAAAGAAGTTTAACAGAGAGACAGTGAGAGTGTTTGAGGGTGAGATACTGCAGACAGATTTACAGAGGGACACACCAGCCTAGTGAACAAACACAGGAGCTTGTTTGGAAGCCCAGCTCATTGATAAATGACTCTTTAATAACCTGAAAGCAACATGTTCTATTTGTCTATGTGACGTGGTGTTTGGGGAAATATGTCAGTCAATAAAACATAAGAGTGGGTTTTGGTTCCAGGGTGTAATAAGAAGTCATTAGCTTTGTTTATACAGATTACTAATAATTATGATGAATGCCTGATCAGAATAAAAAGGCTCAGTCTGAGGAGGACTGTCCCATTGGAAAGGAATTTTCCTCATTCAGTCGTCAGGAGGGGTTCATGTTGTTTGTTACTCAGGTTGATATTCATGTAAACACTTGATCCAACTGTTTCCTCCTGGTTGCTGTAAAGTTCTGTTACTGAGCAAGTCTGCCCAACATGACGTGACGAGTCTTCAATATCGTCAGTAGAAGTTTGGGTAGAGAGAGTGTTGGAGCAAACAAAAATGTAGATGACACGACTTTTTATCAGACGCTTAAGAAGAAATCAGGATTGTTGAACGTCTTGATATAATACATAAATAGATAAAACACAGACATCAAAAGTCACAGACACAAGGGAGGAGGATAATTCAAAATCTGTAATGAACAGAGAGGAGGCGGTTATTATTTTTATATTACTGTATTTGGTACACATCATGTACGATGACGCAACAACAGCAGTGCTTGTTAACATCAGGAACAGATGAAGGAAGAATTAGTTCTGCTACTTTCAGCGCGTTAGACCAGGTAAGACTCTCCACAGGTCAGAGTGTCACGTCAGATCACTGTATTCAGCCTCCATGTTCACTGTGACGTTCAAACTCTAATCAGTCTTTTTTAAATGGACTGAAACAATATTTCACATGCCTTTCAAAAACTTAAAACTTATTTTTTAGCTATTTAACTTACACATGTTACATACTGTTTTTTTTTTTGTTTTTTTTTTATCTAGAACCAAAGAACATGACCATATTTCTCCTGTGTTAGCATCTGTACACTGGCTCCCTGTATGTTTTAGAATTAATATTAAAATTGTATTGATTACTTTTAAAACTCTCCGCAGACTTTTTCCTAGCTACATAGCAGACATTTTAAAACCATAAGAACCAGCACGTACATAAGATCCTCGGGCAGATGTTTACTGTGCGTTCCAAATGCAAGGGTTAGAGCATACTTTACATAGCATACACACAAAACAGACATTTAACACAGAGGATTTCCTAATTTTAACTGAACTTTATTTTATTTTAATTGAGTTTAACCATTTTAAATACATATGTTTGTATACATATTAAAATGATTTTATTCCTTTAGGGTTCTTTAAATGGAATTTGTTCTTGCCTTGTGTGATTTTATGACCTGCTTGTTTTATTTTGCTGCCCATGTTAAGCCATTTGTAACCTGGCTTTTGAAAAGTTCTCTATAAATAAAATGATCATTATTATTATTAGTGGTAGTGGTAGTAGTATTAGTAGTAGTAGTATGAATTATTATTATTATTTATAATTTATTATTATTATTATTATTATTATTATTATTATTATTATTATTTATGGTGCTTAAAGTATGAAACTTTCAGAAGTTGCATATTTGTACAGGACTTAATGCCAAACTTTGTTTTCCAACACCTTCCCAAGTATTTCCTCTTGCCTGTACATAAGCAAACTGTGACTGTTTGCAGCATGACTTTTTTTTAATAACAACTGCACAAACAAACGGAGACACTGGCTTACTCAGCAAGCTTATACAGAGCGTGTTAATATACCGTACAGAACGTAACGTGTTGGGAGAGAAGTGAGAGAGTGGTGAGTAAAGAGGGAGAGGTAGCATTAGACCGATGAAGGATAAGTGTCTATGAGGGACAGAGAAATGTTCAGCCTGAGATAAAAGTGTCTTGGTTAATGGATGGAGAGAGTGTGCATGTACATTTGCCCAAAAAAAAGATGAGAGCAGGATGAGAGAGAAGTCAGGTGAGGTGAAGGAGGCATGAGAGCCGGAGAGATAAGAATGCAGGGTGGGAAAATAATGTGGGTCAATGACAGAGGAGAAACAAGGGAGGAAATGAGAGAGGAATGGGAATAAGCAAGAGAAAAAAGAGTAAATGAAGGAAGAAAAAACCTGGAGAGAAGAATAGAGCTGAGAGGAATGATGGAGATGTGCCAGGACAAAAAGAAAACTGAATGAGGGAGGGGAAGAGGAGGGGAGGATTAGCTGGAGTGAAAAGTAGAACAGAGGAAAAGAGGAGGAGAAGCGTCACAGAAACAAGTGTAACTAATGTGGGTGAAATCAGCAGGCGGCCGGCAGCGACAGCTCAGCGGGGAGATCAGCTTATCTGGCACACTGCTTTTATTAATTAATCAGTTATGAGACGGAGGGAGGGAGGGGGAGAGAAAGAGGGAAGAATATGGGAGAGGCAGAGTAAAAATGGAGTACGAGAAAGTAAAGCGAGGGGAATAAAGGAGTGTGTGTGTGGTACTCTGATATTCCTGACTGCAGGGCTGAGTGACTCAGCTTTCAATTTTAGCGAACAACTCCCCGATGTTCAGAGGTGTGTGTAGAGGAGGGGGAGAGGGGGAGCAGGGATTCTTAAAGCGGGAGGTGAGCTGAGGTCCCGTCTTCAGGTGGAGCTGCAGAGTTCTCAGTTTGGAAACATCAGGAAGGTTTGCACGTAACAGATTACTCACTGTAGAAGAAGACTGCTGAGGCTTGCTGTTGTGTGGGCGTGCACTGTTATAATCTCTACATCACTTTTCTGTTTTATTACAAACTCCACAACTCAATATAAGAAACGTAGTATATACTGTATGCTGTTTAAGTAAGCATAAAAGTCAGAATATGACTCGGGATCTGTAGCGTTTTTAAGTTTCTACTAAACATGGAATCAAGGCTGAGAGGACAGAAGAGAGACAAATAGAGCTGGGCGACATTTAAAAAGATGTTATTACCATCAAAAATTTTCCTATCAGTCGATATCGTTGATTATCAAGGTGAACATCAAATCATTTCATTAAAGGCAGATTTTTGGTCCTCAGTGGAAGTTGAAGAAACCAGATGGTTTGTTAATTTGTATCTGGATTTAGTTCTCTGATAAACTTCTTGAATCCATCATTTCTGACAGTGCTAACAGGAAGCAGGTCTTTTGTGTAAGATCAGATTTTTGTGAAGTTTTAGTTTGTAGATTCTTATTTTCCTCAGGTTGAGATAATTTACATAATTTGATTTAAATTTACAACAAAGATCAAATTGTACACGGTGTATCAGTTTAGTAGAGATTGTTTTTAGTAGTGCTCTTCCCTTGAAGACTAATAAGTGTTACGGGTGAAGTGATGTTGTTTCCCACAGTGCAGTGAAAGCATCACGGTTATTAGGTTTTCAGTTCTACTACAGTAACAGTGGACATTTAACGTGTTTACACAGCAAAAGTTGTCTCTGTACTCTTCCTCTCCCCACATCCTGAAAGTATATTTAATTAAGTTTATTAAGTTAATAGTTAACGCAAAGTAAGCACAGTGCTAGAGTAACGACTCTTCTATGAGCTGGTAGGTTTTGAGATTTCTTCAGTGTCGCTGTCGCTGTGTTACCATTCCACTGTAAACGTCTTTAAGCCCACCTACCTCTAACCCGTGACATGATCTGCTGTTAAATTCTGTCTTCTTCTTCTGTTTAATGTTGGGCGGCAACTAGCATTTAAGGCACATTAACGTCCCTCCTTTTCCAGTGGTTGGGGGCTGTAATTACAGGTTTAGATACATCCAATTTTTATCGACCATTTGTCATATTTATATTAAGAAAAATTGTATTACGATAATTATCGTTATCAGTTTATCGCCCAGCCCTATGGGCAACTACTGAATAAAGCAATCAGCAAAAAAAACTTAATTTCACGTGTTTGTGCAACTTTGAAAGACGTTATCTAAAAGATCCCGGGCTTCACTGAGTCTGAGTGTTACAGATCAGACCACTTCCCTGGATCCCCTCTGCTTAACCACATGTCTGTGGGTAGCTGCAGGCCGGCTGTTCTTCTTCTGTGGTGCAGTGAGTTGTCACTCCAACACGCCTCACAGGGTTCACTGTAATTCACTATTGTTGTAGCCTAACTGTATGTAAAGAGACACAATAGAGCGAGGCCTTTGGTGCCAAAACAAGGTCAACAGTATAAAGAGTTCCTCTGCTCACTGTCTCGTGGACATGCTGCTCTCCGTGTCCTGAAATGTGCCTCTGTTATTTAACCAATGAAAATCTGCTCTTCTGTTTCAGGCCCCATGAGACAGTGGTTCCCCTCGAGGACCCCATCGTTACTGAGGTGACGTCAACCCTGCAGGAGTGGGCCTTACTGTGGAAGCAGCTCTATGTGGTAAGAAGCAAATGAAACCTTCTTGCGTCACGGCCTAATGCAGGGAAGCCAAGCGTTAAAGACCGAGCACACCAGAGGCCCTGTGTCCCGTCATGACGAGTCACTTAAAACACAGGTCACTGACTCAAACAGACCTCTGTTGTGTAATCCCGTTTAAATTGATCCAAAACAAAAAGTAAAATAGCTGGAGCATTCATTTTAACGCATCATAAAACAGAGGCTGCTGACTTTCACGTCATTCTGTTTTATGGTCACTAATGAAGCCGTTCAGTTCTGTTACGTGCCGTGTTAAATCTCTGTTTGCATAATCCTGTTTAAATTGATCCAAAATAAAAACTGAAGTAGTTAGAGCAGAACTAACACAACTTATGTAACGTTTGGGCTGCACAGATTTTAGGGACATGAAGCATCTGAGGATAATTTGAAGAATCACATCACCAGCAAATAGCAAAGCAGTGAAGAAGAGTACCAAAGTAGGCACAGCATAGAACTTTAAAAGTTGCAGTGTGTAATAAATAACAGCAGACTTAGTAGAGCTGGAGTATAATATTCATAAGTGTGTTTAAATTAAACTTCTACGGGAGCTGCCATGTTTCCCTGACATGTTTCTACAGCAGCACAGACAGCATGTCCCTCAATGACACATCATAAAGTCAGGGATGTTGTTTTTTGTTTCCTCCGCCTCATACTTTCATCTCGCAGCACCAACTTCATCACTCTTCTTTCTCTTCGGCATTATGATTGTTTACACCTGTGATTTTATCACTTGCAGAGCGCTCTGTGCAGAAAGAGAGGGAAAAACCAAACATGCTAGACTTTCTGTTGGGTAGGTCTGGAGGTCAGGTTCTTGTGAGGTGTCCTAAATATGTGCAAACATACAATTTTGGGCTAAACATCGGGTTGCTTCCTGTTAGAGATGTTCGGTAACTTTTGCAGGGATGGAGTCTGTTCTCAGAGCTTCAGGGGCTCACTTGCTCCGGCTCAGATGGGGACACGCTGCTTTGAATTCTTCCTGAAAAAGAAGCAAACACTGATTCCTTTGCTTTCAGTCTGCCCTCAGATATGTAAAGTTTCTCACAGCTTGCTTTGATGATGTTCATGCTGAGAAACCAGAAGTTGTATGACCTCGTTTGACACAGAACGGTGCTGTAGCAGAAACCTGGGTCATTTTTTTACATACTGTATCAGAAGCTTTAGAGTCATTTCAGGAGATTGCTTCAGCCAGCAGCCATAACACAGGCGGTAACTCCTGCAACACAATCTTTAATCAAAGGTGTGTCTGATCAAACAGCGCAAACACTGTCTGAGTTTTATTTGAAGTGTGTTGAAAGCTGGGAGGTCAAAGAACAAAGCCATGCCACCAAATAAAACTCCGTGTAAAGGATTTTAGTTTTACTTAAGTGTTCTTAAAGTGCAGTTACAGGTCAGCTGCTGCAGGCGATCAAAGATATCTCACAGTGAGAGAGGAAACGGTCCTTCTCTGTCAAACTCATGAACTACAAACAGCATGAGATCATGACAGGCTGCATCCCTGCTATCTCATCCTGTGTCCGGTCCTACTCTGTGTGTAAGCATGTGTGTGTGTGTGTGTGTGTGTGTGTGTGTGTGTGTGTGTGTGTGTGTGTGTGTGTGTGTGTGTGTGTGTGTGTGTGTGTGTGTGTGTGTGTGTGTGTGTGTGTGGTTGTCCTAGGTGTCACCAGGCAGGGTTCATTTCAGTTCAGGGCAGAGTTGTAGAGTTTTCAGCAGACTAACAAGCTCAGGACTCACATATTGCTCCCTGCATGGAGCCTCACTCCTGCTGGAAGAGGTTGCCTTCACTGAACTCTGACAGCTTGGAGTAGTCGGTTTTTAAGCCCACAACATCCTCAAGTATTAATTAGGGGTATTTATTTTATTGATGCTGAACTGCAATACTCTAAAAATGAATGTCCACATCCCAGGAAAAAAGAAAGGATGAATTTAATTCAGATCTTAGAAGTACAGTTTATTAAAAAACAAACTTTAAATATTAAAACTCAGTTTCTGTGTTTTCAGATGTTTTTGAGCTAAACTGTCATGCAACAAACACCAATAACTCAAACACACAACCGGCAGAGCAAAAATGTAAACAGTGTGTTTTCTAAAAGATAACTATTGATATATTTTTTCTGTATGAGGAAATCTACTTCTTTTATCATAACTAACAGTGTCCCACCCTCCCAATTAGTGTGTGACATTGAATAACTAAATATAGTTCTACATTTTAAAAGGCAGAGGAGGGGGATACTGGCTGCTGTCCCCTTCTTATAATCTTTTATGGATGTTTATTTGCTGCATTCACTGTAAAATCTTGAAGCAAAATTCATGATTTGTAGAGTCTCACTTACACCCAAATTATACAGGGAGCATGTGCGCAGCATTCCGTCAGCGCCACAGGTTTGCTCCGTCCGAAGGCATGCGTCCTGCTACACAGGACTCCTCGTGTTGGAAGCATGGCACAGCTCAGAGAAGCTAGGATCAACTGGGTCAAGTAGAGAGAACAACATACAAACAACAGGTTACAGAGCCTTTCTGTGGTTGAATCATTTGGATAGTAGTCCGTTACTTTTGTGCTTCTATCATCACTGAGTAGGCTGCATAACTATAAAGTTTAGTTTTTTGCAGGTTTAGTTGAGTTTAATAGTAATAATTCTTCTCTACTTTGTTGTCCTGTTACCTTCTGACACAGTTATCATCTTAAAGTCCTGTTGTAGTCGACATGGATGTGGCTGTTTTGTAGCTTACATCCATAATAAGATAAGATAAGATAAGATATTACTTTATTGATCCCCCGGGGGGGAAATTCAGTTGTTACAGCAACCCAGACATAAGTACAATCAAGAAAGAAGTTTCAATAAGTACAAAATAAGTACAAAATAAAAATAAAACAAAATAACATAAAATAAAATAAAAAATAACATAAAATAAAATAAAAAATAAAATAAGTAAAATAAAATAGATAAATAAAGCTAGAGTACAATTTAGATATATACAATGTTACAAATGGAATTCAAATTAAATATAAGTAATTACAGGCAGTATTAAAAAATGTTTCAGTAGTGACAGGTTGACATTGTGTGATTGGGGTTGGTTATGACAAATTAAGCAATAAATAGAAAGAATATTTGTATGTAATATGACCATGGGTTGTAGTTAGAATAGTAATGTAATATAACAAAATATAATATAGCAAGATAATTATATAATACAGTATATTATACATTATAATGCCAGCAGCAGTCAAGAGAGGGTTCGGGATGGGATGATGGAGTGTGACAGACAGAGCAGGGATGTTATGGATCTGTTCATGGGGGGGGGGGGGGGGGGGGGGGGGGGTCAGTGGTCAGCATGGTGCAGTCTGTGGCCTCCATTACTGTTCAACAGTCTGATGGCAGTGGGCACAAAGGAGCGCCTGAAGCGTTCAGTCTTGCATCGTGGTGGAATGGTATGAGTATTTCTAATCTAAACAATGGTCAGGAGTCCGTAAATGTTTTTTTATTTGGAAATTAAGCAAATGTAACCTGCGATCCTCGTGCCTGACTTCCTGTCCAGGTTGATTTTCTCTGTTCAGCTTGATGATTGCTGCTATCTTTAGCGGAGCGGTGCCAGAGCACGCTCCAAAGACGGAGCTGAGACGTGCCGCGGCGCTCCCTGTGTGAAGATGAGCATTGACTAGAATGGAAACGTATCGGCTGCGCAGTGCGTGACGCATCCTGTATGAATTGGGGGTTAGCATCCAACCAGGGAGTGTTGGTGAACAAGACAGAAGATGAACATATGTGTCAGCTGCTCCAAACTGGATAGATCACTAGCGCCTTATATATATATATATATATATATATATATATATATATATATATATACATATATATATATATAAACAACAACAACAAAAAAACAGTCTTTATGAATAAATAAGTCAGAGTCCTCGTCTGCGACACTTTAGTCTAGATGCAGTCGAAGTTGGAGTGAGCCCAAGTCCGAGTCACCCATGCTTGAGTCCAGGTCAAGTCACAAGTCTGGAACATCGGTACTCAAGTACGAGTCCTGAACTAGAGCACTACAAGACTGGTTTAAAGGAAATTCCATTAAGTTAGATGTAAAACTTTCAGGTTTACTCAGTTTCTGTATGAACTAGTTTTAAATTGTAAATTGCTTTCTGGTCTGAGTAAGGGCGGAGCAGAGTTTCCATCCTGCTGCTGCATCTCAATCTCAAATGTTACTGATCACAGAATGTCCAGTGAAGTACTACTTTTTCTTCAGATTGTTGATGCAGGTGTGTTTGTGTTTTGCAGTTTAATTCAGTATCAAAAGACAAATTCAGACAAGTTTGGACAGATTTCAAAATAAGAGGGGGAGTCTCCCTTTCATTGTCACATTTAAACCCTCTTCTTTAGCTAGCCTGTAAAGGTATTTTCTTTAAAGTGTTTTAGTTTACTGAAGATGTGGGAAGTGGGATGATTTATTTATATTTTCAAAAAACTGTATTAAAATGCCACCAGCAGTTTAGACTTAATTTAGATTCCTCTGGTTGAAGGGAAGGATTTATGATGAGCTCTTTGGGCATTTAAAAAAAACAGAATCTTTGTTTTCTTTAAACTCAAGGTCAGAGTCTTCTACCTGGACATGTTATGTTGGAAAGATGAATACTCGCAGAGGAAGGTTTTTTCCAATCCTGAATAATAAAGATTATTACACACTACCTGTCTCATAGGAATGACTGAGCGGTGTTTGAGTGATTTTAAGTCTTCATGAAGAGGAATAATGGACTCATTATGGACTGAAGCTGTAGATTTTTGAATAGGTGATAAAAATGTACCTGAATGTGCAGCTAGAACATGATAGAGGAACAAAGATTTAAATTCAGTGAAGCTGTGGACAGTTTCTCTCTTACAGATCTAGAGACATCCTCTCTTACATTTCTTCTCTCACCCATCCTTCTACCTGCCTTTTAAACCTCTGGACATCTTTCTGCACATGGATGCATAAAGAGACAATCTTTCAAACTTGTTGCAATCTCAATTTGTCCCTGTCCTCTCTGCCCCGATGCTTCTCTGCATCTTCCTCCCGTCCTGATGATTCTTGACGTTTTTCCGTCTCTATATCTTTATCTTGTTTTAATTCAGACTTTGCTGTCCTCTGAGATGAAGACACAAAAAGCTGTGACAGGTGCTCTGTTTCTGTGCTGTCAAACGTCACATCAGTGTGTCACAGAAGAAGCATGGATGCTTTAATGTAAAAATCCTGCAGTCGAAAACGCACCTGTGTTGTGTAGATGTGAATAAACTGAGCGGTAGATGGAGAGATGTTCATGTGATTATAGAAAGGACTGACTGACTTAAATGTTCACACAGTGTTCCTGTAGAGAGGTGCATGTGTAGACTCATCATCATAATTATTATTAAAAGGACAGGTGGAGGATGGAGGAAGAAAGATGCTGATGTAACAAAGTTATAAACACATGAAACGTGTTCTTTACATGGTTAAACTGTGGAGCCAGATAAGACGAATGAGACACCAACATTCAAAGGACTGTTGGCGTAACATGAGGATGTTTTCATGTGATAAGAAGCAGCTATCCACACTTAAAAAGCTTTTCATAATGATTTAATTAAAATGATTATTTATTACTTTAGCTGACGTAAACCCAAGAGAGAGTGTGACTAACAGGAGAGAGCGCAGCCTGTCATCTGTGAAGTCTGAATAAGAGACAGAAGAGAGACTGGACTCAGAAACAGATCTATTACGTGTGATAAAAACAGAAATAGAAACTCAGGGGAGATGATGCAAAGGCAGGCTGTGATGGCGGAGCTGAAATAGATTTATTACTCAAAGAGCAATAACACAAGGCTAACAGAGTAATGTGAAAGAGAAGGTAGAAACAAGGAGAGCGGTCCAGTTCAGGCGAACAAATCAAAGTGTCAGGCAGGAAATGAAGAGTCCAACGACAGGAGAGAAGAAGAGAGGATGAGACAGAGGACAGGGGAGGACTCTAACATGGTTTGAAGACACACTGCAGATACTCGTACACATTTAATACACTGGAAAGGTGAGGTTAATCAGCCACAGGTGAGACTGATTGGGCAAAGATTAAATTAATCAGGGGGGGAACTAACAAGGGCACGAAGTGAAGTGTGAAATGAGGAGGAGGGAAAACAAAAGAAAACAAGAAATGCTTCCTGAACAATGAAATGAAAGAAACAGACAAAATCCATAACAACCCAACAAAACAAAAGTCTGACATCCATCATCGAAATGTCTCACCTGACTGAGCATCATAAATCATAAACCATTAATGAAAAAGAGTTTAAAGAAGATCAAATTCAGAGGTGCAACCAGCCAATGTACCAGTGTTAATGCAGAGGGAGATAATCTGGCGTGTTACGGTACTTTACCCAGAGGATGGTACTCGAAGAAGCAAGTGACTGCTTCAATGCTTAAAGCATGCTGGGTACATAACTAGGTGGACCAGAGGTGACGCCACTGTTTAACAGCTTATCTTCATCTTTAGGTCACATTCATGCATTAAAGGAAAACTGTAGGGTATCATTAAGTAAATAAACCTCATGGAGTGCTGGTTTGAGTGAAAAGACTCTTCATTTAAGGCAACAGGTGACCAGCGGAGGGAGGTGGCACAAGTCTCTGTGAATTGGTCACGGGCAGTGAGTCCGTATGTACCTCACTACAACCAATGCTGATCTCGAGTTCCGTATGGGTGGCTTGAAGGGGGAAAATAACAAATGGTGCTATCGAGAGCTACACATCTGCATGTGAGCTTGTGTAAGCTTCATGATCTTATCTTTTCCCCTTATTTATCTGGTTTTGTACTTATCTGGTTAGTATGTTGTCTTTGGTTTTCTTTGGTCTGTGTTTCTCTGTGAACATGGAGACCTCTGTTTGCTTTTTAGTGTTTTTATTTTTTCACATCACTGAGGATGCAGTTGAGTGTGCAGCACTCGAGTCAAAGTCAAATTTCCCCAAGGGGCCAGTAAGTGTATCGTATAGTGTTGTGCCGTGTTGCATCATATGGATTCCTAACCCATCATGCTATATTGTATCGTATTGTGTCGTGTCGTGTCGTACCATATCATATCATGTTGTATCATATCGTATGGTATTGTGTCATGTCGTATCGTATCGTATGGTATTGTGTCGTATCATATCGTATGGTATTGTGTCATGTCGTATCATATCGTATTGTGTCGTGTCATGTCGTATCATATCCTATTGTGTCGTGTCGTATCATATCGTATCGTATTGTGTCGTATCATATCATATCGTATTGTCGTATTACATGGTATTGTATCGTATCAAATTGTATCTCGTCTTATCAAGTCATGTCATATCGTATCGCCTTACAAAGATACTCCTCTTTATAAGCTCCTTTTAAGCTTTTTCATATAATTCTAATGTAAACTATCATTTGAAATAAAATAAAACAAATCTAAAATACTGACACTGAATCACAGGAATGCATGTATGGATGCACATGACATACCAAAAGAAACACACACCCTCTGCTCCCTCCTCTCAACCAGATATCCATACAGACTCACATGGACGTATGATTCACACATGGTGATCTACAGTGTACACATGGATGAACCGACAGAGTGCAGAGACACATCAAAGCGCTGGGTTCAGAATAAATGGATGCTCGTGGCACTAAAGCCTCCAGAGGTGACGAATGCAGCAGAGCAGAATGACAGAGAATCTCACCTACTCTCTCTTCGAGAGAGAAAATAACACACACACACACACACACACACACACACACACACACACACACACACACACACACACACACACACACATATGCACACAGTAAACACACATGTTGGTTATGTGTGTCAGTACTGTGCTGTGTCGATGCATGCTTTTGATGTGGTTACATCTTTGTCATTCACTGTCCCTTTCTGATCACTCACATCCTCTCTCTCTAGTGTACTGTGTGCAAGTGGTTTGTAGAGAGCCTCAGGAGGTATGGGGTATGAGTGTTAGTGTGTAAGTGTGTGAGAAAGAGAGAGAGTGAATCAGTGTATGTAAAAGAAAAAGACATACAACTTTTGAATGGACTGAGTGTTAAAGAAAAAGGGAAAGAAAGACTCAAGAAATAAAAATAGACTGGAAATGTTTGAACCAAGGGGAGAGAAAAATAATCACAAAAACTTGGATTTGATTTATCTTTGAGGCGTGTGTTACAAAACAGATTAAACAAACCCAGGCTATCTTCATCATCTGGCTTTACTAACCCTGACTGCGCTATCCTTAGATTCCACAGGAAATGTTTACATCTCATGCCGTCACCACCACACTCTGGAGCTGATCCGTGCTGGTTCAGGTCATTGCTCGTGTTTCCACAGGGAGCGCTTGGGTGCGTCTCAGCTCCGCCCCAGAAGCGTCCTCCCACTCTGCTCTGCTACAGTTACATGCAGGGTGAAGCCTGGTTTATGCAGTAACTGCATATCCTGCTTTGTAGTTTTGTGCTTTTGTTAACGTTGGACTATAAACACTGAGACTGACAGAAAAATCAACGCTTCATGCCACTCTGCCCCGTGAACGAAAACAGAGGAACCGAATCTCTACACAAATAGGATCTGAGTAACAAGAGTTTAACCCACTATCACACCAACAAAAACACACTCAGAAAAAAGTGACATCGATATCAGAAAGCAGGAAAACATGTCAGTGAGTGTCACAGCCTCAGAGGAAAGCAGCTGAACACCCTCAGCTAAACTCCTCCACAGTGTCACTTCTCTCTGCATCTCATTTCGTTTCTTTTGTCGTGTTTGAACATTTTTTCTCTTCAGCCATGTTAGCACGCCTGATTCTTCGTCTGGCATTGTTGGCCAAACTAAAATCGCTGAACAAATATTGGAAGGGTTGCTTTGTGAATATCAGAGCTTATTGGCTTTTAAACAGCGTTGATCTGATGTTTGGTTTAGAAGAGAGTGAGCTGCACTCACAAACGCTGCCACCACTGAGGGCTGGGATGTCAGAACGATGGATTGTATTCCTCCTGCTTTTGCTCTCCACACAGCCTGTCATTCTCCATACACCAAAGCCTGCTGATACCTGATGGTCAACACTCAGACTACAAACTGAGTAGATTCTACACTTTATGATAATCTGTAAATAGAGATTATATAGAGATAATCCAGATTCTGTCTCTTCCTCCAACGTTATTTTCTCTTATCCTCTGATTTTTCCTGGCTCTGTTGTCTCTCACATACTGATGTCAAAAAGATAAGATTGAATGTGTGTGTCTGCTTGTGTGGGAGGGATAAATGTGTGGACAGGAAGGATGGAGGGGAGGGAGTGGTGACAAGTAAACAATGACGGGGATGTGAAGACGAGAACGAAGGCAGAGGGAGACATTTCTTTGCGGCGAAATGTGCAGACAAGCCTGTGTGGATGTTGTGTGTGTGTGTGTGTGTGTGTGTGTGTGTGTGTGTGTGTGTGTGTGTGTGTGTGTGTGTGTGTGTGTGTGTGTGTGTGTTTGTGTGTGTGTGTGTGTGTGAAGCTGGGATGAGAGACAGAAATGATGGCGGGGGATTGACAGTCAGTGGGAGGAGGTTGTCCTCGTCCAGCTCTTCCAGCGTCTCAGTGATTTGACATTTTTCTCTGGCTGTGAAGATGTAATGAATGTGAATGTGAACAGACACTCAGTTTGAAGTTTCAAGCTGAAATGCTCAGGATAGACTGAAGATATGAAGCTGACAAACCTCCAGCTAAAGTTTAATATTTGTTTGGGAAAGTTGTAAAGACCCTGCTGACTTTTTTATACAACACCTGTCTGCCTTTATTTAATAGATTACATGCAAAGATTCCTGCCATCTTGGTTATATCTTACTGGAAAAGTGTTTTCATTTTCAATACATAAAGAATTAAACTCTAGGGAACATGCATACAAACATTATCAACAAAAACATTCAGTAACTTTATCAATGTCTATTCTACGAATCTGTTTAAAAGAGGGGGAAATAAAAAAAACTCTTGGATTGTCTTTACAGAGATACACTACCAGTTAAAAAACGAACAACATAATAGATTAAAGTCACAGGCCACTCAAATTCTTTTACAAGATCTGATAACCAAGCTAAACATTCAGTCTGAACCATGAGCACACAGCATGATGAGGCATTACATGTAAAACGTTGCTGGAAGGCAGCAGAGCATGATACAAATCACTGTTGCATTGAGTTCACCCTGCTGCACAGATACACAGACATGCATTTACCCGCATTCATCTTCAGTCACCTATGTGCTGAAGCATGCTTGCATTCACACATGTGATGAATTACATGGTTGCAAGGAATTCTGTGCAACATAAGCTGTATTGTGTACTGGATTTCCCCCCAGGGATGAATAAATTATTTCTGATTCACGTACGCACAAAACTCCTGAAAACTACCCGAAATGTTCGGTGTGAGCAGCATGTGTGAACACAAACTGACAAAATATAAACTCGACTTGACGCAGACGTTTCCTGCCAGCCCCGTAGAAATCTGTGCAAGTTTGAGGGGGAGCAAATGTGACAATGCAGCAGAAAATATTTGGGAGTGAGTGGGAGGGCGGGGGAGGTGAAGTTTATATTGTGTGATTGGTGTGAACCCGAAAGAGTGACACATATCAGTGTGATTAAAAACATCCAGAGTTGAAGAAATAGAATCATTTTCAAGACCAGGACAGTGTGGATGGTCCAAGTGCATGGTGCATTGATAAAAATAAAAGAAGTGTCATTATACTGTATAGGTCTCTGTTGCTTCCTCCGCCATCATGTTGTAAACATTACACCGGGGATTTCATAGCATGGTTTGGATGTCAAGTCCTGCCTCCAAAGACTCATCCCCCCACCACCACCAACCCCCTGGTCCAAAAGAGGAGACTTCAAACTCTAAGATAAGATAAAATAAGATAAGATATTACTTTATTGATCCCTGGGGGGGGATTTGGTTGTTGCAGCAACCCAGACATAAGTACAATCGAGAATAAGTTCAAATAAGTAAAATAAGTAAAAATGAAAATTGATTAATAAAGATAGAATCAAACTTGAAGGTATATACAAATGTTACAAATGGTGTAAATAGTAGTAATTACAAGACCAACCACAGAGAGGGTCTTCCTTACCAGTTTGTTGAGCTTGCTGGCCTCACCTGTCTTGATGCCTCCCCCCAGCACGCCACAGCAAATAACAGAGCACTGGCCATCACAGACTGGTAGGTCTTCAGAAGCCTGCTGTAGACACTGAAGGACCTGAGTCTCTTCAGGAAGAACAGCATGCTCTGTCCTTTCCTATAGATGGCTTTGTGTTGGTGGACCAGTCCAGTTTGTTGTTGATTTGGATGAGTCCCCCCTCACCACTTCCTCCCCCTGGATGAGGATTGGGGCTGGGGGCCTCCTGTTCCTCCGGTAGTTCACCACCAGCTCCTTAGTCTTGCTGATGTTGAGATTCAGGTGATTGCTGTCACACCAACTCCACAGTCCCTGAAAATGTAGAAAGATTGTCAGTGACTCTGCTTCAGAGTGCATGTGTGAAAGAGGCTCCACAGATATGCAATTTAAGAGAGATTGTTCTCAGGAAACACTCTGCTTGTGCACAAAACGTTCTCACTCCTAACTTGCTGGAAGCTTGGTCAGTGGCCAAATGCTTCAAAATAGGACAACCCTGTAGCTCAAGTTTTGCACATGCAGGGCTATTCAACAAATAAGCACACATAGATACACAGCTTTTGGTTGATTTTTCAATAATCTGTTAAATGCAAAAACTACATCCTGTGGGTTTAGATGATTACATTTTAATGGAGACAAATACAATGAACCTGACAGAGTGTGAACCTGTGTGTTTACATTAGCAGAGATTTGTTAATGTAACTGTTATCTTATATTGACATTATAGTGGGCAGTGGTGTGAACTGAAATGCTTTAAATGTTTTTTTCTATGATGGCTGATATGAATGACAGGATGCTGAAATTAGCTCAGCTTTAATCTTCATGATCTGTGGTCCTTCTTAGCGACAGATCTTAGACGCCTGGCTTTGATTGATTAGTGAAGGATTTTAGATTCAGCCTTTCTTTAGGACACAGATTATGTCAGTGTGTATATTTACAGTATACATCAGCGAGCTATCTGATCCTCGTCTCCCCTCCAGGTCTGTGCCGTCATCTTCTCTAAACTTTGATTGACAGCACTGTGTAGTAAAGATAACTGTGCAGTGTTGAGCCGTCACCTCTGGTTGTGGCCTTTGACACACATTTCTCTGTGTCTCACTGTGTCTCACTGTGTCTCACTGTGTCAGGGATGAATGAGGGGAGGAAGGAGACAGTGGATCAGAGCGGTGTGCAGCAGTGTCACTGCTGAAGCCTTCTGTACTAAAAGTAGATCAGAGTCTGTGTTCACGGCACAGAAACACTTGGTAAAAGCTGGTACAACAATCCCAACCAGGTGAGCTGGGGGATCTCAGTTTTTCTCCTAAGACTGACAACGAGAACCCTCGCCATACCTACACAAATTTACCTTCAATATGCGATCATCTTAAATTTGTCATTTTTGTTTGGGAGTCTCTGTACTGCCCCTCTCTGTGTCTCCTCCCTACTTCAAACTGATTTGCTTCTGACAGCACTGATAAGAGACACTAGGGATTGTATGAAAACATGAATGAGTGTTTCCTCAGAACACTGCTTTCAATGGACTTCATATGAACATCTGAGTTTTATGGAAACAAGCCATTACCTTCAGTGAGTCTTCACCCTTGTTACAATAAGTTTGTGATATTGTTATTAATATTTATATTTGTTTAATTTGGAGCTTCAGTGTCACTGTATTTGTGACACTGGCACTTTCAATATTTAACACTATGTTTATCAGTATTGGTTTATATAACACGACTGTGCAGCATGGAGACATGCATGCTATGCTCAAGAGGAGTTTGCGACAACTTAAGAGTGGTTCAGAATTCTGTGTTTTATTATGTATTTATTTATTTTTTATTCATTCTTTAAGATTGTTTGGTTTTGCATGTTGTATTGAGAAGTAAATGCTAGTTTTGAGTTGTTTGTGTTAAAAAACATCACAAATACTCTCCTTGCTGTGTTTGACCTTCAAATGGAAAATACCAACCAAACATCCTGTGTTGCATGAGAAATAAATAACCAAAAATGTTTGCATGACCACAAATCCTTCATTGTCCTCTTGCCACAGTGCCTGCAAAATGTTCTGGGAGAAACACCGGGTCTAGCCTCACCCTGTGGGAGTTCCTACTCTATGATAGGGGTTCCCAAAGTGTGGGTCGGGACCCCCTGGGGGGCGCAAGACACAAATGGGGGGTCGTGGGATGTCATCCAGTAGTTTTTTTTAAGTTATCTAAAAATAGTACATTTTACCCATTATAGTAAAAAAATGATCAACAAAAGTAGTAGCTAAACTTGAAATAAAACCTTGAAAATAGAAAATGTAATGAGTTTTCTGCCTTTCCCTTTGCCAGATGACTCCTAAGTTTAGGGTGAGTGAACAGTGAGTTCTCAAAAGCATCAGTAGCAGCAGGTTAATTCATACCGGCACAGGACACTCAGACACATGCTTATAGGTAGGGTCACTTTCTGCAGACCAGCTAAATGAAGCCACATTAAATCACTTCGAGGAAAGTGGGGGTCACAAGTCTTTGGCACCTATATTTTGGGGGTCGCAGGCTGAAAAGTTTGGGGACCCCTGCTCTATGATAACCTGCTCACTCTACATTATCCTATTCATTACCCACCTAAAAGTAAGCATGTTGACCCAAAATATTGATCTAAAGATGAACTTAATTTTTAAAAAGGGATTATTGATACAACTTAGAAAAAAAGTTCCTCAGATTCCACCTTTGGTAACACAATCATGACTGTGCATACCGGTCAAATAAAGCTGGATGCTAGTGGAGATTTTTTTTATACACAACAAAAAACAGCCCAAAAGTATTTCTACTGTCGTGTCGTGAGAACCAGGCCATGCTATCACTCTTATTTTATAGGTTCTGATTTGGATGTTCTGGAGGGTCGTATTTTCTGGTCCCTAAAATTTTTCTTTACATTTCTTCTAACTGACTAGTCTAACGGTAAGACAACACTCAAAAAAGAGTCAAAAAACAGTCAAAACTCAGTGCAATTTAATAATTACTGCAGGTAAACAATGTCATGTTAGTTTGTAGAGTGTGGCTACAGTTAGCAGAGCTAGCACCACTAGCCTTCAGTCCTCCTGGCAGGTTAACATCCACATACCTGTGCTGGTTCCTCATTGCTCTGGTGGAGTGGTTTTATGTCAATTTAACCAGACACAGCCTACACACAGTACAACTTTATCTCCATTTACTAGATCTACATACTGACAAACCACATTACGCTAAGAGAAGGACATCTGTCACCTGTGCTTGTTTACATCCAGGTAGTAGAGCTTTAGAGCATTTTTAAAGTAGACATTAACCATAGCTTCATTCAATCGTTTAGTCGACTTGATGTACACATCAGACGTTCTGTAAGTTATTATTACTGTTGCTGTGTCAGATGTGATTTCTGCAACAAAGCCCAAAATTACAAATTTTTGATAACTGGGACACATGTCGCTGAAAGAATCCAGCATACCTGCTTATATTCGTAGAGGTTTTCTAAGGGAGCTGCCTGCAGGTCAGTCCATGAACCATGAGCAGGTCAGTCCAGTTTTAGGAGCTTGATGCCTGACGCCTTCCTGCTCTGACACTGTCACACTGACTGGTCAACCCGAGCGGGGGTGAATTGAGGTGTTGTTTCTTTGCCCTAAGAGAACACAGAAAATGACAGACTGTGAGTTCTCTCCATCGTAACATCCATCACTTCTGTCTGTTCATGGGTCTGTGCTCCCTCTTTCTATCTTTACGTTCACTCAGACATCACACGTTTGATTTCACAGCTCTCTGTGGGCAACAGCCTCGGGACATAAGCCCTGCTGTCAGATGTCTTTATCATCAAGCCTGCTGTACATCACTATCTTTAGCGTACACACACCTAACTGTATCTCCTCTCTGCTCCGAGCACACTCTCTCTAACATCACAAAAAGTGGAGTGGAGCTCGCTGCTGCAGACTGGCCCGTGGGTGGGTGGGTGGCTGAAAGAGAGAGAGCGAGAGGGGGAGAGACAGAGGGAGGAGGAGGGGGGGGCGAGAGGAGAGATGAAGAAAGATAAGAAAGATGGAGATTGAGGGAGCAGGTCAGAGGATGGGAGGGAGGGAGGATAAGGTTTAGATAAAGCAGAGAGAGAGAAAGAGAGAGAGGTAGAGCTGCAACAGTACGCTGTGACTGGATCTCAAGTCGTCTGACAGGCTGTGATTTTCTTATCGTCTGCTGTTCGGCTGCTTTTTAGCTGCTTGGCAGAGCTAGCATCAAAGAGAGCAAAAAGGAGGAAAGCAAGGAGAGAAACGAGTGGATTTATCGTCCTGTAACACCTGTAAGTACCTGGAATCAGCTCCTACACTCAGGCATACACGGTGTGTCTGTGTGGAATCAGAGCCTCTGTTATTCAGTGTGTGTGTGTGTGAATGTGTGTGTGTGTGTGTGTGTGTGTGTGTGTGTGTGTGTGTGTGTGTGTGTGTGTGTGTGTGTGTGTGTGTGTGTGTGTGTGTGAGTGAGTGAGTGAGTGAGTGAGTGAGTGAGTGAGTGAGTGAGTGAGTGAGTGAGTGAGTGAGTGAGTGAGTGAGTTTAAAACAGAAAGTCAAAGTGTGTCTCTGTCCATACTTGTGGATTTAAGCTGCATGTTAGCGTCTGTGTCTCTATCTGTTCAGGATCTACAGACTCCAGTAAGTGCACTGTCATATATTTGCCACGGTGACTCACCCGTCGTTGCCAAGGAGACGAGGCCATTGTTGGCGTACAGTAGCTGTTGTTGCATCAGTGCAAAGTGAATGAAAAGCTTCTGGGGTCGGTTGTGTTATGTATTAGTTATCTAAGTTTGTGATGCAGGTGGTAAAGTCTGTCATCACACCAGAACCCTGCCTCTCAGATGTGTTCATATGAGAATACATGATCAGTATATTAAAGTGTGATTGATGAGGACATGCAGCTCTTACCACAGGTGGTTCTGTCACACTGTGCTCAGGTGTCTCTGTAGTCAGCTCACTGAGATTCAAAGGCTTTAGTGGCATCAGAGTTTAATAAGCAAGATGACAAAACTTTAAATTATAATGTATTCTTTGAAAATGCATTGCTGAGTCAGTGAGCTCTTTTAAATCTCTTCTGAAAACATACTTTCATCGTAGAGCCTTTCCTGATTTTATCTGAATTTTATTTTGTTTTATTTTAACCGTCTTAAAAAATATATTTTAAAATCTTTTATTCCTTTAGAGTACTTTTAGGGTAATTTTATGAACTGCCTGTTTTATCTTGCTGCCCATGTGAAGCACTTTGTAACTGGGTTTTTGAAAAGTGCTCTACAAATACAATTATTATTATTATTATTATTAAATATTGTCACGTGTTACAATGAGCTCCAAAATTAAATAGTTAAAGTTTTTCAACCTCATCTTGTGTTGTGTTTAAAATAATATGGGGTCAAATATTACATGTATCACATCACTGAAGAGGAACCTCACATTTATTGTTGTAAAAACTTCCCTTTAGAGTTTAATGCATCATTCTCATCATCATAAATTCTCAAAGTGCCTTGACTTTAATTGTGAAGTACCTCAAATGTGTTGTCATTGTGGCGCTCTTATTTTGAAGTATTGAACTGTAAAGCTGCCTCGTGTGTTGCATAAGAAGTTGATTTTAAGTAGCCTGTAATATATGGATGGCAGTTTAAATAAGCGCTCAGGAGAAACAAATATTTATCTGCTTGAAGTTTATTTTTAAAAGTGTGTATCGTATAAAGTAGATTTCAGATTGAATAGATGTACAAGAAGCAAGTTTGTACCCGGACAACAAAACACAAAATGTGAAGGAACAGTTGTGGTTCAGATTGTTTAGTGAAGAAAGCATGCAGCCGCAATATGGCTACATGTGACTCAACTTCTTCTGGAGTTAAAGAAGAAAGAAGTCTGATGTCGCCTTGATGTTCTCAGGGGACAGACTTCAGGTGAGATGTCACCTTGATGAAATGTTACCTAACTTTAAAATAGATAAAAATGATAATACATTTTATTTAAAGGCACCTTTCAGAGCACTCAATGTCTGGACTACCGACAGAAGTCCATGTGTCCATGGTCAAACTTGTGTCCCTGACGTTGTTGTGGATCAGACTGTGAATGTGTGCAGAGATCATGTCACACAGGGCAGGTAGGGATACATCTGCAGAGTAGAGTCATGATACTGTTACAAATAATAGCTGCTGAAATCCTTTGTCTTTACCGGGAGAATGGTGTATCATCAAGAGCTGCACATTCACAGATTTTATCATTAAGTGCTTTAGCTTTGGGTTGTCTCCGGGAAACTTTCTGCAGCTTTTATATGCCTGTTGAATCGGCTCTACAGGACTTGCCATTTCAGAAATACTGATACTTTCTTCAGTACATCCTCACCGCCATGACGACTTTTCAGGTGACTTAGAAGATTTGTTATGTCAAGACTTTTTCCTCCTTTCTGAATAATTCAGCACATTTTGGAAACTGCAACTGTATCATCCTCTGAAACTGTGAAAAACATCCACACAGGTGATTCCATTTTTATTAATATGCTGGATTTGCTTCTTCTTCTTCTTCTTCTTCTTCTTCTTCTTCTTCTTCTTCTTCTTCTTCTTCTTCTTCTTCTATTGTATGTAATATAAGATCCTTTACCCCTTTACCGCCACTTAGTATGACAGGATGTGAAAGCATGAGTACAGGAAAGCAACTTTTATGAGTTGTTTTTGTCAGATGAGAACACAATCATTTTTCATGGACTTATTATGTTGATGTGTTTGAATATAAGAAAATACATCAGAGGTCAGTTACAATTACAGCTCTATTGTTACATTTAAATAACCAGATGGATTCTGGGTAAAATATGAAGTTTTAGTGTAGTTTTGACCACTTAGCAGGCCTACAAGTTGGTTTGCGCTAATTGTGCATGTTGTCCTCTAAAGCTGTCCTCATTCCTTTCCTTATCATGCCTTAATTGTTTCTATACAGCTACAGGAAGCTGACATCCCAACTTTTAAAAATGTGTTGAAGCCACTTCAGTGTTTGCCCCTGATGACATCACCTATAATCTCTCTGAGAGTGTGATCTCTTTCTAACTTGTCTCTCATCGTCCTGAAAGTTTGTCCTTCCAAAGTTTTTATTTCTGCACTTTTTGGCCGTTGGGGGAAGTTGCCCTTCCAAAGAGTTTGTTCATGCTGTACATTGTCTTTTCGTAGCCTGTGTTCTTTCCCCCAATTAATAATATGAAGAGAGATGTCCTTCCAAAAATTGAGCATAGGGTTAGTTCACGCAGAACATCAGCTGCTCTTTACGCCAGCTCCAATCAGCTGACAGCTCATCTGATTACATCTACTCATCCACTTTTCAAACAGCTAAATGTGCGTTTTATTCGGACTGCTTCAGCCTGCCTTCTCTTCCTATGTATTGTCACTGATGCTCGCTCTGTTCTGTCCCCCAGGGGTCTTTGCTGCTGTTCTCCCTGCCTTGGCTTTTCAAGTATGCTCATGAAAGAGAGGGGAGGTGTGCTCTTCCCGCCTCAGGCTTTGGCATTCCACGTAGGCATGTGGAAGGGCAGGGAGCTCCCAGAACAGAGCCACACCGCCAATTATAACTTATTGAATGCAGATAATAAATTATTTTGTAAGAGTGGTCCTGACTGAATCTGAATCTACCCCTCAACAGGAACATCCACTTTGATATGTATTTACAGGATGTCAAATTATGAACTTTCTACTGATGGATACAGAGACTGTCATGCATCCTCTACTTTATATTTCATCTGTTTATTTTTATCCGTTTTTAAAGTTAGATTAGAAGACAATCCTTTTTAACATCCATATCATATGAAAACTTAGAACAAGTCATGTAAGATAAGAACAGCAATGTCATCGTCTACCCCTCTGCCCAAATCCCAAAATGATATAACTGTGGCTGGAAGGATGAATCAAATCAAGGCTGAAGGGGCATCACTAACATCTTCTCTTTCAAATTAAGTGCATATGAATGAGTCGTAAGGATGTTAAAGATGCACCTCAAGAGGATGAATCCAAACCACAGAGAGTTAGATCTAGGTGTAGATATGAATATACCTCTTTTATTGGATCATAACATGTATGAATCACATTATCCATGTCATGACAGATGTGTTGTGTGCAAAATATTGAGCAGTTTCATGTGAGACATGCACTGAAGTGAAGCTCAGCTAACATCAGATGCATCAGCTGAAGTTGGCCTGCACTGACGGCTCAGCTGATTCACTTCAAAGCATCCATTAGCAGATCTCATGTAGCCGTTTACAAAGGCTGCTCTCTGACCACTCTTTCTGCTTCCTCTGCAAGCTGCTCTGCAACACATCTTCAGTCACCTCTCAAACTGGGATTGACTGATCAGAGTCACATCTGCTGTCAGTGAGGACTGCTTTCTGCTGTAACTGCAGGGTTTGTGCTCTGTCTGCCTCAAGGTGGAAGGCAGGGGTAGAGCCTCATCGCCAAATATAATTCACCTCAGATATTTTCTTTTTTCTTTTCTTTAAGATAATTTTCTGGCTCTTTCATACCATCAGACAGAGGAGAGGCGTGGATAGAGTAAGAAACTGGGAGGAGACATGCAGCAAAGGGCCAGGGGTCGGATTTGAACCTGGGCTACCTGCCTCCAGAGCTGAGGCCTGACAGGAGTTTTATTTGACTGAAGATTCCTTACTAAAGTGGTCAAACGTTTCTCACGACAAGAGAGAAACTTTACTTCTTCCGTTCACCTCTTGAACCTCACTCAGCACGAATCGTGACACGCTGGCATCCCTGCTTTCACATCCAGTTTCTGGCTTTACTCTGAGTGTTTGTGCATCTTTATGTGTTTGTTTGTGTGTGTGTGTGTGTGTGTGTGCGTGTGCGTGCGTGCGTGCGTGCGTGCGTGCGTGCGTGCGTGCGTGCGTGCGTGCGTGCGTGCGTGCGTGCGTGCCCTTGGTGTTACCACGGAGGGCTCACTGAAGGTGAGGTCAGGGTTTGAAGTTTATACCGAGCTCAGGACTCGCATATTGCTCCCTGCATGAAGCCTCACTCCTGCTAGAAGATGTTTGCAGCTTGGAGGGAGTGGTGGATAAGTGCACACAGCTAACTTTTAAATGAAGGGTATTTCTCTTATTTTGATGAGTTTGAAGAGCAATACTTGATATTTATTCTCAAAAACAGCTCAGTGTTCAGACCTGCTTGAGTTCCCACAATCCTAGAAGAAAAGGCGGAGAGGCATTTACTCAAAGAGTCTTTTTTCAGATCTCCTGAACTGTGAAATAAACAGTAAACAATTGGTCTTCAGAAATATTCAGACCCATATAAAGGATACAGTTAAAGGTTCATTAGGAGATTCATGTGATTAACCATCATCCCACTAATGGACACGAAAACCAATAGACACAATCATGGTGACAAGATATTTACCCGTTCTTCTCTAAAGAATGCTATTGTTGTTTTTATAAAATAATCTCCTGTAGATTGTTGTTTTAATCATTTGTGCATTGTGTAAAACCATTGACTGTATGTTGATACAGACAATCCCCTCCATCTGTTCCCATTGAGAGACATAACCCCCTCCCCCACTTTTGACTGTGTGTTGAGATTTTTGTCAGAAAATATTTCTCATGTGAAGGACGAGATTAGCAAAGATCAAATGTAACACTTTGTACACAGGGGGTGCCAAATCTGACACACCAAAAGTTCCTTACAGTAGGTTTAAAGAGCGATGTTAAGTCTCCAGTTTAAAAGAAAAAACCTTACTCTCTTACATGAAGGTGTCTAACTGTGGGTGTCCTTTCTGAAGTGTTGTCAGATATTTAAAACGACACAAAAAATAACTCTTAGTATAAATGATGTGATCAGGAGCAGTAATTGTGCTGCCATTGAAGCAGTTTTCTTCTGATAACTGAAGCTTTCTTTTAAAGCAATCCCAAAAACATTCAATATTTCTAATTGGGAATAAAAAATATCTCACTACATTTAATAAAGATGTTGATTATGTAAGTATTAGTCAATTAATTAACGGTACAATGGTTTGGTATCTTCAACAAGAAAATATGTGCAAACACTGACGTCTGAAAACAGGAATCAGTGATTGAATCTGTTTGCATCCCTCTTTTCTAAGGTCACATCTGCTCCCTTTATAACTCAATATTGAAAAAGATAAACGTGTAAAATATTCAGCCTGACTAAGAGTCAAGAAGTCATCCAGCTCAGATTGAGCTCCACAGGTTCATTGCACATCAAACTCTTGCCTCGTACTCTGAGAAAGCTGGGATGGCGTGTCACATTAACAATCAGACGCTGAGATCAGAGAGGGATTCAGACCCTCTCTGTTTGTGCTCCCTAATGATTTGCCTCAGTGCTTTGTTTTCAGTATCACAGCAGCCGCTTTGACAGGTGTGAAAATGAAGCCGGACATTTGCTAATGGATCAGAGGTGTTGTGAGGGTCCCCTCTGATTTGGGAGTTGCCAGGCAGACTCATATCCTGCTGAAGAGAGGTCTCAAACTGTCTGTGGGTAATCAGTGGCACAATACAGATTACCTAATTTAAATGTGCAGTCCAGCTTGTCAGAGTGAGGAACGATGCAGGATTATGAGACAGCTGAGAGCGGTGCTGTAGCAGTGTGCATGTGTGGAGGTAACATATGCTTCTGCAACTGGTTTGAGTCACGACAGCAAGCATCTGTCTGAACAAAATAATTCAGCTGCACCTGAAGTCATACACACACACTCACACAGTATGAAGACTGAACAGAACATTTGACGCTGAGTGCTTTTAAGTCACAGTTTCATCTCCCTGATTGTTGCCTTGTATTGTAATATAATGTCAGAGCTGCTATCCAGCTCCACTTTGAGCGTTCTGAAGAGCTCACAAATGACTTATGCATATTGGTTTTATTGAACGATGATGTTTTTGTAGATTTGATGCCTTAATTATTGTGAGGCAGTTTAGTGCTTAGTACTGAACCCTGTGTAACTCTGCTGCTCCTTCTGCCAGCAGTGTATGAAAGTGATGTGATTAGGTGAATGTGATATAATAAGAATAAGAATAATCTTTATTAAATTGCACTTTTCAAAACAGGGTTACAAAGTGCTTTAAGAATGAGAAAGAAACTAAAAGACAATAAGAGAGAAGTGTGAGAAAGACAAATAAAAGGTAATAAAGCAATGTTGGAAGAATAAAGACAACAAAAGATTAAAGATTAAAACAATAAAAATATCAGAAATATAAAATATGAAAATTGTATATGTTGTGTTAAAGTCCTAAATTTGCTGCTCTTTTAAGCATTGTTCACCAGCCAAGAGAGGCAGCAACAAATTAGCTCTGATAAACCGTCTTCTACCTGCTCAGCACCACAGCACAGACAGACTAATGCTGCATTCGTGTGCTGTCGGACACATCGGAAAAAAGAGTTTCCAAATTGGAAAATACATGTGAAGGTCTGCTAAAGTCGGAACAAGAACTCGGGCAGGGATTTGGTGTCCAACTTACCAACTTGATGTCATATTTCTTTTCAACATGGTGGCAAACAATGTTTTTGTTGATGTTAAGAGACTTTTTATTAATTCACATATTGCACATCAACTTTTTGCTCAACTATAATTTGTAATACGGTATCACCATTAGTTGGTGTCCCCACAGAGTGACCTCGACTCGTTAGAAAAGTTATTTATTAATATTAGATTGTATTTAACTCTTAACAACAAGTCAGATGCTTTAGCTATATTTTCGTATTTATTAGCATCCCACCCCAAAACACTCAGGTGACGTTAAACCCCACTTTTCAAAGCACATGAACACACCAAAGTCAGAAGAGCAACTTCTCCACTCGGAGACTGGGACCACTCAAGGAGCTCATAAATGCAGCCTTAGTTTGCATCTAGCTGGTGAACGAGAGGGAAGCAAATCAAATTTCTCTAAATGTTTTAAGAACAAAAACAAGGCCAGAGCAATATATTCAAAGACACATATTGTGCTTTATTTTAATGAGACAGCAGCTGTTAGAAATATTTCATGATACTAATGATCTAATCCAACATTTAAGCCTCATCAGTAACACAACCAGACACTCCAGCCCCCAGTGATGGTGAAGGAAACTTGGAAACTCGCCGTTTGCTTTTCTCATTTGTCAGGTGTGAAAATGGAGCAGGATGCTGCTAATGGAAAAGAGGTGTTGCAAATGTCCTGTTAGCTATTAGAGCTGTCACCCTGAATAAATCCCATTTATTCTAATGCACAGCTGTGACAGTCCCTCACCCCCTGGAGACCCACCTCTGGTACCTGACCCACAGCTTGGAGAACCACGGCTGGAGTTCAGTGCAGTGGTAGAAAATGTGGAGCTGTTTATTAATAGAAGGGAGAGGTTATGGTGTTCCTTTTCTAGTTTATGTGCTGTCACAGAGATTAAGATCGTCATTTTATGTCCCGCTCTCTCTGTGAAAAGCAAAAGGCCAGCACAGCAATAAAGAGGAAAGTAAATGTTTGATTTAGTTAACTGCGGTGAGCACTGCTGCACGCTCGTTTTCTCCCTCCTGACGCTTTGTGTGACTCTTTCACTAATATCAGGACGCTCTGAAAACCAGCTCCAATGAAACACAACAGCTTCTACAAGCTGCATCATTATCGGAGATTTGCTCGGCTGCTTTTTATTGTGCTGAGGTGGGAAAGATGTGTTAAACTGTGTTGGTGTGTGTTTGTGTGTGTGTGTGTGTTTGTTCCCGCTGGATGTGAAGGTGTGATTACTCACTCCAGCTGGGGAAAGAGGCAGAGGAGGCAGCAAGGGAAGGAGGAAGAGAGGTGGGTGGAGGACTGTGTTCTCAAATAGTCCATCCAAAGGAGACTTTACTCTGTAAAGAAAGGAAGAAGAAAAACACAAACTCATTTAAGTGCTAGATTAAAGATCTCTCTCAAAGAAGGTCAGATTATTCCGTATCATTTCAAAACACGTGTGCTTGTGATGCAGAAGTTCCAGTTACTGGCAGGAAGGAGACTTGGTTCCCTCCTTTTATGTCAGCTGGTGCAACCGTACTTAGCCGAGTTGATTGAAAAAGGTCAAAGGTCAAAACAGGCTGTCTGTAGCTGCAACTCAATTCAGGAGTAGCATCCTTTGAAGGATCAAGCCTACCAAGGATGTTGCCTTCAGTGTCTGCTTATACCCCTCAGGCTGCACTGAAATGATGCAGTCTGGGTTTCTGTTTTCGTCTCTAGCTGCTCTTGCCCTTACCCTTTCTGTCGCCTTGCAACCTTGTAAGATGTCCCTGGACTAACATAGCTAACATCATGAAACTTAACCAATTATTTGACAATAACGGCTCAGGAAAAGTAGAACTTATCAGTCAGCTGCATTTGAAGAAAACTTCAGAATCGACAGGCTTTGACGTGGTGCTGAAAGCTGATGCAGCCCTTGAGCCAGGACTCAGCTTGTGTGTCTTTTAGTAGAGGATAATTGGATGAAATCTGCACCATTGAAGTTAGATATAAGAATCTAAACTTAAATGTAAACTGAGGCTTGTGCAGCCCCTTGGTAGCTTCACTTGATTTGTATTCTCAACCTGAATGTCCGAGATTAATGCTGTTAACAGCTCGTGAACTCCTGTCCTCTCCCTTGTTTTTCTGTGGCTCTTAATGGCTTTCTTCTTCTTTTGAGGTGAACTTAAGGTGATTATGTACTTTAGTGTTTCCTCCAGCAGCGCCTGTGGCAGACAGTGTGCAGCTTTTTAGGGCAGCTCTCTGTGTAAATGTGTTTTTGGACCTCGCTCAGGGGACGGCTGCTCGCTCTCTGCAGCTGTAAATAACAACAGTGAGCAGTTTGTGTGTCCTGTACCTCAGTGATGTGTCTGCAGGGTTCAGCTCTGTAAACCACTCGGGGCTTTATTGCTGACTCTTGTGCTGCTGCCCTAAATTAAAGGTTCCCCCTCAGGATCAGAGTTTATTCTGCCAAACTACAGTTTATAGAGTTTCTATTCTCTAAACAGACCTATATGAGCTCAGCACAGCCAGTGAATCAAACATGGACTGGCCTTTGGTTAAAGGATGCAACAAACTACACCACACAATGACCTCACATCAAATGAGGTGTACTGTAGGATATGGGCTGTTATTGTTCTTAGGTATACTCTCATTGAGTCCTGTTAACATAATGACTCGTAACCTCTTATTCTTTATTGATTAATGTCATCCTGTGTTCTGGAGGGTCTAAACTTTTCTTCAGCTGAAAGGAAACAGAAATATTGTGTTACTCAATGGGCATCATGATTACTGTAAATATTCAAACCCTCATGATGATAGATAGAAAAAACAACTTTAATGCTAATTAGTGTATCTGATTTATTGGGTATAACATAGATCTAAAGTCAGGCAGAGGTTTGCTAATGTAAATGGTTGATGGGTGGGTGGGTTGGGTGGATTGGTTAGTGGGTTGTTTGCCCAGTTGATTGGTTGGTTGGTGAATTCATTGATGGCCTGGGTAGTGGATTGGGGCTTAGTCAGTGAACAAGTTGGTTGAGTGGTGGCTTGGTTACCTTGTTTATTAGTCGGTGGATTATTCGTTTCATTGGTAGCTTGTTTCATGGGTTGGTCAATATTGAAGGTGATTGATGGCTTGGTTGGTGGTTTGCTTGGATAGTTGGTGGGCTAGTTGGTGGCTGGGTTAGTATGTTGATTGGTGCGTTGCTGAGTTGATTGGTTGATTGATTGGCGGCTTGAGTCCATGAGTTTTTTGGTGGGCCGTTTGTGGCTAGGTTATCAGGTTAGTTGGTTGAAGGATTGTTTGGTTAATTAATTGGTGGCTTTGACAATAGATTGGTGGATTGGTAGATTGGTTGGTCTTAATTGGCTTGGTTCTTGGGTTGGTTAGTTGGTTGGAGGCCTGATCAGTAGTTATGTTGTTGGCTTGTATCTCAGTTGGTGTATTTGGCCTCTGCTCTGTAGAAAACAGGATATCTTTGTGAAGACTAGGGTTCATTATTCGAACTTGGCAAAGTTAGCCACTTTGATTGAATGAACTAATGATGTTTTGGTGGCCCAAGATGGTCAAAGGTCACGGTCACCATAACTTTTCACCAGTGTCAGACCATCCCTGCAGTGAAACCAACAACATGTGTTTTCTTTCTTTATTTGTTTAAGAGAGTGGTGTCTTCTGTGGCAGGTAGTTGGAAGATCACCCTCACTCTTTAGCTTGCATGTTTGATAGAGACCAGTTTTCAGGTATTAGGTATAGTGTGTTTGAATGTGGTGTGAGCCCCTTTTGAATAGCCTACACCTACTTATACTGTTAAAATATGTTTAATTAAAAAAATCATCTTCAGGCCACAGATACAGTGTTTGAATGTAGACTGAAGAATGTAATTTATAACTCCACTCAGTAAAATTAAGCTTCTGTACTTTGTCACTGGTGCTTTTCTTGTTTTTATCATTATCTGACAAATAGTTTCATTTATTCTAATGAAAAGAGATCTAATATATGTATAATTAATGAAAACCATCAAAGTGTAGTTTGTCTCTCCTCTTAGATGATGAGTAAAAGCTTGTACTCTCAAAGATGCTGCTGCATCACTAATGGTCTCATGCTGGTGCAGAATCTTAATCTGGACTCTCTCAGAGTGTATATCAAAGAGCATTAGCTTGTGAGTCCACTGGGTGTCTCCTTAAAAACAAATGTTAAACAGATGCTGAGAGGGGCTGCTGTGCATGACTCTTCTTGTTGCTAAGCAACTCGTAAAGATCCATTTGAAATGTGGCAAAAAGTTGTAATATTTTTAAACTCGGATGCTAAAAAACACATTTATCACTGTCGGGATGTTGCACCAGGATCCTCATCAGGAAGCACAGAGGAAGAGAAGCAAAGCTGTGAAATGTTTCTCTGTGGACACAAAGCCTCAGACAGTTACATGTTAGAAAGATACCATGTTTTAAACATTGGGGAGCAGGATGCAGACAAGTGGAGTCTGTGCTCTTACCTCTGAGATGTTCTCCTGTAGTGGGATTAAATGTGAGATGCTTCATTTTGGAACTGAGCCTAAAAAACCTGTTAAAGCTGACATCAGATATGAAATGTAAGTTCTTGGTGTCCTTTTAGGAATTACTCAAATCAATATCTTGAGTTAATAAATGGAGAGGAGGGTAACTCTTCTTTCAGCACACTTTCTGCCAAACCTTTTACTCATGTTTCTGCTCACAACAACACAGTCATTTTAAAGCCGAGCAGCAGCTGAGTGACAGTAAATGAATTGGATGAAGGTCACTTATCCTTCCAACAGATAAAAGCAGAGGAAGATGCTGAGAGAGCAGGGCACAGTGTGTCTGCTCCCACTCTGCTATTAGTGAAACCTGTCATTATCCACATGTTCAGGTCTTTGAGACAGAAACAGACGGTGGGCTGAGTGGCTACCTGGCTCCTGGAGTCTTGTATAAAGCTGTATTTGATGGTTGGCTCATAAGCAACCTTTGTCTCACTGTTCAAATGTGCTTCACCTTTTTCTTTCAAACCATGCCATCAAGCTTTTAGATCCAAACTGTGACTCAGTGTCGGCCTTCTTTGAGATAAAACTCTCTGATATCTCTGTTACCGCCCTGCTGCTGCACTGTGTCAGAGATCCAACATCTCTGTCCCGATAATAATGAAATTATAACGTGAATCTAAAAACAAGTATATACAAATAGACCAGAAATTATTCAAAAATCTATTTTTCTACCACAGAAACCATAAAGTACAAGTTCGAGCAAACTGAAAAAGAGATACTGAAATCAGGTTTTGGCTGAAAAAAAATCCTTGAAAATGATTGGTTATCTTCTTCAGGTGGAGGGGAAGTGTTGAAGTTTCCCCAAGTCAAGTTAAGTTAAGTCATTGAAAACAACCCCAGAGCTCTTATAGAAAAAATCCTAAACAACAAGTGAATAATAAATACAACAACAGGACCATCTTAGTTGGTTAAAAAAGCAGGAATGGTTGAAGTTGCAGCACAAATCCTGATGTTTTTATCATGATTTTTATAGAGTAACTGATCTTTAAAGGCTGCAGAGCAAGGAGGAGAAGGAAAAGATCTCACTTTGAGAGGTGCTGTTTCTTGAATAAGGGACAACGACTGAAAAAGCAGAGGGTTGATCTCTGGTCATCAGAGTTTTAGAAGCAGAGAGATGTCTCAACACTCACCTGCAGAGTCAAACCAGGAGACTCAGGACTGGACTTCCAACATTCAAACTTCACTTTAAGACCAAACCCTTGGTTCATCCGGTCCACATGCAACCTAAAGCAGACTTTTTGCCTACTTTTACAAAGTCCACTTTGGCTGTAGACTTCCAACTATTCAATAAATTACCAGAAGTTCATCATAATTTGAATGTAAAGTTGTACTTTTTCTATTTGCATCCTATAAACAAAAGAAATGTGTTAAAATTTGCACAAAGACTTCCTGTCTGAAATAATAAGGAAAATAAGGAATAAAGGAATAAATTCAGTGACACCACTGTCTATTAGAGGCTTCTAATTGACATGCCAAATAAAGTGATTCAAGAATAATAGACACAGTAAGAATGACCAAAGTCTTCAAGTATTGACATTTGTCTTTAGTCAGACTCCTGCATGTGATCTACTTCAAACCTCTGATCCCAGTCCACTCACAGGTGTATGGAGAAAGATTAAGAGCTCACGACTGCTGCAGTGAGACTCTGCTGATGTCTTCTCGATACGTCCTGGTCTATCTAAAATCTTAATCTATCGCAGCATGCATTTGGTCAACAGCAGAGAAACCTCACAATAAAGTCAGCTGTCAATATTTATGAGCTGCATTCACTGTAGGTCTATTTATTTTTCCACTTCCAGGCCCTTCAATGTAAATGTCATGGAGGCAAGATTCAATAAAGAAAATCACGCTGCTGTATCAGATTTGAAATCTAAAAAGAGGCTACTTTTTATTAAAGTCAGTGTTGTCATACATCCAGGCTGAGTTTTCCCCAAAAAGCAGCTCTGCCCGCACTGCAGCTCTCTTTATATAACACCCCTATGTAAAGGTTCTATATAATGCTACTGTAAGGATGAATAAGAGCCTCCTGTATGGATGAATCCCACAAAGAGAGACAGACGGACAGTGAATGGGTTTCACACAATAGAAGAATAAGTCTGTGAATGAATCACTGTGTTATTTATTTACTTCTTCAGCCGGGTGAACGGGTTTCTGAACCTCGACTTGAGTGTGCTTTTGCAATTATCTGTGCATGCATGAACACCTGTATTCATGTATGCAGGTGTGTGTGTTAATATATACCAGTGTAGCCGATCCCATGCATGCAAGTACCGCTCCTTACAGCATCTTATGCATCAGAGTGTTGGAGGGACATTTTGGTACAGACCCTACACAATTACAGTCCCAGAGGACTAAGTGTTCCTGTGTGTTCCTGTGTGTGTGTGCGTGCGTGCGTGCGTGCGTGCGTGTGTGTGTGCGTGCGTGTGTGTGTGTGTGTTTTCTGTGTGTGTGTGTGTGTGTGTGTGTGTGTGTGTGTGTGTGTGTGTGTGTGTGTGTGTGTGTGCGTGCGTGTGTGTTATCCATGCAGAGGAATTTTCTGCCTCTCTAGCTCTCCTGCCAAGACCTGAATGGTCATTTAAAGCAGCTGCCTGCTGCTGAAGGCCTGTGGGGTAAATTAGAGGGCTAATAATAGAACAAGCTACATAAGGGAGTGTGTTCTGATGTGTGTGTATGTGTGCATGTTAGCGAACGTGCATGTGACCATGTGTGCTCACCTGTTTATACACTTGCTGTCCCACCTCAGTTGAATCAGCAGACCACTGACCTGTCTAATTCAAGAAGCCTTCAGACACTTTGGAGGAGGATGAAACCACGGCGGTGTTCGAAGATGCTGAATATTCAGAGTGCTTCAAGGTTCATTAGACAATAATCATGTTTATATGAGCTTGAAAAATGTGATTAAGACTATAATTGGGCTGCAAGCAATTTTTTCATTTCCAGATCAATTATTATTACTTTTGATTGGAAAAGTTAATTGATGTCAAATAAAGTCCCCTGATCTCAGGATGACATCTTTTAGCTGCCTCTGCCCAAAAACATCTCAGTGCAGAGAAGAGGAGAAAAACATCGTATTTGAGCCTTCGCCTAGTTAATGTTTTGTTCTTTTTAATTCACTAAAGCAAAATCCATCAAAGTGGTGGATGACTAATCTTTGTGGTCGACCTCTTAATTTACAAATTGTACTATTGTACGAGTAAAGGAACAAACAACATTGTACCAGAGCTGATTGTAGATGGCTTTGGGCAAATTAATGGATTTTTAAAGATGGCTGAGAGGCAAGCTAATGATGCATAGAGCAAATTTCATGCCAATGAAACTTCACATCTAACACCTGCAAAGAAACAAAGAAAAAAACATGTAAATAAAGACCTGAGAGGTCAGTGAGCAAACCTGAAAATATACTTCAACAGCCAATGACATGTTTAAAGTTGCTATCATCTCTAACGCTTCTGGTTTAAGTGACTTAGAGCATGACAGCTTAGAGATGCTCCCACTAGCTCTGCTGCTGTTGCCCAGATTACAGGACAGGATGTTGCTGCTCTTTTCCCTCTCAGAGATGGTTGGGGTCCAGTAGCTCCTCAGGCTAATCTCACATCTGTGCCCACTAACTGTCATTATTTCCCCACTCTCAGGACCAGCCTGAGACCACACTAATGTTTTTACCGCAGTGTCAACAGGCAGAGGGGGAATGTGACGGACTACTTTTCTGTGGAGTGATTTGATATGATTTGTGTGATCAGGTTGCCCCTGATGTTGCTGTTGCATCTGTTATTTGGTTATGATACATCAGAACATATTATACTGCTTTGGTGCATTCCGTTCCATTCTATCCTATTTCTAAGTTTTTGCTCTCTTCAAAGTTATATTTTTGGGCTTTTACACCTTTATTTAGAGAGGATAGGACAGTGGATAGAGCAGGAAAAGGAGTGGGGGAATGACATGCAGCAAGAGCTGCAGGCTGGAATCGAACCCACGTCACCTGCTACATGGGTGCGCAATTTAACCACTAGGCTGTATCTGCACCCTATCTTAATGTTTTACTAACCGAAAACCTCCAACCGCAAGAATTGAAGCCAATGCAGAAGTGTTAAAAACTGCAGTTTCTCTAGTGTTCGCTTGAGGCTGGCTCCGGAAGTACAGGAAACCATATAAACACATTATTTCAAAAAAGCCAATCTTTACAGCAGAAATAAACATGTTTATGGCCTAGTACAAAAAAAGAGTGCAGTCTGGATAGCTCATTTATCTATCAGCACACACTGTATGGGGGATGAATTTTTTCATAATGCTGCAATTTCAAAGATAGATTACAAGTTTTCCATTACAAGAGGCACAGCTGACTTGACCAACAGGCGGGAACACTGTAGCTGTTGGCGAGGAGGCTCGAAGCCCGCCTCTTTACCTCACACTAGCTCTACAGAAGTTAGGTTGTGTTCAGCATTTCCAATATGGCTCCCGCTAACGATTGGCTTCAAAACAGCGCTTCAGAAACAGATAGGTGACGTCACAGATACTACGTCCATTATTTATGCAGTCTATGGTTTTAACCACAGTGTCAACAGGCAGAGGGGATTGTGATGAACTACTTTTTAAGGGTTGATGTGATATGATGTGTGGGATCAAGTTGACATTGCTTTTTCTGTTAAGTATTCAACACTTTTGTTATGGGGTTTTGACCACTCAGAATCAAGTAGTTTCACCAAAAGTGCTAAAAACAAAAACTACTAAAATTTACAAAACTTAATTTTTCGCTTTTTGATAAATCCTATAACCTTCTTTTGTTAGCGTCCCGAACCCTCTCTGTTTCTCTGTGCTGTGACAAATAAATAGTGAAACTCAAAGTTAGAGGTCAAAGGTTTGAGTCCCGCCTCTCATCAGACTAAATGTCTCAGTCTGGAACACTTCAGAGCTGGATTGGTGTCTGTAAAAGTGTTTGTTGATACAAGCTGTGATCTGTTCAGCGTGTTTCTCTGCCTACTTGCCAAATCACGCTGGCATAGGCTCTGCCTGTCTCTGTGAGGCTAAATGGGAATAAGCTTGTAAACAATGAGCACATTCACCTTAACTGCATTACAGTGGGAGTAGTTATTGTCTGAGCGCCAGGGTTTTGGATAAAACACCACAGAAAGACCTTGTGCTGCCAGAGAATGACAGCTTACTCAGCTTCTTCACCAGCCACACAGTATGAATGCAGAGTGCAGAACATCAGAGGAATCTAACCCCCCTCCTCTCTTTCTTCTCTCTTTCTTTCTCCGTCCATCAGAAACACAAAGTCGATCTGTTCTACAAGGTCCGCCACGTGATGATGGAGCTGATCGACCTGAGGAGGCAGCTCCTGTCGGGTCACCTGACGCAGGACCAGAGCCGAGACGTGAAGAGACACATCACCGTCAGACTGGACTGGGGCAACGAGTGAGAATACAAACACACAACTTTTCACTGTCTCACAAACAACACACACCGACATCATCACAAGGGTCAGCAGCTGAGGAGACCTACATCATGTCACATAAATCAAGAGTCTCTTCAGATTAAGATTGAGTTTGTTCAGAGTTGGATCAACTTGAGAACCTCTTAAGAACCAGCTTGCTTCTCCACAGGCAAGGGCCACAAGAGAGCCACGTCACAATAACCCCACCTCCACCCCCTGATGTAAACAGGCAAGGAGTTGGTGCTACTCTGGAACAGGTTTTTCTGGTTTAGGACCAGCTCTTAGGTGGTCGAAACACAACGATCTAGGTCCAGATTAGGCTCTGACTCCGAACCAGCCCTGGAACTGACTTAGTGGAAAGGGGGTAAAAAAACAAAAAGATAATGTATGGTTAGCAGGTAGTTATGGGAAATAGAATCCCGACAGGGTGAGACAAGACCCTGATGAAGCAGGGGTCCTGTCCACCCTGGGTTAAGTTTCTTTTTAGCAGTCGGTAACCCAAAGTTGCTCTGACCTGCTCCGCTCATTGCTAGGAGCGCTGGACAGGATCCAAGGTGTAAATATACATGTTGTTTAGCCTGCGGCTTTAGCATGCTAATCGAAACTAGTGTCTTAGCTACATTGTTTTGATACAAATGGAAAAATCAACATGCAGAAACAAAACGTACGGAAACTATTTTCCGCGGATTGATTTGACATGACGTGTGATCAGTTTGCCTCTGATGCTGCTCATGTTAGTGAAATTTAACAACTATCGTCAAGGGGTTTTGATCAGTCAGAATCAAGCATCTTACACAACCAGAAGATCAGTAAGAGAGCTGGGTTATAAGTAGACTAGATGAGACAACCAACGAGAGAGGGGGGGTGTGGCTGTGGATCTAACAGTAAGTTATTAGAAAGCTTCATGTATCTGCATCCATATCACAATCCAATCCAAAAGATCTTTGTGAAGTTTGAATAAAAGACACTGATGTTCTCTCTCTCTCTCTCTCTCTCTCTCTCTCTCTCTCTCTCTCTCTCTCCCTCTCTCTCTCCCTCTCTCTCTCTCTCTCTCTCTCTCTCTCTCTCTCTCTCTCTCTCTCTCTCTCTCTCTCTCTCTCTCTCTCTCTCAGACACCTGGGTCTGGACCTGGTACCAAGAAAGGAGTTTGAGATGGTGGATGAAGACCAGATAAGCGTGTCAGATCTTTATAAAATGGTAAGACTTTTATTTATTTAGCGTCAGAAGTCTCTGTTGTTTTTTGTCTTTGGACTCTGCTCAGACTGAGTTGGGGAAAATTCTCTCTGGCACATCTCCTCTGGAAGACTTTGTCAAACTTCATCCCAGACTGTCGCTGAGGGAAGGGTTGTTGTGTTCCGTTGAAATCAGCCACCTGTTGGTGTGTTTTGATTCTCTGTCCTGCTGGCTGTCCTCCTCCTCCTTATCATCATCATCCGTCTACTTCTGTTGTTTTTTCCTCCGTGCATCTGAAGAATACGTCTTTGTTGCACTGAGCATGCTGCTTTTATCAAATATTCATCCTCGACCGAGCTCCTGCGCTTTTATTTTTGAAAATTCACTTTCAGTTCATCTAGTGTCTCTGCTGGAATCCTCCCAGTACAAACACATCCTCTACTGGTGGCTCTGCGCTTTATCTGGGCGAGTCTCACAGTAGGGTTTAAAATATTCATTAAGTATATAAACTTATAAAGAATAAAACAACTTTGACTTTTCTTTGACACCTAACAGTAAAACCTGGCTCTGGGTTACAAATCCTGTGTTTACTTGGCCCATCCTTTGCCAGCAGACCTTCAGCCTTTATACACTTCAATAACAGTCTACAGGAGGCCTTTGTGTTGTAGGCAGTGAATAACTGTCTCTGAACAACTTTATATACTCAGAAAAATGGCCGACTGCAAGGATGTGAGTGACTTTGGCAAGGACCAAACTGTGATGGTTAGACGACTTGGTCACAGCATCTCGAAACCTTTAGCCCTTGTGTGGTGTTACTGGTCTGCAGGGGTCAGCATCTACAAAAAGTGGTCCAAGAAGGTAAAACCAGTAAATGTGGGACAGGATCATTGGCATTTTATCCGTTGATGTGAATGGAGAGTGAAGGTTTGCCTTAGTCTGATACAACAGAAAAGTTACTGGAGCCCAAACTGCTGAGAAGTTAAGGGCCTGTTTCCACTAACACTGTTTCTTGTGCTGACAGTGCCAAAAACCTCAAATTCAGCACTAACCGGTGCTTACTGCTTCCAGGTGATGAAAGTTGTCTCAATGCAATATCTCTTCCCTCTGTAGTGAATGTTATATTTGTAAAAGCTCTGTAAGGCTAATTTTTGCAGAGATTTTTACAAAGAAAATGTAGAACAATGGAAGAATCCTCTCCTGGCATTAGCAACAGCTGGATATTAAAGCTACAGTAAAATGAAAAAGGTTAGTTTCTTCCCCTTCACCGTTGTTGATTAAGTTGTTGGCATTAGTCCGATCCCTCCTGATTGGATTGTTCAGTTATGGAGTGACACTGAGGAGCCCTATGGTGTTTCAGAAGTTGAACTATTTTAAACTGAGAGGGCTGAAACAGCTGACACTGCGGGTGTTTTGCGCTTAGGATGCAGGGTACTGAAAATACTCAGCTGTATTAGTTTTTTGTACAGAAAATGGGCCATGAGCCCGAGCAAAGGACACTGTTAGTGGAGACAGGCCCTAATGACAGGTCTGACAGAAAGGTGTCAGGACACAGTGCGACGCAGTTTGTTGTTTATGGGGCTGTGTAGCTGCAGACCAGTCAGGGTACCCATGCTGACCCCTGCCACCACTGAAAGCTCCTTCAATAGACATGTGAGCATCAGAACTGAACCACAGAGCAATGGAAGAAGGTGACCAGCAAGTTCAAGGTGCTGACTTGGTCTCCAAACTCTACAGATCTCAATACAATTGAGCATCTGGAGGGTGAATTGAACAATGAGCTCTGATCCATGGAGGTCTCATCTCACAACTTCAAGGATCTGCTGCTGACGTCTTGGTGCCAGGTATCATAACACACCTTCAGAGGTCTAGAGGAGTATCTCAGGAGGGGGCCACGGTATCAGACAGGTGTTCAAAATGTTACAGCTGATCAGTTTATATGAAACATTATTAATCCACATTGTTCTTTTTTGCATGGTCTGTTGGAGATCTGATTAATGAGGACCTCCTCACAAACATTTTGACACTCTTGCACACACACTAATCTAAGGCTGAAATTCAATACCTATCAAACAGGAATGGCTGTTTGTCAGTTTCTATATTTTTTTATTTATGCAGTCTAGTTTTCAATCAACTTAAAACAAGCTTTTATAACAAATAAAGTAAAATAATGTAGTTATAAAAAGAAATGAAATATTAAAGTTTACAATTCAGCTGATAAAGTATTCACTCAGGGCTGCAGTGATTGTCCCCTTACCATCTCTTACTCTGCTTGGTGGTTTATAATTGAAATGCTTGCTTAATAAGATGAAATTATGTGATTATTCTGCCCTTGTTGAACCAAGTTAAGATAAAAGTCATTAAATATTCTGATGTTCCACCCTGAAGGCCAAACACGGACATTTCTGGAAGCAAAGAATAAATACATTTTGTTTCATGGATCTGCGTCACAGATTTGAAAAGGAAACAAACTGTAGCTCCGGCTCTGTGGGCTGCAGCAGTGAGAGAGCAGTATTCTTGGTCACTCAGTGTTACTTGATGTTCTGAGTCTTACATCAGTCTGCTTTAAATAGCTGAGCTGTTGCAGTCAAACGCTGTAGTCTCAGTGATTCCCCCTTTGTTCAGTTGCCTGGAGACTGATCTGGAGACAGGATGAGAGACAGAGGGGGAAGGAGGAGCGGAGAGATAAAAGTTGATGGATGGTGGGATGGAAGCAGGGGAACAAAGAACACACACAGATAGAGACAGAAACATTACAAACATTTATGATGCACAATGAAATATAGCAGCCTCTCTCTGTATCATCAGATCCTGTTAAAATGCAGAACGTCCTTCACAGAGGAGCACATCCAAAATAAAGTCAAACAAAACAAAGTTACCGAAACAAGACATGGAGTTTAAATTATAATATAAAGCTTCTCTGCCGACTCGATTCTTCACTGAGATTTACTTTCTGTCTCAGTCTGTTAAACTTGACAGAGAAAAGGTCACAATGAAGAAAACACAAGATGTAAAAAATGAAGCTTCATTGATCCCTGTGGTGAATTTACATTACTGCAGCATCAGCAGAATCACATAAGAAGTTAAAGAAACAACAAAAAAGGAAAGTAAGCAAAAGAAAACTTTCCAAAATAACACAACAGTAAGAAAAGTGCAGAATAATTCAGTGTGAATACAGAAGGACTGCTGGCTCAGGAGAATCAGTGCATAGAAATGGATTGTTTATTCGGCGATTCCATATACTTACAAATGACTCCATATCATCACATACAGATCTTTGGGGAAGACCGGCATCAGCAATATCCGAAAATGTGCTGAATGTCATGTCTCAATGAAGCCAAACTGACCCTTTGTTGTGTTAAGAAAAAGATCATAGGACTGGATCTAAGGGTAACTTTATCATGGATGTAGTGGACTTAAGTTACAAAATGCTTCTGACATAACATAAGTGTTTACTGTTTACTCACGGGACTCAAACAGTTGTCTCCTTGTTTGAGTTTTGAGATCCATACATCCCCTTCAACCTTCTCCTTCTGCAGAATTTCTCTTTAGTGTTGTCAGATGTTGTGGGAAAAACACCAACCAGGTTGTGATCCCCAGAACAAAGGAGTAGGGGGGAGAGATCTGTCAGGACAAAATCCTACAGTGTAGACATAGAGAGAAAGCTTTGGACAAATAATTAGTGACTCAATATATAAGGATAAAATATGGTGGCCAACAGAGGCACATTGCAATGAGATTTCCTGTCAAGGGAAACAGGCTGCACATTTTAAAGTGATGCAAATTTACAAACATCTGCAACAGTACAGTCCCCTCTGTCACCTGACTTCTTAATTCCTTTTTGTTAGTATTATTACTTTTACGGGGCGCCGTTGGTCTTGTGGTCTAAGCCAGCCTCATATACAGAGGCTATAGTCCTCATCGCAACAGTCGTAGGTTCAACTCCTGGCCTTGCCCATTTCATGCATGTCTTTCTCAATTGGCAACCTCCTCTCTCCAAATATGAAGCCCATGTGGAAGTGTTATAAACTGCAGTTCATTGAGCATCCGCCTGAGGCTGGCTGCAGAAACACCGGAAACAACATACACACCAATTAAAAAAGACTATCTTTGCAGCAGAAATAAACATGTTAACAGCCTGGAACAAAAAACGGCTTAGGTCCGAAGAGCTAATTTTGCTATCAGCACACAGTGCGGGGGGGTGAATTTTTTTATAACGCAACGGTTCAGAAGATATTAAGATTACGAGTTTTGCCCTCTTCTGGACATGACTGACTTGATTGACAGGCGAGAACACTGTAGTCAAATTTGTCTCTTTACCTCACACTAGCTCGACAGAAGTTCGGTTGTGTTCAGCATTTCCAATATGGCTCCTGCCGACGATTGGCTTCAAAACAGAAACAGATGGGTGACGTCACTGATACTACGTCCATTAATTATACAGTCTATGCCCTTTCCCCACGCTCTACTCCCCACATTTCATGTTTCTCTTCAGCTGTCCTATCCATTAAAGGCAAAAATGCCGAAAAACACAACTTAAAAATTTTAAAAATCATGTGTCTGTGTCATGTAGTATAAAAATACTACACTGTACTTTTTTGAGACCAAGATCCGAAATTAAAATAAGCTTACTTAGTGAAAATAACCAGTCATATGAAACCAAATAACATCTGAACATCTGTAAGATATGGTGATCTGTTCATGCATAAAAAGACAATATGATTCATCACAGAAAATGACATGATATGCTTCTGGCAAAAAATTGTATTGCAGTTATACAAAGTGTAATCAATGACGGTTATCAGATAAACCAGAAGAGGTGTGCCAAAAGTATGATGTCCATTCTGTCAGAGCAGATCATGTGTTGTGTTTGCCAGAAGGCCTCTGTGGTGATATTTCTCTTACACCAGCTGCACGCAGTGAAGTAGCAGAACAGTTCTGATTGGTTACCTGGCAGAATCAGGCGTTAAGAAGGAGATGAGAAAGTGGCTGCAGGCTAATTTTCTGCTCAGGTTGTAATATTTGCAGATGGCTTGCATTTGACAGTCATTACTTCAATTCATCAAACAGGTTTTCACTTCCCGCTCCCTCTGCTCCCGTACCGCCGCTCCGAGATTTACAGAGACAAGACGGAGTAATGAGTCGGTGGGGAGTTCAAGCATTTTCATCATCTGAGGCAGAGAGGAGAGAGAAGAGAGATACAACGGAGAGAGAGCAGCTAAAGACAGAGAAGGACTGAGAACAGGAGAGAGTGCAAAGAGAGGAAAGAGAGGAGAGAAGGGAAGGATCCAAAGAGAGGAGGATACAACGGAGAGAGAGAAGCTCAAGACAGGGCAGGACTGAGAAGAGGAGAGAGTGCAAAGAGAGGAGGGAAGGATGCAAAGAGAGGAGAGAGACAGAGAGGAGGGAAGGGAAGGATGCAAATAGAGGAGGGAGAGGAGGGGGGAATAATGCAAAGAGAGGAGAAAAAGGAAGGAAGGAAAGGATTAAAGGGAAGGATGCAAATGGGAGGAGAGAGAGAGTGGAGGGAAGGATGAAACGGAAGGATGCAAAGAGAGGAGGGAGTGGAGGCAAGGGATGGATGCAAAGAGAGGGGAGAAAAAGAGGAGGGAAGGAAAGGATGCAAGGAGAGGAGAGGAGAGAGAGAGGGGGGGTGAAGTGAAGGATGCAAAGAGAGGAGAGAGGTAGAGAGAAGGGAAGGGAAGGTTGCAAAGAGAGGAGATAGAGAGAGGGGGGAAGGGAAGGATGCAAAGAGATAAGAGTAAGGGGAACAAAAACACAGCACAACAGGAGGAGAAGGGGGGTGGAGGAAAGTGAAGAAGGATAGGAGACAAAATGTGAGAAAGGTTTAGGACAAAAAGAGGAAAGGATGAGAGTGAAGGAAGCAAGGACCTGAGAAAATAAGAGAGTGCAAAGAGAGGAAAATGGACAGGAGTCCCAATGAAAAAAGAGAATGCAAAGAGATGAGATGAGTGAAAAGACAGCAAGGCCACAAGGGCAGGAAAAGGACAGATGGAGTAAAGAGGAGAGGTTTAAGTTGTGAAGGAAACAAGGACAGGAGATAAGACATGGGGACAAGATGTGAGGAAAGGAGAGGAAGTAGTAAGCCAAGGAGGAGAGATGAAAATAGAGTACTGGAGTGGAAAGAGGGGAATAAGAGAAGTACAGGAAAACAAGGAAAGATGACAAGATGAGAGGAGAGAAAAGAGGAGAGGGAACAAGGAAAGAAGAGTAGATATAGAGTAGTAGGGTGGAGAGGAAACAAATAGAAGACAAGGTGAAAGGAAAGGAAACATGGTGATATTGACTCCTTCTGTAATGTTGTGTCCTTTCTCATCCACAGCACCTCTCCAGCAGACACAGCGTCCAGCAGAGCACCACACAGGTAATGATCCTCATACTGGAGGAACCTGAGTGGAGTCCCACAGGAGTCAAATGTTCAATACATTCACAGCCATTCAAGAATGAAGAATAAAACATCTCTTCGTTATATATCCAGGGTGGTGACGGCAGCCGGCAGCGACACGGGGAGCCGTGCAGAGTTCCTGTACCGCACCACCTGCTGGTCAACCTGAAGAGCTTCACCTACAACAGCATCGGAGAGGACACGGACATCTTCTTCTCTCTGTACGACCTGAGGGAGGGGAAGACTATCAGGTAGAAAAACACACATGTATCTATAAATCATGTGGACAGGATTCTTAAATCATGTTTATCCTTTCACCAAAATCTAGATCATCTTTTCAGCCACAAAAACCTCATTCAATAAGAACTTGGTGAATTTAAAGTAAATGATAAACTAGTAAAAACATACTTTATATGCAGGAGAGTGTAAAAACACTGAAAAGCATGCAGGTCACAAGTCAGTCTTGGCCTAAAAAATTACATATTCAACCTTTTTTTTAACTCAACCTTCAGTTTTCTGCTGCTAGAGGGCTGTTACATCAAGTCATGAACACAACACTGAAACATCATCACATACATCTGATCAGCATGGAAGCAAACTGCTGCTCATTTAAACATCCAACAGATTTTTAGCTGTTTGGGGATCTGCACAGACTCCTGGAAATACTGCTTAATGATTCACTGCGTCTGTGTGCTGTTTACTGCTGAACAGGCAGAGTACAGCAGGAGAGTCAAACTGGTTTCTCAGCTTTGTCTGGGTGGGTTGCATGAGTGAACGCCAACAGGAAATCTGTTCACCCTGACTTTATGCCGAGTTTTCCTACAAGCTCCTGAAGAAAGTAGGTGTGAAGACAGGACTCACAAATGTGCTCGCCTCAGTTGTTTGCTTGATGTTGTCTATGCTGGAGTGATAGAAACAGAAACACTCACCTTTACTGGATACTTCTACTTTTGGACACTCCTCCAAGGCCCACACAGAGTATTTCCAGTTGTGAGGGCCAGTCTGACACGTGCAGTGACCTTTAAAACCTCGGCTAAAACTGCAGTTCCTCAAGTGTCCAATTGAGACTGGCTCCAAAGGCCAAAGAAACCCCATTCGAGTCTGTATTAACATTTATAGCAGGGTTAAACGTGTTTACAGCACGGTGCAAGAGACGTTTTTGTCTCTGTAGCTCCTTTCTTTATCTGCAACAATGTGCAGGGATTATATTTATCTATAACTCATCTATTTTGATATATATTAAGATTTTGAATATTGCATAATCTGGCATAATTAAGGGCGTACCTGATTTGTCTGACAGGTGGGCGCTTTGTAGCTGTAGGCCATAGCCTCAACTCCACCTATCTGCTGGTTTCTAGAGTAGCTGGGAGTATAAGCATGTCCAATATGGTCACCTCCTCTTCGGTCTTCAGAGTGACGTCACTGAGACTGCGTCCATGTTTTATACGGTACAGTCAAGTCTCGTATGAAAATCTCCAACTGTGAGGTGCAGGTTTGAAAATCAGTTCAGGAAAATATCAGTCCCTCAAAGTCCCACAATGACCAAGAATGTGTCTGGAGATTTTGTGTCAGAGTGGCCTCAAGTTTAGAAAAGGTGCAGATTCAGCTGGTGAGTTCAAGATAACCATCGACCCCTTTCACACTCACATGATTTAAACTGTAGCAGCTTTAAGTTCAGATCAGCTGACCTTTCACCCACTCCCCCTCTCACACACCTTTATGATGTGCTACTAAATGTGTCAAGTGGCCACACACAGCTGCTGTGAATAAAACAGGGCCTGCCACCTCCCCCCATCATGATGATGGTGCATTAAATATGCAGTGAAGTGATCACAGTGCTAACAGACCAGGATTACTTATGAAAATGATGTGAGCCAGCTGTGATGGCAGGAAGGTGTGTGTGTGTGTGTGTGTGTGTGTGTGTGTGTGTGTGTGTGTGTGTGTGTGTGTGTGTGTGTGTGAGTGTGAGTGTGTATTTATTTGAGTGTGCTAAGTGTTGGAGATGATAATTACGGAGCAGAGTGTGGTTCAAAGTCAGGTCAAGAAGATCGTCATACATGAATGTTGATGTTTTGATGTTTGATTGTGAGAAAAGTTAAACAAAAACATACAGTGTGAGTGTTAGAGAGAGAGAGAGAGAGAGAGAGAGAGAGAGAGAGAGAGCGCTCATAATACATCTGACCTTGGCAGCTTGTTGTCTACCCTGACTCAGCTTTAGGGTCTAATGACAAGACCCAGTCCTCTGAGGCCCGGTGAGGAGAGGAAGAGAGAGGAGAGAGGGATAGAGTTAGAGGAGATGGGAGGGGAAACAGAGATGAAGAGGAGAGGAGATAGAGAGGAAGGAAGAGAGATGTAATGGTACCCTGCAAGACAGTCAAAAATCTGTACATTTATGTGACTAATTCAAATCGATGAGATGAAAAATGAGTCAGGATACCTTTACCTAATCAGCAGATGGAACTATCTGCCTTTGACCTCCCTCATTGGACGTTATTATGTCTGCTACATATTTAGCTGAACAGAGGTGCAGAGACGGAGCAGATGCAAGTGAAGATTTTGCATTTAAGGATTCACTGGTTCACCAGTTTCTCCTTCTTGCTCTGCAGGTAACAGAGAGATATTTAACACACAGTAAGTCAACATACGAGCTAATGCCTCTTTGATGGTGTTGCTACATCCAACATTTTTCACTGAAGCTTGTTCTTTTAGCTGTTTCCATTTACCTCCTGAACTTTACCATCTAGCATATGCATCTTTTGCACCCTTTCAAAATAAAAGCACATTTTACATCAAAATAGTAAATTTAGTCGTAAGTCATTAAAAAGCAAAATAAAAGCATCTCATGAATCTTATCTCATCATGAGTTGTGTATTGTTACATCGCTAAATCAGCTAAATGATATAAAGGAAGGAGACACAATGAGAGAGGGGGGGTTATAGAGCTGAAAGGAAATAAATATGAAAGAGGAGGGAGGAATGGAGGTAAAGAAAAGGGGATGAAGTCATAGCTGACAGTTACTTTCCAAAATATCCCCCAGTTATTAAGATTTAACTCTCCCATTGGGAGTGTTTGCCCTCAGAGAAACTCTGCCTCCAAGAATTATTTCTGCAACTAAAACCCAAATATCTGTGTGTGCCCGAGCTTGTGTGTGTGTGTGTGTGTGTGTGTGTGTGTGTGTGTGTGTGTGTGTGTGTGTGTGTGTGTGTGTGTGTGTGTGTGTGTGTGTGTGTGTGTGTGTTGCTATTGTGCGTCCAGTAAGCTTCACGATCTCTCGGGGGTGTGATGGAGACACTTCTGTAATGGCTTCTGATCTCAGCAGGTGATTTCTCGCAGTGTGTCTCTGGGGGGCTTTAAGCTGAAACCGTCCTCTGTCTTCTCATCTCAGGCAAACTGAGGACGCTCACTGGTTTCAGGGACCAACATACAAACAGACCCATAAACACCCCATGTTCTGTGTTTATGTTCATGCAGGAAGAGCTTTATAAAAGGAATCAGATCCATCAGAATGTTTCTCTTTGATATCATGTCCCTCACAAGTTCAGGTTGTCTGTAAAATGAGAAGACTCATCTTAAGTTACTTATTTTTAGCCTCTCATATTTCAGAGTCACATCTGCACCAGGACAAAAACACAGAGCTCATGGTTAACTCTGTGAAATGATTGGTTTGGGTTCTGCAACCAGAACTTTTTGCTTATATTCAGGAAAAAGATCATGCTTCATTTCCATTAAATTTTGCTCAGTAGACTGAAACTTCATGCATGAGGTGATTCTCTAAAATGATTCTGTAAAAGTGTGCACGCTTAGTGAAAGGGAGGCAGCAGCAGCAGCAGCAGCAGCTGTAATGAATGCAGTGAAATCAGCTGTTAAATGTTAAACAAAGGTTAAATTGAAACAGCTTCACTCTGCTGAACTTGATAGAAAATCACACAGGACACTTCTCTGGTGCTGTAATGTAGAAATAAACCTTTAAACTGGAAGGTTGTTCATAAGTGTGTATATATTCTTACATTTTTAAAGACGTGTTTTCTGATGAAACAAAGAAAATGCTAATAATCCAGGTTGTTTTTGAACAAACAAAGCTCTAATGAATCCCAGTACTTAAGGGGGAGAGACAAAATACTTCTGTTCTAACTTCTTATGATTTAATATATTCGATTAAATTTAATACTTAATATGTGGGTTTAAAGTCAGAGTAAATTAATATGGAGATATAAGTGATTTAAAACATCGGTGTTGGCTGAAAGCTGTTTACTGCTCCTAACAGGTGTAAAGTTTCTGTAAAGAGCGTAAAATCCACGTCTCATTCTCTTTCTGAACTACATTGTAGATTTATTTACAACTCAGTGCTATAAGATATTAGACAAGATGAGACGAGACAATACGATACGACACAATACTATATGATACAATGCAATACAATACAATATGATACAACCAGATACTTTATGATACAATAAAAAACGACACGAAACAACATGATATGGTATAAAATGAAACGATGCAATAAGAGACGATACAATACAGAAGGTTATAAAGCGATGTTATATGATATGATACGTCTTACATAACCACAACATACAACACAACACTATAGAAAACAATATGAAACAAAAAAGATATAATACGACATGAAACAATATGATACAATATGATACGAAACAATACCATGATACCATATGACTCGATATGATACATTTCGATACGATACGTTATAAAATTATACGATATGATACAACACTTTACGTTATGATACAAAACCATGAGACACAATGAGGTATGATACGATACCACATGACATGTTAAAAACAACACAATTTGTCATTAAGCGATACGATGTTACAAAATGATACAATATAGTACGCTGAAAACATAAAATACAATACTGCATTATACTTTATGAAACCTAACAATATTTCACAATGCAGTTTGATCCGATGCAATAGCTTAAAATACTGCACTCTACTATACAATGCTATATGACATAATCCTATAGGATACCATGCAACATGATAGAATACTACATGCACTACTATATAATACTCAACAATATGACATGACACTAACACATATAATATGAAACTTACTATACCATGTTATATGATACAATACCATACAATACACAAAACTAACTATATGACTGTTACTACACAATACTTTACCATGCTACAGCACACTGTACAATATGATATGATCGGGTCACAGAGACTGTTTGTGTGTGTGTGTGTGTGTGTGTGTGTGTGTGTGTGTGTGTGTGTGTGTGTGTGTGTGTGTGTGTGTGTGTGTGTGTGTGTGTGTGTGTGTGTGTGTGTGTGTGTGTGTGTGCTGTGTCTCCTGAGCCCTTATTTAACTGCAGATGAATTGCAGCCGTGTGGAAAGAAGGGTCCATATGTATCTCCACTGAGTGTGTGTGTCTGTTTTCGCTCTGCTGTTAACATTTCATGTACCGCACATGATGGAGAGTATCCATGCATAGATCCATCTGCAACTCAGCAATGTGTGCACGTGTATATCCATGCATGCTTATGTGTTTCTGTGAAAACATTTGCATCTAGCAGAACATTTCCTGATTGCATCCACATTGTTTATGTTTGCTCCTTATTGATGTAGAAAATATAGTTAATAATTCAACTGTGTGTGTGTGTGTGTGTGTGTGTGTGTGTGTGTGTGTGTGTGTGTGTGTGTGTGTGTGTGTGTGTGTGTGTGTGTGTGTGTCTGTGTGTTCCCTCAGATTAATTGCTGTGTCTGCATGTATTTGTGTAAGTGAGTAAACAGTGAGTGTGTAAACAGTGATGTATGTGCTGGAGTGTGTGCTGTTCATTTGTGCCTGCTGCCATCTAAGGGAGAGTTTCAAATCACTGTGGATGTGATGTGTGTGTATTTATTGCTTTACAATATATCGTGTTGTGTGTCTGTGTGTGTTGTTATTCTGGCCTCTCTCTCCATACCACACAGTCAGACACACAGCACACGGTCACACCTCCCACTGTTTGGGGAGGAACTCATATTTATTCTCTTCTGTGGTATTTGTTTGTTCGGGTGGTTGTACCTCGTGGGGATTAGAATAAATTGTTCCGATTAAACATTAGGACATTGTGTGAACGCTGTGGGGAATCGTCACTTTGCCTCTCGGCTGCTGTTTGCAGGGAGTTGTGCAAATATTGGTAATAGCCTGAGAGTCGTTTTATTTGTTTTATGCGGGATATCCGCTACATAATAAAGACTTTTTAAAGAGCTGGAATCAGGAAACATGTCTCATAGCTTGAGGATGATAAGAGGCATGGCACATATGTCAGGGAGGGATTTCTGGAAGACTCACAATATGATTTAACTCGATACAATACCATACAATCTATCCCAGGATAACAACAAGTGATAACTAATAAATAGCAGGACAATCACATAATAACATATCACCATATCTGATTAACTGAGAAATACATGTGCAGGATTAATGCAGCTATGCACTGCACTTGTTTTTACCAAAGCAACGTGCAAATGATACGATCCAACAGCAGAGACCTCGGAGAATAACCGCCTCAACACTTCCTGTTCAGTCTGACACTTAATTCCACAAGGCTGCAGGTGAAGAAAGAAAACAGGATTTTTAGGAGAGAAAAAGACGGTGAAGGATGCCAGGAGAGAGAGCGAGAGGATATTAGGCAGTGAGGACTCCAAGAAGGTCCTCAAGCCATATTTAAAGACAGAGAGAGAGTCTTCAGTAAGTCATGCCAACACAGAGTGAGCGCAGAGGAGAGGAGCTTGGACTGGGTTTGTTACTTTTCTGGTAGTGACAGTAAGATGAGTCATTCTTCACTGGCGTGTATATAAATCTGTAAGCAGACTAATAAAAGTCAGAGAAAGAGTTCAGGTACGTAGCAGCCAACCTTTGAGGGAGAGTTAATGAGAGGAGTAACAAAGATCTCATCAGACCTGTGACAGCAGAACAGACATGGAAGCTGTTGGCTTCTATATATATTGTTCTGAATGTATGAGTGAAAGATCCAGGTGTCCCTCTTATACCACAGGTGATCTGATATGTTCAAACCAAGCGGCAACCTCCGGTCTCAAAATATGAAGCCCAGGCCGAAGTGTTATAAACTGCAATTCATAGAGCATCCACTTGAGGCTGGCTGCAGAAACACCGGAAACCACATACACACCCATTCAAAAAGACGATATTTGCAGCAGAAATAAACATGTTTACAGCCTGGTTCAAAAAAACTATTTAGATCTGAGTTGCTAATTTCTCTATCGGCACACGGGGGTGAATTTTTTATAAAGCGACAGTTCAGAAGATTATAAGATTGCGAGTTTTGTCCATTTAAGGACATGACTGACCTGACTGACAGGCAGGAACACTGTAGCTGTTAGCAAAAGGCTCAAAGCCCGCCTCTTTACCCCACACTAGTTCGACAGAAGTTAAATTTAGTTCAGCGGTTCCAATATGGTTCCTGCTGACGATTGGCTGCAAAACAGTGCTTCAGAATAGATTGGTGACGTCACGGATACTACATCCATTAATTATACAGTCTATGGAAGCAAGCGAGGAGAAATACAGAATAGAGATGGTATTACACTAAAGATGAAACAGATTAACGCTCTCTGTTAATTCTCAATTCAACACAATTTTATTTATACAGCACCTTTCAAACAAGCATGCAGCCCAAAGTGCTTTACAAAAGAACAGAGAGAAAAAAACAGAAGTGGATAAAATAATAAAATACCATATCAAAAAAAAAATACTTAAAATTAAAATAAAACCCATAGAGTAAAATTGATAACATAAGTAAGGGTAAAAAAAAATAATTAAAAACCAGTTCTAGTTAAAAAAGGCCAGATAAATACAATAACGAAATAAATAAATAAATAATGTTGTTAAAACAATGACCAGGGCTGAAAGGAAATTACTCCAAATTAAAAGCCAGATTAAAGCATCATATTAAAGGAAGTCTTTCATGAGCCAACAGCCCAGTGTTCAAAGTGTTCAATGCATTCAGTCAATGCAGAAACAGAGACTTCATGTGGGTCGCTTTTTCCTGCGTTCAGATGCATCTTGCCCAGAGCTAGAGACTGAAAGTCAGCAAATGTCAGTGGATTAGTATGTGCTGCTCGCTGCTCACAGAGTCTCATACAGTATGACTGGAGAGATCTTAAGATGTGCTGGAGGCTTCACTGTATAAATGTCAAACACACCATTATTGAATAAAAGCATGTCAGCTTAGTCACATCCCCCTGAAAGTACGGGTTAAAAGAACCGAGTCGCTGACACCAGCAGACAACAGTTTACCGTTCCCTGAAGCGAGAGAGTCTGAGACTGGCTGCCTGAGAGCTTCCTCACTGCTGGCTCTCTGTGGGGAGGAGAGAGGAGGCATGAGGAGAAGTCTGAGGGAGTTTTTCTCTTTCTGAAACCCTCTGAGGAGAGTCAGTGAGGGCAGCAAGTCCAAGCTGAGCAGAATCCTCACCTTGGAGTCGGGCTGAGAAGAAGTTGTTGTACGAGTTCAACAAAGAAAACATAATTTCTATATAAGACGGACAATTAGACATGTTTGATTCTGTGTTTTGGGTTTGAGTTAAAGAGAAACAGATGCATGATGACTTGTGACTTGTCTCCACTTAAGTCAACAAGATGTAGATGCATGTAGTCAGAAAGAAGAGACACTGAAATAGAAAGAGAGTTCTGAATTTGTTTACTGATAAACATAGGGCACTAAATTTAACATTTAATTGATCGTGCAGTTTCAGCTTAATTTATTGACAGAGTGCTACATCATTACTAGAATAATCCCAGGAAAGTTTACACAAAGAGCTGAACAAGACTGTACCTAGTAATAATGTTTACAGAGACCCAACATTAATTCTCCATGAGCAAGCACTCTGGAACATTTGGTGGCAGCTGCAGGAAAAAAATCCTTTAACAGGCAGAAACCTCGAGCGGAACCAGATATATGGTGTGTAGCCATCTGCTGTGATAAATGGTTATGATAATATGAATATAGCAGTTGGAGTCAGGAAGGTAAGACTCACATGAACAATTATCATAATGATTATAGGACTGATATAACTAACATCGCAGGATAGTTTATAATTAGTAACTTGGTGCAGGACGATGTAAAGTCAGTGACATGCAGTAATGTGACATGAATGCATTGAAGGCCCCACCTCCCATGCTACTTTTGGAGGCTTTTGAGTCCTGTATTTGACCTACGGCCTAACTGGTGAATCACTGCTCGGTAGTACTAACCAGTAACAGCACAGGAGGGGAGGGATTAGGTGTAGCTCTGTTGTGAACAAAGATAATACACCCTAAGACTTCAGACTGGTTCCTTTGTGAGTTTCTCTCAGATCCAACCCGTATTAAGAGAAACAAACTCTTTCTCCCCCCCCACAACACACACACACACACACACACACACACACACACACACACACACACACACACACACACACACACACACACACACACACACTGAACTTAAAAGAAATAACAGCAGTTTTTTTCTCTTTGTGTTTTTTTTTTTTAGTGAGAAGTTCATGGTGAGACTGAACAAGAACGGAGGACCAAAGAATCCAGAGAAAGTGGACAGACTGTGCGCCCTCTTCACGGTAACTCTCTCACACACACAGTTAAAGAAGGGAAGCTTTGTGAACTGTATATACGTGAGGAAGCACTGCCCCCTATTGACGGGTCCTAGAATCAACTACTTTAGTCAGAATCATGGGGCTCAGCAAGACAAGAAGAAACATGACCAATGGATTTTATTTGCTTTTATTTTGGAACTGTTTAGAAGTCAGAATTATGTAATTAATACAGCCCTGAAATCCAGACAAACAGCAGCTTTGTTAAAGGTGTGTTCAGAAGTTTAAGGAGACAGATTACAACACAGAAAACACAACAACAAATGAGCTGCTCTAATTTTAGAGTAACGACCATAACTAAGAATGTAAAGTCCAAACTTCAGTCCACCCCTCCCTCCCTGAATCCTTATCCGCACTTAAATAATGTTTTTATTTTAAGTGACTGTCGATAATAATAATAATAATAATAATAATAATAGTAATAATAATAATAATAATAATAATAATAATAATGAAACATAAAAAAAAAATAATAATAATGATAATAATAATAATAATGATACATAAATAAAATAAAAAAAATAATAATGATAATAATAATAATAATAATAATAATAATAATACTAATGATGATAATAATAATAATAATAATAATAATAATAATAATAATAATATCAATAATAATAATGTTAATAATAATGATAATTATGATGATGATAATAATAGTAATAATAACTTTTTATTTATAAAGCACCTTTAAAAACAAATGTTTACAACATGCTTTGACAAACAAAGCATGGCAGAATTCAGGAGGATATCAACATAAACATTTAACGGAAAGAGAGAAGTGTAGAAATTCTAACAATGCAAAAAACAAAATACAAAGTAAAGGTTAAAAAGACTCAACGAAAATTAAACAGAATAAGTGATGAAAAAATAGACCAATAAATCATTGTTACAGAGGTTGTTTTTTAAAGCATTAAAGGACAATAACAAGGTTTTAAGAAGAAGAAGATGAAATAACATCAGTGAAAATAGAAAAGGATAGATTAAGAGCATTAAAATGAAAAAAAGAAATAATAAAACCATTAATAACTAAATTGTCAGGTTTAAAAAATTAAAATGAATTAATTAAAATGAAAAAGTGAAGTCAGAAAAAGCAAGTCTGTAAAAGTGAGTTTAAAGAAGTGATTGAAAAGATGTCACTGACTCTGTAAGCCTTATCTCCTCAGTGAGAAGGTGTGACTTCCATGACAAAATCAGCCCCCTAAGTTGAGACTTTTCTATTTCTGTCCTTTTGGGTAATTTTTTAATGCATGCTGAGGGACATTAAGAGGATTTAGAAGTCACTGTGCTGGAGATATCAACTTAAATCATAATATTTTAAGGACAGCAATGAAGCTCAGTCAGTGGAGCAGACGCCTCACATATAGAGGCTACAGATTCCACTCCCGACCACACTGTCCTCTTCCCACATTTACTCTCTCTTCAGTTGTCCTTCAACAAAGAAAATAGCTTCATATTTCTGCATCCTTTCAACATTTGAAAGGATGCCTTGAAGCGCTTGTTTTGACCGATGTTCTTCTATCTCAGTTAAATGTAAGTGTTGTATTTGAAGTTCTCTTTATCAGTTTCTGTGCATTTTACTCTCCCTGCAGGACCTGAGCAACAAAGACATGAAGAGAGACCTGTACATCATCTCACAGGTTATCAGAACAGGTAGAACTTTATTTATCTGCGATGCAACTCCTACACCATCTGCAGAGTCTGTATTTCATGTACAGGCTTGATTATTTTCTGTTTAAACAGAACCTTTTATATTCACAAAATAGATGCATATGTTTAATATCCACACTCACATTTCCTGTTGCAGGTCGCATGCTGCTGAATGACAGTAAGAAAGGTCCTCCACACGTTCAGTACCGCAGACCGTACGGCTGTGCTGTCCTGGCCATGAGCGACGTGCTGCAGACCATCTCAGAGCTCAAAGAGGAGAAAGACTTTGTCCTGAAAGTCTACACGTGAGTTGCAAAACCAAAGAGAACTTACACACTGACTTACTCAGTAATCACTAATAAAACTCTTATAGGAAGCAGAATTAAGTTACTGCACAAAATAAACCACGTACTGTTGCACACGGGAAACGTTATAGGTTTTGTGAGTTCATAAAATCAAAGCTCCTCACTGCAGTGTCAGCATCAGAGCTTTAATTTGTTGGTCTAGGAAAGAAGACATCAAGTTTCTAGACACAAACACGCACGCATTCACACATGATGTCTGTTTCTTTTCAGAGGATTGAGTAGGCCTGAATTGAATATTGTGGGGAGAGAAGAACACTAGTTTGGAGTAGTCAGAAGCCTTATTTTTACACATTCCCCAGAGTTTATTATATGTTATTTAATATTTTTATTTAACCGTCATTAAATCAAAAAAGCACTGAAATTAAAGATTGCTCTCTAAGAGTGTCCTGTCCAAACAGGCAGCAGCACATCACCCAAAGTTTACGACATAATGAGCAGCCAAACATGAAAACATAATAAAATATACATGACTGTAATGCATTAAAAAAACATGAAATAACAAGTGAGCCTGCAAATTACTGTCAAAATCAACCACAGTCATAAATATCAGGCAGAACATCTACAGCTCAAAGTGCCTGCCTCCAAGTTTAACTAACTAATAGATACACAAAGTTTTGAAGCTCTGATCAGGATACGTTCTGGTTTCCACCCTGACAGATTGTTATTTAAGTCTTTCAGCGCTGCAGAGAGAGAGAACGTTAAACTGGAAACAGACAATTACACCGCTCTCATCAATCTGCCAGACTCCACAACAGAAGCAGTATTTGTTATGTGCACTGCTCGTCTGCTGCTGCCTTCATGTGTTTGTTTGTTTTTAAATGTATACCAGTATATAATAATAATTCTGTTGATGACACAAAATAAAAACAAGAGGAAGGATTGAGGCGGCGGTGACAGGGGCGTGCCCAGACTATTTTGACTGGGGGGGCCCAGCTGGAGCATTTCAGGATTTCTGCAGAGGCGGCCTGAAGTGTGTGTGCACACAGATAAATGAGCAAAACATATTAACCCCTTCTGTCTTCACTAATCATTACTACTATAACTATTAACTTCAAAGTTTATTTTAAGATGTTATACTCCTGTGAATTTTTAACTTATAAAGAGAAACAAAACACATCAGCAATGTTTGATCCTCTCAACTTTAATCTATCAGGACCCAATAAGTTAATGTTTGTCCAAAGTCACAGTTGAAAATATGAATGAAAGGTAATAGCTGTTTTCAAAACCGCCTACTTTACTAGTAATATATATTGATTTGCCCAAAATTCAGTATGTAGTATGTGAACAAAATATGCCAAAAATATGCCAAAACTACCTGGATGTCGTACTGATTCAGGAGAATTTCTTAGTATGCATCAGACCAGTCTGCCTCCCTTCTATTTCACACAATTCACAGTGCTAACTTTCTGCTTCTTCTTCTTTCTTCTTTATTGACAGGGGCACTCAGTTTTTAGGTGCTGGAAAAATTATTAAATTCCATATAAACCACTTCTTAACTTTTTAAATCATATGTGATGCTAAAGAAGCAGTTTCGCAATCAGGTTGGTCATTGTTTACTTCCACTTTCCGAAACTGAAAGGACACTGTAGAAGAGTCAAACTACATACTACCTTCAAACGCAGTATGTAGTATGTGGTATGTACTGAATACTATGTTCATAGGAAGTATGTACTAGGTGGTTTCGAAAACAGCCTGTGTTTTACATTGAAATGAAAAGAAAGCTGCTAGCCGTCCGTTGTATCACAGCCAAGTGTTGTTGTCGAGCCACCAAACCTCGTGTCTGAGTCGAGTCCTGAGTCCAAGTTGCCTTAGAACAGCCATATTCAATTAGCGGCCCAAAAGCAACTGCAGAGTGATTGTGATTTGGGTCCAGCAAGAAAAAAATCTTTTACTAACGCTGACAAGTTCTTACAAAAATTCCAACATTATTACAAACATTGAATGCAACACTTATCATAACCTAGCAACTAACCCATAAGTGCTGCTCTTTTATTGTGTTTATGCCCTTTTGGATGTGGCAATATGTTAATAAACATCCAGTGTGTTTGTTATCTTATCAATTTGTTTTTCTTTTAAATGGTTAACTTTGCTCACTGTGCTAAAAATGTCCGGCCCAGCTCATGTCCTTAGTCTGAAAATTCGGCCCGACCAATTATTTAATTGAATAGCCGTGTCTTAGAAGAATCAGAGAGGAGTCAAAGTTGAGTCCCAATACCTGAGGATTCATAAAGAGGAGCACTGTGTCACTTTAAACTCTTCACCATCTGAACCTGAGACTTAAATGATCATTGAAGTTACAGCACCATGTAAAAATGTCTCTCTTACTAGTTAGACACACTCATTGTTCTTGCCGTGGTGGATCACTGCAGGTTTTTAATAAACCCCAAAGTACCTGCAGCCCACCCACTATAATCTGAACTTTAACAAACCAAACATCTTGGATGCACTGGGTTGAGTCACTGTCAAGGCTTGCATTAACATTAGCAAGCACAACAGTCAAAGTAACTTTAGCATCTCACTTATTTTTCTGTGTTCAAAGTTTGAGCTTCCTGTTTTCTCCTCAATGCCCTTTAACATATCAAACATGTTGCTCAGCTCCTGCTCGCATTTGCTGGAAATTATATGAAAGTAAAGCTCACGGTTTATGATTCATGGAGTCTCTTTAGGCGTCAGACAGGAACTGTTGCTGAACAAGACAACACAAGAATGCAAATACATGTGGAAACGTGTCAGCAGTGTTTATTGATTTATCAGTCTGAGACCTCCTCTCCATCTTCCAACTCTTAGTGCAGTCAGTCCTCAAGTCAGAGTGCAATCACAAGTCCTGAAACTCAGTACTCTTGTCCTGGATTTAGATACTGCAACACAAAGGCTGAATTGTTGATTTTAGCATAGCTAAAGCCAACCCCTGGTCACCCTACTGGATATGCTGCTGTACATAGAATAATAACTCTGTTCTATCTTCACAAGTGGAGTCTGATGGTCATGAAGAGGGTGATTTAACATCTTCTCTAGTTTCTGCCTCTGTGAGGATCTTTTCTGTAACACTTCCAGCTGGGATTCTCAGCCATGATTTTCAGTCATTACAGCCTCTATCAGAGCTGCAGGATGAAGCAAACTCAAGATGAAACATGTTTGCTGATGAAGAGAAACAATATCCGCATCTCTCTCATGTGTTTGTCCTGTTAACCACCACACTGACCTCTTCCTTTCTCTGTTCTGCCCTCTGCTCTGGTCTTCATGTGACTCCTCAGTCTCTTATTTCCTCTCCCTCACTGACGTTTTATGTTTGTGATTATGTAAAGGAGAGGAAGAAGAGAGTTTTAAAGCCTCCATAATCTGCAGACAGTCACTTCACTGCTCTGTCACATTGGTCTCTGCAGTCTTATAAAGCCATCAGCACTCTGCCATCCTTCTCTCTCTCTTTTTCTCTCTCTCTCACTCAGACACACAAACACAAACACACACACACACACACACACACACACACACACACACACACACACACACACACACACACACACACACACACTCACACACGCACTGTTGATGGCAGACATTAGGGAATCCCCATCGGGTGAAACTTCTGAAGACTTGCCTGCAGGAGCCCTGCAGAGCCTAACAGTCACAACATGATGTAACTGTTTTTGTGTGGGTGGTTGTGTGTGTGTGTGTGTGTGTGTGTGTGTGTGTGTGTGTGTGTGTGTGTGTATGTGTGTGTGTGTGTGTGTGTGTGTGTGTGTGTGTGTGTGTGTGTGTGTGTGATGTCTAATAACATCCTCAGCTGAACTCTTAAAGGATGGTTCATGCTTGGTGGGTGGTTTCACATCCCTCTCTTTGTACCTCGGGCCTACAGTGTCTGGAGCTTCCTGTGATGTTGATGTGACAGAAAAGGCTAACATGTCAGTGACACTTAACGACAGTTCAGTTCTTGATCAACAACACAACAACAATCAGCCCGTAGGTCTACTGTACTTCTGTCTACTTTGAGGAGCTGTGGTGCCATCTTTGGTGCCTCAGATTTCTGTTCTTCTGCTTCGTGTCGTACACGCGGCTTCAGCTGTGGTTCTGTAGTCTAAGCTGTCTGCACTGATTGTCGAGTTCTCCTCTCTGTGAAGCACAAATCAAACTTTATTTTATTATGTTCAGTGTCAGTATCATAACAACAGGGGGTCTGCTTTAAAGAGTTCTCATGCACAGCTTCAGGGCTTGCTTGTTCTGAAGGTTTTATCTGAATAAAAATGATCTGGATTTGGAGAGCCATGTTTTAACATCCAGGATCAGATAATCTTGTTTACTTCTGTCCCAGTTTACAAAAATGAACTGACTTGGATTAACCCAATCCTAACAAAGGCTTTTATAGATATCAAATTCAGATTACCAGTGCTTTAAACAGCATTACTGTTACAGTGTTTGCACAGTCTACAACTGGACCCAAAAGCAGACCAACAAACTAAGTAGGAGGGGGTAGAACAAGGTTTTATTGTCCACAAAAACTTGAGTTGGTATGGGCAGGTTTAGGCTGGTGGAAGGTAGAGACTGGGGCAGAGGCAACCAGGAGGGAAATACGAGATAAGGCCCTGGTCTCGAGTGGGTCTCGTGTTCGGGTCTTTCATTCCTCTGCAGTTATCTTAGGCCTTGGTTTGCAAAATTGTGCACTGTCATTCTTCTTTGTGCTGTTTGTAACAATGCAGCTACATAAAACAGAAGGCAACCCAATTAACACCCAAAACTTTTAATATCATGACGTTACAATCAGGATCTGAGAGAAGGTCATGTTTTTGGCATCTCCAAACCCTGATAGACCAAAGACAGGTTGTGTTCCTAACTAAACATCTCTCAGGTATTATTCATGTTTTTAAAACATATAAAACATGAGTCACTGAAAAGTTTCTGCTGTTTACGACCTGAGACTTTGCTCTTTTTCTCCAGGTGTAACAACGAGAACGAATGGTACCAAATCCACGAGAACATCATCCGCAAGTCTAGCACCAAATACACAGCTCCCAGCACCAACTACGGTAGGATGGACAGAGTGTGTGTGTGTGTGTGTGTGTGTGTGTGTGTGTGTGTGCATGGGTGTGTGTGTGTGTGTGTGTGTGTGTGTGTGTGTGTGTGTGTACGGAGTATGCCCTGAAGCAGCATCACTGAGAGCGTGTAAATCTGTGAAGATGTTTGTTTTTAGTTGATATCTGTGCAGGTCAGATACATTCATGAGAACAAAGTCGTACTTTGTTGGGCAATGAGTTCATTTGGAACCATTTTATAACCACTAAATATGAACTTGATTTCCTCCTCTAGTGATGCACTAACCTTAAAGCTGTCAGCTGTCAAAATTACTGCAACTGTACATGAACAGCCAAGTTATGGTGGCCCTGAAGGTCAAAACACAACATTTTGCAAAAAAAAACAACAAACATGAGTCAAATTTTTTTTACAAGAGATTAAATTAAATAAACAATGACAATTTAATGAAAACATCGTGATTTTTTTTGTAATGTTTGAAATGTTGCCCCCAATCATCATGTTTTTTTAAATATTGTGTTTGAACCTTCAGGGCCACTGTACGACTTTCTTCACTGCACCTTTAGTTTTTCTCTGCTTTGCGTGTCTCTGAATGGAAGTCACCTTTTTACCTCTGAGTGAGAGCAGAGTGGTAGTGACGGGTGTTACTGCATTAGTAATGATGGAGTGTAAACGAGGTGACTCACACAGACTCTCACAAACAAACAAAGTGAGACACACAAACAGAGAGCTCATGAAGTCAGTGACAAAACAAACACACAAACCTCCCAGGAGCGACTCGTCCAGTCTGAGGAGCAGCACGCACTCTGACTGACACACACATGTCATCGCTCCACATCAGACAGAAAATCTGCTTAATTGGTGTCGCTGCAGGGATCTGTCAGCCTCCACTTTGAGGTCTTTGAACTCTGGTGGCCCCAAAAGTTTTCTCTAAAAAATGTAACTGCAGTTAGAAAGGGGTGTGTGTTTTAATGCTCTGTGGTAGAGTCGGTTACTCTGACTTCTTTCTCCCATTTGAAGCCCGAAACGAGCATGTTTGGTACAGTGGACGCTGCAAACATGCAAACTGCAGAAACGGCTGCAAAATCTGAAATTATACAACTTTGAAAAGAAGTGCAAAGATCCAAAATAACTCTGAAAAACTGCAATGAAAAACAAAACAAATGCATTGACATACAAGACCCCACATGAATAAACCTGTTTCATTTAACGCTCCTACCAGCCTGGTTCTCTCTCTTTGTGATAACTTTTTTCGCAGAGTTTTTCCTTTGCATGTTTTCTAAGTTTGTGTTTGTTTAAATTTGCATCATTCATGTATTTTGGCACACTCAACTTTTACATAATGTTTTGAGGTTGCACCTTGTTTCTCGAGGAGATTGTTGGAGTTGTTGCAGAGTGTTTGAACTTGTTGGCCACCATATTTTGGCCACTGACGTCTTATTGTTTAAAGCCAAAGCTGACCAAATGTTTTTGACAGGCTGGTGAAGAATCGTAACACTTCTATCCTGGTTAAGAGAAAGCAGTGGTTGCAGCTTTTTAGCTTTTAGAGGTAGCCATGCCTCAAATTATTTCCCCTGCTTATGGTCTATTGGACTCGAAAGCCTGGTTTATAGTTCTGTGTCGAATCGATGGCATAGATTACTGTAGGTCCGCGTAGCTTCTGTACTTATGCAGAGGCCTACCCTGCACCTCCTCCAAAATGTAACTACACGTTGAATCAATGTGGACCGCAAGCCCTGGGGCTGCTCGGCGGCAATGTTTTTATCTTTATTTTATTTAATCTTTGTTTAACCAGGTAGGTCAATTGAGAACCAGTTCTCATTTACAATAACAACCTGGGCAGTATTTCCAATGTATTTCCTGCATTTACAGCACTTCCGGGATCACTGCACATTCTTCCCTGTAATCATTAATGTATGATAAACAGCAACATGTATCAGCTTTAAATTCACATAGTGTATACATACGTTCTGAATTGTTGTGAAAAAGTAAAGAGAAATGTAGCAGGCCAGAAACAGACGACCCAACTAGCAGAGAGAAGACTTGAAACTAAATATTGAGACCATGAGCTCATCAGGAAATCATCGTTAAGGTTATAAATTAACTGAAAAGTTTAAAGAGTCATCCAGCGTCATCGACAAGGACGAGTTTTTCAAAGACTCCCCCTGCTGGCCATAAGGAAGACTGCAGGTTTGAGGCATCCCTGCATTGACTTAACTTTTGAAACTTTTGCCTCTGATATTTATAAAATGATGGAGATGATTTAGCACATTAACACATCCCAGTAGTCACCTCTACTCAACATCTTAAGTGCTTTTTTGTTCATAGAAAATGAAGATAAGCTGTTCTTTATGGAGCTCAGATGTCTAATTTAAAACTCACCATCACTGATCTCCTGTGTTCCTCTTTTACTCATATTTCTTTCTACCCTCTGTCTCTTTTTCTCCTCTTTGTCTCATCAACCTTCTCATGCCCGTTTACACCTCCCTCCCTCCCTCCATCCCTGCAGGTCTGATCATCTCTCTGCAGCTGCTGAGAGGAGACATGGACCAGGTCCGCAGAGAGAACCCTCTCATCTTCAACAGGGGAGTGGCCATCACCCGCAAACTGGGCTTCCCTGATGTCATCATGCCAGGTGAGTCGGTTCAAAGTCCTCCAGTCACAGCGCTAGGTAGAGTCTAACTCTAACATAGAGGTTACATCCCACTATGATTTTCGGTCTCAGCAGATGTGTGTCTAACATGAGTCTGGTTCTGCTCGAGGTTTCTGCCTGTTAAGGAAGTTTGTCCTTAACACTGTCACTTGCTTAATGCTGCTTGAGATAACGTTTGTTGTGATTTGGCACTATATAAATAACGATTGATTGATTGATTGACGCAAGGAAGTGAAGGATGAATCTTTTCTGCATCCATTTTTCTCAGTAGGGACCCAGGAATGTAATTAAAAGTTAGTCTGACTTACCTAGTCGTTGTTTTCTCCTTTTAATAAAGGTATGTCAAATGCACAGATGTTGACAGTTGTGACTCTTCACATGTTAGCAGGTTTCCTGCTCACACTGCAGGGGAATAATAGACACATAGGTTTGTTTAGAGGAAGATAACCTCTCATATTTGGAGTGAGGTTTAATTTAACCGTCATATTAATGTCTTCTCCGCCTGATTAAGACACAGAAAGGTTTTATCCACAGGTAGGACAGATGTGTCTGCGTATGAGAGCGGACTCTGCAGTATTGAGGGAATGAGGCCATGCATCATTCTGAAGGACCGACTGGATTTACATTCAGAGCATCACTTGGTTCAGTGTCTATGTCCACTGAGCTGCTCTCATGAAGCTGCTCGATGAAACACGAGCTGCAACAGAGAACGTCTGTTAGTATTTCTTAGGCAGATTTATAAAAGGTCAACGTGAGTCTGTGAGGAGGCGTCGGCGGGCTTTAGAGTGACAGGTTTTTTAATACAGCGCTAAAGTTTGTCATTTCAATGATGAAGTCCTCATACATCAAAACTGAGTCACAGAGGTATTTTGCCTGGATCTGTCCTTTAATTATATCCATGACTTCAAACAGGAGTCCTTTCCATCCAACTCAAGATCATTGCAGGTAGCTTCCACTTCAACACCAACTGACAAAACAAGAAGGATCATGTGACAGCTGCGTTACCATAACATGTTGACAGGTTAGGGCGTTGAGTTGTTTTGGTAGATGCATGACCTGTTTTAATGTTTCTTAAGATTTATATTCTCCAAAATGCTTCCAAGTTGAGAAATATCTGCCCTCCTGCTTTCAGCCAACACCAGTTTGTGTCTCAACACACATATTTGACTTTTCAGTTTATTTTTGAGCACAAGGAGAAGACCAGAGGGTTCAGTTTGTCCTCCACCTGTTGATATCCACATAACACTTTCCTCTCTACATTTTCAAATACTTCTTTGCAGGAGAGAGACAATAACTCAAAGCATCTCTTGTAGTCTCTTCACATAATCAAGTTCATTTTGTGACACTGACTCTCAGGGATGTGCGTCTGAAGTTGATGAAGGGGTTAAATGTTGTAACCCTCAGCATCAGAATTATGTCGCTCATATGTTGTCTCTAAGCTGTAGTTCAGCCTCCCTCCACTAGTTGAGGCTGTAGCTCTGGTTAATGTCTGCGGCCATAACGCTCTAAAGCTCTACTACCTGGATGTAAACAAGCATAGGTGACAGATGTCATCATATAGCACGGTGTGGTTTGTCAGTATATTGATCTAGTAAATTGAGATAAAGTTGTATGGAGGCTGATTCTGGTTAAACTGACATATAACCACTCCACCAGAGCAAGGAGGAGCCAGCACAGGCATGTGGACACTAACCTGTATGGAGGACTGGAAGCTGCTGGTGCTGGCTCTGCTAGTGTTAGACACACTCAGCAAACCAGTGTGACATTGTTTAACTGCAGACTCTGTGATCCTGTGATTAGCCCTGTGTTCAATTTTGACTTTCTTCTGGGTGTTTTCTTACTTTTAGACTAGCTTAGATTTCTGTTTATGGGCCTCGGAAATAAGGGCCTCCAGGAGTGATAAGCCTCATGTTCCTCATATATTGGACATATAGAAACTAAATTGGTCTTTACATGTTGCCCCCTATTGTCGCTGCAGTGCACAAGTACAGTACAAAGATATCGTTGTGTAAATAACTTGATCAGACCGAGATATTCACAAAGATGTGGTGAACACACGTGTTTTCAGTCTCAGAGAGGAATTATTTTTAAAACAACAGGATTCACGTACGTTTGCCCTCAAACCGCCCTTAGACAAACAAGGAAAAGAGCAATGCTGCATTTTTCCAACACCTCCACACACACACACACACACACACACACACACACACACACACACACACACACACACACACACACATCATATGTCTTTCACACATTAACCATGCGTGTCACACACACACATACGGCCTCCCCTCGGGCAGTGATGGAGCGAGTCTTTAACTCCCATCCTGATAAATGAAGGCTGACATCTTGTCTGTAGGGACAAGCTGAAATGATAAATGGATGCACACACGTTAACACAGGTCATTAGTCTTTGTGTCAGAGGTGTTCAGCTTCAGGTGTGAGCGCTGCAGAGTGTGTGTAGCTCCTGCTGTGTGCAGCGTGATTTGACCTTTTGCTGTCCAGAGTTTAAAAGACCCTGAAACTGACACACTTTGGTAAAATAAATAAATAATAAATAATCAGTATTTAGAGAATCTGTTTCTTCTTCGTGGACTCCTCTGTGAAAACCAGTACACTGAAGCCGAGCCTTATAACAGCCGTTCGTCCTTTAAAAACAGGCTTGTTGGCACATTACCTTTTAATAATCTATATTTAAATGGGCTCTAGATTTTATTTATTTCATTTAAAATGTTAACTTTGCAGGGAATTCTGTATTTAATGCGCAGAAAGACACAAAGAGACGAGCTCGGGCCTTCACCAGCCGAATGTTACTCACCGGAAGTACACAGATAGAAGAAATATTTCATAATTTGTATTACACAAAAATACTTAAAAGCTACAATTCCATAAAAAGCTGAAAATGAATATAAATTGTTTTAAAAATTTGTGCATAAATATTAATCATCGTTATAATAAAAAATGAAAAAAGTTCGTATTTCCGTCCTAAAGAGAGCCGGAAGTGACCGCGGGTATCTATCTTATACTATTTCTTATTCTTCTTTCACAGTGGTCCAGATCCAGATAGATACCAAGCGGCAACATCTGGTTCATACACACTCTGCAAACACAGTATTTGATTCTACATGAGACTCCCTCTACATTTTGTATTTATTTTGTGTGAGATAAACCGGAGTGACCCGGAGAAAACCCACTTGTTGTGGCGTGGCGTGGCAGGGTAAGATGGGGAGGTGAGGAAGGTGACAGAGAGAGAGAGAGAGGAGGAGCATGGAAAGAGGGAGCTACTATTGCTCTTCAGCAGCCTCTTCCACCTTTCTGTTCCCGTTCTCTTTCTTCCTGAACATCCAGAAACCTTTCTTCTCTCTGTTCTCCTCTTCTTTTTTCTTCTCATCCTTCTCTTTTTGTTTCTTTTCTTCCTTCTCCCTCTTCTGTTGTTTCTTCAGCTCCTTCTCTGCCTCTACCTTGTGTCTCTTTTCTTCCTCTGCTTCCTCTCTTTGTTTATTTTCCTCCTCCTTTTTCTTGTCCTTCAGCTCCTTCTTTTTCTCTGTCAGTCTTTTCCTCAGTATCTTCTCCTACTTCGTTTCCCTTTTCAAGGTCCTGGTGAAGAAGTTTCTCTTCTTCAGAGTGCACATCAGGCGGTTGCGCACATCAGGCGGTTTTAATTACATATTATATTCATTACATATATATTCATTACATATTATATTCATTACATATTATATTTATAACATATTTTATACGCATTAATGAACGATTACCCATACAGCATATCTCAATGTCCTCACTTGATGCAGTATGCTCATAAAAACTTCACCTAAAATCAGATATTATGGGATGGTGCATCCTTCAGGCTGTGACAGGCAGACACATATTTAGCAGCCAGAGGAGCTGCTGACCCTTCCCCCAGGAGAACTGACAGTTTCTCTTCTGGGGTTAATGTTGGGAAGTTTGGTACCATTTTAGTAATTTCCCTGTATCGGGAATCTCTTTGTAAAGAGAACTTGCTACAGTGGAGGAGGAAGTGCATCTCTGTCTCTATGTCCCCTGTAGAGCAGTGAGCACATAGATGCTCCTCTCTGGGCAGCCATGTCTGCCTGTGTCTCCCTGTCTCTACAGCTAGCTGGTGGTCACTCAGCCTGTATTTGGTCAGGATACGTCTTTGTTTGGTTTCTCCAGTGTTCTAAATACAGATCTTTGGAGCGCTTCATGACAAGTTGAATTCGGTTGTGTTTTCAGAAGTTGCTGTTGCTCACAAATCATCATGCCACTTTAGCTCTATTTGATTAAAGTAAAAGAGAAATGTATTTTTTTGTGTCATAAGAAGTAACCTCTTACATCATGAGAGTTACAGTCAAATTATCTAAACTGCAGGTGTTTAAAATTGTGTTTCAGATCCTTGATTTTGCTCTGGGGAGAGCAAAGCAGGAAATGTTTACCATTCTTACACAGATTGGAGGATATGGTGAAACTTAATTAACCTTGCCTAACATAAAGGAATATCAAATAAAAATGAAATTAAAAGAGTATATCATAAAGCATAAAGAGGACGAGGGTTAAATGCAAGAAAACAGTGCTTAATAGAGGATCAATATAGGTGTGATAAGTTAAAGAACCAGGGAATATTTATAAAAGTAAAAGCTGATTTTCAGATGTAAACACTGATACAAGAACCTCAATAAAGTTACAGAAATAAATGTCTATAGAAGTGATACTTATTTTTTATTACTACCTCTATTTTTAAATTGATTACATAACTTAAAGATAAATAATATTCTAATTTACACAGTAAAGATAACATGAAGAACATTAGTATTATAGTAGTATTAGTTTAAAAAGAAACAACTTCAAATATGTCATCGCTCCAATTCTCTCTCTTTGTGTGAATAAAGCATGTGATGCTGCCCTCCAGCCACCAGGGGGCAGACTAAACACGTGTTCACAGCAGAGATGAGGAACAAAATTACCTTGGATAGACTGTATAAATATATATATGCATATATATATATATATATATATATGATTTTATTTATTATATTTATCAACCATGGTATTTACGTTAAATTTGACTTAAATTGTGTAAAACGTTTTAGAGATTAATAAATAATCCTTGGAATTTAAAACAAATGTCCAAAAACGACAATTTAGACCCAGAACAGACACAGGGTTAAGCATTAACACACCAATTTGTCCTTAACACCCCGGACATGTGTGTTCAGGGTCACATCCACGTTCAGCCTCCCAACATTTCTCAGGTCACAGTGGTAAAAAGCTCCTTGTCTAATTATGTCCATGCATGTCTTAGGTGATATCCGGAACGACCTGTACCTGACCCTGGAGAGAGGAGACTTTGAGAGAGGAGGGAAGAGCGTTCAGAAGAACATCGAAGTCACCGTCTACGTGCTGTACGCTGATGGAGAGATCCTCAAGGTGAGAAAGTCGAGATGCACAATCATAAACTGTGTCCTGATCAGATTGTGTAAAGAGAACAAGAGACAACAACGTGTCCTCATCCTCCCACTGTGCTGGCTTCTGCAGTCATCCTCATTACTATTTAAGATTCATGTGAATGCTCTGCTTGGATACATTTAGAGGAAAAACTCCTGCCTAAAAAAACTAAAGGTTTAAGTTGAAATATTTCTCAGCATTGACCTGTGCTTCCACACGGGACTTCAACCCTGATGTGTTAGATTTGCCTGGTTTGATCCATCCAATGTCACCTCTATCTGACTACAGTCATCTGTCTCCACCATCGCTCTAACAGTCAGTCTGAGCGTCTCATGTTGCTGCAGGTGGGTTTGAATTGGAGCTGAAGGCTTCACACTTCTGTATGAGACACCATCGTCTGTTACAGGGATGTGGTAAAGGATCTTTATGACCCCATTACATACTCATCTCGTCCTGTTTGCTGCACACACAGGATGATTACTGCTTTGAGGTGCATCACACAAGAAAGGCCTCTGACCCAAAGGAAAAACAAAAATGTGCTTTTATTTTCAAATGCAGGGACCATCATCCTCCAATACAATCCCACTTGCTCCGCATGATTCAAGGTTCTCCAGAGGTTGCAGCAAAAGTTTCCCTTTTTTTTGATTTAGCAGTAATTTTTAAAGTTATATTTTTGGGGCTTTTACACCTTTAGTTATAGAGGAGAGGACAGTGGATAGTGTAGGAAACAAGTAGAGAGTGGGAAATTTACATGCGGGAAAGAGGCATCAGACTGAATTCGGACCCTGGACACCCGCTACATAGGCGCGCCACTTAACCATTAGTCTAAGTCGATGCCCGATTCAGCAGTAATTTACCAGATTAACAGATCCCAAAGTGTCACCTTTGCATTTACCTTTCCTTTAGTTTCTCTCATCATTGACATAGCAAAGCGTCAGTTCTTGACATTTAAGTTGCCGGAACAAGGAAGCATTTCATAATTTTCCTCAAAACGTTGCCCCAAAGATGAATAAATGACCCAAATAGTTTGCAACTTACCATCTGTGTGGTCCACTAATCATATGACTGACTCGTTTCAGTGCTCACTCCTCCTCCACTATGCAGGGCAAACTGATATAGCTTCAAATATAATATGAACATGTGCAGCTCTGCATAGAAATTATTGTACATCCAACTTAATTTAATTCAATAGATGAAGGCCAATGTATGTACGTGTGTGCAGATTTGAAACACACATCCTCTTATGTAGCTTCCTGTAAAGCTGTATTTGAATCTTTCTCTCTCTCTCTCTCTCTCTCTCTCTCTCTCTCTCTCTCTCTCTCTCTCTCTCTCTCTCTCTGTCTCTCCCTCTCTGTCTGTGTCTCTGTCTCCCCCTGCAGGACTGCATCAGTCTGGGTTCAGGCGAGCCCAGTGTGCCAGAGCACCGCTCCTTCGTTCTCTACCACAACAACAGCCCTCGGTGGAGCGAGGTGATCAAACTGCCCATCCCCATCGACCGCTTCAGAGGCTCTCACCTGCGCTTCGAGTTCAGACACTGCTCCAGTGAGTTTCTAAACATTCCTGGTGAAAGAGTTTAACAACAGTTTTAATATGTAGAGGTGGGCCATGCACTAATGATACTTTTAGTTTCTATAATCATGTTCCTTTCAATATTTCCTAATGCACATTTTGGAAAGATTTATGGAAACTCTAAAAGTGGATTCAACTTCTTTTTTATGATAAAAAAAAAGCTTCAGTGCTGACTCACTGCAGGTTGAGCTTTTGGATGTTGGATGTTCTGTTGTTGCAAACATGTAGCTCACATGACTGATCAGCTGATCCCATCATCAAATAGACTTCATCATAGTTAACATGAAACAGGACCCACCGACATGAGACAACACTTAAAATCATCCAAATAGAAAAACTACCCTGAGCACCTCCCTCCATCTTTCTCTTGTAGGTGAGGTAGATGGCAAAGTGACTTATTTAGTTCATTTCTTCTTGCACTGTTTCTCCAGCCTTGACTAAAGCTCTGTGAAGCCTGCAAAATTGTGATGAAAGTGTACTGGACAGTGTGGCTGGTTGAGTTGCTCCAGAGCAGCTAATGAAGAATCTTTAGAATCTTTCTTTTTTTGCTATCACCTTTACATCTTGTGTAAAAATGTGTCCAACAACTGAAAGAAAACACGAGTTACAAAGCAAAAAGTACTGATCTGCAGTCCCGCCCCATATATAGAGGCCTCAAGCAGAAGGCCCCTTCCCCCTTTCTTTCCTGGTTCTGCTCTATCCTCTGTTCTTTCCTCTCTGAGTAAATAGAGTTTTTAAGGTGCATTTTTAGCATCTTTGTATTCTTGAAAGAGTTAAAATTTAATGAAATCAAGGCTGGGAGATGATTTGCTTCAGTCTAAACTTCTTCTGTCTCTCATGTTTCCGTCTCTCCGTCAGCTCTTCTTATTCTTTCTCATTCTGTCTCCACAGCGAAGGACAAAGGAGAGAAGAAGCTGTTTGGTTTTGCCTTCACTCCTCTGATGAGGGAGGATGGGACCACTCTCTCAGACGAGAGCCATGAACTCTACGTCTACAAGGTCAGCCATGAGTGTGACGTCGCTTCTGTTTGTTTCTCCGGCTTCATGGCGGGTTGTACTCTCTCTGTTTTTTTCTCTGCTGAACACTGACACGAAGCAAAGAATCACAAACAGACCAAACTCGGTGTTAAAGTAGAGTAAAGACGTATCTTATCATCTTACCGACATGTTGACACACAAGGACGGCCTGTTGGGTTCTCTACCGATCATGACTCATTTCCTCTCTAAGTGCTCTTAAGTTATGAAGTCAATGTCATCTTGAGAAAAAATGACACGAAGTGAGAACAACTGAATTAAAAGCCCCCCAAAAAATAATAAAAGTAAAAATCAGCCGTAATTTATGACTCAATTTCAGCTTTTAGATTCTTGGTTCCCGGTCAGTTAAAGAGGTAAAGTCAAAGATGTGAGCCGTTCAGACAGGCTGAGGAAGAAACTAAGATCTGTGTATATAATGATTTTTTGTCCTCCCCCTTTCTCTGTGCTCTTGTTTGGTTCAGTGTGATGAGAACACAACGTTCAGTAACCACGCGCTCTACCTGGGTCTGCCCTGCTGTAAAGAAGACTTCAACAGCTGTCCCAGTATCCCGTCCAGCCTCATCTTCCAGCGCAGCGCCAAGGAGACGTTTTGGATCTCCACACAGCTGTCCTCCACCAAGCTGACTCAGAACGGTACTCAGCTCAGCCAAAACGCTCTCCACATTTTAGAAGTGAACTTTCCTGACACATTCACCCAGATACTAAGTCTCAGTGTGAGTCTTTTCTGTGTGCTGACATGCTATGTTGTCTTCCAGTGGACCTCCTCGCCCTGCTGAAGTGGAAGGCTCATCCAGACCGGGTCATGGACATCCTGGGCCGACTACGACATGTCAGTGGAGAAGAGATTGTGAAGGTGAGGTCAAAAAAACATAATTTTTCTTTTCTGTCTTTATCTGGACGGCTACAAGAGACATCTTCTTTAGTCACAGTATTAAACATCTGGTCACTGCAGCTTTAGCTCACTTTACACAGCACAGGAGGAACCGTTCATGTAACGACATTACTGAGCTTTACTTTAACTAGTATTTTGACTGTTTGGGCTTTACACATCTTTTCTAAAGGGCCAAAGATGGATTTAAGATATTTTGGTTAGTAAACAAAACTAACACATGTAAGAGTTATTGTCCACAGGGGGCGCCAATATCAACACAAACCAAAAGTTCCTCGCACAAGTTTTAAAATAAGCATCACAAAAGCAAAACATGAGACGGGGATGGAGATCTATAAACCAACACCCACAGTCTTGTATGATAATTTAGTGTTTCGCTCTGCAGCATTTATGTGTTTACCCAGCATCAACCTCCGGTCTCAAGTAATGAAGCCGATGCAGAAGTGTTAAAAACTGCAGTTCCCCAAGTGTCCACTTCAGGCTGACTGCAGAAGCACCAGAAAATTTGTTGTGACTCTACTGATAGAGATTGATTGATTGATTGATTGATTGATTGATTGATTGATCGATTGATTGATTGATTGATTGATTGATTGATTGATTGATTGTCTGTCTATAGCTGCTGATTGTTTTTATGCATCTCTGCATTACCCTCCATTTCAGTGAACTTAAGTTTTCATTACCAGCTTGGTGGTCAGTGTTAATGGAGAAAAAGAAACCCCAACACTTAACCTTTATGTACACCAGCTTCAACCACTTGTAAGTTTGATAACAGTTTAAAATACAGACAAAGAGTAATGGTCGACATCGTTCTCCTTCTGTGTTTGAGTTTGTGAAAATAACTGATCAAATTTAACATTCATCTCTCTTTTCTTTTTTACATCAATAACAAATTATATATGAGAGGATCGTGAAAGCGTATCTGAGTCTGTCTTCAAAAGGTTCAGTATCATCAGTGAGAGGAATTAAATGGTACTTCTGAACAACTTCATTATGAAATAAAGAGACTTCTGTTTTTGTTCTTCAAGACGAGTGTAACATTTAATATCTGTGAGCTAACTCAGTGTCTCACAACAAGAACAGGAAGTTATGTTTGTTATATTTCATCTGTCAGCTTCTGTTGACTGTCAGGCAACAAGTATGAATAAAACGTTTCTCACCAGACAGCCTATCAGCAAAGTCTTGACTTACATTTAATCCATACTTTTCTAAAGAATAGATAATGAGAACATTACCTTGTTGGTACAGATAATACCTGAACAAATCTATCGCTAACTGCCTCTCAATGTGTGTGTGACAGTTTCTTCAGGACATTCTGGACACTCTGTTCTCCATCTTGGATGACAACACTGACAAATATGGACCACTGGTGTTCCAGTCACTGGTGAGTGTTTCTTTAAAAAGTGTGCTTTGTATGTGCCTCAGAGAGCCTGAGTATAAAATGACATTCAATAACCTCTGGATAATCCAATAATAGACAAGACACACTGTCAGATTAAGCCACTTTAGGTTTCATATTACCTCTATGCAGCTTGTTGAGTGGCAATTCACATTGATGACAACACAGCTTCAAGCTTTAATTCAACATTCACCTGAAATATAAAAGACAAAATAAGAAAAGTCTTAAAATACACTATATGGACAAAAGTATTCGTACTTAATTACTGAATTCAGGGTTTTCAATCAGGCCTCTTATCTCCAGTGAAGGGCGATCTTAATGCTTCTGCAAACCAACACATTTTAGACGATGCTCTGCTTTAAACTTTGTGACAACAGTTTGGGGAAAGCCCTTCTCTATTCCAACAAAGCACAGGCTAGAGACATGCTTTGAGTTCACTGTGCAAGAACTTGACTAACCCGCACAGAGCCCTGACCTCAAACCTATCCAGCACTTTTTGGATGAATGGAAACAGAGATTGTGAGCTAGGCCTTCTCATCCAACATCAGTGCCTGATCTCATAAACGCTCCACAGAATGAACGGGGACACATTCCCACAGACACTCCAACATCTGGGGAAAGCCTTCAAGAAAATTGGAAGCTGTTGGAGCTGCAAATGGAGATCAACTCAATTTTAAAGTATATAAACACAATGCCATTACAGTCCCTGTTGGTGTTACGGTCAGGCATCCGAATACTTTTGTCCATATAGTGCAGATTTTTAGGCTGAAGGCGTTAAAACCATGCTGTGGTTCAGTATATGATGGATCGTTTTAAACCTGGTTGATTGATTGTTAGCCCTCTGTACTAAAAAAACACAAACTGTTTCTTAAACTATTCAAGACCATTAGAAAGCCAGTTTTTAAACATGTAAGGCTCAAAGTGTAATATTGTCTCATTATCATACTAACTTGTGTCTCTGTGTCTCTCAGGTGTTCATCATAAACCTGCTCCGGGACAGCAAATATTACCACTTCAGACCTGTGATGGACACATACATCCAGAAGCACTTTGCTGGAGCCTTAGCTTACAAGTGAGTGAATCTAATTAACTGAAAACCTAACAGTGTCCTGCACAGACCAGATACTAAAGATACTACACTGTCTGAAAAGAATTATGGATACATGTGTTCAAAGTGTGGAGTAAACACTGACAGACTGATTTCCCAACACAGAACTTCTATCAGAGTCAAATCTTTTCATCCTCTGAAGATCATTTACTTGTATATACATGAATTATTGTTGAATAATATGAATCAGGGAAATTGAATCATTTATAGTTTGTAATGTTACCTTATGAGCTCTTCAGTAGGAGCCAAAAAAAAAGATGCACCCATTGTTACATTTTCTAAATGTGTAACTGAATGAAGTCCTCTCAATTACAAAGTTAAAGTGCCACATTAATGTTGTTTCAGAGAACTGATCCGCTGTCTGAAGTGGTACATGGACCGCTCTGCAGAGGTGGTCAGACAGGACCACATACAGGAAGCCATGAGGGTAAGAAGAACAGATTGAAGCTGTGTGCACACCAAAGACTTCCTGAATGAGAATCATGGGACAAGGTCGAGGGCCGAAGTACATTTCTCATCAGTCAGATTAAGACATCTTAAAGTGACATTATGTGTGAAGGTGTCACTAGCTGCTAACGCTAGCTATCCAACCAGCTAAACAGTCCCCAAGTAACACCACCACATAGTTGATGACTTTCATGAAGTTTACTCAGGTTATCTTTTCTTGAACCTGAAAACAATACAAAAATGACCTTATTAATACAAACAAAGCAGACTATACATATCGACACATGTGTTCCAAAAGTTGAACTGTTTCAACCGAGAGCGCTCAGAACACTGTGACTAAAATTAGCTAACGCTGAGGGAGTTTTTTGCGCTAAGGGCGCTGAGCTCGTAAAACGCTGAATCAAATTGAGTTTGAATAGAAAACAGGCGCTGCCAGCCCCCTAATTCAACGAAAAAAACGGTATCCTTACATTTACATGGATACAAAACAACATTGTGGCTCAAATACATCCTAACTGACATAATACTTACAGACGTTGCATTATATATACTACAATAAATGACATAAAACCTTAATACTCTAGAAACCTTCACAGCAGGGTGAAAGCTAAAGTCTATGGTCATTTTTTTTTAGCTCAATGTAACTTAAGTTGAGACGGTGCAATTTTTTTAAAGAAGTATATGATGCTTTCCTGCAGAGAGAACTTGAGGCAATTTATCCTGTTCTTATTAATAATTCTCAGCACAAGTATCATATCAGACAAGGACTAACTCTGCAGCTGGCTTGTACTCGATGAGCAACAGGAGAAAGCAACAAAACAGTCATTCGTGCATGATGCTTCTTTAACTCTGCAAAGCAAAAGCCACATCAACACTGTAATACCCAAGTGATTGTTGCACTTGACCTCCAGAAACCACAGATCAGCAGGGTCATTAATTCAACAAGAAAAATAAAGAAAACTAAAGTTGAAAACCTCTCCTCTCATTTCCCCCTTCAACGTCTTTGTGGGCTTCTTCATCATTATTGTAACATCTGTCTGATTCTTCCCACTGACTGTCCTCGCTCAGTTTATACACAACAAGCAGATTGCATATGTTCATTATTGCATCAGTGTTGTAGGCAGAGCTGAGAATAGCTGCACCATCTGGAGCAGATGTACTCAATGTTCCTCAGTTAGAAGAAGAACGCAGCTCAGAGCCCTGAAATATAAATCAGATTCAAATGGGTCACTGTCATGTGAAAGTGGACGCTGTGAATTATTGACGAGAGTTTTGACACTTTCTGCAGCCGTGGGTTTTTTCTACATCTGTCCAGCCTGTTTGAATCCCAGTCTGCTAGGCTCCTTCTGCACAAACTGAACCTGTTCATCCTTTTTGAAACAGAGGACAGTGTCATCTCTGCTCTGTTTATTTATTTTACATGAACATTACTGGCATTTCAAGGAGCATGTCCTTCAGTTATTTTTAGCTAGCACACTTCTGAATGTCCATGCAAAAGTCTTATTGCAACTGCTGTTATGCAGCTGTTAACCAGGAGGGGGCAGTATCACAAACAGAATCAAATATTATTAAATGTTGTGTTTCTTATCTCTTACTCTGGTTTCTGACCGCTTCTCTGTCACCTTCTCATCCCTCAGGCTCTTGAGTACCTCTTTAAGTTCATCATCCAGTCTCGCATCCTTTACTCCCGAGCCACCTGCGGTATGGAGGAGGATCAGTTTCGAACCAGCATCCAGGAGCTGTTTCAGTCCATCCGCTTCGTCCTCAGCCTGGACAGCCGTAACTCAGAGACACTTATCTTCACCCAGGTGAGGAAACACACACAGAGGGAATGTGGATCAGACTCTCAAGTCTTCTTTTCTCCTCTCATTATTATTTTTGAGTAGCATCAAACGTCCAAATGATTGTTAAATGTGCCTTTACTGCGTGAGTAATCTCTGTTCTGCATAGAAGAAAGGTTGCTGAAACTGTCTTTGTAGTTTAGATGTGACTGTTTTTGGCTTCAACAGCCGATCCCATGATTTAGTTTCATCAGCTGATAGTTTAAAAACCTGTCTTTATTAGTTTAACATCTCCTTTTAGTTGTTTTGATCTGATCTGATCTACTTTATCTCTCTACCTGTACCTCGAACCTTTCCCTGCTTCTTCACCTCACAACCCTTTTTCAATCTCCCACAATTCTTTGCTCCATCCTTTGGGTCCCTGTTATTCCTCCCGGGCCTCTCCCCTCCACACCCGTACACCACAGGGCTCCCAGCCTTGTCCAGGCCCAAATCAGGCCCCCGGCCCCGGTGCTGGGCCTGCAGCTCCCTTAGCACTAGCTCCCACCCTGGGCCAAGCCCCGCCCCCTGCCCCAGGACAGGCTCCTGGCAGCGGGCAGGCCAACTGCTCTCAGGCCTGGAGCTCCAACGCTCTGCGGCCGCTGTCAGTAAGTAACCGTGTGGTTTCAAACACCTCGCTGCCTGTGTGAAGCCCAGAGTCCTAACTCACCTGATCAGCTGTTTGTGAGCCTAACATCACACACACACACACCCTTTGCGCACACACACTCCTTGACCCTGCACAACCACCACTGCCTCACACACCAGCCCACAGTCCTCCATCCTCAAGTCCTGTACATAAAGATGGACAACACATCTTCACCTCCTCCTATTGTACAAAAGTGAAGCTAAAGCTGCTTTCACACCTGTCTTGTTAAAATTTGTTGTGAAACAGGAGGTGTGTCCCTCCTTGGCCCGGGTTGTATGAACATGTGTGATCACAGCAATCACACTCTGAAACAAAACAAGTTCTCTATAACCCCACTGTGACGGACAATAGATGCTATGCTGTTGGGAACTGCTGTTCAACCTCTGCAGAGCCAAAACACAATTTTAACTTAACGATAGAACTACTCAGGAATCATTAGGAGAATTGATAAGGAATTGGATTGATAAGCAGAATCAACAATGGCATTGACATTGATAAAATCTTATCAATTCAATGACTCTTGTGTTGGTGTTTGTTATGTTTCCTCTCACCGTTCCTCCTCCAATCTGATAATCCGGTGCACACAGCGCTGCAGGAGCCTCATTGGTCAATGAAGCTGCCAATCATGTTGGCGGGTTTTATGACATGTACTGCAGCCAGTCATTAGGGGGAGCTCTGGATGTTTTGGCTTCACTTTTAGGGAGCTTTCATGTTGTCCATCTTTTTATACAGTCTCTTCCCAAAACTGATTCAGAACACAGGTTTACTTCTCATTTCCTCGTCCTCTGAAAACCATCTACCTCGTATGAAACCTGAACGTGTGAGGAATATGAAGAAATAACTAAGCCTTCTGCTAAGAGTGCTCAGCTTTCATTATGACAGAATCCATGCACCTTTATAAGACCTACTGAAGTCAAAAACAGGCCTCTGACCTTCAGACTGTTCTAAACCAAGATTTCCTTCACCTGTCACAGCAGATCTTTCTGTTTTTCATTAACTTTTCCTTCTCTTCTGTTTTTTAATGCTTAACTTCTTCCTCCTTCAAAGATCTTGTCTTGTTGGGATGTCTTATCTGCAAAAGAGTTGTGCTGATCCCCTGTTTTCCTTTCAAATGTCTCAGCTGGTGAAAAGCTGTGACACAAATTGCTTTATTTATAAATCAAACCATCACATACTTAATTGGAAACTGGCTCAAAAACTAAAGACCATGTAGAGTAAAATGACAAAAGTAAAATCAGTGTTTTTTTCACTCTACTGAGCATTTTGTGATTCATCTTTTCCCCGTGTGCACTCTAACTCACCTCCTCTCTCCTTCATTATGTTATAGAATAAAGTCCTGCTCACATTTCTCTCCCCTTCAAACACGGACGTTTACATTATTAACCTTACAACCCTCTGTCTTTTGCTTTAACCTTGTTTTTCCATCACATTCTCCCTAACAAACTCCTCCCCTCCTCATCACTCACCCTCTCCTCTCCCTCCTCTTCCTCAGGCCGCTCTGTTGAACTCGTTCCCGGCGATCTTCGATGAGTTGCTGCAGATGTTCACGGTTCAGGAGGTGGCCGAATTTGTGCGAGGTACTCTGGGCAGCATGCCGTCCACGGTGCACATCGGACAGTCCATGGACGTGGTCAAACTGCAGAGCATCGCCAGGACTGTGGACAGCCGGCTCTTCTCTTTCCCAGGTATCAACACAACCTGTTTTTATCCTCCTGTCTAAATGTGTCATATATAATAGAAACATGAACACTTTGGTCTTAATAGAGGCGATGATAAAGAACTCTTTCTGCTGTCATTCCTTCTTAACAAACAATAAATGTTTTGTCATCTTACTTTGTTCTGACTCTGAAGACAATCCTCTAAAAAACTGATCAATCAATGTTCCTTGTAGAGCTTTGAAAAGGGGGCCGGCTTTATAAGCTTAGAATAACTTTGAGCTTACGATATCGGTTTTTAAGTGTTCTTAGGTATTAAACTACAGCAGCTTCACATCATACAGAGAACAGAGAAACTAGTCCTCCACAAAGCGGAGTTCTAGTATTGATGCTGCGTGTGTGTTTGTGTGTGTGTGTGTGTGTGTGTGTGTGTGTGTGTGTGTGTGTGTGTGTGTGTGTGTGTGTGTGTGTGTGTGTGTCCTCAGAGTCTCGGAGGATCCTGCTTCCTGTGGTCCTTCATCACATCCACCTTCACCTGAGGCAGCAGAAGGAGCTGCTCATCTGTTCAGGAATACTCAGCTCCATCTTCTCTATTATCAAGACTGGCTCACTGGTAACACACACATACGCACACACACACGCACACGCACACACACACACACACACACACACACACACACACACACACACGCACACGCACACGCACACATAGACAGCACTATATTTAATGTCTAACGTACAAGCCATGTGTGTGTTTGCTGTTGGAAGGTCTGACTTGAGATCTTTACAGTTGTTCGGATTTATTTATTCACTTAATTGACTGTAGATATGAAATGTTAATTAAAGCTCAGATGCCCCCTACAGGCAGCGGCGTTTATTACACCCCCTCAGGGGTGTGTTCATGAGGTTACCCCCTTATAATCTGATTGGCTGCTCCTAGTGTCACTTAAAAATAAAGCACTATGATTGGTTATTTTTCTTGTCACAGGTGGAGCTAATGTTAAAACAGCTATTTGTGTGTGTTGAAACTGATCGCAGGGAGCTTTTTTACATTTCAATGTAGCACATTTTCCTTTTGTACATTTAATTGGTAATTTAGACAAACATCTTTTAAAAATATGAAGCTTAAAAGACGTTCCATCTACTTTTTATTAAAATCATATATATATGATTCAGGGTTTCAGGTCAAAAAAAGGTGAAATTTATTTTAACGACATGAAAGTAACAAGTAAAGTAATAAAAAAACAATATGAATATCTGAGAAAACATGTTCACTTAATGCAGGAATCAAACATCTTTATGATAATTTTAGTACTATCTTAAAGTAGGTATGATCAGTGGAGATAGAAAGAGGTTTTTATTTGTCTTTGTTCACATACTGTATGGCCAACTCTGCATAAACCCCCCCAGTCTAAAAAAGACTGGACACGACCCAGGATGTATGATGCATAGTGTTTATTTTTGTTGCGTTATCTGAAGCCCGTCTGGGTGGGCATGAACAATTACTCCACTCCACTCCACTTCCTTGTTTACGGCTTCTTAACATACAGTAATCTAACAAATGAAAGTTTGGTAAAATAAAACACATCCTTTTGTAGAAACATCCCAGCACCAAGAATGCAAGATATTATTTTAGTTGCATAACATAAACTTTCTCCTTCTGTGAATGAAATGTGCAAAATAGAACAAGGGTATGAGTTTCTTTTGTGTGGACTCACTGAGTGTTATCTGTGTGACATCGTCAGCATTTCTTCAGTCTTTCTACTTAAATTCTAAATCTGACCTTCTCAGTGTGTCTTATATGTGTCACACTCTGAAATTTAGAAAATGGTCCCTTTTTCTTCTCTTTTTATCCCTCCTTCCCTTTTCTGCTTCCCCATCAAATGTCCAACTTCCTCACAAATTGTTCCCTTTTTCTTCTCTGCACTCTTCCCTCAGGACACGTCGGTGCAGGAGGAGGTGGAGATGATGGTGGAGTCCTTGCTGGACGTCCTCCTGCAGACCCTGCTGTCAATCATGAGCAAGAGCCAATCGCAGGAGGCGGTAAGGGGTCAACGCTGTCCGCAGTGCACCGCGGAGATCACTGTTAGTAACTAACAATACGACTTCTTCAACCTCATCCGCTACCCATAACCCATCCTCTGTGTGTCTGTGTCTCTATCAGAGAGTCGGGCAATAACTCTTTAGTCTCTCTATCATCAGAACGTTTCAAAATCTAAAAAGTTCAAATTAACTAAATCTGTCCCAGTGTGATTTTATTTAACGACTCAAGTGAACCGATTTGGATTATGAAGACTTGAGTCAATAAATGTATCCTCTCAAAGGTGATGATTGGATATTTATCAGACTTAAAATGATGTCCACATTGCCCTCCTCTTATCCATCCATGCATCCATCCTGTCACTGACCCATCCATTGTCCTCACATCTTCTGTTCTCTCTCTTTTTTAACAACCTTCTGTCTTTATCCTCCTTCTCTTCCTCTCATTTTGCATCCCTGCATGACTTTATAAATGTCATCTAAGTTCTTGTTCTGCTCCTCTTTGCATCCCAATTTTAGTGTATCTGTTTATGGACAAGAACGGTTTGTATCCTAGTTCGACTGTAGAGGTGACTTACGTGTGTTTGCTCAGGTTGTGTGTATTTTCTTCCCTCACAATTTGGACTATAGATTAATCTGGACTTCCAAAACTTTTACTTTTGACACACTCTCATGGAGGGTTTGTCTCATGACTGACTGCCATTTGATCACTTCACTGTAAAATCAAACCAACCCTGCAGTGAATCTTAAATAGCGTCAAATCTACCCTCCTTTTAACTACTAATTGGAAGCTAAAGGTCTAATAACAAAAATAACAAAGATAACGTGAAGGACTGAAGCTCCAGTTTGCTCAACATAGTCCTTGCAATGATTTATAGCGTGGTACACTTGGGCCCTGTCTGTACATTTTTGGTGCTCAAAGGACTTTTACTTACACAAAGTTTTAAAGTAGCTCCAGTAGATACTTCAGCCAGCATCCATCAAACAGCTGTAATGACTGCAATGAAACTCCTACTGCTAAATGTGTTCAATAAAGGTCCAAAGTTCCTAAACTTTTTCTGCAGGGCCCTCCTTTGGTAGATGAAAACATTGTCAAGCCCTCCTTCTCCTCAACAAACACACCAACACCTAAACACATTCAAACACACTAAAGCACACCATCAGACACATCCTCGGAAATATTTAGAAAAACCAACGAGTCACTTTTACATAGAGAGGAGTTAAAGTGACACCATAACATGCTACTGCCACATTTTTTTACTTGTGTGCAGCCCGTGGAGGTGAAGGAGGGCAGGGTGTGACTTGTCGTAGTGTCTTGTCTTTGTTTTAGGAGTGTTGATGATTGGTGTATCAATCAATCAATCAATCAATCAATCAATCAATCAATCAATCAATCAATCAATCAATCAATCAATCAATCAATCTATAAATCAATCAATCAATCAATCAATCAATCAATCAATCAATCAATCAATCAATCAATCATCAATCTTTATTTATATACCACCAAATCACAACAGTTAGCCTCAGACTCTTTACAAACAAAGCAGGTCTAGGCCCTACTCTATGTTCTATTATTAACAAAGACCCAACATCAAGACAGGATAAGACACAGTCCCATCCTACAGACAGGACTCAGTCTGACCTCATCTTAATCCACCATGAGCAGAGCACTTTGCAGCATTTAGCAAGTTAAAGTGGCAAGGACAAACTTCCTTTAACAGGCAGAAACCTCCAGCAGGATCAGACTCATGTTAGACACACATCTGCTGAGACTGAGTTAAAGAGAGGGATAGAGAGAGATAAAATGAGAGAGATGATAGTGTTTAGATGGATAGTCGTAGTTGTACCAGCTGGAGTCTAGCACGTCCACAGCAGAGATCCAGAGGAACCTACGAGACAAGGGAGCTCAGGGACTCCAGAAAGGTCTATGGTTAGTAACTTTAATGGGACAGGAAGACTAAAGTAAGTGACAGGCAGAGAGAGAAGAAAGAGGGGAGAGAGGAGATCCCAGTGTGTCAGTGCGTCAGTTCCCCTGGCATACTAAGCCTATAGCAGCATCACTAAGAGCTGGTCCAAACCTGAGTCAGCTCTAACTATAAGCTTTATCAAAAAGGAAAGTTTTAAACATACTCTTAAAAGTATAGAGGGTGTCTGCTTCCCGGATCCTGACTGGTAGATGATTTCAAATGAGAGGGGCCTGATAACTAAAGGCTGGACCTCCCATACTATTTGTGTGTAGTAGATTCATCATCAGTCTTACGTTCACCTGGCAGTCCTTTTTAAAAACCTGGCCATGCTTTGATAGCAGTGCAGAGCAGTATGCAGTTATTAAGCCTTGCTGTGAGCCCTCTGTCCTATCTTCAAGACCCTCACAACCCCCAGTTTGGGAGTCACTGCATGAAGATAAGGAACCAGAACGTCGATCCCTGCAAAGCCACCAGAATCCAGTAACAGAGAAGGATCATTTTTGCCTTGCAGGATGAGTGAGCTGTGAGTCTGTCGCTGCTTTATTTAGGTCACACAAAAAGGTGATCAAGGAAGAATTGGACCAGCAGCCTTTGTGTTCTGTATGGTTAAGTTTCTGTTTCTGTCAGTGGAATCTGTCAGCTTTCAGAGAATCAGACACTTTGAGTAACGGTCAGAGTTTGTTGAGAGCCAAAATGAGCACTTTGTGTCTCACAGCGATGAGGCCCAGAGGAGGAAGTTGAAGCCTTTACAACCTGTTTTGTGTTTGCTGACTGAAGCAGTTTTATCTAGTTATATTTAATAAAAACAACAACCACAATATTTACAACAACATTACACATTGAACTCTGCTCACATGTCCTTCCCCTGATTTCTTATTGTCAGGGAGAGTACGTGTCCTGCCTCCTGTCCCTCCTCCGACAGATGACCGATATCCACTTCCAGCACCTGATGGAAAACTTCCAGAGCAAAGAGGAGCTGAAGGTAAAGGAGAGCTTTGAATGAAGCCACATGACACTCGTGTCTCTGAAGTTACTCTCTCACTCCTCTCTGTCTTCTCTCTGCAGGAGTTCTTGTTGAAGATCCTGTGTGTGTTCAGAAACCTGATGAAGCTCAGTATCTTCCCTCGGGACTGGAACATCATGAGGCTGCTCACCAGCAAGTAAGACAGAGACAAGCTGTAACAGACATATGATGGTGTGTGTATGTGAAACAACACACTGCTTACAGTACCAGTGACTGTTTGTGTGTCTCCACTCTGCAGCATCATCCTGACCACAGCTCAATACCTGTCTCCTGCTCTGCACAAGAACTTCACAGAGGCTGAGTTCGACTTCAAGGTACGGGGCTTCCCTGCAGCCTGCACTAGTAGCATATATACTATCATTAACCTCCACACCAGGCAATAGGTAATCTAACTAGCAAACAGGATCTGATCCAGTATGATCTAAACATCAGGAAACACTGGGAGTTCAGATCATACTGTCCGGAACAAGTTTCATGCATAAAAAAAACATTTTTATGTTTTATTTGGAGAGATGATTCACCAGGAATGATGTAGTTGATGTAGTTTTTTAACTTTGACCTGGATCATGTGGCGACATCAAGTCACAACAGTATACTTGTGCATGTCTGGAGGATGACAAATGATGACCAGCTTCTACCGTAGTCGTACATCATCATTCTGTTGTAGCAGTTCTTTAAATTTTGAACTTGATGCAAGTTTCAGAATCAGAATCAGAAATACTTTATTTGTCCCGGGGAAGAAATTCAGTTATTACATTTGCTTACATGATAAGTAAGAATATCAAATAATATTAATAGAAAAAACTCATGAAATAAGATATAAATAAGGCCAGACAGGTTGGAAGCCGTCGATGGTAACAGTGTGGTCGGGAATATCCTCTGCATTCTTGAAACTCCCTTTGACTCCTGGCTAGTCCTGTTAGCTCGTCCATCTTATTAGTCAGAGATCTCACGTTGCCCATGATGAGAGAGGGGAGACACGGCTTATATCTCCTCTCCATAAACTCCCCACTTGTTATACTAGCTCTCCTCCCTCATAGCTTTATGCCTCCTCTGCAGCCCCTATGCGTCCTAATTCTCCAGAGTTCTGAAGGAATACCCAGCGGTTTGGCGGATTAACTGTCCAGCTTCAGCTCAACCATCTGTACACAGGGCTATCCAAACAATCCATTGGACGGCTCCAGCTCATTCAGAACACTGCAGCCAGAATCCTGACACATACAAGAACATTTTATCAGATCACCCCGGCTCTCAAAACACTTCATTGGCTCCCCGTTCAATACAGAATCACTTTCAAAATCATATTACTAATCCATAAAGCACTCAATGGTTCAGCTCCCCAGTACATTTCTGACTTGCTCACAGTGTATAACCTGACCTGGATCCTTAGGTCAGCAGGTTGAAGTCTTTCAACCATACCCAGAGTCAAATCAAAGTCTGGTGAAGGGACCTTTAGTTACTGTGGTCCTTCTCTTTGGAATAAACTGCCTGCTGACCTCAGGTCCATCACTACTGTATCTACTTTTAAAAAAAGACTGAAAACATATTTATTTTACAGAGCGTTTGAATAATATAATGACTGTTGTGACTGGCTGCATGTGCAGCAACACTTGCTGTTTGTTTGATTGCTGTTTGTTGTGTTTGATGTATGTTGGGTGTATCTATTATTTTTCTATGTTTTTATTGACTTTTTTAATGTTTTTATGTTTTAATTCTTAATGTAAAGCACATTGAGCTTACGTGTAATGAACTGTGCTTTATAAACAACATTGCTATCGCTATCTGAGCACGCAGAAATGCAATTAAAAGTTAAAGTTGGTGATTTCACCTTGAAAAACAATCCACAGCTCTCACCAGCAAAATGACAGAAGAGGTCACAACCTGAATAAATTACCAGATAAAAATCAGACAAGTATGATGACGAAAGACCGCAAATCAAAGGCATTATGTAGTTTTTAACACTTTTTGGAGTATACAACCAGACTGCCAGTTTTATGGACCCTTTATTGTACATTTAAAATCATTGATCCTGATTATTTTTATGATATTTGTATCAGCTAGATAAACAGTATAAAACACTCATAACATGAAAAACTGGGTGAAGACAGTTCCTCTCTGAGTCACCTCCTGGTGACAAACAATATATGAAGTTACTTTATGGTTAAAGATCCTTAAAGGAGACCAGAAACAGAAGTTCACACTTGGTCAGTGTTAAATGATCCTCCTCTGTTTGTATCAGTATAACGTGTATCTGTGTGTGTTTGCACGAGCAGGTGTGGAACTCCTACTTCAGTCTGGCGGTGCTCTACATCAACCAGCCGAGTTTACAGCTTGAAAACCTGAGTCCTGCAAAGAGGAAGAAGGTGTTGGATAAGTAAGGACACACACAAAAAAAACACTTGCACATACAGTAGACAGGAAGAGCAGCAACACAACAGACAAATGCATTCAGTCTTTATGACGTTTCCTGACTTGTTGCTGAAATAAACCTCAACCCACGACCCCGTTGTCCTCCGAGTCGTGTGTCATGAAACTGAAATGTTGAGTCAGAGGTAAAGGACCCATCTTCCTCTATGAAGTGAGACGGCACTTCAAACTCACTGACCTGTTTTTCAGTCCTGCAGGCACATTTACTCGAGGGTTAGGGTTAGCTTGTTTCCTTCTCTACTGGTCCTTTTCAAGCAGACACTGATCTCATTAAACGTCTTCAGGCACCAGCAGCTCCGTCTGTTTTAATTCAGGTCCTATGCTCTCAGAAAACTGGTGAAATGAAACTGAAGACTCTGGTGGGAGTGTGATGTTGGGTGGGTGTGGTAGAATAGAATCATATTAAAATGTGCACAAGCTGAACTTTCAGCGTCCCTGTTATGAGTAGTAGATTCCATTTGAGTTTGTAGAGTGGATCACAGACTGAATGCAGGGAAGCTATCTGTGTGGAAAGAAACAGGAGAGACACATTGTTCAAAATGCAATCCAGGCTCCTATCAGCTATCATATGATGAATCTTTAACTTTTAATCAATCATGTATCAGCATTATCTCCCATAAATGGACACATGAGAGATGTTATTTAAAACCCTCAGAGGATGAATCATCCTCAGACTTTTTTCAATTGCTTTCTGAAGTTTGATCCTTTTAGTTTTAAGGCTCCATAATCACGACTAAAAAACAAACTTTGAACCCCACAATGAGAGTTATAATGTTCTGTCTGTCTGCAGGTACGGTGACATGAGAGTGATGATGACCTACGAGCTGTTCAGCATGTGGCAGAATTTGGGTAAGATTTCCTCCACACATTTTTTTAATCTCCAGCCTTAAGATGACGCCCTGAACTCTCACAGATTCAATGAACATCAGGCGGGCTATGCTATGTTTGTAAATCCACAAGGGTTCAAAAATGAAGAATTTAAGGATGACGTGAGAACACAGCTAGTAAAAGTCAGGGTAACTCACCTTGACTGAGTGGAAGGACATGATGATGAAGCTGCTTTATTCTCTTTACTGTCAGCAAGTGTTTTCTTTTCCACTCAGTTGTTAATACTGAGAATATGTAGAACACTAAACAGTGACTACCACAGCGCTGTTCTTCCCCTTAGACCCCCCCCCCCCCCCCCCCCCTCTGTCCAACAGGGAAAATCTCCCTCTGTGAGAGACATGGGAATCTGCAGCTTTGGAAAATTTCAGGGATGGATGGAGTACATGTGTGGTAAACACAAAAGAAGAAAAACAGCATTACATAAAATGACCTTACAAAAAGGTTGTTTAACTTTAGCAACAAACATATTACATCTCTGCAGGCATTCAGCAAAAAAACATTACTTTTTTTTCTATAATTAAGTCTAAACTATAAAAATTCCCTCTCCTCCTTTACTTAACCCTCCTATTATCCTTCGGGTCAATTGGACCCCATTTAATGTTTAACGTCTCTAAATTAATGACTAACATAATTTTTTTGGCTTCATATTTCATGAATTTTCCTAATTTAATGGGGACAAATGGGAAAACATAAAATTAAATTGTTGATATGTTCCAATTTCCTGTAAAAAAAATTACACATCGGTGTTCCTTGGGGTCAAATTGACCCCAGGCTGTTTTAGCTGTATAAAACATAAGAAATATCAACATTTTACACACATCTGTTTTGGTAATGATATTGAGGTCACTATAAAACACCATGTCTCTAAAGACATTCAATGATGTGTCCCGTGTCATATGTTTTGAAAACATAGAAACAAGGCAGGGCCGACAAGAACAAACTTGCAGCAGTTTGATGTTCTGTTTTAATGAAGTCCTTCTAAATGCTTTTAATTGTGCTTATGCTTGGAATATATTTTATTTAAAGGCTATTTAGGTAGTCATCAAAGAAACATAAAGTACCTGACACATAAACCTGGGTAACAATTAGTTTCTGCAGGTTTAAATTGCTGGGGTCAAATTGACCCCAAGGATGAAAGATGTTAGTAAATTTGAGGGTAACAAGAGGGTTAAATGCAAATCCCAATTTATTCACAGACACCTAAACATGCATGTAGAGTTACAGATCAACCCGCTGACGGAGTAACGGTGGGTTTGTTCATGTGTTCTGGTCGTAGGTGAGAATAAGATCCACTTCATCCCCGGTATGATCGGCCCGTTCCTGGGAGTGACGCTGGTGCCGCAGGTGGAGGTACGAAACATCATGATCCCCATCTTCCATGACATGATGGACTGGGAGCAACGCAAGAACGGGAACTTCAAACAGGTCTGCAAACACACACACACAACCTCAGACACACACACACACACACAACCTCAGACACACACACACACACACACACACACACACACACACACACACACACACACAACCTCAGACAAGTTTATAGACTCATCATCAACCAGAAAAACTGCAGAAACAGCTTCTCTTTAAGACCACAGAGGACCCACGGCATGTTATTTATCTTGTATAATGTGTGTGTGTTTGTTTTTGTGTGTGTGTGTGCAGGTGGAGGCTGAGCTGATTGATAAGTTGGACAGTTTGGTGTCTGAAGGGAAAGGAGATGAGAACTACAGAGAGCTCTTCAGTCTGCTGTAAGAGAGTCCTATAACATGAATCTGTTTGTCTCCGACACTGCGCTCTCTCTCTCTCTCTCTCTCTCTCTCTCTCTCTCTCTCTCTCTCTCTCTCTCTAATGTAAAACCAGCTTCATTTCTTCTGTCCCGTCTCTCCATCCCCGTTTTTTAATCCAGTGTAACTTCTTCCTTCACTCTCTCTCTCTAAGATAACACTAACCTCTCAGCTTCTGCTCTAACACTGCTCTTGTTTGCTTCACTCTTTGCTGCGGGACTAGAACCCAGCTGTTTGGGCCCTACCCCAGGTATGACATCATCATAATACTTACTCTCAGGTGTACATCTCTTTAGACCAAAGGTCTGCTAAATGAACTTGTACAGTTGGGAAAAAATAGCTTGTTTCTGTCTCTGAAAATAAACAGCCTCGTAGAGAAAGATGTGGATCTGTTGTAAAATATGTTGTGAATATTAAGGTAAAGTCAGTTAGTTAGGGGTCTATAAGGTCTTCATGAACAGCTTTTTGTTGACCTTGAAGCTCATGTGAAATAGAAAGAGTCCCAGAGACACCAGAGCTTAACCTTTCTTCCTTTGAGCATCACTAACACATTAAATCTCTAACTTCTGACTCCTGCTGAAAATGTCGACCAGCTTTATGAACATGATCATGATGGATTGGATGATCAGCAGGTTGTCAATGTGGTGCATTGTCTGATCTGTGCGTCTGTTTTTCTTGCAGCCTGTTGGAGAAGATCGAGCAGGAGACATGGAGAGAGACGGGAATCTCCTTCGTCACCTCGGTCACGCGGCTGATGGAGCGACTGCTGGACTACAGGTAACACACTGAGCAGTCTGCCCTACAAACACACACACACATACACACACACACACACACACACACACACACACACACACACACACACACACACACACACACACACAGCTTATAATGCATGCATGCTTTTGTATTTGATGCCACTGACTTTCTTTCAGTTTGAAGCTGCAGATTCTTCACATTCAAACATGTTAGGAAATGTAAACAACCTTTGTCTGCAGCTCTTAGGAGGCTTTGAGTGACTCTGAACTCCACACCACACTGAAATACAGCGGCTGATTCAGCAGAAGCTCATCGTGAGCAGAGAAAGGACTCCATCACTTGTAGCTGTTGTTTAACAGAGTTACCTGTTTTGTTTTAGGGACTGCATGAAGGGAGACGAGACAGAGAACAAGAAGATTGGCTGTACCGTTAACCTGCTGGTGAGATTTATTTCACTTTGATGCGTTCTACATTCACACTGCCAGGTTTACTCTCCCTACTTTCCCAACATGTTCATCTTTTCTTTTCTTTTTACCATTGCTTTATTTATTTATTTATTTATTTTAAGTTATATTTTTGGGCTTTTTCGCCTTATTTGATAGGACAGCTGAAGAGAGACAGGAAATGTGGGGAGTAGAGAGTGGGGGGGAAGACATGCAGGAAATGGTCGACCGGCCAGGAGTCTAATCGGCAACCTCTGCGACGAGGACTATGGTCTCTTGAATGTTTTTTTTAGGAGTACCACATAAAATGAATAAATGTTAAACAGGACTTAAAACTCAATTTAAAAGCATTTCAGTACAGTTAGAACCTAATAACTTTAAACTTGTGTTTTTTGTTAGAGATGTATAACTTTGCTGTATTTCACATTTCAAATTACTACATGATTCTGGCATTTAAGATCCTCTTCGATGGACTGTTTTGGTTTGCCCGGGTTGTTTACAAGTAGGAGCAGAGACATTTCAACTTTTGGAAATGTTTGAGCACACAGAAAATTAATTTGCTGATGTGGACTTCAACATCAGTGAGTAAGTTATTCTCAGGAAGTGCTGACTAAGGTTGTCAAAACAAAGCCATACTTAAATATTCTTCAATACCTCCTACTTAAAAACCTTTGTTTGTTTCAAGGTTCAAGATAAAACACATAAAAACACTCAGAGAGCTTGTTTTCTTTAATTCTAGAGGCAGAGAGTTCAGGGGCATAAAAACAGAAAGCTCTCTCTCACTTTGGGAGGGACACATGAGGAACATTTAAAAGAGAAGCATTCGGCTGTTAAGTTGAACATTTGCAGCCATGTGCAGGTTGACTGAAAAAAGAAATTATCCAGTTTACTTTCAGCCCAGGAGTTTGTTTGTTTTTTTGCTGTGGTTTCCAATCGGGCAGACGCTGTCACGCTGTTTGAAAGTCTGGTATGTGACAATCTCATCGTCCGTGCTAACTTCTATTATTCAATTACATCCAAGATTTTACATTTCTACTGCTGCCTTCATGTGCAGAAGAAGCTACTTTTTATCCTCTGTCCTGAGCCGACTGGCTTTTAAGTTACTGTAGAAATGGTAGACTGTTTAGTTAATCTAGATTTCATAGTTTGACATGCAAAAAAACAAGTGTGCTTTGAATCTTCACAGAATTTCTACAAGTCCGAGATCAACAAGGAGGAGATGTACATCCGCTACATTCACAAACTGTGTGACATGCACCTGCAGGCTGAGAACTACACCGGTACAGCACACACTAACATGAACACATAAACACACATGCAGGCTGCATGGAGGACATGTGATGACTGTTCCCTTGCTGTTCGTCCACAGAGGCTGCGTTCACTCTGCTGCTGTACTGGGAGCTGCTGCACTGGGACGAGCGGCCCCTCAAAGAGTTCCTGCATTATCCCGCCCAGACAGAGTGGCATCGCAAGGAGGGGCTCTGCCGCAAAGTCATACACTACTTCAATAAGGGGAAGGTACGGAGAGCATCTGCAGGCCTCAACGCTAAAACTCTCTATCCTTCTTTTACTCTCTTTCTTAAACTCTCTCTCTTTGTGTGTGTCTTTCAGTGTTGGGAGTTTGGTATCCCACTGTGCAGAGAGCTGGCCTTCCAGTATGAATCTCTGTATGACTACCAGAGTCTGAGCTGGATTCGGGTGAGCTGCGTCATCATCTCACATACACACACATACACACACACACACACACACACACACACACACACACACACACACACACACACACACACACACACTGCGGTGTCCGTCTATCAGTGAATCAGAAACCACAAAAACACATTTAAACACATCACTTCTCTTTTCACTCTGTCTCACTCTGAGCCTGCTTTCATTCCACTTCTCTTTTCGACCGCTCTGTTGAACCTTATGAAACACGTCATGTGTGAATGACAGACACACTGATGTAATAATTTATGAACAGGAAACATAACACAAGACTGGATATGAACCCTGACTGATGTTGGTTGATTCTAATTACAAATATAAAATGAATAAATGTGTTTATATCGACAAAGGTTTGAGTTTAGTTGTGATTTGATCCTCTTTCTGTCTTTATGTTTCCGTGTGTAGAAGATGGAGGCAGCTTATTATGACAATATCATGGAGCAGCAGCGTCTCGAGCCTGAGTTTTTCCGTGTCGGATTCTACGGCAGAAAGTTTCCCTTCTTCCTCAGAGTGAGTTTAACTTCTATCTGTCATATATATCATGTCTGTGATAAATAAAGATGAAACCTAAAATCTCTCAAAGCTCAAAAAGCTAAATCAAGTTTACAAAGCTCTTTAACTTCCTTCACTCTGTTTTGATTTCCTGCTCCAGAACAAAGAGTTCGTCTGTCGTGGCCATGACTACGAGAGGCTCGAGGCCTTCCAGCAAAGGATGCTGGGAGAATTCCCGCAGGCCATCGCGATGCAGCATCCCAATCAGCCGGATGAAGCCATTCTGCAGTGTGACGCTCAGTGTATCCTTCAACCAAAGACTGAGACTCATTTATGTGACACTGTTCTCTGTCTGTGTGCATGCTCACAGTTTATCTGGTTATATCTTTGACCTCCTCCTCTGCGGCTCAGACCTCCAGATCTACGCTGTCACACCAGTGCCGGATAGCATCACCGTCCTCCAGATGGACCGAGTCCCCGATCGCATCAAGAGCTTCTACCGGGTCAACAACGTCCGACGCTTCCGTTACGACCGACCCTTCCACAAAGGACCCAAAGACAGAGACAATGAGTTCAAGGTGAGCGAGGACAATCTCTTCTTATCAGGACAGAGAAGACAGGGCAACGACAGATACTACATATCCTGCAGCCTAAATAGACCCCCAAATCCAGAGGATACATTAGACAGCTGATTGTGAGTATGACTCATCAGGTGTGAAAACAGTGCAGCTACAGTTTCCTGCCTGAACAACCCCGCCCGCCTGTCCCTCCATTTGAGTAAAATTTTTCCGTGCAGCACTTTAGATTTAAGTTTATTCAGACCTCAGTGCTGCTGAAGTGGAGATGTTTGTGTCACCTTGTGGAATAATGACACTTTATCTGTCTTCTGTGTTTCAGAGTCTCTGGATCGAGAGGACGACCCTGATCCTCACTCACCCTCTGCCTGGTATTTCACGCTGGTTTGAGGTGGAGAAGAGAGAGCTGGTGAGTCACTGTAACCACATCACATTCAAACCACACCAACACTCATGTGACCTTTCTTGTATGCTATGTTTGGATGATTGACACCGCTGATATTAAATCTCTGTATTTCTGACATTGTGTCTCTGTATCTGTTTTCCTCAGGTGGAGGTGAGTCCTTTAGAAAATGCCATCTCTGTGGTAGAAAATAAGAACCAGGAGCTGCGGACTCTGATCAGTCAGTACCAACACAAGCAGCTGCACGGAAACATCAACCTGCTCAGCATGACGCTCAACGGAGTCATCGACGCCGCCGTGAACGGAGGCATCGCCAGATACCAAGAGGTCAGACAAAAAGCATGCGAATATTAGCATAAGGGTCATTAAATCTAAACTAGGTCCAGTCGTGCTTTCTCTTCTACGGTGTCTTACATGTTTGTTTAAAAAGCAAACTTAACAGTGCTCTAAAATAATTTATTACCTGACTCTCATACTGATCTCTCAGCTGTGTAAGATGCTTGATTCTGATTGGTCAAAACCCATTGACAGTGGTTATTAACTTTCGCTAACAGATCACACATGACGTGTGATCAGATCAATCTGTAAATCTGTTTTGTTGACACCATTACAAACCGTAAGGCGAGGTAAAACTGTTAGCTTCTGTTAGAATCAAAAGAATGTGGCTAAAACGTTAGTTTCTGTTAGCATGCTAAATCAGCAGGCTACGTACATTTTCATATTGGATCCTGTCCAGCAATATTATCAACGAGCGGAGCAGGTGAGAGAAACTTTAGGTTAGTGATCTCTACAAAGAAACTTAAACCATGAGTGGTGGTGATGATAGCAGCAGGGTTCAAAGTAGTGGCATTTTTTTATTTTTGAAGGTGTGTGAACCGCAGAGCTCAGAGAAGAAGGAGAGCTGAATGAGGACAGTTTCATGTTAAATCCACCGAAACAGGCAGATAAGAATCCATCACCATGGAACGCTAACTGACTAGGAAACACTGGGACTATTTTTTAAAAACTGTGTACATAAATCATTTTAAATCAATAAAATAGTCTTTTAGTCAAGGTGTTTTGCCGCCATATTTGTATTTTAAGTTAGTAGCCGTGTGATAACGTATGGTTAGCAGACAGTTATGGGAAATAGAACCTCAACAGGGTCTTGTCTCACCCTGTCAGGATTCTGTTTCCCATAACTACCTGCTTATCTTACATTATCCCTTACTTAGTAACCTGTAATGTTTCATGAAGTGTTTTTCCCTTTTCTAGGCTTTCTTCGATAAAGAGTACATCACAACCCACCCTGAAGATACTGACAAGATCACACAGCTCAAAGACCTGATGCAGGAGCAGGTGAGGCCGTATCAGCATGCTGAATGATCTGCTCTACACAGGCTTCTGTTCACAAACCGGATTTAGAGTCGCTCTGAGTCATCCTACATGAGAGTGACTAATGAGTAACGCTAACAATAGAACTTCATTGATGCAAGAGCAGATGAGACATGAAGCTGAGGAGAGCATGTTTATCAAACCTTTCTCAAAAGACGATGAAAAAGTTCTCCACTTTTAATGTTTGTACAAAAGTTTTCTTTATGCCTCTGAATGTTTAAGAGTCATATAACATAACATAATAATGAAAAGGGTCTTTACAGAGATATCGCAAAGGCAAGGTCATATACGTAGTACATTTCAAGAGAGCACACGATAAATGCTGTGAGGGAGTTTCCATTGAAGAAAACAAAGGAAAAATGCACCATGAAAGTTTTGTTTCATGATGTTTTGATGTTTCCTCTCAGGTTCACGTCCTGGGAGTCGGCCTGGCCGTGCATGAGAAGCTGGTGCACCCTGAAATGCGTCCCCTTCACAAGAAGCTGATCGATCAGTTCCAGATGATGAGGAGCAGTTTGTGCCACGTGAGTGCAGAAAAACATTCACACAAGAAGTCTTTCTCTTTGTTTTATTTCAAGCTTCTATAACAAGAAAAACACACACATTCAGAAATATAAGCTCTCCTGATTAACCAAAGCTCAACTAGTCTACTGGAGGATTCCTCTCCTTGTTATCACACCCAAAGGCTGCATTAAAAGCTCATTAGGAGCTCCTTCAAAGACGATGTGTTTGTGCTTCCAGCTAACTTTAATGTGTCAAAGCAAATCTCAACTTCTTCAACTTTGAACATTTCACTTTTTAGGTCCTTATTTGATCAATAAAGAGATCAAACATGAACCTCTCAGACAGCACTGCAGCTGTAAGGGTTTATTTAAACACATGTATGTCAGTGAGTGTCTGATCTGAAGCTTTGTGTCTGATTGGTTTGAGTTGTATCTTCAAACACAGCCATGATGCATGCAGACATGTTAGGGCAGTGTGAATGTTCAGAACAGTGCTTCTATGTGACCTTACAGGGTCTGCCTGGGTTGGACAAAGCCGGAGCTCACAGAGGGATACTGGCCTCCCACAGCCCCATGAGCCCCGAGAGCTTCAAACTCATGCACCGGCACAGGTCAGCAATACACACACACACATTTTTACACACTGTTTGAATGTGTATAAACACATTCTACACTTTGACGGTCAAATTCACAAAAAAATTTATTGCAGCTGCTAACAGCAAAATGAATTGCTCTCTTAAGGTCCAATTCACAAAACATAATATGCAAATGACATCAAGTGCAGCCTTGCAGCCGTGTAGTTTGCTCTTGTTTCGGGTCTGGTTGTGCAGATGAGCTGTTAGCATCTCGATGCTCTGCCTAAAGGAGCAACACTCTCATCCTGACAGAGTTCAGTTCAGAGAGAGGGGAATCTTTTTACCAGTTCATCGTAAAGTCCAACCTCGACAGATGTTTCACCTTTCATATTAGTGCTACGGGGGGAGCCAGTGAGAGCAGTGTTACGGCCGGATAAGAGGAAAACTAGAGCGGGACACAAAAGCGACTCCCTCTGTTCTCTCTCTGAAGGATGACCAAACAAACGATTATCTGCAGTCCAAAATCTATGATATATTTTTACATACATGATGAGTAAACAAACATTTCAGGGGAATGAATGGCAACAAAAGAAACAAAACACCTCTTTCATAATGTAAGATCGTACCTCAATGAAATAAAAAAAGACAACCTCCTTACCTAAGTCCCTAACAAGAAAACAAAAGAAAACAGATCTGTGAAATAAAATGCTACTGCCCCCTGCCTCTACCCAGAATTTTTTCAAATTCACATCGACATATATACAATATTGTCAATATTTACAAGTTTACAAAACTGGCTGTCATCAGTCTCTAACACTCCACCGACAAGTTTGAAATGGAGGAATAAGGCGGGGCAAAGACTTGTTCACGGGTTCCCTGTTAACTGCCGACTTTCAGCCAGATGCATCCCTCACAACCGTCTTAAGATGATCATTAAATATCTGATGAGGATATTTTGAAATCTTAATAAAAAACTAAACTAGTTTGCATTCCCAGGAACTCCCTCTGTGTTTCATCTATTGTGTAAACTCCACAAATACTGACACGTTCAGCTGAAGGTCTCCAGTTTACAGGGTCACTTTCAAAACCGTAACACCGGGAGAGACGCATCCGCGGTGGGCAGAGAAGACTACTGTTACAAGCTGTTCAATGAATTGAATCACAGCTTCTTCTTTTGAAAAGTACACAAACACATACAAAGAAGATAGAACAAATGAAAACAAATGAAAAAAAGAGAAATCAAGTGAATCACAGATGTGTGTGATGTTATTGTGGACGACTGGTGGAATAAAAACACTGCGGTTAATCTACCAATCAGACACGTTCAGCATTGCAGGCCCTGCCCCCCAAAAGTCCCTGGACCTTTGAAAAGTACTACCCCCCAAGCAGGGGCTTTTCAGGCAGGAAATTTTCTACCCCTGAACTAAATTTAGACCCTGTTTTCTCCAGTCGAAACGCACGTAGGTCAGGGGTAAAGTCCCTAGTTCCGGGGTCGAGTTCCTGTGGTCGACAAACGCCTAAAAGAGCACACCGTCAAGATACTCTCTCATCCCTGTCCTGTGTGACAGATCCACACAGGAGGAAAGAGTGAAGCTGTGTGGGGTTAAACCTCAGACATTAACAGCAATAAGTAATATTAAAAGGTTTAATTAATAGAGACTGTATTGTTGGTCATCCCTTAAAGAAACTGCAGCACAGTTACCATCAACTCTCAGCTGATGGTTAAAATTTTCTCTTAATGTTTTTGTCTTTTAGCGCTGGTGTTTGTGAATTAGATTTTTTAGCAGTGAGGCTCATTTGCATAGAAAGTGAACAATTTTACTTAAAGTGAATGACCCACTTAAACACACACAGACTGCACCAGAGCACAGAGACATTGTTTGCTCTTAAGGGCAGCAGGGCATTTAACTCCTTTAAGCAAAAGCCAGCAATCTTTCTGTGAATTAGACCCTCAGGTTGTTCTGCTTGACTGCCATTAAAGGTCAGCCTGCTGTTACTCTACTGTCCACATCCTCCTCACACTTCAAAGACTCTCTCCTGGCGTTTGTTTCAGCCCTCTGTTCATTGACATGATATAAGTTTTTAAAATGGAGAGTCTTTAAAGTCACACACATCTTTCTTCTACCATCGTCTCTGTCTCTACTGGTTTCATCTGCTGAGTCATGAATGATCTTTCACTGCGTCTGTGTATCTTCAACAGTTGACTGCAGACATCTCACTTTCTTAAATTCCGCCATTTTTCTCTTCTCTCTCTTTTTCTCTGTTTTTCTGTCAAACCACCTCACATCTTGCCTTTTGCATGACTGTGCTGCTAACTCCTGCTCCATGTATCACTCTCTCTGAATGACTCATGCATGTTGGGGTTGCTGTTTGCCGTTCTGTTTTGTTTTTTCTCTTTGGTTGTCTTTGCATGTCTCCTTGCACGACACTTTTCCTCCCTCCCTTCCTATCACCCCCTTCTTCTCCCTTCCCTCTCTCCTCTTTTCCTCCTTGCCTTTCTACTATCCCTTCTCCTTCTCCCCCTACCTCAACCCCTTCTCTTTCTCTCCCCTCGATTCCCTCCCCCTTAGTCCCATTGCTGTTTTGACTCCGGTGCGCAACTCCTCCTCCTCTCTCTCCTCTCACAACTCCAGCGAGACGGGGAACGTAGGCAGTCTGCTGATCCTGGCTGACGGCATGGTGGTGGAGAACCCAGAGGACTTCTACCGCATGCAGGTCAGTGAATCTCTGTTCTGTCGGGGTCAGCAAGGAGATAAAATATAACTGTATTCCTCCACAGAGAGAAGAATATCAGACCCAGCTAAGAAACTCCAAAAAGGAACATGGAAGATCAGGCCAAGTCAGATCGACAGATGTTTCAGTTTGCTTTTATTCCCTGCTTCGTGGAGATTAAACTTAAAGCTGCAGAAACTTGATGACCCGTATCAGACTGACAGTTTCAGGAGACAGGACGCTAAAGTGTGGGCTGGATTAATCACCTTGATTAGAACCGGTCTCAGGTACAAGCAGTGTTCTGGTCTCTGTCAGTAGTCTATATAGTGTTGACCAATCAGGTCATGCAGGCAGGCTTTGGTGTATGCAGGAAAAAACATCTGCATGGAGAGCAAAAGCAGGAGGAACATAATGCAACATAATGACCTCCCGGCTCCCATCAGCTGTGATCTGACAACACTTTATTGATCCCTATACACAGGTATTAGAGATGCTAATAGATCAAAGATTTAGACCTAATGCTGTCACAAAAGCCCTCCATTCAACAAACAAACATTGTAAAACATGTTTTCTTCTTCTCTTGAGGACAGACCTGACAGAGCTTGACTAATCTGCTTCAAGATGCTGTTATTTTAGGAAACAACGATCTGTTTCTTTATTACAACTGTGTTTAAAGCGTGCAACAATCTATTGCATCTTTAAACGAGTGGGAGCAGAAAAAGCCTGAAAAAATATTGCACAAAGTCGGATTTGAATGAGCAGTTCTCCAACCAAATAAGACATACACGTTCTGCCAGCGACCAGAGCACAGACCAAATAAGAAAGCTAGCAGGTTAGCGTCCTGTCAGTTAAAGTTATATTAAGTGTCACTGTGTTTGTATTTTTTATAATTGACTACTTGTAAAGGATTTCAGTGCTCCCTGCTGCTACACACTTGAATAAATATCCACCATGTACTGTCACTGGTGATCTGTTATTACAGAAAACACACAGGCCAAAACACATAGCATTGTTGCAATGATAAGAAAATACTTTCTTTCTTATTTACTCACAAAAACAACTTTCTTCCTGCAGGCGAGCCCCTCCTCCTCCAGCCTTAGCTCCACCCACTCTGCACCCTCTCAGATGATAAACTCCGCCCCCTCCACCATCAGAGGTAGGCAGCCCAGATTCAGTACATGTTGCTTTCTTCAGGGGATAACTGAGTTGGACACTAACATCTAATATTTCACAGTGTTCTTTTTAGAAAATCTCATACATTTTCTCCCCTGTGTGTCTGCAGTCGGCTCTCCGTCTCTACCCGACAAATACAGACACAACAGAGAGATGCTGATGCTGCTACCGCCGCACAGAGACAGACCGAGCAGTGCCATGTACTCCAACCTCACCGAGAACGGACAGGTCAGTGAGGACGTGACTAAAGCTTTAATATTTTCCTGTTTGAGTCTCTTTAAAGTTTTATTTAAACTCTTAAACAAGGGCTGTGTTATGGAGTCAAGTGACACAGAGCTCACAGGATTATGGAAGAACTACTAAGATGGACCTGCACCCAGTTGTTCATTCTGTGTCTTTAATATTTGTTTGTTTTTCCTTGTAGCCAACAAACCTCCAGCGAGCGTTGTTCCATCAGGTGATCGGTCCGTGTAAACCCTGCAGTGACCCCAACCTGTCTGTGGCTGAGAAAGGTAAGATCTCTCTAACACGATTATAAAGCACACAGTCTGTGAGCTTTCATGTTTAAAATGTATATACTCCTTTTTATATCCTCCTCTGCTCGCTTCTCCTTCTCACTCCCCCCTCCTCCTCCTCCTGCAGTCCTCACCACACCCAGTAGTTGGAGTTTGGACAGTGGTACCAGAGAAGCCCTCCCCTTCCTCTCCGCTCATGTTGGCAGTGTCATGGCGCCTCCTGTCCCCCCACGCAACCTGCCTCATGGTATGACACTACTGCTCACTGTGTGTGTGTGTGTGTTACGTTGATGTGTATATATGTGTGTGTCTGTTAGGTTTGTGTAAGAGCATGACTGCATGTGTAGTTATTTTTGTGTGAATGTTCAAACCTCTGCCCAGGGTCCTCTGTAGTGTGTGTGTGTGTGTGTGTGTGTGTGTGTGAGTGTGTGTGTGTGTGTGTGTGTGTGTGTGTGTGTGTGTGTGTGTGTGTGTGTGTGTGTGTGTGTGTGTGTGTGTGTAAGCTGGTGTGTGCATAGTGCTGTGTGTTGGTGTAATTTTGTGGATGTGGGATGTTGGCGTTGAGTTTATTTGTTAGTCAGAATTGATTCTGTTGATGTCAGAGTGTATTCCCTTCAGCTCTTTTGACTTTCTTATGACTTTAATCAAACCCCGATACCCCAAAAAGTCCAGCCGCTGTGTAAAATGTTAATAAAAACAGAATCTGATGGTTTGCAAATCATTTCAAGACGATGTTTGATTGAAAATCGTACAAAGACAACAAATCAAATGTTGAAACTGAAACATGTTATTGCTTTATGAAAAAAATCTGCTCATTTAAATTTGATGCCAGCAACACGTTTCAAACAGTTGGTACAGAGACAACAAAACAGGTAAAAAGTTGTGTAACGCTAATAGCAACACCTGAAGAAACATCTCCCACCTAATCAGGTTAATGATCAACAGGTTAGTCACATGACTGGACATAAACAGGACACTCCAGAGAGGCTGAGTCTCTCAGGGGTAAAGATGGGAAGAGGTTCACCACTCTGCGAGAGACTGCGTGAGCAATTAGTTCAACAGTTTCAGAATAATGTTCCTCAGAGTAAAATGACAAAGAATGATTGGATTTCATCGTCTACAGTACATAATATTGATAAGAGATTCAGAGAGTCTGGAGACAGCTCTGTACAAGAGGTACAAGGAGCCGAGACTGGATGGACCTGATCTTCAGGCCCTCAGACTCTGTAGTGGAGATCACTGCATTAAAAACAGACATGACTCTGTAGTGGAGATCACTGCATTAAAAACAGACATGACTCTGTAGTGGAAATCACTACATTAAAAACATACATGACTCATCACTTCCTAAACCATTGTCTGTGAACACAGTTCATCACTGCATCCACAAATGCAGCTTAAAACTGAACCATGCAAAGAGAAAACCATATATAAACATGATCTTGAAACACTGGAGAGTTCTCTGGACCTGAGCCCGCTTAAGATGGACTGAGGGAAGTGGAAAGCTGTCCTGTGTTCTGAAGAATCAAAATCTGACATTCTTTTTGGAAATCATGGACGCTGTGTCCTCCGCTCTAAAGAGGAGAGGGACCACCCGGCTTGTTATCCGCTTAAAGTTTAAAGCCAGAATCCCTGATGGTATGGGGATTATAAGTGTCCATGGCATAGGTAGGCTCCATTAATGCTGAACAATATATACAGGTTTAGGAGCAACATATGCTGCCATCCAGACAATGACTTTTTCAGGAAGACCTTACACATTTCAGCATGACGACCCCAAACCACATTCTGCACATATTACAACAGCATGGCTCTGTATTAGAAGAGTCCAGGTGCTGAACTGGTCTGCCTACAGTTCTGACTTGTCATCATTGAAAACATTTGGTGCATGAAGATGGAAGGTTGTTAAAACTGGAGCTGTTAATTATTTATTTAGTTATGGCTCCAGAAGTAGATGACAGAACAGAACAAACATGCAATGTTTGGTTTGTGTTGAATTTTGCAGTTGAAGTTGTTCTTCAAGTATTCTGTTCATTTGTTTATTGCCTCTCTTGTTTGGTTATTTATCTTCTTTGATTTTATGAACATGATCTAAGAGAGATATCACTGAATCAAGCTTAAAGGTGCAGTGAAAGAAAGCCTGGACTCCGCTATGACAGGATATGTTGAGTTTTAATTTGAATGAATCCTGCGGCTCCACGAACACAGCTCCCCTCCTACACACACTCCTCCACCTCTCTGCTCCATCCCTCCCCTCCCAAAACTCCACCTGCAGACCTCCTCCTTCCTGTCCTCCCCCTCCTCACCTCCTCTTCCTCTTCTCTGGTCCGAGGTTTGTGTGTGTGTGTGTGTATGTGCACGTGTGAGTGTGTGCATCTCTCTCAGTCGGTCCTGCTGTGTCTCCCCATGTAGGGCAACACCTGTCGATGCACTTTGATGCTTTCCACCACCAGGTCAGCGACCTCCCTCCAGCTCTCCCCGCGCGCTCCTTAAGAAAGGTATCCTTCTCCTCCTCTTCCTCCTTCTCCTCCTCCTCTTCACTCCTGCTGTTGGTCTGACTGATGATTGTCTGTCTGTCCGTCTGTCTGTCCGTCCGTCCGTCCGTCTGTCTGTCTGTCTGTCTGTCCGTCCACGTCGGTCAGGATGGTTCAAGATGTCACTCAATATTCGTTTTTTGTTCAACTTGAGCTCAATATATTTGAAAGAAACTTCAGACAAGTTCATTTGACAAACTGCGACTGTGACGGTGAAAGTAATAGAACAAACGTGATGCATTCACTACCTGAGTTCTCTTAAAACCATCCAGAGAGACTTTGTCTGATCAGTATGTCACTGTGTGCTTTCCCAAATCCCAAATTTCCCTCTCTGCTTATTTCATGTTCTGATGAGTCCCCAAAGGACAAGAAGTAGAAAAACAAGATCCTGAGCATCTTTTGCAAGATCATTAGACACATTTGCTAAAGCCTGAGAAGTTTTCAGAAATCCTGAGAAACTTGAAGATCTTAAGAACAATCCCCAGAAAGTTTTGAGAGATCCTAAGAACCTTAAACCTTTGCATGATCTTGAGACAATATTTAAGATCTTAAGAAAGATCTCAAGAAACGTTTCTCAGATGCATTGAAAACTATCTCAGAAACTTTCGTGGACCTCAACAGACTTTTGCAAGATCTGAGAAGCTTTGGGTGATCCAGAAAACTGCTGTGAGATCCTGGTGATCTTGTAAAAATCCAGGAAAATGTGAAACGTCTCTAGAAACTTTTTCAAGATTGTGAATCTTGTGAATCTTCTGCAACAATTTAAACAAAATTTAAAAAACTGAAAGAGGAGGTGCTCAACATGATGGTATATCTTATTTAAAAGGTAATTGAAATAATGTTTCCTGTTAAGCTGATTAAATGCTTCAGATCTAGTTTATCACTTTATCTATGAAATGTTTTCAGTAACTGTAACGTCTTTGTTTCCAACTTTCCCCAAATCATCACCTTTAAGTTTCCTGGTTAAAGACCAAAATGTGATGAAGCAGCTTTAATGTTGCCGATCAGTGACCAGACTTAAAGTCTCTGCTCTCCTCTCCATCTCTCTCCAGTCTCCCCTGCACCCTATACCTGCCTCGCCCACCAGTCCACAGTCCATCCTGGATGGCAGTAACTCCACCTTGTCGGGCAGCGCCAGCTCTGGAGTCTCCTCCCTCAGCGAGAGCAACTTTGGCGGTCCCGCTTCCTCTGACCCCCCCGCCAGCCGCACAGACACTCTGGAGTCTGTCCCCAGCAGCCAGGCCTGGACCACCGACCAGGAGGACCTGGACTCGCCCTACCAGCCCGTCAGGTACAGCGTCTCTGAGCCTGAAGTCCTGGACGGGGTCAAACCCCCACCCTGCCGCAGCCACTCCGCCCCCGGAGGAGTAACCCCGGCCCAGGCAGGCAGTCAAATCCAGCCCCAGGCTCCAGGTCCGGCTTCCAGCGGAGCCCCACAACAACCACAGCAGCAGGACGGGCCGCAGCACCCCCAACAACACCACCACTTCTACCACCACCACTGCCACCCACACTACCTCCCCCACCACCCGCCTCTGTACCACCTCCATGAGCCCCCTCCGATCCTGCCCCCTAAACCCTACCTCAGAGAGGGCTGCATCCCTGAAGAAGACCCCCTCAGCACCCAGTCTGCACCCCCTCCACCTGCACCCCGACCCATGCCACGTAAGATCTCCCAGCCCATCATCGCTGCAACCAAGGAGGAGCAGGCGAAGGTGGCGTGGGAGCACGGCATTAGCGAGGAGTGAGGCATCTGCTGGGGTTTTTAGAAACTTGTAGAAGTGGAATAAACAAATTAAAGACATTTTTAGAAGAGAGCAAGAAAGAAGAAGAAGAGAAGGTCAGATGGAAGGATAAACTGAGCGTATAAGTGAGATTCCTCCCAGGTGTTCAGATCCAATAACTGAAATGATCGATGAAGGTTCAAATCACGTTTTTCCTCACAGCCCGTCCTCAGCAGATCAGCTGTGTCCTCATCACCCTCCATCCAAGTACGAGCACGCCAAGCTTTGTTTACTGGCACATAGAATCTCATTGAATCATTGAGTCTGCATACATATTTCTACTTTTGACCCACCTGACCTGATTCTGCACAGATACCTGCATATTTATTTAGTTTTTATTCCTCACGTTGATCAAACAGTCTGGAGGTTTTGTAAGAAAAGATGAAGCCATTATTACCACTGAAGGTTTTTAAACAAACTGCACTTTAACCAAGCAACAAAAACACAGAATAACAAACATAAAGTAAAAATACTCACACATTTTCTGTAAATGAAGATTGTTAAAGGAGTCAGAGGTTTGAGGGATCTAAAGGTGGGACACGAGGATGAACGATGAGCTTAAAAGAAATGAGAACATAAAGAAATTGTCAGACTTTGAAGTTCGAAGTGAGTTTTTCTTCAACAGAAAACCTGAGGCTCTAACTCCACATCATGTTACTATGCTGAGACTGAGCGGGGAGGTTTTATATTTCCTGATGAGAGAGCCGGAGTGTTTAAATGTTATAATAATAATAACACATGAGCAGAAATGTACAAATATCATTTATATTTTATCCTCAATCTTTCGGCAGAAGGTGAAACTGACGGAGAAATATGCAAGAAAGGCTCCTGAGCCTTTAGTAGCTGCTTGATGATTTATGACACACACTCGTTTAAAGGGACAAACATGACGAGGCCTCACACACACACACACACACACACACACACACACACACACACACACACACACACACACACACACACACACACACACACACACACACACACATTCGCAGGCCTTTGAGGCTGCAGCTCCTAAAAGTATTTACTCACATTTTCAGGGTTTGATGAATAATTTAATGTAAGCTTGAGATGTTTAAGAAGTTTATCTGTGAGGTTTTATAGCTGAGGAGGTGAAATGTATGCGAGGCATCAGATGGATGACATTTATAGAGAATATTAATTATAACACATATAAACTAGTTATACTCTTTTTGCCATTTTTTATGAAATTAATGAAGTGTACATTTTGTAGTGAGGAGACTCTTTTGTATGCATGTTTAATCTCTGAAAGTTGAAGCTCAAACAGAGACTGAGCAGGTTCAAACGTAAGGCACTGCAGGAGTCGTGAGCACCGACGTCTTTAAAGTTCAGGAGGAAGAATCACTGGAGTCCCGTGTCGTCTCTGTGATCCTGGTGTTCAAATACTGTGAAGGGTTTTTGTTTTGTTTGTTTTTATTCTGATCAGAAGCTCTGATTCTATTCAGTCGTCCTCACACTGTTTGCTCACCTAGCTTAGCTTCTTAACTACAACATGGTGTTTGAGTCACAGCTGTGAAAAAAGCTTTGTGTGATTATACTGTTGCTACAACCTCACGGTGTGGTTAGAAGATTCAAGGGCCCCTCAAAGGAACAGCAAACTGAAAGTCTTACATTTAAAAGGATGCTGATCAATGAGGCTGGATGTTTCCTGCTGCAGTACATGTAACAGTCATCAATCAGTCCAAAACAAATGCTGTTTCTTCCTGTTTGAGTTCCACTTTCTAGGAGCCACCGTGTCTGACATGTGGAGGAGATTCCTGTGATTTTTATCTGAACACAGTAACTACAAAATGCTAAAATATGATTCACAGGTGAAGTCATCTTCAGGCTGTAGACCTCCACACGGTCAGCCACATGGACACATAACAGATAACTGCAAATACCTGAGAGGAGGCACTCGAGCTCTCAGCTGCAAACACAAGATCATGGTCAACAAATGTTTTAAAGCATACAGGAACAAAAAATAAGGAGGAAATGGGAAAAAAAAATGTGCATCCAGTCAACTTCAAAATATGATAAAGATGCATTAATGCAAACATAATGTACAAACCTGCAAACCTGAACGCAGAGAATACGTTTCTGATTGAGAAATTCACCAGAAGGCTCTCACAAGTTCAGAATGATGATGTCAGAATAAGCTGTTTCCTGTCAGTCAAATATTTAAAGTTCCTGTTTGTCTCTTTTTTTAAAACTCACTGAATTTTAGGTCACAAGCTGTAGTTTCCTCCTCTGGTTTTCTTTCATACTTTATTTTTAAGAAAATGTTAAAGAACGTTAAGGAGAGAAAGCTCAAATGTGGCACTCCATTAAAGTTACAAAAGTCTGATGATTAAACTGTTTTATCAGATGAGGGCGTGAGGAACGTGTGCAGATACTTTGTCCTGTCTGCAGCTGTAGTTTGATACTTTAATCACAAAGTGAAGCACCAGTTGGCAGTGAGCATGTCGTGAAACTAAAGCACTGATCTCACTCTGTTTCTTTGTTTTGGTTGTGAATGCTGTGACGGTAAAGAGGATCAGTGTGAGGAGCTGAGCGGAGGTGACGGGTTGAGTCCGGTGTACATAAAGAGGAGAGAGTGTATTTATACCAACCTTGTAAACATGTAGATTGTGATGGTCTTGCCTTGTTCTTTCTGATGTTAAACAGTTTTTAAACCTAAACTGCAGCAAACGTTCCTTTTGTCTAGTGATTCAGATCCTTCCTGAGGGGAGGTTTATTATTACTTTGTGTATTTTGCATCAATGACGAATCCAGGCAGTGATTTACTGTGAAGGCATTTCTTTGTACCATGACGCTCAGAAGTATTTCTTGTACATAAATGTCTCTGTTGTGTTAGCATGAGTATAAACTGTGACGTGTATGACAGTAGATGTAAATACTCACGTTTTTTTTCCTACTCACTAAACAAACTGCTGTGTTGTGGATCATGACTAATGACAAACATTAAATAATCATGTTTTATTGACTCAGATTGGTCTCAGAAGTTTTTTATTCACACACATTTTTTTTTCTTTCAATCAATATATTTATTGAGTTGTTTTTTTTACACATTTTAGAGACAAAACAACAAATTGATGTGTGCCTCACAACCAAGGCACCCACCAACATTAAACATGAAAACAAACTTCTTCTCAGACCAAAAGCCATCTTTTATGCAAATATATATATAAAATAAAATAACATGAAAGGGTAGTACACAGTCAAAAAATTAGAATATCATATCTCCACAAGCTTCAATCAATATGTATTGAGGTTTCTATCAGAGAAAACCATAGGAGAAAACTCATTCCTTCTCCTCATCATCTGACAGCTCAATACTTTTCACGAAGGCAGTAAAGGGTCCTCATATTTTTTCAAACACGTCACTTTTTCCTTTTATAATATATGTCACTTTTTCCAGAGGAAGGGTTACAAGCGTCTTACCCAGTATGATATACTTGGTCAGTTTATATTTTTCCAAAACATTGCGATGGATTTTTTGGCATGCAAAAGACACAGATCTATCATTATCTGATCATTCTTGGTAAACGTATGATTATTTGGGTAAAGTCCTAAAATAAAAAGCCTGGGATCCATCGGAATATCTTTTAAAACAATTTTTTCTATCGTCTTTTTAAATCTCTTCCCAGAACATTTTAATCATAGTACACTGCCAAACACAATGAAACAATGTTCACACACATTTATATGTCATCAATGGTAGCGGGACCTGGAATCAAACCGCCTTCCCCTGAGTCACAGCCGAATAAAGCAGAGAAATGGAACAGAAAAATGCAGCTCACAGCTAACTTCTCCTCTGCCAGCAGGAAGTAGTTGATGATGTCATTTCTTGGTAATAGAAAGCGAAAGTGTTTTCACCTCTGACTCAGAGAGCTCTCAAAGAAGAGAGAGATATTCACACGAGGCAAACATGAAGCCTGTCCCTCAGGTGTTCCTCTGTCTCGTGACTCTGTGTGGATTAACATTCCCTCACATAAACGGTAAGAAAACAAACATCTGATGTTGAAAAGTGTTGTTTGTTTTATCGTCTACATTAAAAAGGACTACAGCTAGACACACCTAATGTATACGACAGAACAACAGCGATAAAATGTAACCTTTCACTACTGATTCTGACAAAGTGAATACTGTAAAGAGCTGCGTATTGTAGTTTTGACTGGTATTGAGTTTATTAAGTCTTCTTTCTGTGTTAAACACTGCGGTTACATGAACTTCGGGGAACTTTGAAAGCGTCTGCGCTTCTACTCTGCACAATACGGTAAACCGTCACCGTCGGAGAGTTCGGATTGGCCCTTAAATACACTACCAGTCAAAAGTTTAGAAACACCTTCTCATTCAACGTTTTTTTGTTTATTTTAATTATTTGAAACACTGTAGATTAATACTGAAGGCATCAAAACCATGAAAGAACATATATGGAATTATTTAATGAACAAAAAAGTGTTAAACAAAGCAGAATATGTTTTATATTTTAGATTCTGTGAAGTAGCCCCCTTTTTCCTTCATGACAGCTTTGCACACTCTTGGTATTCTCTCAGTCTGCTTCATGAAGTGGTCTCCTGGAATGGTTTCTAATTAACATGAGCCTTGTCAAGAGTTCATTTGTAGAATGACTTGCCTTCTTAATGTGTTTGAGACCATCAGTTGTGTTGTTCAGAAGTAGGGTTAGTACACAATGGATAGCCCTATTTGACTACTGTTGTAATCCAGATTAAAGCAAAATCATATTATTTCATAGTTTTGATGTCTCCAGTATTAATCTACAATGTTGAAAATAATTAAAATAAATAAAAGACATTGAATGAGAAGGTGTGTCCAAACTTTTGACTGGTAGTGTATATTTAATATATAATAGAAATATCGCTATTATTTGAATAGATAATAAAGAGATTTTGCTCTATTCAAAGGCTCTGGTGTTGGTCAGGTGGATCCAGTAAACTCAGATAACTTCCAATAAATAGCCTCAAGGGTTGTTTTGGGAAACGTTTGATTTAATTACTAATTATCAATTGATTGATGCGTGTACTTGTCACTGCTTATTCTTTCGTCGTTATCAAGTTAAGTTAAAATATGTAGTATTAAATCATTAGGCTATATACATATACAGATTTTACATTAATATAACATTTGAAAAACTGTTATCAGCAATTTCCACCATATATATTTTTTGCTCCTCGGGTATATCTGTGATAACTCGCAACTTATTTTACAACAGCAAATAATCATATTAAATTCTAACCAGATTATTAGGTGATATTGTAATAATATTTCATGCAGAATAATAAAAAAAAATCTAATTGTTCATCCTAATTGTTGTTAAATACATAATCAGTAACATTTAAGACATTTTACTGCAGCACTCTTTAATTACAGGATGATAAAGTCGGATAAAATACACCATCAAATGCATTTCTATAAATACAGATTTTAGAAAAATTCATTAAGAATCTCAGTACAGTAAATTCATCCAGATAATGGTTAGGTTCAGGTACTTCTATGTAAACAATCGAGTTGTTTCCCTGAAAGATTTATTTATTATAAGTTCATAAAGTCTCGCTGATATGATGAAATAATAAGATTATCCATGCCATCAATGTAAAGTTAGACAAACATTAAACCTTTACCTTTTAAATATCCTCTGGTTGTTTGTTTACACATTTTGGGTTGACTGGGTGACCTTGAATGCACCATCAACACTCTCTACCGTAAATAGCAAAGTAGACGCGCAATCGATGAAGCGCAGATAACACGCTTTTGTTTTTCTGAAATGAAAAAGAGTAAGAAACAGAAATGTAGTGACAAAGACGAACATCCACAAACTTAAAACCCTGAGAGTTTGGACTGTATAACAAAGGCTCAAAGACCACACTGCTTCACAACTCCTGTTCAATCCTGATACATTTCTTATAGTCTAGTCTTTGTGTTCATGTTGAGAAAAGGAAGATTTGTGTTTTCTTCACGTGAACTTCCTCTTCAAAGTCAAACAGCCCTAAGAATAAGGAGACATGTAGCCTGGCAGTAAATATGTTTGTTAACTCTCAAACTATAAAACTCACAACAGACGTCAGATGCCTGTCAGTAGGCTCACAGACTACTTCTATATTTCACTACCACTACCACTTTATTTACCCTCTCAATCTAAACATATCTGCTCCATCTTCTAACATTAAAGCATTCAGGTGTTTTATTCTTGTGTATAACTTTAAAAAGTAACACTGCAGAGTGGAAACATAACACATCCGCTCTCACCATTCTGAATGACTGTCTGTAATTAATACCTCAGGCACACCTTCTCCTGTCACTCACTCTTACCCTCAAAACTGCCTGTTGCTGTCATCTGGAGTTACCACTCACACTAGCCCAACATACCGGTTTGACAGCGTCCATACATGTCCCGCCCCCCAAAGGCCACACTCTTGTTCTGGCCTTATCACATGGTCTTAAGATTGATAGTGTGGATCTTATTGATTTTCATCTATCTGATCACCTTAGCATCATGTTTAACTTGTATGTTTCTACAAATCCTAAAATACCACATGCCCCTGTTTGCTCTTGCATCATTAACCCAACTACAGCCAAAACGTTTTCATGTGCTTTTTCAACAGTTCCAGCAGATCTGCCTCTCCTCCCTGATACTGACTATCTAGTTAACTCATTCAATCATCTCTGTAAACAAACACTGGATACAGTTTTTCCCAGTTAAAACTCACTCCTGATCCCTCTTGAAAGTCCTCCCCTGGCTCAATGATCACACCCGCTCCATTAGGAAAGAGAAACGTCAAGCCGAGTGGAAATGGAAGGCTTGTAAACTTAATGTTTACTATGAACACATGAAAGATCTTATGAAAACTTATAACGCTGCAGTGAATGATGCACCAGAGCAACCTATTTTCCAGTCTCATCTCGCAGAACAACAATAACCCAAAACACCTGTTTAAAACCCTTGACCTGCTTGTTGGTCCCCCCTCAAATAACAATCTGCAAACTTCACCTGACCTCTATTAGCGTTTTAGATACTTTTTTACCAATAAAATCAGGCAAATCAGATCACAGACCAATGCTACATGTCTCCTCAGCTCTCCTTACCATGGATCCTCAAATCAGTATCCACCCCACAGCCCATTCCTCAGCTCTTTTTTTTTTTCATCAAAATCTTTTTATTGAGACACAAACAGGGTGTACATTAAGTGCAGTGTTGATCAGCCAATGATATTAGAGGATGTTATAAATAAACACCAAATGCAGTTAGCAGTAACGTCTACATGGGAAAAGTGAGAGACATATGCAAAGGGAACGAACCAGTAACTGCACATGGTAAGTAAATGAGGCATGGACAACAACAGCTTGTGTTACTTTTTTGCTTTTTAGGTTAGAGAAAATACAAAGGTAAACAAAAAAACCAAAACAATAAACAAACAGAAACAACAACAACAACCATTATAAAACAATCCCTACCCTGTCACTGCCAGTGGTATCTTGAAATACTTTTCCCAGTCCCATTAAAGACCTAATTCTACATCAGAAAGAGAGAGATGATGAAGCTGCATCTGAATCATGGTTTTAAAGGTTTGTATACAGAGTCCAGAAAGGGTCCCCAAATATCAATAAACTGTGCATTTGAATGTTGGAGTGAGAATCTTATTTTCTCAAGCTTTAAGCAAACCATAATATCTGCCAACCATTGTGCATGCGTGGGCGGGGTAGTATCTCTCCATCTGAGCAGCACGGCACGCCTGGCCAGGAGGGAAACAAAGGCCAGAGTCCGCTGTTTTTGTGCCGATAACTGTACCACTCCTCCAGTGACCCCAAACACAGCAACAAGAGGATTGGGTTTCAATTCAACGTTGATTATCTTGGATATAGTGTGAAATACCTCTGTCCAGTATTTATTAAGACTTGGGCATTGCCAGTACATATGAACCAGTGATGCTTCTGCATTCTTGCATTTGTCACAGTACGGGTCGATGTCGGGATAGAAACGAGACAGTTTAGCTTTAGAGATATGAGCTCTGTGTACCACTTTAAACTGGATTAAGCAATGGCGAGCACATAGAGAAGTTGTGTTAACACGCTTAAGTATAGAGCCCCAAGTGTCTTCAGATAAAGACAGGCCCAAGTCTTCCTCCCATGATCTTTTAAGAATGTCTGTAGTGTCCTGCTTTAGGTCTGCCACCATGCTATACAGCACTGAAATGAGTCTTTTCCGAGTTGGGTTCAGGGACAGAACCGAATCAACAATGGTGGTTTCTGCTGACAATGGGATATGGGAAAACTTTGAGATGAGAAACTGTCTTGCTTGTAAATATCTAAAGAAGTCCGATTTTGGTAGATTAAGCTTTTTGCTTAACTGCTCAAACGATGCTAAGTTGTTGTCCACAAACAGATCTTTAAAGTGTATAATACCCTTCCTGTGCCATTCACGAAAAACAGAGTCATGCATAGAAGGTTCAAAAAGGTGGTTTGTTTTAACAGGGCTTAGAAGAGAAAATCTGTCTAGCCTAAAGAATTTCCTGAATTGGGCCCATATTCTGAGAGAGTGTTTAACCACTGGATTTTTAATGGAATTGAACGGAGGGAGAGGAAGCGAAGATCCTAACAGCGCAGGAATAGACATGTTTTTGTTGGAGTTTAGCTCCATTCCCACCCAGTCAGGGCAGTTGGGCTGGTTCAAAAAGAAAGACCAGAATGAGAAGCAACGCAAGTTCACAGCCCAGTAATAGAAACGGAGATTTGGGAGAGCTAGGCCGCCGCTAGCTTTAGTTTTCTGAAGATGGATCTTATTAAGACGAGGATGTTTACCCTGCCATAAATATGATGAAATGAGTGAATCAAGTTTGACAAAAAACGCTTTAGGGACAAAGATCGGTAAGGCCTGAAATAAGTACAGAAATTTTGGTTGGATGTTCATTTTCACAGCGTTGATACGTCCCATTAGAGATATGGACAAAGGGGACCACTGTGAGAGTTTTAGTTTTGTTTGGTCCATCATTTTGACAAGGTTCTCCTTGAATAAATCTTTATATTTACGAGTGACTGAAATACCTAAATAAGAGAATTTGTTATTCTCAACTTTCAAAGGGAAGTTACTGAAGTCTAATGAACGTGCTATATTGTTGATGGGGAATATTTCACTTTTATGGAGATTTAATTTGTACCCAGAGTGTTGACCGAACTGACTGAGCAGAGATAGGACATGGGGTAGTGAGGTAGTCGGGTCAGAGATTAACAGCAAGAGGTCGTCCGCATAAAGAGAGACCTTGTGTTCTCTGCCATCTCTCTTAACACCAGATATGTCTTTGCAACTACGGAGGGCAATAGCTAGTGGCTCAATAGCTAAATCAAACAGCATTGGGCTCAGAGGACAGCCCTGACGGGTTCCGCGATGTAGATTAAATGGTTTTGACCGCTGGGAGTTTGTACGGATAGAAGCAGAGGGATTAGAGTATAACAACTTAATCCATGAAGTAAAAGTCGGACCAAAGCCGAACTCATCTAAGGTGGCAAATAAATACTTCCATTCAACGCGGTCGAAAGCTTTCTCAGCGTCCAGGGAAACAACACACTCAGGGGTCTCTTCGGAGGACGTATAGCTAATGTCAAGTAAACGCCGTATGTTAAAATAAGATTGTCTGTTTTTTATAAATCCAGTTTGGTCTTCTGAAATGACAGTGGGAAGTGTATTTTCTAATCTGCGAGCTAAGATCTTGGTTAGGATTTTATAGTCTGTATTTAAGAGGGAGATGGGTCTATAAGAAGCACAATCCAGCGGGTCCTTTCCTTTCTTTGCTATGAGAGCAATATTAGCCTCATTGAATGATGGAGGGAGAGAGCGCTTTGTGTGGGATTCAGACAGAACTGCACATAACTGTGGAGAGAGTAAAGAGGAAATTTTTTTGAAAAAATCGACAGGAAAGCCATCAGGGCCAGGACATTTGCCAGACTGCATTGAAGAAATGGCTGAGATGACTTCTGCTTGGGTTATAGGCTCTTCCAGCCTCTTTCTGCAGTCTGGTGAAAGTTTGGGAATTAAAAGATTTCTTAGGAAGTCAACCGTAGCATCATGGTTAACATGAGACTCTGAGACGTAGAGCTGCGAGTAGAAGTCTTTGAAAGCATCATTTATTTCTAAGTGGTCTGAGGTTTTGAGACCATTGGACAGCCGTATCTCAGGGATACTTTGTTTAACTCTGTACCCTTTGAGTAAGTTGGCGAGCAGTTTTTTCAGGCTTGTCACCATGTATGTAGAACATGGTCTTACTTTTTAAAAGTAAATTTTCAGTATAATGAGTTGTGAGAAGATCTAATTTGGTTTGTAGTTCTACACGTGTTTTATAGAGGTCTGGGTTTCGAGTTTGGGCGTAATGTTTATCGATGTCTTTAATTTGGTCAGCCAGCTCTGATCGCTCTCTACAGGTCCATCTTTTTAGTTGGGCGGAGTATGATATGATCTGTCCCCTGAGGTAAGCTTTAAGCGCATCCCACACAATTGAACAAGACATGTGAGGCGATGTATTTGTGGCAAGAAAAAAGGCAATCTCTACCTCCATAAATTTGACAAATTTGTCGTCTGACAGCAAAGTTGTGTTAAGTTGCCACTGCCTGCTTCTTTGTGGGAGGCCAGGCAGGGATAAGGTCATAGTGATGGGAGCATGGTCAGAGATAATTATACTCTCATAAGCACAGGAATGGACAAGCGGAAGAAGCTGGCTATCAAGGAAAAAATAATCGATTCTGGAATAGGTGTGATGGACGTGCGAAAAGAAGGAATATTCTCTATCGCTGGGGTGCAAGAAGCGCCACACGTCGCGGACTCCGTATTTAGAGAGGAATATTTGAATAAGGGAGGCTGATTTACTTATCGTAGTATTATTGGAAGAGGATCGATCTAGAACTGGGTCTAACCAACAGTTGAAATCGCCTCCAAATATGACAGAGTATGTGTTGAGGTCTGGGAGTTGTGAAAACAGTTTCTCAAAAAACGAGGTGTCATCAGAATTAGGGGCATAGACATTTACAAAAACAACATGTGTATTAAACAGTTTTCCAGAGACGATGACATAACGACCAAACTTGTCAGAGACTACATTATGAGGGTGAAAAGAGATATTTTGATTAATAAGTATTGAGACCCCCGTGGCTTTGGCTTGAAAGGAGGAGTGAAAACGTTGTCCTCTCCAACACTGTAAAAGGCGATCATTATCTGAGCTACGAATGTGAGTTTCCTGGAGGAACACTATTTCAGCCTTAAGCTGTTTGAGGTGTGAGAAAACCTTTCTTCTTTTAATAGGATGATTTAGGCCTTTGACATTCCAACTTAGAAATGTTAGGAGCCTATCCATACAACTTGACAAAGAAGGTTGAAATGTAAAAATGGTAGACCATGGAGCAGTTTTCTGTTGAAACTGAAAAAGGTGAGAACTGGTATTATGAGACTGGTACCAAAAGTTGGAATATAGAGTACTAAATGTCCACTGGCAGTGACATTACCCCTTACCTCCCTTCCCTCCCCAAAAAAGAAAGCTGCTGAAAAGGAAAGCAGCAAGCTCTTCACAACCAACGTCAAAACACACACACTTCCTATTTTACACTAGCTAAGGTGTTGCTCCAGTAAAAGAAAAAAAAGAATCGTGCATAAATGCCCTCATAAAATTATGTTCTTACATTTTTCATAGTTGTGGCGAAATACCAAAAGAGGGGTAAAAAAGAACAAACAGCCCCATCATAGGGCGTCGGGAATTAAGCGAGCAATCAGAGCCACACTAATAGGTAAATTGAATATGAACAAGTAAATGCTGGTCCACCATAACGGAACTGAAGACTAGTGGGAACTGAACACAGTAGTAATCTGTGATAATACTGACACAAGAAGAAGGTATACATAAACATATATTTCTAGAACCAGACTTAGTTATAAACCGCATGTTAATATCAACAGAGAACGCAGAACAGAGTTACTCACGTGCGGGCTGAATGAGTGACATGTTTATGTGAATGTGAAACGTGCAGACTAATGCTGCAAGTGTCAAGCACCATTCATTAAACCTATGTAAGTGTCCAGAATGACCGGTTTGCCCATTCAGGTAGATAACGGTGGCTGAGGAAGACCGTCGATGTATTTTTGTGCCTCCACAACGGAGCCGATCCACTTTCTGGTTCCGCTCTGCAGCGTGAGGCGTAGCCGCGCCGGGAAGAGTAGAGCAGGCTTCAGACCACGCTTGTAAAGTTCTGCCATGACGACCTTATATTCTGCTCGCTGGTTGATGATATCTGGACTGAAGTCTTCCACAACACGAACTGATTGGCCACGGAATTCGAGTTTCCCTCTCCGCCGCGCTTCTCTGATGAGGAGCTCCTTCGTCTGGTACCGGTGTAACCGTACGATGACCGGGCGCGGTCGCTGTCCGGGGGCCGGTTTAGCGGCCAGCGAACGATGGGCTCTGTCAATGTCAGGGGGGGATGGCAGAGTCTCAGGTCCAAAGATCTCGCAAAGCACTTTAGAGAAGTATTCAGAGGGGTGTCCGCTTTCAATCGACTCTGGGAGGCCAAGGATGCGTAAATTTTGGCGTCTGCTGCGGCTTTCCAGGTCTGTCACTTTCGCTTTCAGCTTCACGTTGTCCTCGCGCAGGGTTGAACAGAGGCCTTCGAGGTCCAGGACCCGCTGGCTGAGGTCTTCACTGGCGAGCTCAAGAGAGGAGACACGTTGACCATTTTCTTCCACCGCGACTCGTGTCTGGTCGAGTTTGGAGTCAAGTTGAGAGAACGAGGTTCTAAATTCAGCAGCGATCTCCTCTCGGTGATTTTCAAGCAGCGTGGTAATGGCGTCCAGCGTGAGGCTAGCCTCGTCCTTCTTGCTCGACTTTGTGGATTTGGAAGCCATTAAATAAGATTTTATGGTAAATTGAGGGGAAAAAACAATACACTTTCGAATTATTCCCAGATTTGTAGGGGATTAGAGGGCTGGGTGGTGTGGAAAGTTGAGAGTTCACCGGAGCACCTAAGCAGCACGTCTACTCCATCTGCCTGTCAACCGGAAGCCCTCAGCTCTTTTAACCCTGTGTTTTTAGCCACACTCGGTGACTTGGTTAAAGGCATGAGACCCTCAACTTTCCCCCTAGATGTGGTCCCTACAAGTCTACTAAAGTAGACCATGCCAACCATTGGCCCTTTTATAGTATCAATTGTGAATAGCTCTTTGCTGTCTGGCTCCGTCCCTGCCTATTTTAAAACTGCACTGGTTGAACCACTTCTTAAAAAACCAAGCTTAGATCCCAATGCTCTTGACAACTATCAACCTGTTTCAAACCTCTCATTTTTAGCTAAGATCCTTGAAAAAGTTGTTTTTTTATCCACTCAACGACCATTTAACTGAAAACAATGTTTTTTTAAATATTCCAATCTGGCTTTTGATCAATGACACGCAACTTTACATCCCAATTAAAGATAATGACCAATCAAAAATCCCACATCTTTGCAACTGTCTGTCAGAAATTAAATCTTGGACAACATTTTGAAACTGAATGACTCCAAATCTGAGGTCATTGTGTTTGGCCCCCCAGAAAAAGGGGATCAAATCTTGCCAAATTTAGGTGAACTGACAAATAATGTTAAACCCTCAGCCAAAAACCTTGGTGTAATTTATGAACAGAATTTGTGGTTTGAGCCACAAGTGAAAAAAGTTGTCCGGTCTTGTTTTTATCAGCTCAGACATATACCAAAAGTCAAGTTCTTAATGTCAGCAAAACATCATCAGAAACTCATTCGCGCTTTTATATCCTCCCGTCTTGATTACTGTAATTCCCTGTACACATGTCTTAGTCAAAAATCAATCCACTGTCTTCAAATAGTTCAAAACGCAGCAGCTCTTCTCTTAACAGGAACTAAAAAATGGGCCCACATTCTTTTAGCTCATCTACAGGCTGCCTGTTGATTTTAGGGTTGATTTTAAGATTATTTTATTGACTTTTTAAAGCACAACATGGACTTGCCCCTCTCTTTACCTCTGAGCTTTTACAAACCTGGTCGCAGTCTGAGATCCTCTGGTCTGTTAGCTGTTCCAAGGACCCGACTGAAAACTAAAGGGGACAGGGCTTTTTCAGTCAGAGCTCCTACACTCTGGAACAGCCTGCCAGAGGAGATCAGACTTGCAGAGTCAGTCCCTTGTTTAATGTTTTACTCAAGACCAGGAAAGCTTTTATTGTGTGATTTTATTTAATTTTAACTCTGATTTTAAGAGTCTGTTTTATAAGTTTGTATGTTTTTATGTTATTAATTCATTTTATTTGTATCGCTTCATTTTGCTTTGCACTTCTTTTTGTTTTTATTGTCCACTCTGAAGCACTTTGTTACCTGTATTGAAAAGTGCTATATAAATAAATAAATAAATAAATATCTTAGCCGAATTCTTCAGGACCTCAAAAAAGAAGTTTGTTCAAAGTCAGAACTTAAAGTACATTTATGTAACGTTTGGAGCCTTCTGTCTTATAACTCTACTCCAAACAGACATGTGGCTAATGTAGTTTATATTTTGCTCAAATGCAAACTCTCACATCAACATTTATGTACAACGTTTCTGTACCAATCATTGCTGATTCATCATTTTAGCAGGAGAGACAGTGTGAGAGTTTGTTTGATGGACTTATTCCTCTCCTCTGCACGTTTCATCAAATACATGTGCAAAGTGTTTTTCTTCAGTTTCAAGTGTCAACAATAGAAAAGGGCTACATAAATAAAACTACTTACAGCCTGTTGTAACCATAGGTTGTAACCATAGACTGTATAAAATATGGACGTAGTATCCGTGACGTCACCCATCTGTTTCTGAAGAGCTGTTTGAGGCAAATCGTCGGCGGCAGCCATATTGCTGCTGTCGAGCCAGTGTGACGTAAAGAGGCGGAGTTTGAGCCTCCTCGCCAACAGCTGCAGCAGGCTGTAAACATGTTTATTTCTGCTGTAAAGATCGTCTTTTTCCCAATCATGTGTATGTGACTTCCGGTACTTCCGGTACTTCCGGAGCCAGCCTCAAGCGGATTCTCGATGAACTGCAGCTTTTAACACTTCCGCATTCGACTCGTATTTTTAGACTGGAGGTTGCCGCTTGGTTGTAACACAGTCCAAATAGTTATTATGACATAAGTCCCGCCTCTGACAGGGCAAATAGCCAATCACTGTTTAGGATTTTGGACTGGCCAATCAGATCCAAGGAGCCGTCCTGACACCCCTCTGGACTCCCCCTTTGTTTGTTTGTGTTTTCTATCACATATTTAAAAGTTGAAAATTTGTCTTATTGTTTGAATAAAGTTTGAAAAATATGCAGGAACACTTGATGAAGATGAGAGAACAGACTGTTGACTAAACTGAAACTGGAGATACAAAGTATTCCTCCTGAGACATATATTATATGTTTCATAACATATGTATGATAACTCTATATGAAAATAAACTGTTTCAGATATATGTATTTTATTTGTCTTTCAGGAGAAGTTGTCATCACGGTGAAAGAAGGCAGTGATGTTGTTATACCCTGTTCCCTCAGCTCCAAGGAGAACATTGAGTCAAAGCTGTTTGACTGGAAGAAAGACGGTGACAAGGAGGTGTTCATGTATGAAGGAGGCCTTACTTATGGTAACGGACGTACAGGTCAAGATAAACAGTTTGTAGATCGAGTCTCACATTTTCAAGATGAACTGAAGAACGGCAACGCCTCCATAAAGATCTCAAAGACCAAGGTGTCTGACAGTGGAAACTACACCTGTATTTTTCCTCATCTTCAGCCCAGTCAGACGTTCAGCATTCAGCTTGTTGTTGGTGAGTTCTCTCATGAAACACTTTGAGATGTTTCAGACACACATTTACTGTTAGGACTGGTTTCAGAGGCACAGATGGACTTTTATCAAACAGTCAGAATACACATGGTTGATGTTTGTGACTCATTACAGGTTCTATCAAACTGCACCATGAAATTTCAGCAGTTTGTTCAAGATGAAGTGAGCACCATCACGTTTTATACGTTACCAAGTTCATAATATTTCACTCTAACTCATTTTTTATCTTTTAGATGGGTTCTTATTCTCTTGAGATTAATTTCACTCTGTGAGCATTTCTGTCTCTTCAGACCTCCCTGTTTTAAACTGTATGACAACAACTTATGATGAGACATGCTCATTATATTAACATAAAGAAAACAGTGAGGTTTCATCAGTTGTGTTGATGTCGTCTTTAAAAAATAGAATTGATTAAGTATTACTCATCTCATCATCCAAATGTAAAGTCAGTCATTAGATGAGCTCTAAGGCAGGGTCCTCCTCAAGTTATCATCATTTCTGTGTCACATCTCAGCTTCACAGACCTTTTTATGAAAAATATCTGCTCATTTTGAATTTGATGCCAGCAACACGTTTCAAACAGTTGGTACAGAGTTTACCATTGTGTTCATCAGCTCTTCTTTTAGCAACACTCTGTAAACGTTGGTGAACCCAGGAGACCAGTTTCTGGACTTTAAAGTGAAATGTTGTCCCATAAACTTGCTTGATAGAGGATTTCAGCTGCTGAACAGTTCAGGGTCTCCTTTGTTGCATAGATAGTTTCATGATGCTCCAAATGTTTTCAATGGGTGACAAGTCAGGTCTTCGGGAAGGCCAGTTCAGCACCTTGACTCTTCTACTACAGAGCCATCCTGTTGTAATACATGCAGAATTTGGTTTGGCATCGTCTTGTTGAAATATGTAAGGTCTTCCTGAAGAAGTCATTGTCCGGATGGCAGCATATGTTGCTCCTAAACCTACTTATATTGTTCAGCATTAATGGAGCCTTCATAGATGTGTAAGATACCCATGCCATGGACTCTTATGATCCTCATACCCTCAGGGATGCTGGTTTTGAACTTTGAGCTGATAACAAGCCGAGTGGTCCCTCTCCTCTTTAGAGAACACAGCGTATATGATTTCGAAAACGAATGTCAGATTTTGATTCATCAGACCACAGGACAGTTTTTCACTTCCCCTCAGTCCATCTTAAACGGGCTCAGGTCCAGAGAGGTCTCCAGTGTTTCTGGATTGTGTTTATATATGGTTTCCTCTTTGCATGGTTCAGCTTTAACCTGCAATTGATGATACAGTGATGAACAGTGTTCAAAGACAATGATTTTTAAGTGATTTTGAGCCCATGCGGTGATTTCCACTACAGAGTCATGTTTGTTTTTAATGCAGTGATTTCCACTACAGAGTCATGTTTATTTTTAATGCAGGGATTTCTACTACAGAGCCATGTATGTTTTTGAGACAAAGTTATATACAAAGAAAAACGTTCTGTAATGCCTCTGATTTAGATATATGTATTTTATTTGTCTTTCAGGAGCAGTTGTCATCACGGTGAAAGAAGGCAGTGATGTTGTTTTACCCTGTTCCCTCAGCTCCAAGGAGAACATTGAGTCAAAGCTGGTTGACTGGAAGAAAGACGGTGCCATGGAGGTGTTCATATATGATGGAGGCCTTACTTATGGTAACGGATTTACAGGTCAAGATGATCAGTTTGAAGGTCGAGCCACCCATTTTGATCATGAACTGAAGAACGGCAACGCCTCCATAAAGATCACAAAGACCAAGGTGTCTGACAGTGGAGTCTACACCTGTACTTTTCCTCGTCTTCAGCCAAGACAGACGTTCCACATTCAGCTTGTTGTTGGTGAGTTCTCTCATGAAACACTTTGAGATGTTTCAGACACACATTTACTGTTAGGACTGGTTTCAGAGGCACAGATGGACTTTTATCAAACAGTCAGAATACACATGGTTGATGTTTGTGACTCATTACAGGTTCTATCAAACTGCACCATGAAATTTCAGCAGTCTGTTCTGGATGAAGTGAGCACCATCACGTTTTATACGTTACCAAGTTCATAATATTTCACTCTAACTCATGTTTTTATCTTTTCAATGGTTTTTTATAACTCATAAGGAGCTGATAAATGTCCATTATATTAATGTGAACACCAGTTATATTGATGTTTCGGTTTTTCATTTAATCTCATCATCCAAATATAAAGACAGTTATTAGATGGGCTCCAAGGCAGAGTCCTCCTCAAGTTATCATCATTTCACACTAAAAAACTGAGTCAGCTCAAAGTTCAGTTCACACGGACTAAAATGATCTAGTTCACGTTCTTCTCTTAGAGCCTCCTCTTCTTCACTCTGAGCCCTCAAACACTGACATTTCCTAAACTCCATAAATGACTGTATCCACTGTATAGATAGATATAAATAAGAGAGTAGAGCCAATCAGTCTTTCATCAACACCTAATGGTTCCACTACACCACGGCTCCATCGCCCCCTGCTGGTCAGGAGCAATGCGGATGGCTTCAGCACTCTGTGCGTTAATTTCTCCCTAGTGAAGAAAGGACTGGGGAAGGGATCTGTGCACCATGGCTCCATAGCTTCCTAGTGGTGAAGAGGAATGACAACACCCTGCTTTCTGATGCAGCGGCTGATGAGATATCTCTGGACTCTGCAGCTGGTCCCAGGCAGCTGAAAACACCAGCCAAGCTTCCGGATGTCAGAGGAACAACGCCATAAGGGCATGTTTGCCTCATCAGGCAAACATGCTGGTGAAGTGAGGCTCTACACGAAGCCAAACGGGCTGAACTGGTGCTCTCCACGTGACCAGCCAGCAGATGGTTAGGGTTAGCTGTCAGATCCCCTCCAAGGATGATGTTCGAGGCCACCTCGTTCACACCAGAGGACTTTATCTGAACCGTATGACTGATATTTGGTCCTGCCAAGCTCTTATAGACACAGGGGGCCTCATTCACAAATAAATGCGTAGAAATCTTCTTACTTGGCGCGTAAAATAAGTGCGTACGCAAAATCACAGTCGGATTCATGACACGTGCGTACCAGCCCATTTTTTTAATTCTAAATTGACAGGTACGTTCCCGCAACCTTCAATCAGCATACTACCACGCCCCAAATCATCTATATAAGGACATCTGTTTGGTGCATCAAGACAAGAGCGCTGAGTTGGAGAAGTTGCTTAAGATGGCCCCAAAAGGAAAAAAAAGACATTTTCACGACTCAGAAGAAAACCAACACTTTACCGAAGCGTATCAGCAGGAGTCACCACGACAAAAACAAAATGGAGCCTGGGTTTCAATTACTCAGGCTGTTAATGCTGTGTCTCCTGAGGTTCGCACCGTGGCTCATTTTAAGAAAAAATGGTTTGATATTAAAGTGGACACAAAAAAAAGGCTAGCTGAACAGAAAAGAAGGAAGGAAACTGGAGGAGGACAGGGACCACCTGATCTGACAGCTCAGGGTTAAAGAATGGCTGCAATTATTCGAGACACCTCCATATCAGGAATATGTTCCCGAAATGAAGGTGAAAGTGGTTATATTCAACGCCTAATGATAATTCATTTAATGATTGTTGATATTTGCAATTGGCTGTTTTTGTAATTAACGAGTGCAAATAAATCAGAAAAAAACATGCCTTGGCAGTCAGAATCGGCTGATGAGCCATTCGTCACACTCCTCCAACATGTTGGTTCTGACGGTCTCTGAGGATGTGCTCCTCTTAAAGCATGGGCTGCAATGTCTTCAAGCAAGGCTAGATCTGCCATCGTTTACTGTCTTAGACATAAACTGTAAAGCCCTTAAAATGGCTCCAACTAATCAACTTGTTTTGACAACAGATGCGCTAATTCATGGCACTGTTGGTGGGAGTGGTCGACAATTTAATTTACATAAAAAAATGTAACATTTTAATATGTACATTGTCATATTTTTCATTGTAAACTAAGTATTTAATTTAAGTTGCAATATTTAAAGTATGATAAGGGTGAAAACGCGTCAATTTCATGGTTATTTAATACATTAAGTCAATTCACAGTTTTTATTATTGAATTCTTTTAAAGGCTTTTTTCTTTTACTGAAAATAGTTTAAATATGTCATGCATTTAGTTAAAAGAATATGTGTTTACATTTTCTGAGAAAGTTGGTTGTCATCATTTTTGCGTACGCATGTTCTGAGGAAGTTATATTTCGTAAGTAAGAATATATTGATGAATCTCAGATTTGTGCTTCAAACTCTCTCCACCTTAGCTGTGCCCTGACTCAGACAGCAAAGAGCTTCTGTGTCATTGGTGTGAGTTGATGGCGGTTAGTGCAACTTTTTGCCCCCAACTGCCTTGCTGTCATTTCCTCCTGCGATGGACAGTGTCCTTCAGGGATATGACCTCTAGATCCAGCATCAGGCAGGGCTAGAGCATGGCAATGCTGACTCCCTCTCCTGGCACCCTGTCCTGCATTTGAGTGTTATTCCTGCTGGAGACGGGTGGAGTGGGGTCAGCTGGTTCAGACTGTGGCAGCAGGATTGGTCCTCTCTGACCACTGAACAAAGAGACAGGAACAGGGGGCTGACCCATCACTGGTCTGGCTAGAGGCTGACTAAAGGCTGGGCAGTGTAATGGTCAAAAGTGTCACTACGTTGTCAGTGACACACCTTGGAATGACACCATGAATGACGCCATTAACAAACCTTTATGATTCACAACGTTGGATATTAGCTTCCATTTAACAAGCTTTTTTTAAGACTCATTACACATCACAAACTAATAATTTACAGGCTCTTAAATTGTATGATTAAGTTGACCTTAAAATTGCACCGAAAATGTGCAAAGCACAAAATAACTGACTTCCTAAATGTATCCAGGGATTATTTAAAGAGAGAAAATATGAGTAAAACAACAGAAAGGAATCTTATCCTGGTATCAGAGTAGCTCTAGCTCCTCCCTTGATAAAAGAGTCTAGTTAGTTTCTTCTCCGCCATGTTTGTTGACAAGAGCTGAAATGATAAGTCCTGCCCCTGCTAGCTTTTGATTGATCAACGAAGGAAATGTGACATTGACGAGTGCTGCTGTGTTCCAAAACATGAACCATGTTCAACTGAGAGTGCAGCGACAAAAAAATGCATTGAATTAGTTCAGGAAGTAGGTGCTGCAAGTGCACAAAGTGCTGTAAGTGGACACAGGCCCTTATTGTAAAGGCAAGGCAAGGCAAGGCAAGGCAAGGCAAGGCAAGGCAAGGCAAGGCAAGGCAAGGCAAGGCAAGGCAAGGCAAGGCAAGGCAAGGCAAGGCAAGGCAAGGCAAGGCAAGGCAAGGCAAGGCAAGGCAAGGCAAGGCAAGGCAAGGCAGCTTTATTTGTATAGCGCATTTCATACACAAGGGCAACTCAATGTGCTTTACATTAAAACATTAAAAGCATTGGAGACATTCAGACAGGCATAAAAGAACACAATTAAAATGACAAATATGATAAAACAGAAAAGAAAAGGAAAATTAGAAATATATTAAAAATTACATTACATTTTTAATTTAAAGTGAGTTAAAATAAGCTAAGATAGGAAGGCAGGGGCAAATAAAAAAGTCTTGGTCTTTGATTTAAAAGAGGTGAGAGTTGGAGCAGACCTACAGCTTTCAGGGAGTGTGTTCCACATATGTGGTGCATAATGACTAAACGCTGCTTCATCATATTTCGTTCTGACTCTTGGGACTGAAAGCAGACCAGTACCTGATGACCTCAGAGGTCGAGGTGGTTCATAAAGTAGTAGCAGATCAACAAGATCATCATAAAACAAGATCATTTCATCATTTTCGTAGATGAGGCCAAATAATGTCACGAGCTACAAACACTTAGTTATAGAATAAACAGGGATAAAGGTTTTCTGCAAAAACTAACTACTTCCATCAAAGTTCCATCAAATAAAAAAAAAATTTGGCGGTGCAATATTTTATTTTTTTTATTTCTGACTTTAATCTCAGAATTCTAAGATTCTTATGTGTTTTATTTTACTGGCTCAACCTCCCCAAGTTATTTTTCAGTGGCCCTAATCCTCTTGTGTAAATAACACCACAGACAGAGAAAAGGGGAGAGATGGTGTTTGCAAACTAATCACAATAGCCAACGACAATGATACTGCTCATTTTACACTGTATCCTGGATGCACTCATGTGCAGAGTCCAGACAGGCCTACTGATGAAGTTCATGAGGTATAGTCTGTGTGTCTGCTGCTCTTTTACACTGACCACAGGAGACTCAACCACACCTCAGAGTTGTGTGGTGATGAAGGAGGCTGCTGATTGGGCCTCCTTCCAGCTTTTGCATTCACTGCAAAAAAATAGTAAAACAGGATCTTCAATTGGGCCGTATATGTAGCTTTCTGTTTCTCTCTTTTCCCTCCTTTTTATATGTAAATACAAATACATGAGCAGTTATGTGCTGAAAAATAAACCAGATCTTTACATTTCTATTGTCCTAAATAATCTTTTATTTATACTTTGACCACAGGTGTATCCACGAAACCATCTGTCATGGCACTCAATCAAACAAAGGACTGGACTTTGCTGCGGTGTGTTGTTCGAGGAGCTTCCCCTAAGCCTAAAGTAGAGTGGAAGGATGATTCTGGAGACACCCTTCATGCTAAGGAGCCAAAAGTCACAGAAAGCAGAGGCAAATACGACATCATCCTCGAGGCTACTGTGACCAAGACCGGCATCTACCGCTGTGTAGTTACACAGGAGCAGATTGGTCGTCAGGGTCATAACACCATCACTGTGTACTGTGGTGAGATTCCTCCTTTGAGTGCTTTAATGTGAAGATAATGTAAAGTTGTTACTGTGTTCAGACTAAACCGAGAGCTTTTCGCTCAAACAGTGTAGGGATGAAGTCACATTGACCCAAGACAGGAGATAAAAGAGAGCATGAGAGCGGTCTGATAATACCGAACACACACACACACACACACACACACACACACACACACACACACACACACACACACACACACACACTCCTAGCTATTTAAAGCGTACTGTTGGGGTTTACTATGAAGCAGGAGTTTATGTTTTAAAGGTCCATGTTCCCCTCATTTCTAGCTCTGCCTTTTGGTTCCTTTATGTTTGTAGAGTCTCAAACGTCCCTCTCAGTGTAAACAGCATGAACACATGTTATCATCACACTAATTTATTCCTGCTCACATGAATCCTAAAGCATCTAAAACCAGCTGCTGCTCCTTTACACAGAGTTAGAGCTGACAGTAAGATTTCACTTTCCTCCTAATTTAGAAACCTTTGATTATCACGAGAGAAAATAGAAAAGCAGAAAAGATTAAATGGAAACCAAAACCGCCTGAATAACATGCTGTTCAATGAAGCTGCATCAAAGAAAAAGCTCTGTGTCAATGAAAGTAAAGGGATCACGACGTGTTTGAGTCCAGATATCACATAACTTTAACAACCAGTGTTTTATATTTCATAAAAGCTCCATGAAACTTGAGTTTTAAAGAAATTTGATATGATTTCATTTCAAGAAAATATATTTTAACACATCAAATGTAGCGTAAAGATTAAAGTGTGGTCCAAACGTCTTCACTGTTTCTCTGATTCTTCATGATGTGAGTCAGAGAAAGTATTTAAAACTGTAAATGGTTATAGATTGTTATTAGAAATTAAACAGATTGAAATTGGACGTCATGAAAATATTGCTTGTTTGTGTAATAAAGATTTACATGATATAGTAATTGTTTAATATAATCCTAAAACCCTTTGATGAAGAGAGAGTTAAATATACTTTATAAAGCTGCTGCAGACTTAAAGGTGTTGTTTTGTGTTCACAGGAGCAAAGCCGTCTTGTCGTGGTGAGTTTCACTCTTTTGTTTTAATATTCAAATAGTTTAATTTGTGTGTGTTATTTGCTTTTTAACATTTAATGTGAGTACAGACTGAAAGCAAAACAAACTGGGATCAAGATAGCTGCTCGATATACCAACATTTAGTTTCTGGATCAGAAACAGTGTCTGTAATTCAGCGTTTGTCCACTAGAGGGTGCTGCTCTCTGTTTAAGGTGATCTTTATTCATGTTATTGTAAGGACTTCTTCTTCTTCTTCTTCTTCTTCTTCTTCTTCTTCTTCTTCTTCTTCTTCTTCTTCTTCTTCTTCTTCTTCTTCTTCTTCTGTGGTTTTAATGAACAAACTGGTAGAAAGTCTCGTCTCAGAAACAGGACGAAGCTCCAACATCATCCTCCTCAGGCTTTGAGCTGCAGCCGAGCAGGAGCAAAGTGAGCATCAGATCAGAGCTAACATCACTGTTCCTGCTCACATTCATCCAGAGCTGCTTTCATTTGCACACACGAGAGTTCAGGAGGACGCTCACCTGCAGCTGTTCTCTTTGAGTCAGCTGACACCTCCAATCTGCTCTCTGTCACATGAACACACACTCTGACTGATACACACACTTTCTCTTTTCAGATTCAGGGTCCTGCACTGGATGGATGGTTTCTACTTGGATTTTTCTTCTTCTTCTTCTTGGTCTTCTTTCCCTTATAGCAGGATACTTCTTTCGCAGAAAGGTAAGTTTAAATCTTGAGTTGTTTTGACGTATTCATGTTAAGGGGACAGCAGAACAAACTCTTTAGGTGTCTCCTGTTTGGATCCTTGTCAGTAGTTTTATGTTGTCAGACGTGCAGTATTCAGTTTGTATCACACTCAGAGGATCCTCTATTTAAAGGGTTAACAGCACACAGCTCTAATGTTTAGAGTGTGTACGACCACATGATGTTAGTTAAGCTTTGGGTGGAGTTGATATGAGTAGATCTCTTTATTTCACAAGCTTTGGTGCTTTTTGATGCTATTGAACAGGATATTGTATTGTATAGTTTTGAAGCATGAGGTGATGAAAAGAATCAAAGTATCAAACATTTTGACAACCTTACAGGCCACCATAGGAAATATGAGGATCACAGATTTAATGTGTATCTGCTGGAGTAATCCCCCAACTTCATCAACAATCAGTGACAACAGCATAACTTCATAACCATATCAGTTAGATCAGGTCACTGGTGATTTTCTTGAATGTAAAAATGTTGTCTTTTGTTTCTGCAGGTTTTAAAAAGGAGACGGTCGCCCACCGTAAACCAGCAGCAAAATGAAGAGTCTGAAGGGATCCAGGTGGAGCAGTTGCTGAGTAATGGTAAAGTAGTGCTGGGTGATATTGTTGAAAATCATCAATATCATCATCTTTATTATTATTATTATTTGTTTTTTGCCTTCATATGTCATTGACGTGGTTTGTACTGTAAATGTGTTTAACTATTAAAGCAAGGATATTTTTTTCTAATGAATGAAAAAATCTGTTTGTGATGTCACGTTGTATCTTCTGTCAAAGGTTTTACTGAGGTGTTTAAACCATAGACTGTAAATAAAATGGACAGCATTGCTCCGCCTTTTCCCGCTGTAGAGAATTTCTGTGGTTGCCACAGTAATTTCTGTGTTGCCACGGTAACGAGCTCAGCCCTACAGCTTAGCATCACAAGATACTATAGAGTTTCTCTCTACGGCAGCTGTCAATCAGTCCCTCCAGGAAGTTGCGATTTCGCGATCGCAACTATCAACGCAAATTGAACCAATCAGCGCGATTTTTTCGCGGCCCTGCAATTTTTTACAATCACTGCAACTTTCCCGCAAATTTGAACAATTACCTTAATCTCAGCCCCTGTATGTCATCAGTTTTGTCATCAATTTGACTTCCTTGGAACATAAACGTAAGTCCTCACTTGATCGTCACTTTTCAACAACAAAACACGCACAGAGAACGGGTGAAAAGAGGGGACAGCAGGCGGGACAAGTGACCATGACAACTTTGTTATTTATAGATTGAGGGGCTCAGTGTTAGCTTGGTCTCTACCTGCAGCAGGTGTGCTTTATGAACCAGCTCTCCTCACCTCCATGCATCTGTCTCATCTTCATTGATTATTTTTACCCCCGGTGTGCGTTAGTGACAAACACACAACCGGGGGACGTCTGTTTACTATTTGATGTTTGACGTTGCTGCCGTGGTTACCGTAAAAAGCTCTGCATCTACAGCTTAATTTAATCCAGTTTGGTGATACATCAGACACATTCAGTAAGTTTTGATCAACTCCTTGTCATCAAAGATGCAGATTAATTTCAGAGTGCGTGAACTGCCTGTCAAGTGCCTGTGTCACTGCGAGGTGCATTCAGGGACCATCGTAAATGTGCAATACAGTACTTTCATGGCATTTTTCTGTGAATCAAGAGAATCAAAATACAGTCAGTGGCCACATCAAGAATGTTTTCTAAAAACAACTGTAATTTAGCGTATTTACTTGCCCCTGAGATGTTATTGGGGGAAAAAAGCAACAAAAAAAAATCGCAACTTTCACCGCAATTTTTTCAAAAAGCTGTCGCAAATTCAGGCTTTTTGGGCCGCAACAACCACAAAAAAATCCCGCGAAATCCTGGAGGGACTGGTCAATCAAAGTGAATCCGGAAGTAAAACCCTGTTTTTTAAATTTTAATAACTAATGAAAAAGGAAACTTTTCAGAAAAAAGAGGCCTTGAACACAAAACAGTCAAATAATAACTACATATCACCACAGCATACGGATGTGAGAAACATTCGTACGACATGTATTTATTTTTTAAAGTTTGACCACAGCCCCATGCAAATGAATGGGGGAGACAGAGTTTTTGACCTATACTGCAGTCAGCCACCAGGGGGAGGAGTTTTTGTGGAAGCTTCACCTCCAGCTGAGCGAGCTGCACCCCTGGTTTAAACCCACTGTGCTCCACTGCAGCTTTGGGAGCCATATCCTTTGTGATGTAGTAGAAAATGGTGTCATCTTTTCGTATAGAGTAGCATTTGTTAAAGAGTGTTATCGACAGCTTCTTTATGGAGGCACTTGTTGCAGGGCACCTGTCTGTCCCTCTCTTTTTTTGTGAGTAACTGTCAGAGAGAGTAAGGACGTACTTCTGCTAAATGAATTTGATCTTTAATAAATCACTGAGGGATGAACGGAGGAGCTTCTTCAGGTCGTGTATTTGTGACGGAGCAGTAACTCATGTCTGATGCGTATCTCCAGTTTGAGTGTATTGGCTGATTTATTTACAGTTTCTTTATTTCCTCTTAAAGATATTTTCTTTATACGATCAAGATCTAATAATCTTTCCAAAAAAAACCATGAAGCCCATAAACTCAGGATTAACTCCAACAACACGTCTACACACTCAACAACTCTTTCATGTCACACACCTGGCTCAGATCACCTGAAGACTTATAGTGCGTTCACACCAAACGCGAACGATCGCGCTAGACTCGCTCCATTCGCGTGAATGACTCACTCAATTCGTGCGTAAAAATCGTGTGTAAACGAGTGCCAAGACGCGAATATACGCGAGAGGGAGGGGGGCTCCCACGCCACAGCTGTCTGTTGTCATCAAACAGAAGACAGTGGAGGCTGGCTTGACTTTTGTTTCTGAAGTGGAGGCTGGCATGACCGCAAGTAACAAGGTTGAGCTCGCGGACATTGAATGGGGAAGCCGGTTATACTAAAGGGGGCACAGATAACTTCCTACTACAACAACAAATAGCAACAACAACTCACCACATAATCCTCCTCCCTCTCTGTCCTCACAGTGAGCTTCTGTTTATTCCTGATCCCATAAGAACAGGTAAAGTCACAGAGTTTGGGGAAGCTGCAGGGTGATAGAATCAAAGTGTCCCATATATTCCAGATGAGGGAATCCCCGCTGGAATCTCTGCTGGTCCATACGTCACACAACACACGTCACTGGGGGATCTGCACGCCGATTGGCTATCGCGCCGCGATTCATTCGCTTGAGTTCAGATATTTCAACTCTTGCGAATCGTTCGTGCGAATGAATTCGCTTCATACGCGCGAATGAATTCGCTTCATACGCGCGAATGAATTCGCGTCATTCGCGCAAATGATGCGCTTTGTTCGCGCCAATCATGCCGCCAAATACGCGCGATACGCGCCGCCAGACCTCTACTCGCGTCTACTCGCGCCTCTGCATTGACTTTACATGTACTTCATTCGCGCGAATGATTCTATTCGCGTTTGGTGTGAACGAACCATTATAGATACCATGCGCCAAGGCTCCACCTAGTGTTAAGTGTTGGTATTACATCCAGATTCACATGCTGCTGCTTGTGTTAGCTTGTGTCTCATTGAGCCATAAAGTGAAAGCAGAATAAAGAGCAGTTTGTCTCAAACAGGGAGCTTAAGAGAATAAAAATATCCCTGAACTTTTGATCTAACTCACAAAGAACCATCACTGCACCATTAAAGTTAATCAAGCTGCACATGCAGGATTTACAAAGAAGTAAATACACATTACATATCACCAAAGCTGGATTTATGTGTAATCTCATTCTGTGTTTATTCTTACAGGTCGATAATCAGGGTAATGAGGAGAGACAACCTTTAAATGAACCATCTGTGAGCTGAAGTGTTTGTTTGTATCTCCTTCTTTAAAAAGTTAAACTGATTACTGCAGAGGTTGTGTTCACACACACTTTCCTGATAGGTGCCTTTGTGTGTGTTTGCTCAAATTTAAACCAATGTCAGCTCCTTCTTTTTATTGCTTTTCTACTGCATAATGTTTGAATGTGAAGAAATGAGAATATATCTGAAGCTAAAAACATTTTTTCATAAACTGTTTGAAAAAAAGAGAGACTTTGTTCTCTGGTTGTAAACAGACGAAATATGCAGGTTTTAGTTCCTGATAGTGAAAACTGAGATGGACTGTAGGAAGTGAGAATTCTCTGAGCTCACAGATATGTGTTGTTGTTTTTATATCTCAGAGTAACCCTTAATGTTTTGTTTCTGAATAAGAAATGTTGTGTCAGTATGAGGGACACATTAAAAACCGACTTAGAGAATTAAGTCGGAATGTTTAAAGGATAAAGTGTTAAGAAAAATAAAGCTGTAACTTAATAAATAGATTGAAATTATTTTATCTAAAATGTGTAAACAGTTTGATATTAGACTGCCTGTCTTAAACAAAATCAGTTTGCTACTTAACCTTTTCAGAGTCCTGATAAATATGACAGTGTGGTGCTGATGGAGCAAAAGTTATAGTGAGTTTTTTATGAAGCCTTCTCTAAAGTATGACTTCATAAGATGATCCATGTTCTTCATTGTAGTGCAGGAGGCTGGCTGTTCTTCAGATATTCACCTTTAAAATAACAAACAGGATAAACATTGTTTCCTCTCAATGTTCGACTCATTCTCATCACATTACGACTTTATTCTCAAAATCCATCAATCTGTTTTTAATGTGGCCTTTATTCTTTGTTCTGCTGCTTGTGCCTTATATATCAATAGTTATATTAGTGTATATTTATCATGAAGTTATCACTCTTTGAATGTTTCCCTGTTTCTGTTAATGTCTTGTTAAAGAATGTTTCTATTCTGTGTTGGGTGCTGTTACAGCTCTTACCTCCAGAGACAATCATTTGTGGCTTCTCCATGAATAGTTTTAGAGAAGATGAACTATGTTAACTATTTAACTATGTTAAATATGAATTCAAGAGACGTTGAGCTCAGCATAGTATTATCACTAGACACAGTAGCTAAAAGCTAACCTAACTGTCTCTGCAGGTGAACAAAGATCAGCAGTGACTTTTCAGGTTGTTGTGAACTCTGTGTGTTAACTGATCAACCAGCAGAGACTCTAAGAAGTACACAAAGACAAGTTCATGAATTTATTGAAATGTTACTTTTACTATATATTTTTTAAAATTTGAACTTGACTCTTGAGACAGAAGAACATAAATACACAGACAATGACTCTTCCAGTTTTGTATCTTTATTCTAAACACAGAAAGTTGAAACAGGATTTTGTAAATTGCATCAAAGCTTTAAAGTTTTCTTCTATTAGAGTTTAAGTTTTTACCTGCTCTCTGTAGAGACTGTTAATTCTGTGTAAGCAGGATGTCAGACTTTATTAAACTTGATAATAAGAATTTTCTTTTTGCAGAGCTGCAACACAGAGGAGGACTTTTGTAATTGTAAACAATTTAAATACCCCCTGACTGTCTGAGCTTAAATTCATATATTTGAATAAAAAATACCAAAGTTATTCTTTGTGCTGTGACTTTGTTGTTATATTTTTTATCTTAACAGCTCTGTGAAGACTTTGTTCTGATGAGATTTTTTTTGTTTCTAAATTATTATCACTGCCCATCACGACAAAGAGATTAGCTACCAAATCAGCCTTTACTAACATTTCCCACAGAAAGTATCGACTATAAGAGAAACATTTAACAGAAAGAAAGAGATTGTCTTTGTTAAAATATGATTAAACATGTTGGAGATTATTAAAGAGCAGAGAGGTTCAGCTTTGACCACAGGGGGTGCCAACATAAACACAAACTGAAGGTTCCCATCAGGAGCATCCACCTGCAACACCTGTTTCATTAGATCACTCTTTACGCTGAGAGGGTGGGGAGTGGCATGTTGGAGGGTCCACAAGTTGGATTTGAAACCGGGCCAGCCCACATGAAGAGCCCAGCCTCTGTACATGTGTTGCACAACTTAACCACTAGGCCAAACAAGTGCTCACCCATCAGTGACATCTTTTAAATCACAAAAAAAGTGATTTGGAACAATTGTGTAGTGAGGACAAAGTTTGTGAGAGTTTTACAGTATCAAAAAGGCCTTTTCACAGGATGATGAAAAAAAACCCTCTCTGAGTTTGACCAGGGACCTGGTCATCCAAAAGGTATGACAAGGTGGGGCAACCACTTGTGTCAACATTCTACCCCTCAAGAATTCTCAGGAACAAATAAGGTGTCAATTGTAACTCCTTAAGTTTGATATTAAATGTGGAGAAACTTTTCAAGACCAAAGGGCAAAAACTCAATATCTCTTTTTGACAAAAACCAAAACCCTAATCTAAACCCTCTTCATCCTTTACTCCTTGTACTAGACGTGTGAAATAAATGCTTTCTTCATCCAAAGGGACTTTTTCTGTCACCAGGAAGAGGAAGTAAGGACAATGGAAACTGGTAATAGGGTTCTGAATGAAAACATATTGGTTTTCTGTGTTACATCTCTCTCTAAAGTTGTCTTAACATAAAAGATGCACACAAATTAGAGATGCGCGCGCACACACACACACACACACACACACAGGCCTCTCCTTATCTATCTTACAGTTGTAAACCTGTATAGCTCAAACACTGAGGTAAACTTTTTAGACATTCCCAATGTATGTAATCCTGTGATTTATTCATTCCATAACTAAGGTAAAGTTACTCCTTTCACTAATTGTGATTGCGTAGGTTGCAATTCTCACTTTGCTGTGTTTTACTTTGACAAAGTTATAAAAACATGTTTTAAATGTGTTCTCTTCCATGTGGTCACACCGCCATCTAGTGGACATGTGCAATACTGATACTTCCTCTCAAACAAAGTATTCCAACCCTTGTCTTAAGAAGTTAAACTCTTTATAAGTAACGAGCACTACTTCCTTAGACAATGGGGATCATCAATGAGAATTACTTATGATACGCAGGGATATGATATATTTTCATGTGTCATAGATTACTTTTATTTGTATTTGTGTATGATTGTGTTTAATTTCTCTTATTTCTCATCCACGACCTGCTTTGACTGGTGACAATACTCATTGGTGATGGTGGCAATGAATGTGTATCTTAACGCGATATTTCGAGAGTAATCAGCCGGTAATAATAAGAGAAATGCTATATAAAGAGACACAATTAAGTTTGGATTTCCAGGAGCTAGGAACTGCCCACTGAGGATGGTCGATACTCTCTTACGCTCTTGCAGTTCTTCTCTTCTCGCTTGTTGCTCTTCCTTTTGGCAAATTTCCTCTTCACAGTGCATCACTTCTCGGTCCTGGACAATCGAACCGAGACACCACGCAAAAGCCAGAGTGAACTCCTCTGGACCCATCTGAGATTTGCTGATGGTTCTGAAAGACAGTATGTCTTTGAATCCAGAAGCTTCTGTGGTTGAATGTTAATGTAGGTCTAGCGCTGAAAGTCTAATAATTTCACCATATGTCCAGATTACAGATTTAAATTAAGATCCCCATTTTCAATTTTAGTAACTAAACTGAATCATCCTCCCGCTGTCAACAAGCTAGGACTGCCAAAGATCATTAAGGTATAATGTGTCTGCTATTCATTTCATTATTTGTCATACACTTATTGGTTAATATCATATGTCTTATCATGATATCATTCACCAAGCTATATATTACTGTCTACTGTCAGCAATCAATTCTTAAAGATATCCTTATCTGTTATTCATCTAAACTACTCATTATCTGTGATCGTTATTATTATGACCAGAAGCTAACAATTTTACCTCACCTTATCAGTTTGCCTCTGGTGTTGCTCATGTTAGTGAAAGTTCATAACCGTTGTCAAGTGGTTGTCAAGAGGTTTTGACCAATCAGATTCAAGCATCTTACACAACCAGAAGATCAGTAAGAAAGCAGGGTAATATTAAAATAATATCCACTACCTGAGGAAGCCTTGGTATTTTAAGACTGGTGAATGTATCGATATTAAAACAAAACTTTGTCGATTCAAAAGCAAAACTCTGATTTTTAAAAAAAGTTTCAAGCTCATCTTTAATTTGCATTCAGATTTTTTCCAAATAAATTTCAGTGATGGACAAATTCAATGCAAAAAATGTACAATTGAAGCAAAGTGATCCTTCCATCTTCTTTTTAGTGAGTAAACAACCCTCCTCACATCCTCACATCCTCATCCTGGTGAGGTTTCTTTAACACAGGACGTTAAAAGAGAAAACAAACATCACCTTCAGGAGGAAGAGTTGACGTTAGTGAACTTAGAGCACTGCCTCTTTATGTGAAGCACATTCACAAGATCTCTGAGGCTCAGCTGGAACAGGGGGTTGATTCTGACTTCACTCAGAGATCACTAATATATGTATCTTAACATACCTTTATCATACTGTAGATTGTCTTGCTCTCGTATATTCTTTCTTTTTTCTCTTGCAGTGTGACTTCTCTGCTCTGAAACATCTCCTGTCTCCGGTGTATCAAACCTGCTGCTGCTCAGAAGAAGACGCAAACATCAGTTCCTCCCTCTCTGCCTGTGACGTTCAGAGTTTCATCTCTGACTGAAGCTTCACACAACAGAGATTTAGTCTCTTCTGAGTCAAGCAGGATCTTTTGGTTAATCTCTCTCTGATTTGTTCCCTTCATAAAATGTAAACAGGAAGTTTGATCAGGTCCAATACTCCTTCACTTGCCTCTAAGTCATCCATAAACTCCTAAACATTTACTCTTATCCATTATCTTGTTCTAAATACATATTTTCCAGTGTGATATGATGAAGATGAATCTGAGAATGTATCATCAGTGAGGTAAGAGTCATTTGAAAAACAGCAGGAAGTATTTGGATACAGCCATGCCAGCAGAAGTTACAAGAAACAAAATCTATGTGTGTCCTTAGAAATTTATGATCACAAATAAATAAATACTCGTTCTGACTTTTCACTTGGTCTCAGGATTGAATCAGAAAATGTTTTGAGTTTCAGTGTTGGTATCTTATCCCAAAAGGTGTGAAATGACCCACTGTGATCCTCCTGACTTCATGCGGGTAGAAGTCCTGATTCAGTTTCTTTGATGGTCTCTCTCTTCTCCTCGTCTGCAGGAAGAAAAACATCCTTAATTTCAAGAACATCACACCTGACTCTGAGAGGAAATACCAACTGAATACTAAAGGAATTAGGAGATAAGACTACTGTCAGCACTGTGTTATTAGTTGTGAATATTTTGATACAATAAATCATTTCCGTTTACCTTTTTTACAATTGGTTCGACCTGTGGCGACAAGAACAGCTTGGACAACAACACCAACCACCAATAGAGTGCTAACAACAGCAGCAACAATCCATCCAGTAGAGGACTCACCTGAAACAGAAAACAGAAAGTGTGTGTATCAGTCAGAGTGTGTGTTCATGTGACAGAGAGCAGATTGGAGGTGTCAGGTGACTCAAAGAGAACAGCTGCAGGTGAGCGTCCTCCTGAACTCTCAGTGTGTGTGCAGATGATAGCAGCTCTGGATGAATGTGAGCAGGAACAATGATGTTAGCTCTGATCTGATGCTCACTTTGCTCCTGCTCTGCTGCAGCTCACAGCTCGGATTGAGTTTTGCTCTCCATAGAGAGGAGGATGATGTTGGAGCTTTGTCTAGTTTCTGAGACGAGCTACTCATCTTTAACTTCAGAACATTATTGATACAAGAAGTTACAAGTAAGTTACAGTGCTGAGATCTAACATGAATATAGTTCTATTATATCATCATTCTGTTATGTTGTCTCCATAGAAGAGAAGGAGGGATGAGGGAGCAGAGAAGGAGAGATGAGGGAGCAGTGAAGGAGTGATGAGGGAGCAGTGAAGGAGGGATGAGGGAGCAGTGAAGGAGGGATGAGGGAGCAGTGAAGGAGGGATGAGGGAGCAGTGAAGGAGGGATGAGGGATCAGAGAAGGAGGGACGAGGGAGCAGAGAAGGAGAGATGAGGGAGCAGAGTAGGAGCAGAGAAGGAGAGATGAGGGAGCAGTGAAGGAGAGATGAGGGAGCAGTGAAGGAGAGATGAGGGAGCAGTGAAGGAGAGATAAGGGAACAGTGACAGGGAGATGAGGGAGCAGTGAAGGAGAGATGAGGGAGCAGTGAAGGAGAGATGAGGGAGCAGTGAGCAGTGAAGGAGAGATGAGGGAGCAGTGAAGGAGAGATGAGGGAGCAGTGAAGGAGAGATGAGGGAGCAGTGAGCAGTGAAGGAGAGATGAGGGAGCAGTGAAGGAGAGATGAAGGAGTGATGGGTGCTAGTGTCAGTCTCAGGTCAGTTTGGAGGATAAATGAAGTCAAACCAATCTGAGGTGTTTCGTTGTTCCTCCTCAGGATCAGCTGTTTATAAACGTGCTGCAGGGTTTGTGTTTGAACTTTGACCTCTTCTTGTTTTGTGGATGAAGTCTGTTTGTTCGACTGAGTTCACTGTGGATTTAGAACAACTTCCAGTTTGGTGTTATGTCCCTTTAGTGCCTCTCATTCTTCATCTTTTCTCTGTCGATTCATGAAGCTCAGTCTGCAGAGCGTCAACAAGAGTCCAAACCTGTCCTAAAGTCAGCTCACTGTGTTCAGCCCTCTGACACCTGAAGAGTAAAGAGGAGACGCGTTTCTTTTTAAACTTTACTGAAGAACGTATCGTCTCACTAATATCTCATCAACCAAAGCTCTCCATCTTGTTCCACGTGACCCTCACGACACTACGCCGTACACTTCATGTTTCATTTTACATTTCCTGTCTTGATCAGCGTCCTTGTTCGTCCTCCCGAGTTGTTTTCTTACGTCATATTTTACCCGTGTGTCCTCGTCCTCCTGAAGTGTTTCCTGTTTTATTTTGTAGTTCTTGCTCCGAGTGTCTCTGGTCTTGTCTTACTTCCTGTCTTTGTCTGTGTCGCCACTCTTGTGATTGTGTGATGAGTTGCTCCACCTGTGACTCTGGTCTTGCCTATGTCTCGTTGTCTTACCTGTGTCTATTTGTCTCACCTGTGTCTTGTCTCCCCTCTCGTTGACTCCCCTGTGTCTCGTTGAATCCCCTGTGTCTCATTGTCTCGCCTGTGTCTTGTTGTCTCCCTGTGTCTGGTTGCCCCCCCTGTGTCTCGTCGTCTCCCGTGTCTCCCTGTGTCGCCTGTGTCTTGTTGTCTCCCTGTGTCTGGTTGTCCCCCCTGTGTCTCGTCGTCTCGCCCGTGTCTCATTGTCTCGCCTGTGTCTTGTTGTCTCCCCTGTGTCTGGTTGTCCCCCCCCCGTGTCTCATCGTTTCGCCCGTGTCTCATTGTCTCACCTGTGTCTTGTTGTCTCCCCTGTGTCTCATTGTCTCACCTGTGTCTTGTTGTCTCCACTGTGTCTCATTGACTCCCCTGTGTCTCGTTGTCTCCCCTGTGTCTCCTTGTCTCCATTGTGTCTCATTGACAACCCTGTGTCTCCTTGTCTCACATGTGTCTCGTCGTCTCCCGTGTCTCCTTGTCTCCCTGTGTCTCGTCGACTCCCCTGTGTCTCGTCGTCTCGCCTGTGTCTTGTTGTCCCCCCTGTGTCTCATTGTCTCACCTGTGTCTTGTTGTCTCCCCTGTGTCTCACTGTGTCGCCTTTGTCTTGTTGTCTCCCTGTGTCTTGTTGTCTCCCTTTGTCTTGTTGTCCCCCCTGTGTCTCGTTGTCTCACCTGTGTCTTGTTGTCTCCCTGTGTCTGGTTGTCCCTCCCCGTGTTTCGTCGTCTCGCCCGTGTCTCGTTGTCTCACTTGTGTCTCGTGGTCTCCCTGTGTCTCGTCGACTACACTGTGTCTTGTTGTCTCCCTGTGTCTTGTTGTCTCCCCTGTGTCTTGTCGTCTCCCCTGTGTCTCGTCGTCTCCCCTGTGTCTCGTCGTCTCCCCTGTGTCTCACTGTGTCGCCTGTGTCTTGTTGTCTCCCTGTGTCTTGTTGTCCCCCCTGTGTCTCGTCGTCTCGTCGTCTCGCCCGTGTCTCATTGTCTCGCCTGTGTCTTGTTGTCTCCCTGTGTCTGGTTGTCCCCCCAGTGTCTCGTTGTCTCGCCTGTGTCTTGTTGTCTCCCCTGGGACTCAGTGTCTCACCTGTGTCTTGTTGTCTCCACTTTATCTCATTGACTCCCCTGTGTCTCCTTGTCTCACCTGTGTCTCGTTGTCTCCCCTGTGTCTCCTTGTCTCCCCTGTGTCTCGTTGTCTCCCCTGTGTCTCCTTGTCTCCCCTGTGTCTCGACGACTCCCCTGTGTCTCGTTGTCTCACTTGTGTCTCGTGGTCTCCCTGTGTCTCGTCTTCTCGCCCGTGTCTCTTTGTCTCGCCTGTGTCTCGTTGTCTCCCCTTTGTCTCGTTGTCTCCCCGGTGTCTTGTTGTCTCCCCGGTGTCTTGTTGTCTCACCTGTGTCTCGTTGTCTCTTCTGTCTCGTTGTCTCCCCTGTGGCTCCCTGTCAGTATTTAGTCTCTGTGTGTCCTCTCTTCTGTGTTCTTCTGTTTTCTTTTGGACCTTTCTGGATTTTGTTTCTGGACATTAAAGAAAGTTTCTGTTTGATCTTTTATTGATAAATCTTCTAACTCTGCACTCGGCTCCTCCTTCCTTTGTTTTCACTCTACGTGACGATGTGTGCTGCAGCTGTAGACTCTAAAGTGAACCCTCCTCAGTACATTAGTCCTGCAGCGGTCAGTCTTTGTGGTAACAGGGTTAACAAGCACCAGGACCAGGTGCTGCTGAGACAGGAACACACTCTCTTGAACTCTTTCTTGTGTAACTGAGGTGTGTGTGACAGGAGTGCTGCACATCAGAGAGACCAGACGGACTTCAATCGTAGAAAAGTCAGACAAACACAAAGTGAAGAGTCTTGATCAAAAATATAAAGGTGTCAGCATCACGTGTTTCAGGTCATATTATGAGCAGATCAAGTCCTGTGATAGAGTCTGATGTGACTATCACACATGTCAACACTGACACTAGAAAACTAAATACACTCACCGGACACTTTATCAGGTACACCTGTTCAACTGCTCGTTAACACACATATCTGATCAGCCAATCACATGGCAGAAACTCAACGAGACGACCTGCTGAAGTTCAAACCGAGCATCAGAACGGGGAAGAAAGGTGATTTAAGGGACTTTGAATGCGGCGTCGCTGTTGGTGCCAGACGGGCTGGGATTTTCACACACAACCACCTCTAGAGTTTACAGAGAACGGTCCTAAAAGGGAAAACATCCAGTGAGCAGCAATTCTCTGGAGGAAAACCCCTTGTTGATGTCAGAGGTCAGAGGTCAGACTGGTTCAAGATTATAGAAAGACAACAGTAACTCAAATAACCACTCGCTACAACAAAGGTATGCAGAAGACCATCTCTGAACACACAACTCGTTGAACCTTGAAGCAGGTGAGCTGCAGCAGCTGAAGACCACACCTGGTGTCACTCCTGTCAGCTGAGAACAGGAAACTGAGGCTACTCTTCACACGGGCTCACCAAAACTGGACAATAGAAGATTAAAGAACGTTGCCTGGTCTGATGAGTCTGGATTTCTGCTGCCACATTCAGATGGTCGGGTCAGAGTTTAGTGTAAACAACATGAAAGCATGGATCCATCCTGCCTCGTATCAGCGGTTCAGGCTGCTGCTGGTGTCACAGTGTGGGGGGTATTTTCTTGGCACACTTTGGGCCTCTTAGTACCAACTGAGCATCGTTTAAACTCCACAGCCTACCTGAGTATTGTTGCTGACCATGTCTGTCCCTTTATGACCTCAGTGTACTCATCTTCCCAGCAGGACCAGTCTCCACATTTTAACTCTACTTCTTCAGATTCTGACTACGTGGCTCCTGCTGGCACAAGCTATTTAGCACGTAGCCCAGTATCCTTAATTCCTGTTCGAGTTACTGTGAGACAGCGAAACTTCAAAAGGAGCGTTATAAATCTTAAAACCACTGCTACAACCCCCCAACTAACATATCCACCTTTTGTCTTATCAACGTCTGCTCAATTGTCAATAAGTCCTTTATCTGTCAAGATTTGATTACATCCAAGAGTATTGACTTTTTGATGGTAACTGAGGCCGGGCTCTCTCCTGGGGTCTGCACTCCTCTTATTGAGGCCTATCCTCCTGGTTTCTCCTTTCTTCACGTACCAAGAATGACAGGAAGAGGTGGTGGTTCAGCAGTTATCCACAGAGAGGACTTTAGCTGCTCCTCAGTTTCTTTTGGCTGTTTCTCATCTTTTCAGATTTTTTGTTTTATTTTAAAGGATAAATGCACTATTTTATGTTTCTTCATTTACAGGCCCCTGAATTCTACTTCTGATTCTATTCATGAATTCTCTGATTTTTTTTCTGTTATAATGTCTAAACACGAAAAGGTTCTCCTTCTAGGGGATTTAATATTCATGTCTGTTGCTCCTCCTCCTCCTCTCTTAGTTTGGATTTGATGAAACTTTTAGACTGTTTTAACTTCAAACAGCTTGTGAAGAAACCCACCCATGCAAAGGGTCACACCCTTGGCCTCGTATTAACACATGACCTGTCAGTTGAAAATGTTGATATAGTGGATTTTGTGTTGTCCGACCACATGGCCATACTTTTTCAGCTGCATCTCTACTCCTCTCATTTTAAGATCACCAAATAGGATCCTCTCTCCATCTCTAAACTCAGAATCAGTGCCTCTTTTTTGACAAGCCTTCACTGCTGTTGCTGCAGTCCTTTCATCAAATGAGCCACATTGTGTTGATAATATCTTGAAAACATTTAACAGCACCTGCTCCAGCATTTTAGACTCAATTGCACCTTTTCAATATGAGAGAGCTAAAACAGCAAATCTTCCCTGGATAAGTGAGGATGTGAGGCTTTTAAAGAGACAATGCAGACGAGCTGAGCGCAGGTGGAACAGAGATAAACTTCCCGCCTCTCATGCACTACTCAAAAACCTAATCTCACCAGGCTGCTGTTAAAAATGCCAGACTCCAGTATTTCTCAGAACGTATCTCCTCTCAGGGTCACTCCACTTACCCCTCGCACAACAACAAACTCCCCTGTGAAGGTGGAACTAGGTAACTCCACCACACCCTTTCGAAGGAGTGTCTGCTTGGCACCAGAATCTCTGAGTATGGTGACAGGCACACGCAAACCCTCTGCTGACTCAGATACTGCTCTTTTGGAGACCCAAGGAGGGGAAGAAACCACCTGACCGAGGCCGACGGGAGGAAAATTCGGAGTTACCCTCCATCGGCGGAGGCCGCCCTGCTGCATTCTCCCCGGACCTTCTCGGTTGGTAGTCCTCCCCACGCTTCTCTTCATGGTGTCTCCTACCAATTGGTCCGCTACTCTTCCCACCATGAGCCACTTCGTAGCCATCGGCTAACTCTGCTGCCCGTCTTGGGGTGGTCACCTCACGTTCATTGAGATAAACCTCCATTTCTCTTGGGATAGTAGCTTTAAGCTGCTCGAGTAGCAGTAGATCTCTCAGTTGCTGATAATTAAAGGCTTTGCAGGATTTAGTCCAATGATCAAACGCCACTTCCTGTCTCCTCCACAGATCTAAGTAAGATTCACCTAGCTGTCGTCTCAAATCACGGAACTGCCGCCTGTAGGCCTCCGGCACACTGCCATATGCTTCTAACACAGCCTTCCTCAAGGCATCATACTCCAGGCCCAGGCGGCTATCCAAAGCTGCACCTGCCCTCTGAGCTTTCCCAACAAGCACGCTTTGAACCAACATCGGCCACTTGTCCTCAGGCCACTGACAATCCGCTGCCATTCTCTCAAACATTTCAAAAAATACGTCCACATCCTTCTCATCAAAGGGGGGCATGAAGCTGCGCGCTCGGTTGATATCAAAACTTTGCTCGGGCTCGCGTCCTGCAACAGACACTTTCTCAACCTCATACCTGGCCAACTTCTCTATATGGGCTCTATCTTTTTCTTTATCCTGTCGCTGCATCTCCCTCTCCTGTCGTTTAAGCTCAACTTCCCTCTCTCTTTCCTGTGCCAACCATATTTCCTCTAACTGGCTTGGTCGTCTCTTTTCCTAACGTCACTTCCTCTTCTTCTGCTAAAGCGATAAGCTGCTCCTTTTAAGCTTTCTGAACCTCTCCCTGGTCAGCCCGCTGACTGTAACCGGGAGGTCAACTCCATCCGTAGCCATTACTACTTTAGTCACCACTCAGCAAACAACAGAACTGCCCTCACCGCAGCACGGAAATTCAGCAATCTTGACCGAACTAGACCCAATCGCCAACTAGCGTTAAGCCAGTTTAACTCAAGCCACAGCTCTAGCAGTAACTTCGTTCATCCGAAACAGAAACAACCAGGAGTTACGAGAACTGCGCTCCTCAATCAACGCTACACTCCCTACCAAGCGCCCTGCTACACTGAACACAGCGTTTGACCTACCCACAACTCTATTAGTGATGGTACTCAGACTGGGCAGCTGGTCCACCCGTAAGCTGTACACACCTCTGTCTAAACTGGCTGCGCACACTTTTTAATGAGCTGAAATTTCAACTCGAATGCCTTTCCCCGTCACAAACAGAGTTCGAAAGAAAAGCGAAAAAAACTGTCCTAATGGAATTAAATCTAATAGGTCGCAATAGCTACTCGACAGCCAGCGGCGTAATATAACGTTAGCAGGTTAACTGATACATTGTTTCATATCCCGGACGAGCCTCCCATATATGTCACGGCACCACCACCCCAGGTATTTACGGTGCGTCTAGGGCTTCCTCACCCTCTCGGCGGATCTCCTCCGGCTTCGACTTGGTTGGTTTCGGCCAGCTCTGACAGCGTTCCGTCGGCGTCACTGCGTGGCTCCGACGCCAGTTTATTTAGTTATAAGACGTGGACAAAAACTCAAACAAAGACAACGAAAGGGGGACTTCGGCGACTCTTCAATTCTCCCGTGACTCTCATTAGATCGGCTGCTGCTCTCTTGGCGCCTCACACCTGTTCTGAGTCCCGTAATCAACTCTTTTCCCAAATTCCCAGCCGTGCTGACTAGGTAAGCCCACCCCCTAGACTGACAGCCATGGCGATCAGCCAATAGGGAGACAGTGTGCCGTGACAATATCAAATGTTGGATGTCTAATAACTTCCTCAGTCTAAGTGACTCAAAAACAGAGGTCATTATCATCACTCCCTGTGGGCCCCAAAATGACACCAGTCACTTCATTTCTGGCTTGGGTCCATTAGCCAGTGATGTCAAAGATGAAGCTCCAAACCTTGGTGTTATATTCCATTCAAGTCTCAGCTTTAACACTCAAGTCTCCAAAGTTGTGCAGTGTTGTTACAACAGCTGAGACTAATCTCCAAAGTTAGACCATTTCTTTCTTTTTCTGACTTAGAGAAGGTCGTCCTCCATTTCTCAGCGACCTTCACTGGTTACCAGTTCATTTTGGAATTGATTTTAAGATTGTAAGACTTGTTTTTAAAGCCCTATGGTCAAGCACCACCATATATTTGTGACCTCTTAACTTCTTATGCTCACAATTATTGTTTAAGATCCTCTGGCAGAAACCTTCTTTATGTTCCTGAATCTGGACTTGTAACCAAAGGGGGTCGGGCCTTTGCTGTCCAGGCCCCTAAGCTTCAGAACTCCTTGCCAGATGATCTTAGGTTAGCTGAGTCTGTGTCCTCTTTTAAACCCTCACTAAAAACGTTCTTTTTTCGTAAGGCTTTCTCTGAACTGGTGTGCCATTAATACTTCATTAGTTTATTTCCTGGTTATTTTAACTTCATGATATCACTGTTTGATCAGCTTGTTTTAGCCTTGTTTTTTAATGTATGTCTGTATGGCACCTTGTAACTCTGGTTTTGAAAGGTTCATTACAAACCAAATGTATTATTATTATTATTATTATTATTATTATTATTATTATTATTCTGATGGCTACTTCCAGCAGGACAACACACCATGTCACAAAGCTCAAATCATCTCAGACTGGTTTCTTGAACATGACGATGAGTTCACTGTACTCCAAAGGCCTCCACATGCCCCAGATCCCAGCACCTTGTTGAATCTGTGCCACGAAGAATTAAGGCAGTTCTGAAGGGGGGTCCAACTAGCAAGGTGTACCCAATAAAGTCAATCTTATTTGTCTCATGTGTCAACAGTATTTTCTATAAAGTGTCATAAAGTTGTAAACATGAAGTGTGGAGTCTTTAAAAAGCATGAACACATGTCGTGTTATCAGAGCTTCACTCTGTTAGAAACACCTCAACCATCCACTACAATCAAACACACCTGTTGTACTCTCACTGAGCTCAGGTGAGTGCTGCTGTTCAACTGTTTTATATTCAGAGGAGCTCTGATGTTTGTAAACAGAGGAGCTGAATATCAGGGACAGCTCTCAGTATGATGAAAAACATCATCCTCATCCTCATCCTCATCCTCATCATCACTCTGAGCTCAGTGATTAATATTTGTTTAGATTTACACATTTAAACAAAGTCAACAACAACTGAACTTTATAAACTTGGTGAAGGAGAGTTTGTGGATTAACTGCTGGATTAAACTGAATGAGATTATGTTAGAGTGACAGCAGCTGTTTCTAAATCTATCACTGAGTCTGTGTTTGAGATCTTTACTGAACCAGAACTAACCCGAGTCACAGACCAGGTCTGAACTAAACTCTGCAGATTCAGTCTCTAAAGTCTGAGGGTCAGACAGTGATACAGTTTTAAAAAGAGCAAACGTAAAACTGTTAATGTAGCTAAATATCATCACATGTATTAAAGGTGACATATCACGCTTTTTTCATCAATATATATTGGTCTAAGAGGTCCCCAAAACATGTCTTTAAAGTTTATGCTCAAAAAAACACTTTGAAATCAGATTTTGGCATGCCTGAAAAGTCCTCTTCTTCAGCCCTCCTCAGAACAGTCTGTTTTCTCTCTGACCACGCCCCCTCAGGAAGTGGATGTTCCCTCGGCTCTCCAGCACGTTGATCTAATGTTTACATGTTGGCTGCTCACAGATCGCGTTACTTCAACCCTCTGAATCTGATCCAGAATCTGATCCTGACGGAAAGGCGCCTGTAGCAGGACCTTTCTGAAGGATTGGTCACAGATTTAGTGTTTCTTGTTGTTTTATTTGTCAGTATGTAGACGTGTGTCTTGGTACACAGCGACGAACATGTAGCTATGTGGCTATGCTAACTAGTGCTAGCACTTGATAAATAAAAATCATCCACTAGATCTTCAAATCTACAGATGTGGGGAGTAAAACCGACCTCTGCCAGAAAGGCAGCAGGGCCTTTCAGAACGATTGGTCACAGATTTAGTGTTTCTTGTTGTTTTATTTGTCAGTATGTCGACGTGTGTCTTGGTACACAGCTACAGCTACAGCTACAGCTACAAACATGTAGCTATGTGGCTATGCTAACTAGCGCTAGCACTTTTCCATGAAAAATAAAAATCATCCACTAGATCTTCAAATCTGCAGACGTGGGGAGTAAAACCGACCTTTGTGTTTATTAAGACAGCCTACAACTAGCATGCCTCCCTCCTAAGCTCCTTGTTAGCACACATGTAATGTGTAATACACAGGTAATGAAAAACGGAGGAGGGGTTGAGTTGTATTTTATACAGTCTATGGGCTGAACAAGCTCTGAGCTCTGACTCCGTGACGGACTGGATATTGTTGTGACGTAACAAAAACACGGAAGTCTGAAACGGCTCGTTTCACACACATTTACAGAAAGGTGTAGAAATCAGAACAGGGGCAGAATGGATTTTTTACATTCTCAGGGGGTTTGTAGACATGCCAGGGAAACATATTTCAGGTAGAGAACCATTAAAAAGTCGATTTTGCATTATATGTCACCTTTAATGTATCTGTTCAATAGTACAAAGACTGCCTCTCTGTTTAATCCTGTTAATCTAACTGTTGGAGTTTTTTAACTGTTTATTTAGCACAAACACCTGAAACACTGAGAACACATGAGTAAACTACAGCTGTCTCTGAACGTACACACCAACAGTGAGTGTTTGTGAATGTGACTGATCTTAAAGACTCTGTCTTTAATTCTCTTGTAAACCCATGTGATTCAGCTTCTATCATACCTTCAGTGGTCCTATGCAAGAACTTCCTTAAATTCTTTGTTGAAAAAAACAATTGCTGTCTTAAGATCTTCCCTAGACACACCCACTGATCCAGACCCCTCTATCCCTCTTATGTGCTCAGCTGTCTTTGACCAGTTTGGGCCCATATCACTCTCCTCCTTACCTGTGGTGGTTCACCATCTGCGGGCTACATGCTCCCCCTCAGATAGCATCCCCTCTCGTCTTCTTAAAAGGAACCCCGACTGTGGGGACTAATAGGCAAAAAAATCTGCTTTAATGTTTGTCTCATACTAGAATGCTTTGTTAAATAGACATGAATAATTGTTATTTCTTTAAAGAGCGAAATTTATAACACATATTCTAACCTACGGGCGCAGCCATTGTTTTACTAGCGCAATGCAAGCTGGGTTGATGACGTGTAATGGTTGTGTCTTGCCGAGCCTCTGGTTTTCGCCGTGTTTACTCGCTGGCTTTCAGGAACGTGAAAACCATAAAAATGACACACTATGCTGCGTTTGGGTGTAATTTCCAGTCCAAGGGAAACAAGGGGACTGGTGTAAGTCTATACAGCTTTCCAAGTGACAAAAAGAGAAGAAAGGAGTGGGAAATTGCTTGTGGACGTACACAACTTCTGAAGGACCGGCGGCTATGTTCTCGCCCTTCACTCCAGATGCATTTGATGCATTTAGCCGACCTACGCTAGTGAAAGAGCTCACAGGTGCTGCTAGTTATAAACGGAGACTGAAGCCAATACTGTGCCGTCAGTTTTCGTTCATAAACAGACAAAACGCCCTCGGGAAAAGAGTGGAGTCCGCTCAAGGAAACGCCATAGGCAGGAGACGCTGGATTTGCTCCTGCGGGGATGTCAACAAGCCACACCTGCAGATGTAGCCTCTGATGGCGAACCATCGGGCACGATCACGATCACGATCACAATCACGACGCTGACGACGAGTCCCCCAATCAGTCAACACAGCAGTCCGTAAGTGTACAGTGTTGTCCAAATAAGAGTGATGTCGCAACTCAGACGGAAAACACACATCTGATGCAGCGGTACAGTGGCCAGCTGATGCGCACCAACTTATTACTCAAGACCACATTTATGCTGCTAATTGTGAAAATGAGCTGAAAAAACAGTTTCAGGAGGACAGCCAGTCTCTGGATCTTTTCCTCTCACACGATAACTTTTTCAGCGAGGGCAGTCAGCCACTGTACAGTATGGCTGTCAACGAATATTCTAAATTTGAATATATATTCGAATGTTAAAAAAAAACGGAGATTCGATTGTGAAAATTAATATTCGACTGTGGGAAAAAACACATCGGCGGCTGCTTTGCGAGTGGGCGCACTGCATGACGGGTCAGGGACAGGTCACAGGAGTCACATATGCACAGCATGAAGCAGACAGCAGAGAGAAATCTTTCCGTCCCCGGATCCTCAGTGCGCTCTGAACGCGTCTTTTCCTCCGTTGGGAATACAGTGAATAAAAGAGATCGGGCCTCTTCACATGTGGACTGTCTCGTGTTTTTGGCAAATAACCTGTCAGACCTAAGACCCTACATTGACAGTGGACTAAAAGAGCCCAACAATCAGTGACACTGGGATAAAATGCAGTTTTTCCTCTCTTTTTTTTTATACAAGCGCCAAGAATGTAAGTGGACTACTTTTTCATTTTTAACTTCAATTAATGTTAATAATATTTGCTTCAATCACTGAATGAAGCCTGCCTATATTAGGGACAAGAGTCGGGACCTTTAATTGCTCGCACAAGTCTTGTTCTGCACTCACGCAGCGCATTGCGCACAGAGAGGGGGGCGAGCGAGTGAGAGATCTCCGGTCTTAAAAGTGTTACGTATAGACCATTAGGTCATTCACTTGTTTTGTAATGTGTAGGTATGTTTTAGGCATGTTATATCTTAAATAAAAATACATATACAAGTAGTTATGTCTCCTTGTATTAGTTTGTCCACCTGTTATTGACATAATGCGCAAATATAGATATTCGAATGGTTCGAACCTATGTTTTTTTTTAGAGCGAATATTCGAACGTCATTTTGGAGAAATTTTGACAGCCCTAATGTACAGACAGTCTGATCCGGAATATAACTTCACAGAGCACCCAGGAATCACATGCTTCAGCTGACACGCATGAAGAAAACAGACTGTTGCGACCAAATGACGTCACTACCCAAACATCATTGCGACGCAAAGAACAATGGCGGCCTATGAGTGAAAATATTTTTTCCAGTTTTATACAAAGTAAGATATTTTATTATCGTTTTTATATAGCTGTTACAAACATTGATCATATAGGAAAATACGTTTTGGTAGCCGGGGTTTCTTTTAAGGAAGTATTTGACACCCTTGGACCATGTATTCTGTCTCTGATGAATACGTGTCTTGCCTCGGGCTGCGTCCCAGCTGCCTTTAAACATGCTGTTGTGCAGCCCGATAAAAAACAAAAATCTTGATCCCTCTGCTCTTACAAACTTCATGCCCATTTCTAAATTCCCTTTTTATCTAAAGTCCTGGAGAAAGTGGTTTTTGCCCAGCTTCAGACTTTTTTAGCAGATCATGACATATACGAAAAGTTTCAGTTTGGTTTTAAAGCACGTCACAGCACAGAAACTTCACTTTTAAGAGTTTTTAATGATGTGATTTTAACTGTCGACTCGGGTGACTCTGTTATTTTGGTACTTTTGGACCTATCAGCAGCTTTTGACACTGTCGACCACACGATTCTCCTGTCACGCCTTGAGAGTTGCGGAATTTAGGGTTTAGAACTCAGTTGGTTCCTATCCTACCTGACAGACAGAAGTTTCTCTGTCCATTTGGGAGATATTTCCTCTGAGACAGCCCCTCTTACTTGTGGTGTTCCTCAGGGGTCTGTTTGGGGCCCTATCCTGTTCTCGTTGTATATGCTGCCCCTGGGATCTATTTTCCAGAAATATGGCGTCTCATTTCATTGTTATGCTGATGATGTGCAAATTTATATGCCGTTCAGCTTAAAAAGGAATGGATCGCTGCAGTCCTTGTTCAACTGTTCGAAAGATGTAAAGTTATGGCTGAGCTTAAACTTTTTGCACCTTAATGAGAAAAAGACTGAGGTCATTGTGTTTGGACAGCCCCAACAGTTTAATGGGAGCACTCTTGGCCCTCTCGCAACAAATATTCACTCCTTTGTAAAGAGCCTTGGTGTTCATTTTGACAGTGCCTTCAAATTTGGAAAAAAAATCTCTTCTGTGGTTAAGGCCAGCTTCTTCCAGCTGAGACTCATAGCTAAGGTGAAGGCCTATCTCCCTCCCAAGGATTTAGAGAGAGTTGTACATGCCTTTATTACGGCTAGGCTTGACTATTATAACTCTTTGTATGTGGGCTTTGGCCAACACTGGTTGTTTTAAATGTGCTATATAAATAAAGTTGACTTGGCTTGACTTGACTTAAATCTAACACAACCTCTTTTTTATTGCAGGTGTTCTCTCTAGATTCTCTCTACTTCCTCTCCCTCTTTTCTCTGTCAATCATTTAAAGGAGTCTCAGAAAACCTGTGAACCCAACACTCAGAACTTCTGTCTTCATCCTGATGAGCTTTGCATTCAGTCTGAAAGGGGGAAACATTTCCTAAACTAACAAGATCTGAAGAAACAACTTGTTTTTATATTAGAAGGCCACTACAAAGATTCTTACCACTTAGAGGGACATACGTCTCTGCCTCAGTCTGGTGGTTGATCTCTTTTTGTGTAACTACACAGCGGTAAGTGTCGGCTCTGCTCACAGTAGATCGGAGGATGATGTCGTAGCTGCCTCCTCTTTCTATGACTTCTGTCCCCTCAGCATGAAGGATGTTTCCAGAACTGTCCCTCCACTCTATGTCAGGTTTAGGGGAAGCTCCTTTAACAACACACTGTAGCACAACCCCGTCTTTTGTATTAAGAGTTGAGACATACGGTTCAGGAGCTGCACCTGAGAACACAGGGGTAACAGACAGTAAGGGACATGTGACTGAAGGACCATTACAGCAGTGTAAATATCAAAATGTGATGTTTTATGTTCATCCCTGCAGATTAATGAGGATTACAGTGTTTGATAAGAAGAAAAACACGAGGAAAGCAGAGAGAAACTAATGTTGTGATTTTGACATTGGTTACAGAGTTAGGATTTCAGTCTGTTCTGATTATAATAATTCAGCCTTGCAGTAAATCCTTTCTTCATAACACTTATAACAATCTGAATTGTTGGCACTCTTTTAGAGAGATGGTGATTTCTGTTAATTCAGGAGTCAGTTGTTCAGTGGTGCTGTTGAACTTTAAGGAGCTGCTTTAACAGCTGTTTCTGTTACTAAGTATCAATAAAGTTATAGAAACATTTATCAACATGTTATTAAACTATCATCTTAATATAGTTTCAGCTATGTAGATTTAAATACTGGATTAATTCAGGCACAGGTGGCCTGTAGAAGCATTGAGGATCAATCACAGGTGTTCAGAGCAGATTAATCATTATGATGAGGGGGATTATTATAAACTCATTATATGTCATAAAAATGTATTAAGCAGAATACATGTCCAGGTTTATTCAATTGAAACAAACATGCCCGGTGAGCCAGAGAGCAGTGACGTCATCATGATCAGGACTCACCTGGGATGTTTTCCTCTGACCTGTCCTTTAATCTTTTATGACGCGGAGGTTGCACGCGACCCGAGATTTATGTATAAAAGTGATAAACTCTGAAACTCTATTTACATACTGATAGGACGGTCTAATTCACACATATAACACCTCGTAAGAAAGTTCAGAGGTTTGTTATTTTAACGGATTTAACGAGATAACTTTAGAAATTCCGACTTTCATAAAGTAACGTTTAACTTTACGGCAACAACCCGTTTGAAACTTACCAGTTATCCTGTCAGACCATCGTCCAAATGTGTTTAAAGGTCCAAAATCAGACTTTTACAGACGGACAGCTGCTCTATTTAAAGGATAAAATCACATCGATCAATCTAGCTCTTTCATACTCAACCGGAAGTCAAAATAAACTAAACTAACTTCGATTAAGTCTTTATTTTACTTTTACTGATGTTTATCAAACTTTAGTAACCAAGAGACATCGATTAACTTTAAATGACTGACAAACGCTTCACCCAATGATGTTCAAGATCTCTGAGAGCAGGAACCGCCCAGCAACAAAACGAGCCAATCAGCATCTTATTAAGAATTAAAGTCACGAGTTTACAGACTCTGAACTCCATCAGCCAATCAGATGACAGGATCTGTAGAGGAGAGCCCCTTGTATTTGATTGACAGCTGTTTTCAGCCAATGTTGAGTCAGCATCGTAAAAACAGTCAGAGTTTGTAGCCTCTAAAGTTTCCTGTCTGAAGATATTATGGGAGTAAACGATGATGGATTGTTTGTGATAGTGGGTCACTTACATGACAGAAAAACAGTTTTTAATGGTTCCGAGGAGCAAAAATCAATAATATTTAACATCAAGTAAGTATTCAGATATTAATCATATATCTAACGATCAAATATAACACTAGGGAACATTTTTTTAGTGTTAAAAAGAGATTTATTTTCTTCTTTTGGAAACTTTGTAAAAGTTTTAGAGAACTCTGTGGACACCTGCTGGACATGCTCTGTACTGCACTTTGTAAAATATCTCAGAGCAGCTTCAGTCTGTCAACATGATACTTCACACAGACATTATAGACAAACTGAGGGATAAATCCTGAGACTTTCAGCTTAATATATCATACTATAACACATTTCAATGTATTTTAAAGATGGGTTGAAGAGAGAAAAAGCAAAATAACTTTACATGTTTTCCTGTTTATTTCTTCACTTATCAAACTCTCTCAGAGCTTTAATGATCACCAACACAGCTGATGAGACCTCAGAGTGTTTGCTTTACAGTGATGTAATAGACATGTCTCAGTTTCTTCACGGTGTTTGTATTACATGGTTTAATCATGGGCTGCTGTTCAGAAAATAAAAATGCACAAAAATAAAATGAACACTAAGAGGTTAAGATAAAGCGCTCTGGGTCAGGAGCTAAAGAGAAAACAGAACATTAATTAAAATGATTGTGTTTTTATAAAATAAACGTCAATATTTGTTTCCAGTAAAAAAGAAACAAACTATAGAAAATAAAAGAAAAATTATTAAACACCTGTAACTTTTAAATTCCTTCAATAATAAAGGACAGAAAAACTTTGGCAGTCTAAAGATATTTTGTAAAAGAAACTTAAATTTTTTTAAATAAATAAGTTATTTTATTAGCCCTTTTTTGCCCCTTCAGTCAGTGTTATCTATAAATACTCACCTACAAACAGCTGGATGTAGGAGATTTGTTTATTTGGGAAGATACAGGTGTAGCTCCCATTGTCGGCCATCTTTGTTTTGATGACTTTTATGGAGGCGTTTCCATGTTTCAGCTCATCTTCAAAATGAAAAACTCGACCTTTGAAGTGCTCATCTTGACCTGTTCGGCCCTTGTTGTAATGCTGGCCTTTATCGTAAAAGAACACCTCCTTCTGATCGTCTTTCTTCCAGTCAAACACCATGTTCTCGATGTTCTCCTTGGTGCTGAAGGAACACGGTAACACAGCATCTCCTTCTTCTTCCACAGACACGATGACAACTCTCTGTCCTGGAGGAGAAAACATGAAATCAGATTAAACATTTACATCAGTCACCTCAGGGAGACTGAAACACCAGTTCAGCACTCTGGTCAGATTCAGAGACTCATGCAAACAGAAACATTAAAGATAAATACTTTTTTAACATCTTAACATTTTTACTTTAACATTCAAAGAGTGAAATTCATCAGTCAGATGAAACAGAAATACAACCAAACTGGAAACATTCACTCAAACAAAATAAATAAACCAAATATTCATATCATTATTCATGAGGTGTTTTGGAAAAACCTCTCTGAATCATCCAGTATAATGTGGTTGAGATCACAGAGAGCAAGAGGAAACTTCTTTCTCTGGTCATTATTTCATTCACTTTCAGTCTGACTTTTATTTCCTAGTTATTAAAAACTCATCTAAACTCTTTCCCCCTCACACAGCAGCACACACCCATCTCCTCTGTTATTTCTCATGGTCCATATCAGAGTGATCCTGCAGTTTAGTGTCTGCAGGATGGAGGCGACGCCCCGCACATTCACTCCCTGAACTATGATCAACATCCTCACACTGCGCATGTCTGTTAACCGTCTGGAATGAAGCAGAAGGAGGCTGTAGTTTGATGACGTCACCTGTGTGATGGAGGCTGATGTTTAAATATTGATCACAGTGATCATTATTAGGACACATATTACAAACTGTATGAATGCTCTTTATGTTCAAATGGAGCTAAATGCTGATGCTGATAGGTTCAGGTGTTAACGTGATCTCGCCTCCTCTGATAAACTTGGTAGTTTTCTGTTTCCAGACTTCATGTTGGAAAAATTTTTCAGCCGTTTCCATCTAAAACAATTCAGAGTAAATATGAGCCGCTAGTTTTCTTACCGTTTTCATCAGCAAACGTTGTTCCAGACCGAGTCACGAGACACAGACACACGAGAGGCACGAGCTTCATAGTTGTTGATGTCTCGTGAAGATTCATCATCACTTCAACGAGGCTGTGACGTCACTGACGGGAATTTACATCAGCTGCTGGCTGTGAGCGCGAGCTCATACACCCGAGCTCACATCACATTCATCCCTCAGTCAGACTTCCTGTGAACACCCTTCACAATAAGCGTCTCTTCTGGTGAACTGAGTCATGACTGGACAAAAACCGAGTCAAGAAAAGTATGGAGCTAGCTCCATAGAAAACTGTTTGTCAAAATACCAGAGGAGGAAAAATTAGTCTGGTCCGTTATTTTGGTAAAAAATATATTTTTACCACACTGTTAACTCGGCTAAAAGAGTATTGATCTCTGATCAGCTGATATTGGTGATCAACTCACAAAGGGAAAATCAGTAAATGTAAAATCCATTGATGTGTTATCCACACAGACTCATTCCAAACACACCTGAAGCTCTATGAAGTCCAAACAGCTTCGGAGCTGTCCTTGGTGCTGAATATGTTCTCCCTCAGTCAGGTCGATTGAAACATGCAGAGACTTCAGCCAACACCAGGGGGCGCTGCAGCACCGGCAGACCACTACTTCCTGCACTAATGTTTACAGCAATGCATCATATTCTATAAAAGGGTCAAAATCATTATTGATCTCATCTGTTCTAGTTATGTATCTTTCTTTCAACAAAAGTCATCTAATTTTTAAGGTGTCCGCCTTTAGTGTCTTAAGACAGAATAAGATAATACTTGATTGATCCCCAGGAGGGAAATTCGGTTGTTGCAGCAACAAAGACAAAAGCACAAATAGAGAATACGTTTAAATAAGTAAAATAAAAAAAGATGAATAAAATTAGAATAAAAATGTAAGGTATATAGGCTACAAATGTTACACATAGTGTAAATAGTTTTAATTACAGGCAGTAGGCAAATATTATTCTGTAGTGACAAATTGACATGGTGAGATTATGGGTTGGTTAGGTAATGACAGATTGTAAGCAATATAAATAAATAAATAAATAAATAAATATATATTAGGGTATGTAATTCGATTGAATGAAGATAAAGAGAATAGTAAAAAGTACCATATAATAGTAACATGATCAGTTGTAATAAACAATAATAATATATAACATATCCATCCATCCATCCATTATCTTGACCGCTTATCCCATTAGGGGTCACGGGGGGCTGGAGCCTATCCCAGCTGGCTTTGGGCGGAAGGCAGGGTACACCCTGGACGGGTCGCCAACCCATCACAGGGCTAACACAGAGAGACAGACAACCATTCACACACACACTCACACCTACGGGCAATTTAGAGTGACCAATTAACCTGGTGAGCATGTTTTTGGACTGTGGGAGGAAGCCTGAGAACCCGGTGAGAACCCACGCATGCACGGGGAGAACATGCAAACTCCACACAGGAAGGCACCTGCCCAGCCGGGGATTCGAACCAGGAACCTTCTAGCTGTGAGGCACCAGTGCTACCCACTGCACCACCGTGCAGCATATAACATATAATATCATAATAATTATATAATATAATGTAATATGCACTGTAATGTATCGTCAGCCAGAGAGTCAGTACAGGATGAGATAATGGAGTGTGACTAATAATGCAGGGATGGTATGAATCTGTTCATGGGGTTGACAGTCTGTGGCCTCTATTGCTGTTTAACAGTCTGATGGCCGTGGGCACAAAAGAGAGCTTGAAGCGTTCAGTCTTGCACCTTGGTGGGATGATGCGTTAACTGAATGAGCTTCCCATCAGCCGCAGATCATCGTGGAGAGGGTGAGAGGGGGTATCCAGGATAGCTCCCAGTTTGTCCATAATCATCCTCTTAGCCACTGACTCCACAGAGCGGGCCTTCCTCACCAGCTTGTTGAGCTTGCTGGCCTCACCCATGCCTCCCCCCAGCATGACACTGCAAAAAACTACATCTTGATCAAAGTTTGAGCTCAGTCACATGAAGAACAGTCCCAGCACACAGTTTGACATGTTTCCTGTTTTATTCAAACGTTTGTATAGAAATGATGAAGCTGTGTGTGAAATGACATGATACTCTACAAGGGCATCATCAGTCAGAAACATACATGAACTTTCAGAGAGAGCAGCGTTCAAATGTCACAGTCAACAACAGGAAACAGTCAGTCAGACATATTTATTACTCCACTGTTGGATCAGCCTACATTACTTTGAGCTCGCTGTAGAGACTGACACTGAGTGTGTAGTTCAGTGTGTAACTGTAACTGACACACTCTGGATTAACACCTGAACTCATAAAGAGAAGAAACACAGGCTCAGCACAGATCATGTCAACAACACAAACATGAACATGAACATAAACAATAAGTCTCATTATATTTGACTTTAGCTGCTAAAGCTTCACATTTATTTACAGCATAAAGGAAGTCTGCTGTTTTTAACCTCCATGTTTACATCAGTGTGGACCTTTAACAGATACAAGCAGCAGCAGCAGACTCAGTTCATACACTTCTTGTCATTTATACATCACTCACTCAGACACAACTTAGTGTGTGTAGCTTCAAGGACATGTTGACATGCTGGACAGGGGGAGTCGGAGATCAAACCAGCAACCCTGTGATCAATGTTCTCCAGATCATAAACATGCTGCTGTACGGATTTTTACTGCATGTCAAAATATAGAAGAAAGTGAGATGATAATAAAACGTACGTGTTTCTCTGCCTGTTAAAGACACAGATGCATAGCAGCGCTCCTTCTTCTACTTATAAGGTATGAACACTTTCTTAAAACTGACTTTCACCTGAAGTTTATTTTCATCAGCTCTCTTTCTATCTTGGTCCATTTTCATTTTGATACCTTCCTCCACTGGTCTTCTCTTCATTCATAAACTAAGGAAAACTGAATCCTTGTTGGTATTATCTCTTACTCGGATCATATTTCTCTGTACAACGATATGCAGTCCAATTTGAGAATTTATCAACAGTCAGGTAAAAGTCATTTAAAATCTGCAGGAAGTCTTTGGTTGCAGCCATGCCAGCAGAAAATCAAAGATCAAAAAACGATAAAAATGATCTCTGTTTGAAGCAACACTTATCTTGGGATTAAGGCAGATATGGTTGACAAGCAACTTTCAAGTTTCAGTATTGGTAGTTTATCACAAAGGTGTGAAGTTTCCCACTGTGATCCTCCTGACTTCATGCAGGTAGAAGTCCTGATTCAGTTTCTTTGATGGTCTCTCTCTTCTCCTTGTCTGCAGGAAGAAAGACATCCTTAAATTAAAGAACATCACACCTGACTCTGAGAGGATATACCAACTGAATACTGCACGACTCAGGAGATGAGACTAATATCAGCACTCTAAACAAGAGAAACATTTTAAGACATTTAAGTGTTTTTTTCTTACATCTTAAATATATTGATAAGAAACATTTATATTTTGCTGACCTTTTTTACAATTGATGCAACCAGTGGCAAAAAGCAAAGCTTGGACAACACCAACAACCAGAAGAGTGATGACAACAGCAGTAATAATCCATCCAGTTGATGACCCTGAAAGAGAAAGCAGAAAGTGTGTGTATCGGTCAGAGTGTGTGTTCATGTGAGAGAGAGCAGATTGGAGGTGTCAGGTGACTCAAAGAGAACAGCTGCAGGTGAGCATCCTCCTGAACTCTCAGTGTGTGTGCAGATGAAAGCAGCTCTTGATGAATGTGAGCAGGAACAATGATGTTAGCTCTGATCTGATGCTCACTTTGCTCCTGCTCGGCGGCAGCTCACAGCTCGGTTTAAGTTTTTCTCAGAGAGAGAGAGGAGGATGATGTTGGAACTTCATCCTGTTTCTAAGACGAGCTGCTCATCTTTAACTTCAGCTCATTATTGATACGAGAAGTTACTGAGTACTGAGATCTGACATGAATATAGTTCTATTATATCATCATTCTGTTATGTTGTCTGCATAGAAGAGGAGATGAGGGAGCAGTGAAGGAGGGATGAGGGAGCAGTGAAGAGATGAGGGAGCAGTGAGGGAGAGATGAGGGAGCAGTGAAGGAGAGATGAGGGAGCAGTGAAGGAGAGATGAGGGAGCAGTGAAGGAGAGATGAAGGAGTGATGGATGCTAGTTTCAGTCTCAGGTCAGTTTGTGGAGGATAAATGAAGTCAAATCAATCTGAGGTGTTTTGTTGTTCCTCCTCAGGATCAGCTGTTTATAAACGTGCTGCAGGGTTTGTGTTTGAACTTTGACCTCTTCTTGTTTTGTGGATGAAGTCTGTGTTTGTTCGACTGAGTTCACTGTGGATTTAGAACAACTTCCAGTTTGGTGTTATGTCCCTTTAGTGCCTCTCATTCTTCATCTTTTCTCTGTGGATTCATGAAGCTCAGTCTGCAGAGCGTCAACAAGAGTCCAAACCTGTCCTAAAGTCAGCTCACTGTGTTCAGCCCTCTGACACCTGAAGAGTAAAGAGGAGACACGTTTCATTTAAAACTTTACTAAAGAACTTAATCGTCTCACTAATATCTCATCAACCTTTTCTAACCATTTTCAAAGTCATGTTTCCTCTGCCTCACCAGCCCTGATAGAAACTCCTGTTGAGACCAAAGCTCTCCATCTTGTTCACCGTGACCCTCACAACACTACGTCGTACACTTCATGTTTTATTTTAGATTTCCTGTCTTGACCAGCGTCCTTGTTCGTCCTCCCTGAGTTGTTTTCTTACGTCATATTTAACCCGTGTGTTCTCGTCCTCCTGAAGTGTTTCCTGTTTTATTTTGCAGTTCTTGCTCCGAGTGTCTCATTGTCTGTGTCTCCCGTGTCTCTGTGTCTCACCTGTGTCTTGGCGTCTCGCCGGTGTCTCGTAGTCTCCCCTGTGTCTCATTGTCTCCCCAATGTCTCGTCGTCTTGCCAAGTGTCTCTGGTCTTGTCTTGCTTCCTGTCTTTGGCTGTGTCCCCTCTCTTGCGATTGTGTGCTGAGGGGCTCAACCTTTGCGTTGTTGTCTCACCTGTGTCTCGTCGTCTCGCCTGTCTCCCATTGTCTCCCCTGTGTGTCCCCTGTGTCTCTTTGTCTTGCCTGTGTCTCTGGTCTCCCCTGTGTCTTGTTTTATCACCTGTGTCTCGTTACCTACAATGTCTCGTCGTCTCCCGTGTCTCGTTGTCTCCCCCGTGTCTCGTTGTCTCCCCCGTGTCTCGTTGTCTCCCCCGTGTCTCGTTGTCTCCCCTGTGTCTCGTTGTCTCCCTTGTGTCTTGGTGTCTCCACTGTGTCTCATGTCTCCCCTGTGTCTCGTTGTCTCTCGTGTCTCGTTGTCTCCCGTGTCTCGTTGTCTCCCCTGTGTCTCGTTGTCTCCGTGTCTTGTTGTCTCCCCTGTGTCTCGTTGTCTCCCCTGTGTCTTGTTGTCTCCCCTGTGTCTCGTTGTCTCCCCTGTGTCTCCTTGTCTCCTCTATGTTTCCTCGTCTCACTTGTGTCGTTGCCTCCCCTCTGTCTCGTTGTCACCCCTGTGTCTTGTTGTCTCTCCTGTGTCTCGTTGTCTCCCCTGTGTCTTGTTGTCACCCCTGTGTCTCGTTGTCTCCCCGGTGTCTCCTTGTCTCCTCTATGTTTCCTCGTCTCCCCTGTGACTCGTTGTCTCCCCTGTGCCTCCCTGTCAGTATTTAGTCTCTGTGTGTCCTCTCTTCTGTGTTCTTCTGTTTTCTTTTGGACCTTTCTGGATTTTGTTTCTAGACATTAAAGAAAGTTTCTGTTTGATCTTTTGTTAATAAATCTTCTAACTCTGCACTCAGCTCCTCCTTCCTTTGTTTTCACTCTACGTGACGATGTGTGCTGCAGCTGTAGACTCTAAAGTGAACCCTCCTCAGTACATTAGTCCTGTAGCGGTCAGTCTTTGTGGTAACAGGGTTAACCAGCACCAGGACCAGGTGCTGCTGAAGACAGGAACAATCTCTCTTGAACTCTTTCTTGTGTAACTGAGGTGTGTGTGACAGGAGTGCTGCACATCAGAGAGACCAGACGGACTTCAATCGTAGAAAAGTCAGACAAACACAAAGTGAAGAGTCTTGATCAAAAATATAAAGGTGTCAGCATCACGTGTTTCAGGTCATATTATGAGCAGATCAAGTCCTGTGATAGAGTCTGATGTGACTATCACACATGTCAACACTGACACTAGAAAACTAAATACACTCACCGGACACTTTATCAGGTACACCTGTTCAACTGCTCGTTAACACACATATCTGATCAGCCAATCACATGGCAGCAACTCAACAAGACGACCTGCTGAAGTTCAAACCGAGCATCAGAACGGGGAAGAATGGTGATTTAAGAGACTTTGAACGAGGCGTCACTGTTGGTGTCAGACGGGCTGGGATATTCATGTACAACCATCTCTAGAGTTTACAGAGAACGGTCCTCAAAGAGAAAACATCCAGTGAGCAGCAGAGGTCAGAGGTCAGAGGTCAGACTGGTTCAAGATGATAGAAAGGTAACAGTAACTCAAATAACCACTCACTACAACAAAGGTATGCAGAAGACCATCTCTGAACACACAACACGTTGAACCTTGAAGCAGGTGAGCTGCAGCAGCTGAAGACCATACCTGGTGTCACTCCTGTCAGCTGAGCACAGGAAACTGAGGCTGCTCTTCACATGGGCTCACCAAAACTGGAAAAAAGCATGGATCCATCCTGCCTTGTATCAGTGGTTCAGTCTGATGCTGGTGTCACAGTGTGGGGGGTATTTTCTTTGGGCCTCTTAGTACCAATTGAGCATCGTTTAAACTCCACAGCCTACCTGAGTATTGATGCTGACCTTGTCCATCCCTTTATGACCTCAGTGTACTCATCTTCTGAGGATGAAGAACATGTTTATAATGAGGAGTCTAAACTGCACTTTAAAGTCTGTGTGTCTCTAAGGGATCAAATGATTACCACTAACTCTTGTTGTGTTCAGTCAGAGCTCAGGTCTGGGTCTAGTTTCAGTCTCAGGTCAGATTATAGAGTTAAATAAAGTCATTAAACTTCTCTTCTCGTCTTCAGAGTGAACCTGTGCAAGTCTGTGTTGTTGTTCATGTTTGACTCAGCTGTTGTGATTCTGTCATTTCCCTCCAGGATTATTTAAACACCCTCTCTATCTAATCCGTCTAATGAAACAAACGACCCTCCAGAGAGTCCAGGGTTCATGTTTGAAGTTTGCTGAACACCTTTGTGCTAAGATCTTCTCCACAACCTGCATTACTCCCTGTGATTTCCCTGAGCTCTCTCGTCTTTCTCTTTTCTTTGTAGATCATCAATCTCTGAACTCATCGACGATCACCTGACGATCACACGTCCTCTGGGAGCAGCAGCATCTTTAGTTTGTTTAGAGTCAAACTAGAGACTTCAGAAGCATGAATGGAGCTGATGTTGAGGTCGGAGTGGATTATTAGCTGCACTTGTTTGTAGATATCTGTGTAAAGACACTAATTAAAGCTGAATCCTCATTGGACAGCTGCTGACTGGAGCCAGGTTGTCATGACAGCTGATTGTGATCCTCCTCTTTTGCTCTGGAGACCGACTGAACTCCTGAATACAATCACAGTTTGTTCAGACACATACTGACGATATGACTTGTACTACAGGAACCAGAACACTTCTGGTACTAGGATCTGATCCTGCACCTCCAGACTCAGCATCCTTACAGTCTGCTGCTCATCACTATTCACAGAGTCTGTTAATACAGATGAGCAGATAACAAAGGTCAGTCTCTGGGTCTCAGTAAAACTTGTTTCCCTCAGTTTGAAACATTTCCAACCTGAGCAGACGTCTTCATCCAGACTATCTCTGCGCTCAGGCTGAAGACATCTAAAACATTAGAATAAAGAAAGAAGACAAAGAAGAACTCTCACCATTAGGAGTCACATAAATCTCAGTTTGAGACCGGTGGTGGATCTCCTCCTGTGTAACTACACAGCTGTAGTGGTCGGTCTTGGTCACAGTAGTTTGGAGGATGATGTTGTAGCTGCCTCCTCTTTCTGTGACCTGTGGTTCTTCAGACTGAAGGATGTTTCCAGAACTGTCCCTCCACTCTACGACAGGTTTAGGAGAAGCTCCATACACCTCACACCGCAGCAGAGCTCCTCTCTCGGATTTAAGGCTGGTGACAGACGGCTTTGAGGATGCACCTGTGAACAAAGTGCAAACAGACAGCAGATGTGTCATCAGTTTTATATTTACAGGATTATAAACTAAGTTTTGAGATTTTTCCAGAGATTGAAAGAAGAGTGTGTTATGAACTTCAGTTACACCTCCCTGCATCGTTTAATAAGAGAGGATCATCCAACATTTCTAACTTCTACCTTTGCTCAGAAACATTTTACATCATCATCATCATCTCTGACTCACATCCTAGAGGAGAGCAGACACACTGAAGAGTTTCTTTAAGCTACATTTATTATCTGATATGTTGACAATAATTTCAAATGAACTAAAGAGACAGAAATATTATGTTTTTAAATATGAAGCATGAGGTCTTTAAAAACAGCTCTCAGTATGACGAAGAACATCATCATCATCATCAGCAGCATCATCATCACTCTGAGCTCAGTGATAAATATGTGATTAGATTTACACATTTAAACAAAGTCAACAACAACTGAACTTTATAAACTTGGTGATGGAGAGTTTCTGGATTAACTGCTGGATTAAAGTGAATGAGATTATGTTAGAGTGACAGCAGCTGTTTCTAAATCTATCACTGAGTCTGTGTTTGAGATCTTTACTGAACCAGAACTAACCCGATTTACAGACCAGGTCTGGACTAAACTCTGCAGGCTCAGTCTTTAGTAAAGTCTGAGGGTCAGGAAACATCTGTAGCAGCGTCCAATCAGAAGCCATCAACAGTGTAACCATGGAGATGATGTCATCAGAAGGAGCTGCAGCCGAACTTAAAGAATGAGTTTAAAGTGAGCTGGAGAAATCTTAAAGTCAGCTCTGACTCTGTGTGAAGGAGCAGCAGCTGTGTGTGTGTGTGTGTGTGTGTGTGTGTGTGTGTGTGTGTGTGTGTGTGTGTGTGTGTGTGTGTGTGTGTGTGTGTGTGTGTTTGTGTGTGTGTGTGTGTGTGTGTGTAAAACTTTACCTGAATCATCTGGAAATGTTCCTGCAGATGTTTTTAAACCTGATCACATTTAAACTTTCAGATGTGAAAAAACTAAATTTAAAACAAACTTAACTTTTTAAAAGATTCTCTTTAAACCTCAGTTTATTAAGTTTATACTCTACACCTGGACAAAAGTAATCCTGTCACATCAGAACTTTAAATTCTGTCCAGTTTAAAATGTGATCCAGCTTTAACTATGAACTCACACTTCAGGAAGTTTAAAGGGAGGCTGAGATGGATGAACCAAATAATCAAGTCCCTTTAAGAAAGTAAAAACAGACTGAACACTAGTGGAGTTTGATGACGCTGCTGAATTCCTCTAAAGAGATCAGTTCAGTAAGGAGACTGCTGTGAGGATGAACATGAAGATTAGACGAGCAGTCAAACATGACAGTGAAACTCTGTGTGAACACCTGACCAATAAACCTGATTGAGACTCCATCTGAACCAACACAGCTCCTGGGGGTCCTGATACTTTATGCTGAATTATCTCTATTTAGATTTGACTCATTTGTCTCACAGCAGGAGAAACTTCAGCTTCCTGTTGAGATGTGTCGTAAGAAGGCTTCAGAACTAAAGAATCAGACAGATATCAATGTTAGAGTTTTTATGAGGAACACAGAGAGACTGACGGTTCTTCTTTTTTTACACACAAGGTGCAGACAGTTTATTTATTAGTGTTTGTAACTTCAGTCTAAGTTTAGTCTGATTTGACGTCTGCTCAGCTCCTTCACCTGAAACTCTGACATACAGACTTTAGTACAGTGAGCTGGGAATGAACTAAACAACAGTGAGTCTCTGTATGAGAGAGACTGATCTCTCCTTTTTACTCTCTCACTCCTCCTTAGTCCTGTGAACAGATTCAAGTTCAGTCTCAGAGTCTCTTAAAGATCTTTTTTCATTCAGTTTGAATCATTTGAAACTGTGTGGATGTTTTTGTCAGTTTTCTCTGAATCTGTCTGAACACACAGCTCATCGCACACAATGACAGAAGAAGACTCTCACCACTGATGTGTACGAAGATCTTGGCCTCAGTCTGGTGGTGGATCTCCTCCTGTGTAACTACACAGCTGTAGTTGTCGGTCTTGGTCACAGTAGTTTGGAGGATGATGTCGTAGCTGCCTCCTCTTTCTGTGACCTGTGCTTCTTTAGACTGAATGATGTTTCCAGAACTGTTCCTCCACTCCACGGCAGGTTTAGGAGAAGCTCCTTTAACGACACAATGAAGCAGAGACCAGTCCTTTGATTGATCCAGGATTGTGACTGATGGTTCAGGAGCTGCACCTGATAAGACAGTAAGTGACAATCAGTGATGAAGGATTATTATAACATATTTTATTTATTTATTTAGATTATATCAAACATAGGACCTCCATTTTAATTTTCTTTTCTTAAATCCTGAGTTTTAAATAATTCTGGACGTTAAGTAGGTTACAGTTAAACTAAAGCAGCCCAAGAAGGTGTTTGGAGGGTTGATCAGACTTTTAATTAGTGCCTGCATTTTACTGTTTGTTTTTAACCCTGTTTTTATTCTTACTGACCTTTTATTATGCCCTGTAGCACTTTGAGATTTGCTCCAAATGTAAAGTGTGTGATAAATAAAATTCATTATTATCATTATTATTATTATTATTATTATTATTATTATTAATATCAACGACAAACAGACTGTAACCTTCATGAAACACACAGGACTCTTACATTGGGCGGCATCTTCTAAGATATGTTCACTCAAGAAATAAAAAGTGTATTTTGGTTTCTAATGTGCTTTTATAACTTCATTAATGTGAATGTGGGTTTGACATTGGCTGCCTAATAAACTTGACTGGATTTGTCACATCTAACCTGTAGAGGTACCAGGTATTGTCCAGATTTGTCCAGCATACATTAAATACAACTTAATGAAACTGTAAGAAGGAAATGTTAAAGTATAAAGTCTGTCATTGAATTTATACAAACATGAATAAAGGTCTAAGTTCAGATGTTCTCTCTCATCAGAGATGAGTTTATAAGAAATCTGGGTGAAGTGATGAAGTATTCAGTGACGTCATCGTAATCTCACCTGGGAATTTTTCCTCTGACCTGTCCTTTAATCTTTTATGACGCGGAGGTTGCACGCGACCCGAGATTAATGTATAAAAGTGATAAATAAATAAACTCTATATTTTCACGATGACTACAGCGGTCAATACACACATATAACACCTCTTTCTAAAGCTCAGAGGCTCGTTGTTATTTTAGATTTGACGAACAAACTTTATAAACTTCGACTTAAATGAAGAAGCATTTTACTGAACGGTGATAAACAGTTAGAAACTCAACAACTATCCTGACAGACCTCCGTTCAGATGAATTTAAAGGTCTAAAATCAAACATTTAATGACGGACAAAGACTCGTTTATCTCCCAACACTACAGAGACACAGTCAGGACCGTTTATATGTAACCGGAAGTAGAATCAAACTAAACACACCTTGATTGAGTTCTTCTTTTATTTTTAGCTCCGCTCGTTAAACTTTAAAACAAAGTCATGTAGAAACATTTTCAGGTTTGGTCTAAGGTTATATCCAGTGATGTTCAGGAGCTCTGATATCAGTAAAGAGCCAGCACCAGCACGAACCAATCAGCTTCCTGATAACACCTTCAGAGACAAACCTACCAGACTCTAAACTCCATCAGCCAATCAGAATACAGCATATGTACATCAGCGTCAAATCAGTTTGATTGACAGCTACTGTCAGCCAATGGAGAGTCAGCATCGTAAAAACCTTCAGAGTTTGTAGCCTCTGAAGTTTCCTGTCTGAAGATTTTATGGGAGTAAACGATGATGGACTGTTTGTGATAGTGGGTCACTTACATGAAAGAACAACTGTTTTTATTGGTTCAGAGGAGCAAAAATCAATAATATTTAACATCAAGTATGTATTTAAATATTAATTATATATTTGATATTCAAATTGAATATTAGGGAACATTTTTTAGAGTTAAAAAGAGATTTATTTTCTTCTTTTGGAAACTTTGTCAAAGTTTTAGAGAGCTCTGTGGACACCTGCTGGACATGCTCTGTACTGCACTTTGTAAAATATCTCAGAGCAGCTTCAGTCTGTCAACATGAAACTTCACACAGACATTATAGACAAGCTGAGGGATAAATCCTGAGACTTTCAGCCTGATAGTCTGTATTATAACTTATATTTATGTACTATAAAGATGAAGTGAAATTTAAAAATCAAAACAACTTTACATGTTTTCTTGTTTATTTCTTCACTTATTAAACTCTCTCAGAGCTTTAATGATCACCAACACAGCTGATGAGACCTCAGAGTGTTTGCTTTACAGTGATGTAACAGACATGTCTCAGTTTCTTCACAGTGTTTGTATTACACAGTTTAATCGTGGGCTGCTGTTCAGAAAATAAAAATGCACAAAATTAAAATGAATACTAAGAGGTTAAGATAAAGCGCTCTGGATCAGGAGCTAAAGAGAAAACAGAACATGAATTAAAATGATTGTGTTTTTATAGAATTAACTATAATACTTGTTTCCAGTAAAAAAGAAACAAATTATAGAAAATAAAAGACCAATTATTAAACAAAAGTAACTTTAAATTTCTTTAAATAATAAAGGACAGAAAAACTTCAGCAGTCTAAAGATATTTTGTAAAAGAAACTTAAAAACATTTAAATTGAATAATTTATTATATTAACACTTTTATTGCCTCTTCAGTCTGTGTTATCTATAAATACTCACCTACAAACAGCTGGATGTAGGAGATTTGTTTATTTGGGAAGATACAGGTGTAGCTCCCATTATCGGCCATCTTTGTTTTAGTGACTTTAATGGAGGCGTTTCCATGTTTCAGCTCATCTTCAAAATGAAAAACTCGTCCTTTGAAGTGCTCATCTTGACCTGTTCGGCCCTTGTTGTAATGCTTGCCTTTATCGTAAAAGAACACCTCCTTCTGATCGTCTTTCTTCCAGTCAAACACCATGTTCTCGATGTTCTCCTTGGTGCTGAGGGAACATGGTAACACAGCATCTCCTCCTTCTTCCACAGACACGATGACTCTCTGACCTGGAGGAGAAAACATGAAATCAAATAAACATTTACATCAGTCACCTCAGAGAGACTGAAACACCAGTTCAGCACTCTGGTCAGGTTCAGAGACTCATGCAGAAACATTAAAGATAAATACTTTTTTAACATCTTAACATTTTAACTTTATTATTCAAAGAGTGAATTCATCAGTCAGAGGAAAATGAAATACACAGAATCAAAACAAAAATAGGTATTCTAAAAATAATGAGCATCAAGTAAAAACTCTGGCTCTTCATAGGAGGAAATAAGAAATACAACCAAACTGGAAACATTCATTCAAACAAAATAAATCAGCCAAATAATCATATCAATATTCATGAGGTGTTTTGGAAAACCTCTCTGAATCATCCAGTGTAATGTGTTTGAGATTTCAGAGAGCAAGAGGAAACTTCTTTCTCTGGTCATTATTTCATTCACTTTCAGTCTGACTTTTATTTCCTAGTTATTAAAAACTCATCTAAACTCTTTCCCCCTCACACAGCAGCACACACCCATCTCCTCTGTTATTTCTCATGGTCCATATCAGAGTGATCCTGCAGTTTAGTGTCTGCAGGATGGAGGCGACGCCCCGCACATTCACTCCCTGAACTATGATCAACATCCTCACACTGCGCATGTCTGTTAACCGTCTGGAATGAAGCAGAAGGAGGCTGTAGTTTGATGACGTCACCTGTGTGATGGAGGCTGATGTTTAAATATTGATCACAGTGATCATTATTAGGACACATATTACAAACTGTATGAATGCTCTTTATGTTCAAATGGAGCTAAATGCTGATGCTGATAGGTTCAGGTGTTTACGTGATCTCGCCTCCTCTGATAAACTTGGTAGTTTTCTGTTTCCAGACTTCATGTTGGAACATTTTTTCAGCCGTTTCCATCTAAAACAATTCAGAGTAAATATGAGCCGCTAGTTTTCTTACCGTTTTCATCAGCAAACGTTATTCCAGACCGAGTCACGAGACACAGACACACGAGAGGCACGAGCTTCATAGTTGTTGATGTCTCGTGAAGATTCATCATCACTTTAATGAGGCTGTGACGTCACTGACAGGCATTTACACCTGCTGCTGGCTGTGAGCGCGAGCTCAAACCCCCGAACTCACATCACATTCATCACTCAGTCAGACTTCCTGTGAACACCCTTCACAATAAAAGCGTCTCTTCTGTTGAACTGAGTCATGACTGGACAAAAACCGAGTCAAGAAAACTGTTTGTCAAAATATCAGAGGAGGAAAAAAGTAGTCTGATTCTTTATTTAGATAAATATATATATATACCACACTGTTAAAGTCGGCTAAAATAGAAAAGGTATCGATCTCTGATCAGCTGATATCAGTGATCATCTCATGAAGTGAAAATCAGTAACTGTAAAATCTTTTGTTTTATCCACACAGACTCATTCTAGACCAGGGGTGTCAAACTCAAATACACAGAGGGCCAAAATAAAAAAATCGGTGCAAGTCAAGGGCCGGACTGGTTTAATGTTTATTGCAAAACTTATTGAAATGAACTTATTGCACATATTGAACATTGAACTAGCAAAGCTTAAGTTATTGCTATAAACATTTAAAAAATTAAAAAATATGTTGCATTCATTTCTTATTGCTCAATCTGCAACTTATCTAATGAATGAGCTTTACTAATTTCTTATGAAAATATTTTTCTACAGGCCAACAACATTAGCAAAAAAAAATCTGCAAAGAAAAACCAAAAATGCCCTGTGGTAGCAAGAAAAAGTGCAAAAAGGAAACATATTTCAGCTCAGTCGGCTGCTCTGTGATGCACACCAGTCTAAGCCAGATACTCAGCATCTCATCTTGGATGCAAGTTCATCAATGTTTGGGGTCAGGCTCTGAGCTGAGGAAATCCTCTGGATTGAGTGAAGGTGTTCATCAGTAAGACGACTCCTGTGAGATGTTTTGTTTCTGTGTGAACAGTTGTTCACACAGGTAGTTCGGCAGCACGGAAAATGGCTCAAGTTTTCTTGCAGCATCTGCGTGTCCCACAGGCGCAGCTTGGTTTTAAAAGCCTTCACTGCAGCGTACAATACATGTCTGTGATCACACGGCCCCGCCCCTGAAGCTGCAGGATGAGCGCGTTGAGATGGCTCGTGATGCCACACAGAAACGCTTCTTCACACAGAAACTTTGTATCACGGAGCTCTGCTATGTCTTTCCCTTTGCTCTCCATGAACTGACAGATCTCCTCACGCAACTCGAAACACCTTTACAGTGTTGTATCTTGACCGCCCGTGATGTGTAGATGCAGAAGGAATCTTCGTGACACTGGCTTGCTTGCATAGTAATACGTTTATTACAAGAAAACAATACCAGTATCGAACAAGCACCCGGAATGCTTGGGAGAACAGCTCTGCAAATCTGCTGACTCACAGAATGCTGTTGACCAGCACCTTTTATAGGTCTTTGGGCCAATGTCATAGCCTACTAGAGAGTCCAAACTTATCTTAACCTCTAGTTATTCATTGTTGTCCCCTTTGCTCTGCTAGCCTAAGGATCACAAAACTTATCCATGCATGTCGCTAAATTGGAAAGGGGTCTCAATCCAATTTCCTTGGAAGTCTGGGGCAACATAGGTTTCTCCTTGACTTGTTTTACGTCAGTTACTTATTAACTATCAGATACTTCAACAGCACTTTTCCCTGGCTTGGCCATCGCACCTCTGTGTGATGGGGCAAGTCACCATATTCTGAACCTAAAACTCCTCCAGAAAAGACTTGAACTGGCGCTGATTTAAACATATGGCTCTTATGAAGTTAACTGCTCGTGTTATGGTGCTCATCACATGGTCCATTTTCAAGGCTTTGCCACACAGTGATTCCTGATGTATGATGCAGTGATAAACTGTCTGCTCACCTGCGCTGTTTTCCTCCCACATCTTCTCAGTTGGGTAAAGTTAGAAAGATATTCACAGATTCGAGCTTCTCGGATCAATAGCTTGTTAACGAAAGGAGGTAAAAGCACAAAATATACCTCTTTCCCATCAGTGCAAGACAGACAACGAGCTACAACACAATTTTCATCAATATAGGCCGTCTCTCGTGTTGTGCAAATAACATTGGTCTCTATGCGCTGCCGGTGGTGAGGCGAGTGGGCCGGGAACCGTCTACAAAGTGTACTGCCGAAAAATTAAGCTATGAAAAAAAATCAAAAAGTTCACTGTTATACAGGTTAGTGTCCTGAAAGTCACTGCAAACCTTCATCATGTCCTCCTGATTGTACTACAACAGTTAAATTGAGAATATGTATTTTTTCATAATTTTGGGGAATTTTTATTGCAGATAATATTCAATAACTTCACTGTTATACAGGTTAGTGTCCTGAAAGTCACTGCAAACCTTCATCATGTCCTCCTGATTGTACTACAACATTAGGTTTGAGAATAAACAGTTTGTCATATTTTTGGGGATTTTTTATTGCAGATAATATTCAATAACTTCACTGTTATACAGGTTAGTGTCCTGAAAGTCACTGCATACCTTCATCATGTCCTCCTGATTGTACTACAACAGTAGGTTTGAGAATATGTCTTTGTCCATAATTTTGGGGAATTTTAATTGCAGATAATATTCGATAACTTCACTGTTATACAGTGTAGACGCATGAAAGTCACTGCATACCTTCATCATGTCCTCCTGATTGTACTACAACAGTAGGTTTGAGAATATGTCTTTTTTCATAATTTTGGGGAATTTTAATTGCAGATAATATTCAATAACTTCACTGTTATACAGGTTAGTGTCCTGAAAATCACTGCATACCTTCATCATGTCCTCCTGATTGTACTACAACAGTAGGTTTGAGAATATGTCTTTTTTCATAATTTTAGGGAATTTTTATTGCAGATAATATTCAATAACTTCACTGTTATACAGTGTAGACGCATGAAAGTCACTGCAAACCTTCATCATGTCCTCCTGATTGTACTACAACATTAGGTTTGAGAATATGTCTTTTTTCATAATTTTGGGGAAGTTTTTTTGCAGATAATATTCAATAACTTCACTCTTATACAGGTTAGTGTCCTGAAAATCACTGCATACCTTCATCATTTCCTCCTGATTGTACTACAACATTAGGTTTGAGAATATGTCTTTTTTCATAATTTTGGGGAAGTTTTTTTGCAGATAATATTCAATAACTTCACTGTTATACAGGTTAGTGTCCTGAAAGTCACTGCAAACCTTCATCATGTCCTCCTGATTGTACTACAACAGTAGGTTTGAGAATAAACAGTTTGTCATAATTTTGGGGAATTTTTATTGCAGATAATATTCAATAACTTCACTGTTATACAGTGTAGACGCCTGAAAGTCACTGCAAACCTTCATCATGTCCTCCTGATTGTACTACAACATTAGGTTTGAGAATATGTCTTTTTTCATAATTTTGGGGAATTTTAATTGCAGATAATATTCGATAACTTCACTGTTATACATTGTAGACTCATGAAAGTCGCTGCAAACCTTCATCATGTCCTCCTGATTGTACTACAACACAAGGTTTGAGAATATGTCTTTGTCCATAATTTTGGGGAATTTTAATTGCAGATAATATTCGATAACTTCACTGTTATACATTGTAGACTCATGAAAGTCGCTGCAAACCTTCATCATGTCCTCCTGATTGTACTACAACATTAGGTTTGAGAATATGTCTTTGTCCATAATTTTAGGGAATTTTAATTGCAGATAATATTCAATAACTTCACTGTTATACAGGTTAGTGTCCTGAAAGTCACAGCAAACCTTCATCATGTCCTCCTGATTGTACTACAACATTAGGGTTGAGAATATGTCTTTGCCCATAATTTGGGGGAATTTTTATTGCAGATAATATTCAATAACTTCACTGTTATACAGTGTAGACTCATGAAAGTCACAGCATACCTTCATCATGTCCTCCTGATTGTACTACAACAGTTAAGTTGAGAATAAACAGTTTGTCATAATTATGGGGATTTTTTATTGCAGATAATATTCAATAACTTCACTGTTATACAGGTTAGTGTCCTGAAAGTCACTGCAAACCTTCATCATGTCTTCCTGATTGTACTAAAACAGTTGGTTTGAGAATAAACAGTTTGTCATAATTTTAAGGGAATTTTTATTGCAGATAATATTCAGTAACTTCACTGTTTTACAGTCAAGTTTCCTACAAAGGCTCTTTTATTACTATAAGACATATTTCATGGAATAACCACAGTATTTGACTATTACAGTCTAGTTTCAACAATGGAATTCATGTCAGCCACTAGGGCCAATCAGGAGCACCTTTCAGTTTAGCTCAACAGACTCCCGGAGCCATCCTTTTTCATTTTGCATAGCAACAATGATGAAAAAGCAATCCTTAAGACTTATTTGGATTCCAAAAACTTTACCCAATCATATGAGCGAAACCTTGGGTGACTGGCCAATCAGGAGCACCTTTAAATTAAGCTCAACAGACTCCTTGAGCCATCCTTTTTCATTTTGCATAGCAACTATGATGATTAAGCAATCCTCAAGAGTCATTTGGATAACCTTAAAGTTTTGTCTGCTGTCCAACTCCATCGTTATATGTAAGTAACCTTTTCTTTAAATGTGTTTTCATTGAAATTATTAACATTTTTCCAAATTTTAATGCTTAATAGTGTGTATGTTAGTAGCATATTTGGCCTTAATTAGATATTACAAAGCACAAATGCCTTATTAAGCATGATCATATTCCACAGTATTGGTGAAGAGTTTCCCCACAATAATCTGATGATTACTGTTTATTGCTACTAAGTATGGTAGTTTTTGATATCAATATGCTTTGCACCTCGTGGGTCAGTGGAACAGTCATTCTCCCCTCAATAATGATAAATAAGGTCTCGATTATTGTGTGACCCCCCCCCCAGTTTTACTCTGAATATGTTGAGTATGTCCTGTGTGAGGTCTTGGTCATGAATAATTCACTAGGAAACGATGTCAGGGTTAATAAGTTTCACAGTACTGGCTAAATACTTATGAGTAAGACCTCACTTTACAATAAGGAATATGTTCAGAGCTAAAGAGACTAAATTTAGATTTATATGGACACTAATAACGCTGGTATTTTTGTGTTCAGTTACATAAGCCTAGACCATAATTACAAACTGTCATTAAAGGAGATTGATTATTCTATTCTAATCTGTGTATTACACTGAGCAAACCAGTTTTACACTGCAAATCATGTACAACATGAAACAGAATTATCCAGGGAAAGCGCTTGCTATTGTACGATGTTCTATATTGTATAGAGTATTAATACAGAATAAGTTATTAGTACGTGCATTGCAATCACTGAGATTAATTAATAATGGCCAATATTATACTAATATACATGCTAATGTACAACTAGTTAATGTTTAATATGTGTACTGTTATTAAAGTGTTGCAGAATGTTTCAGAGCTTAGTTATGTATAGATATGTTCATATGTTTGTTTGTCCCAATGTTTGTTTAAAGTGCCGGCTGTCATTTTGTGTATCAATAATTTTACACACAAATTCACTTCAGATTGACAATATGATATAGTTTTTGCTCTTCTCTTTTTTGATAGATTAGTGACAATTTAAAGACAATGGGAAGAGTTAAAAAAGGAGGCAGAGCTCAAAGGAAAGACCTATGGGCAATGGCAGGTGGACTGGAAGCTTTAGTGAAATCAATGAAGAATGCTAACATTCCAAACAGAGATACAAGTTATTCATCAGAACTTTGGTCTGAACTTTCTGGAAGTCTATTTGATGACGATAATCAGAAAAACCGTCACTGGTTGTGGGTTATTTGGACAAAAAATCGACATGGAGTGAGGGATTTGATTACCAAACAACAAGAAGTGCCATCAGGTGAGGACAAACAGAAGAAGAAGACAGTTGATGAAGAAGAAAATGTGTCTTTGCAGACAGAAGTTTCTGACAAAGACATAGAAAAGAAAAAATCAGACGATGAAGAAGAAAATGTGTCTTTGCAGACAGAAGTATCTGACAAAGACATAGAAAAGAAAAAATCAGACGACGAAGAAGAAAATGTGTCTTTGCAGACAGAAGTATCTGACAAAGACATAGAAAAGAAAAAATCAGACGGTGAAGAAGAAAATGTGTCTTTGCAGACAGAAGTTTCTGACAAACAAGCATCAGATGAGGACATAAAAAAGAAGAAGGCAGAAAATGAACAAGAACAGGTGTCCATGCAGAGAGGAGCCCTACCTAAGAAAGCATGTAATAAAAAACAATGGAGAAAGATGCCTGCAGTTTCAAAGAAGTTCACAATTACAGTGAAGAGCAAAAAATGGAAAACAATTGTTCCACTGCATGGTTCAACAAAACTGAGGCAACCATGGACCAACATTTTGTACAACAGTTTCCGAAAAAGAAATCCCTGTTGCACCCTTGCTTTCAAGAGCCAACATGTTAAAACTCCTCACAGCCGTAAAGTAAACAGTCCATATCTAAATATCATTGCAATTTGTACATTCCCATCCTGTGGTGCAAAATTTTCTTTTCAACGGAAAAGGGAGCCAGCTGGAGAGACCCCCGTGAAGATCTCTGTACTGCAAAGAGGAAAAATTGCACACAAAACCAGTGAAAAAAAATTCAGACAAGCAGCAAACACAAGGAGAGGGAGAATTGGAAAAGCTCTGAGAAAAGGAGTGAGCCAATTCTATTACAAAAAACTAAAGAAAACACCAGTTGCTGAACTGATTTCAGGAAACATAACTCGAAGTCTAAACAAACATGTTCTTAAAGTCATTAGTTCAGAAATTTAAAAAAGCAAAAGACTTCATGATGATGTCTTCATGGAGATGTTCCTCACACAAAATATCATGAAGGAAAGTGATTTCAATTTTCATAAGATGCCTGGGTACATACAGCACTTGCAAGTTGACCCCTTTGGTGTACATATGTACACTGAAACAGGAGTTAGCATAATTGTGCAACACCTGAGAAAGAAGACCCCAGTGACCTTGTACCTGGATGCTACTGGTAATGTTGCCTTAAAAGTTCCTGGTCAAACTAAAAGGCTGCTGTACTATGCTCTCACTCTTCCTGGAGGAGGTAAGAGTACACCTCCTCTCCCAGTCTGTGAATTGCTTACAAATGAACACTCTGTACCACCCATCACATTCTGGCTAATGCAGTTCCTCCGCAAACTGGCACAGTACACAAAAATAAGAATACATCAAGTTGAAACAGATTACAGCTGGGCACTACTCCAAAGTGTTCTTCTCTCATTCAACAGGGAGAGCATTGTCAGCTATTTGGACCGGGCTTTTGCCATTTGCTCAAAAGTCAAGACATGGAAGGACATCAAGACATTTACAGTGCTACACCTATGCTCTGCACACGTGCTCAAAGCTGTCACTCAGGCAATCGGGAGAAAGACAACAGACAAAGGTCTGAAGGATTTTGCAACATTTGCATTCGCCAGATTGCAAAACACAACCTCCATGACCGCAGCACTCAAAATTTTCCGCTCAATGTGCAGTGTATTCACTTCCAGGCACAACACCGATGATGTCCAGACAGGTCTCAAGGCCTTGCAGGACTTAGTAAAAAAATCCAAGGATAGGCTGACAGACAGTGAAGAGGTGGAGAAATTAGAAGACAGCCCCTTAGTTCAGGAGGATGACGATGAGGAAAGAAGAAATGCCCACACAATTGTTGGCAGATCTCCCTTCACATATGAATTCAAGAGGGTGTTGGAGGAGGTACAAGGAGAGTTAGAAAAAGCGGACGCTGGGAGTCCACATGATGAGGAAAACCCATACTTCTGCCCAGGCATTGTTGATGTCCTTTTCGAGAACTACCTTGGCATTTTCCCCCTTTGGAGTGGTCTGCTGCTTGGGAATTTGAAAAGGTATGCATCTGACAAGGAAGATGACACCTTTGGGCCAAGTAAAACAAGGGACACAAACTGTCACGTGGAGAGATGGTTTGGGATCGTTAAACAGTCAATTCTGAGAAATCAGAGAAGACTAAGGGCAGGGACTTTTGTTCGAAAAATGTATGGCTCTTTACAGGGAAGATACAGAGAACACATTATGTGTCACAACTTCTCAGAGCAGTTGCTCCTCAAACCCATGCCACCAAAAGACATCACTCAGTCTCAGGAAGGTTGGGCAAAGAGAAATGGAACAAAGCCTCTCACCACCAGGTCCAAATATTTCAATGCTCCATCCACTCTTCCAGTTCCAAAGAAAGCAAAATCAACACAGAACACTGGCAGAGATCTTCAGAAGACCACAGATGACCTCACAATTAAAGGGTCAACACCTGTCACAGAGGTAGTTCATTTCTTACTAATCACTAATGTATAACTAATGTATACTCTTAACAGATTTAAATCTAGTCTTTACCATTTGTAGAACCTTAAACCGATTAGCAGAACTAGAAAAACATTGCGTATCAAGAAAACATTAAGCATCAGTGAAATGTTCAGCCCAGGACATTGTTGTGCTTGAGTCCATATCCCCTTAAACAGTAAATGGCCGAAAAATGTCTAATTAAAGAAAGAGGTAGACTATTTCAATTACATAGTTTTCTGTTTCAAGTGCATCCAGAGTATTGAATGTTTGAAAATGGAATGAGTTTGCAATGGCTGTATAAACTGATTATATATTTATTGTTCACATCTTTGTAGGTTAATGCCCTTTGGAAATGCAAACCATCGGAAGTTGTTGTAGCTGTTGTGCAAGATGCTGAACAGAAAACCACTTACACCCTCCGGCACAGGGAATTCCAAACTTTGAAGCCTGATGAACTCATCATGGGCGAGGCAAGTTTCTCATTAAAACTGTTTTTGTATCAAATAGGTGAAATTACTCTATCTGTACATGCACGAATCCCTAAAAATGTTTATGTGCTGCATGAAATGACTTCCAGGCCCTCTGACTATCAGGTCAGAAGGCCTAGAGTCTTATTTCTATCAAGCACCTTTATTAATATTACATCTAATTCCCCCAAAAGGTGATAGAATGTTACATCAGAGCCATCCTCAACTCCAAGGGTACTGCCCAGCGACTGTACTTGATGAATCACTACACCATTGGCGTAATATTACATGGCACAAGGGAGCAGATGGCCAGGCAAGGGTTAAAAAAGGTGAGTACAACTGTAATCATGTTACTTTATTCACTTTACTGTTGTATCCTGTAGGTTTGTTAGTAGGCTTCAGATAGGAGACTGAATCATGCGTATTATGTGGACACATCTACTGATGTTGATGTATCTTTGATGTGATGCATGTGAATTGCAACCTTCCTTTTTTGCTTGGTCCTGTGAGGGAAAATACATAATGCATAGTTTGTTTTTGTGTGTTTGTTTAATTAATTTAACTCTTTGTTTTGCTTCTGTATAGTGCAGAAAAATACACTTCTTTTTCCTTTTTCACACATTTTGTTAGGTCACATTTGATGACTATGATGGAGCCATTGGATTTGTTAACATAAGAAATGTGCACTGGAAGTTTGTGGTAAGTACATATGTAATTTATCAACCCACACACACACTGTTCTGAGAACAGGATTTTACATTTACTACATACATAAGCATGTTATCATTGTGTCAGGATTACTTTTAAGATTATTGTAGTTTTAAATGGTCTTTATTCCTATCTAAATGAAATAATTACCAAAAAATTATTGAACAAACAAAGCATTCGGACTGTCCTACAGTAATGATGCTTCTCAATACCTTAATGATTTTCTAGTTTCCCTCACTTACATATCTTCCTCACCTCTTAACTCCTCTCAGCGAGGATTAGAGTTAGGGCTCTGTCCACTTCATGTACCAGGTGGCTGGTGAACCTCTATATAGCCCTCGAATGTTGTCCTTGTCACAGCCAATTTGGAAACATGTTTGAAAAAGTCAGATCAGCTGAACAATCTGTAAAGATATGCAGTCAAAGGGGTATTGCTGCATGGTGTGTCCTGGCCCGAAGCCTTCTCTCTCCTTATCTCCAGGTGCATTTAAGGAATAGCAATATCCTCCATCATGGTGGAGGAAGAGTGATTTCCAATGCACCAGAGGAGAGAGGAAGCAACAAAGCACAAAATTGCAAATTGAGAAGCACCCAATGTCATTTGTGATTTGAGTTTTCTTTCATTCATGATGACCAAAACTGTTTCTCACTTTTCTCTGATCTGACAGTAGCCAGTACTCACTACACTGATAAAATGTTCACATTTAAGATGGCTTTTTTGTTTGTTTATTTACACTTGTCTCTGTTGTGATCTCATTGCTGTTAATCAATTTGTCATTTGTAATTCTTAGGTTTTACAGAAATCAATCGATTTGGCACATGTCAAATATTCTGACATATTTATAGATGGCATGGTTTAATGGTCTTACTTACTTTTTATAGTATCTTCATGCCCTCTCAAGCCACATTTTTGTGGTTGACCCTCAGCAAGGGTCAAATGAAGTTGAGGAGTCCAAAAAGGCTGGTCACAGATTTGGGTAACATAACATACATACTTGGATAATGTTATAATTGTCATTATTATTATACATACACTTAGTAAAACCAAAGATTAACTGCAAATGTAAATCAACACTAATTTCATTGTTCTCTGGTGGACAATATTTCAAGATGCGCAGGAACAGATTTGGAAAGGAGGACTGGGTTAACATCAAGTGGCAGCCTGGCCAGATAACCCATACCTTCCAGAAAGATGTCACCAGTTGTGGGGTCTTTGTCATGCAGGTGATTCTGTGGAACATGTTGTCTTTATGATGACAAAACGGCATGTAGTTTTACTGCGAAAGATCATGAACAGCACATATATTATTTTCCATCCGTACAGATGGCCAAGATGACAGTGATGGGATTCCCAAACATACCACAAACATTTCACATTGACTCTGCAAAGAAACGTCTTCAGGTTCTAAGAAGAGAAATGGCAGAAGAAATTCTGAAAGGATCAGGTATAGAGTGAAACCTTAAATTAATATGTTGAAGACATCCTACAAACTCAATACTAATATACTTGACTTGTTTCCAGTTTCAAAGGATGACTTCTGTTCCCTGTGTGGAAGTGAGGACCTACCCAAAAATGTTGCTAATGCTGTTTGGGTGAGTTGTAGTGTTTAATGTTTCTTAAGCATCAATAGATAATCTGAGTAGTGGCTAAACAGTTAGTTGATAATTTGGGATGAAACATAGCATTAAAGTAATCAAATATACTTTTATGCATTACCGATATCTTGAAATAACATTTTCTCAGAATGTTAAAATTTCTTATCCCCATGTAGATTCAATGTGAGACTTGCACAAGGTGGTTTCACACACATTGCCTTGGAATTACAGCATCACAAATACCAAGCACAGATACCCCCTGGTATTGTGAGTTGTGCAAGAGCCCTGAGTTGAGTAGCTGAGGGTAAGTTTGACTAACTCTGACCTGAGATGGAACAGTTAAGCTCAGGAGATTTTTGGAATAGAATTCCATAATCTTTAACAGTAGGACTATATTTACAGACTGCATTTATGTGGAAGTGTGGTCCAGCCAGAAGTTATAAGCTCAGGTTTGTTTTTTTTTGTTTTTTATAAAAAAAGCATTACATTATGAAAAGATAAGGAGAAATATGTGCTTCAAACTTTGGGAAACTACAATAAATATCTGTTTTTTATATTAGATTCTTAATACAAATTTCAGATCCATTCATCCTTGCAGATAGAAGTTGTGAACGTATTTCTGTTTTCTTATGTTAAAATTTGGATTTTTGACTTGCACAGAGATATGTATGGTATAGTGATCCGATGAGTGTTTTTTTTTTCATATTTCTTTCTAAATGCTAATAGTTATACTGTATCAAAAGTCATAGAAAATGTGACCCTTTTATGCTAATGTTAAAATTTGTGTGGACAGTGATTCAATGAGTGTTTCTTTTTGCATATTTCTTTCTAAATTCTAATAGTTATACTGTATCAAAACTCATAATAGATTATTTCTCTGAGTCTGGATTCATGTCATAGGGCCATTGAATGACTGAATGTCAATGTCAGACTTTTGTTTCCCCTTGTAAATTTTTTTTTTTGATACATTGAATACTTGAAAAATAAATGCACTCTAAGAAGTGCATTCTAGTGCTGATGTCTCTTCCCTTGCTTATTTTCTTTAATTTTGTGCTATGTAAAACTTCAAAGGTCACACACAGTGTTTTAATGTCAAAATAAATTCTGGTTAATGTATCAATACTCAGAGAGTATACTTTGAAAGAGTTCCTAGTGTTCCCCTTGGAACTAAAGGTTATTATGAAACTAACGAGAACACCCTTGTGGTTGACATGAATTCCATTGTTTAACCTGTATAAAAGTCAAATATTGTGGTTATTCCATAAAAATGTGTCTTATAGTTATGAAAGAGCCTTTTTAGGACACTAGATGTAAAACACTGAAGTTATTGATTATTATTTGCAACAAATTCTGAAAAAAAACCATATTCTCAACTTAAGACTTTAGAACAATCAGGAGGACATGATGAAGGTTTGCAGTGACTTTTGGAAGTCTACACTGTATAACAGTGAAGTTATTGAATATTATCTGCAATAAAAATTCCCCAAAATTATGGACAAAGACATATTCTCAAACCTAATGTTGTAGTACAATCAGGAGGACATGATGAAGGTATGCAGTGACTTTCAGGCGTCTACACTGTATAACAGTGAAGTTATTGAATATTATCTGCAATAAAAAATCCCTAAAATTATGACAAACTGTTTATTCTCAAATCTAATGTTGTAGTACAATCAGGAGGACATGATGAATGTTTGCAGTGACTTTCAGGACACTAACCTGTATAACAGTGAAGTTATTGAATATTATCTGCAATTAAAATTCCCCAAAATTATGGACAAAGACATATTCTCAAACCTAATGTTGTAGTACAATCAGGAGGACATGATGAAGGTATGCAGTGATTTTCAGGACACTAACCTGTATAACAGTGAAGTTATTGAATATTATCTGCAATAAAAAATCCCCAAAAATATGACAAACTGTTTATTCTCAAACCTAATGTTGTAGTACAATCAGGAGGACACGATGAAGGTTTACAGTGACTTTCAGGACACTAACCTGTATAACAGTGAAGTTATCAAATATTATCTGCAATAAAAATTCCCCAAAATTATGAAAAAATACATATTCTCAATTTAACTGTTGTAGTACAATCAGGAGGACATGATGAAGGTTTGCAGTGACTTTCAGGACACTAACCTGTATAACAGTGAACTTTTTGATTTTTTTTCATAGCTTAATTTTTCGGCAGTACACTTTGTAGACGGTTCCCGGCCCACTCGCCTCACCACCGGCAGCGCATAGAGACCAATGTTATTTGCACAACACGAGAGACGGCCTATATTGATGAAAATTGTGTTGTAGCTCGTTGTCTGTCTTGCACTGATGGGAAAGAGGTATATTTTGTGCTTTTACCTCCTTTCGTTAACAAGCTATTGATCCGAGAAGCTCGAATCTGTGAATATCTTTCTAACTTTACCCAACTCATCTTCTCCCCGATCCTGCCCACTAATCAACTCTTTTGCCTGCACTTTGCAGCCGCTCAATCCGTCGTCAGTCTCACACGTTTATCCCAAGGCAGCCTCATTTCATTTACACATCTGGATACCTCTTCAAAGAGATCTTTCCCCGTAGTTGTGCCATGCATTGATTGATCTTAATCCCAAAAGTTCCTCTGTTACGCACATATACTCTGCCTCCCACCTGCCTTGAACCCCCCTGTTTTCAAAGTCCACCTTTCGTTAAGCCATTTTTTGGGGGAGAGGGATAGCTGGAAGTTGACTGCAGGTGACTAGCTTCATAAGGCTGATGATGAGCGGAGTCGGGTAACGGCTCTCGCGTGCGGGCCCTCGATTGACATGCAGTGCATTGTGGGACTTGTAGTTTTAGTGGTGCGTGCAAAATACCGTCGGGCCAGCTCTATAAATAATTTGATATCATCTCGCGGGCCAAAGATAATGTCACCGCGGGCCGGATTTGGCCCGCGGGCCTTGAGTTTGACACATATGTTCTAAACACACCTGAAGCTCCATGAAGTCCAAACAGCTTCGGAGCTGTCCTTGGTGCTGAATATGTTCTCCCTCAGTCAGGCCGGTTGAAACATGCAGAGACTACAGCCAACACCAGGGGGCGCTGCAGCCCCGGCAGACCCCTACTTCCTGCACTAATGTCTACAGCAATGCATCATATTCTATACAATGATCAAAAGCATTATTGATCTGTTATAATTATGTATCTTTCTGTAATTACAGCTCTGTTTTTAGCTTCATGGTGATGCTTTTTTCTGCTAATCTAGGGGCTATAGAGGACTAAATACTGGTTAAAGGGTAAATAAATGTAATTTCCTCCACAGGACAGAATATTTATTTCATCAGTCCACCACAAACTGATTAAACAAAGTTTTAAATCAGAATGTAAGAATTTGATCAAATGGTGCTCTGTAAAGAATCTGAAGCTGTCTGGCAAACATACAGGAGTAAAAACTTTAGTGTCTTCATCCAAGTTTGAGCTCAGTCACATGAAGAACGGTCCCAGCACACAGTTTGACATGTTTCCTGTTTTATTCAAACGTTTGTATAGAAATGATGAAGCTGTGTGTGAAATGACATGATACCCTACAAGAGCATCCTCAGTCAGAAACATACATGAACTTTCAGAGAGAGAGCAGCGTTCAAATGTCACGTCAACAACAGGAAACAGTCAGAGTCAGTCATATTTATTACTACACTGTTGGATCAGCCTACATTACTTTGAGCTAGCTGTAGAGACTGACCCTGAGTGTGTAGTTCAGTGTGTAACTGTACCTGACACACTCTGGATTAACACCTGAACTCATAAAGAGAAGAAACACAGGCTCAGCACAGATCATGTCAACAACACAAACATGAACATAAACAATAAGTCTCATTATATTTGACTTTAGCTGCTAAAGCTTCACATTTATTTACAGCATAAAGGAAGTCTGCTGTTTTGAACCTCCATGTTTACATCAGTTTGGACCTTTAACAGATACAAGCAGTAGACTCGGTTCATACACTGCAGATAGAAAGACTCTCTCTCTCTCTCTCTGGTAATGATTATAAGTAAGGCATACATTGGTAACATAAACTCTGTCGTCTGTGTGTTCAGAGTCACAGTGAAAAGAGAAAATGTAAATCAATCAGGTTCCTTTTTATTTTTACCATTTTCATTTTAACACCTTCCTCTACATCATTCATGATGTTCTGAAAACTGAGTCCTTGTTTATCCTTTATTCAGATCATGTTTTCTCGTACACTGATATGTAGACGCTAACAACAGTCAGGTAAAGACCATCTGAGACTGAGTCTTTAGTTGCAGAAATGTCAGCAGTAAAATAACAAGGTGCAAACATCAAAGTGAAACATCTCAAACTGCTGATCACAAACAAACAATAAAAACTCTGTTTTAAGTGACTCTTGATTTTAGGATAAAGGCAGATGTAAAGGTAACTTTCAAGTTACAGTGTTGGTATCTGATCACAAAAGGTGTGAAGTATCCTGCTGTGATCCTCCTGACTTCATGCAGGTAGAAGTCCTGATTCAGTTTCTTAGATGGTCCCTCCCTTCCCCTCGTCTGCAGGAAGAAAAACATCATTATATTCAAGAACATCACACCTGACTCCACCTGACTCTGAGAGGAAATACACATTTTAATACTGCATGACTGAGGAGCTAAGACTACAGTCAAGACTTTAAACAGGAGAAACATGAAAAGAAAATCCTGGGCTGTGTCTCTAGTATGCAAATTTTCATAGAAAAATATTTTACATACCTTTGTTAGAATTGTTTCTGTTGCAAAGTTTTACTACTATGCCAACTAGAACAAGAACAACAAGAAGAAGAACTCCAGCAACAATCCATCCAGCAGGGAACCCTGAAACAGAAAGAGAAAGTGTGTGTTCATGTGACAGAGAGCAGATTGGAGGTGTCAGGTGACTCAAAGAGAACAGCTGCAGGTGAGCATCCTCCTGAACTCTCAGTGTGTGTGCAGATGAAAGCAGCTCTGGATGAATGTGAGCAGGAACAGTGATGTTAGCTCTGATCTGATGCTCACTTTGCTCCTGCTCGGCTGCAGCTCACAGCTCAGTTTGAGTTTTGCTCTCCGTAGAGAGGAGGATGATGTTGGAGCTTCATCCTGTTTCTGAGAAGAGCTGCTCATCTTTAACTTCAGAACATTATTGATACGAGAAGTTACTGAGTACTGAGATCTAACATGAATACAGTTCTATTATATCATCATTCTGTTATGTTGTCTCCATAGAACAGAAGGAGGGATGAGGGAGCAGTGAAGGAGAAATGAGGGAGCAGAGAAGGAAGGATGAGGGAGCAATGAAGGTGAGATGAGGGAGCAGAGAAGGAGAGATGAGGGAGCAGAGAAGGAGAAATAAAGGGAGTAATGAAGGTGAGATGAGGGAGCAGAGAAGGAGAGATGAGGGAGTAGTGAAGGAGAGATGAGAGAGCAGAGAAGGAGAAATAAAGGGAGCAGAGAAGGATAAATAAAGGGAGCAATGAAGGTGAGATGAGGGAGCAGAGAAGGAGGGATGAGGGAGTAGAGAAGAAGAGATGAAGGGAGCAGAGAAGGAGAGATGAAGGGAGCAGAGAAGTAGAGATCAAGGGAGTAGAGAAGAAGAGATGAAGGGAGCAGAGAAGGAGAGATGAAGGGAGCAGAGAAGAAGAGTAGTTTGTGTTTGTATTCATTCATGTCTCTCTCTCTCTTCCTGCTGAAGTAATCAGCTGATTCCTCTTTAAGAACTGAACTACCCGGTCTCCTCCTGCTTCCTCCCTTCACCACCAGAGTCTCGTCTCCATCAGGGGGCGTCCTGTCTCTCAGCCTCACTTCGCCTTCCAGCACATTAAACATGAAACTTGTCCTTTTCTAAACCTGTGAGGGGAATGTTGGTCCCTGCTGATGAAGTCTCTCCTGGTTGAAATATTAAACTCTCTCTGTGTGTGTGTGTGCAGGTACGGCAAAAACATTTCTGTTCTCAAAATAAGTTGATCAAATATAAAATGCTTGTTGTTAAAGGCATGTGATAAGTGGGCTCAGCTGTGTGGATGATACAAACTCTCAGTGGTCTCTTTATGAAGCCCACCTGTATGATCTAACACACCTGTTCTACACTCACTTCATGTCTGACCCTGTCACAGAGGTTCATTCTGTGTCCTCACTGAGCTCTCAGGTACTGATGGACTAAAGGATTTCAAAGAGGGAAGATGTGGCTCGTTTTCTGGTTTTGATAAACTGAGTTCAGTTCTCTGCTGATAGTGTCATTTGTTTATTAACGCTTCAGTTTGAACTCTGGTTCTCGAGCTGACACTGAGTGTGTGTTATATTTATTAATTACTTTATTAAAGAGAAACATGTTTCTGTTAGTATCTGAATCAGTGAACTCGTGGTAAAAACGTTCAGCGGGCACAGATGTGAGAGCAGCCTAAGGAGCTACTGGACCCCAACCATCTCTGAGAGGGAAAAGAGGAACAACATCCTGTCCTATGATCCAGACAACAGCAGCAGAGCTGGAGAGAGCATCTCTAAACTGCTGATCTCTACAAAGTCACTGAAACCAGGAGAGGTAGAGATAACAGCAACAATGTTCAAAGATGAGACATTTGACTCATTTATGTTTAAAGGTGAGTCAGCGTCAAAGAGAGGAAGGAGAGCTGAATGAGGACAGACATGTTCCTGCAGAAGTCCCGTTCTCCTAATCTAACGTTACCTTCAATGGAACCGTTCACTTTAATGTGAACTAACAAATAAACAGGATCATGTTTGAACTGGACCCTGGATTGAAATGTTCTGTTTAATGTTAATTCTGGTGGTTGTGTGAATTAGAGTCCCAGCAGGGTGAGCAGGACCCCTCAGCTTCACGTCGGGTACCTGCTCACCCTGCTGGGATTAGAATTTGCGAAACCACCCGCTCACTTCACATTATCCCTTATATGACTGTACAGGTGAGATCAATAACGTGTTCACTGACTGTCTTTGGTCCACAGTCTCATGCTGCCAGATTTAAAGCTGATCATTGAACGTGTCTACGTTTGTTTTTAATTGGTCAAAACAGTCAAACAAGACAAGAGGTGAACTTTTCTAAAACACTTCCACTGATCAATAAACACTTTTCCCTGACAGTACATTGTACCACAGTACACTGAAATAAATCTAAGTTAACATCCCCATGCTGATCAGACCTGGTCTTCAGGTGTCACACACTGAATACTGCTCAGATTGATGAATTGTATAGTTTTTAATCCACTACATTTATCAGGCACATGAAGCTACTTTTCACAATGATCTTATACAAAAGTAAAAGTATTACAAACCTTTTTTCTGTTTTATGAATACTTTATGTGCATTTTGCTCTAACTAATTACTATCACTCAATTTAATCTTTAATGCCAAACTTTTACTAATAACAGAATATTTTTAGTAGTTCTTATATTTTTCTCTAATGTCTAATTACAGCAGGGTGATACTAATTAGTAAATTACATTTTTCTGCTTCATAGTTTGAAATCTTTTTCTAGTTGGTTGATGCAACTCCGTCCCTTCTGTCACTGCTTTGAGCTAAATTACTCTAAGTTTGGTTCATCCCTCTGAAATGATTTCACCTCAGCTGATCATCCTACCTTTGACAAAGTTGAACTTTTTTGCAGAAACAATTTGTTCACATTTAACTGGCACCTGAGCTCATGTAGCTCCTGGAGTTAAGTCAGAAGCAAACAAAAAAATCTTACCATGGAGGTACACAAGAATGTCATCATGAACCTGATGACAAATCTCCTCCTGTGTAACTACACAGCGGTAGGTGTCGGTCTTGGTCACAGTAGTTCGGAGGATGATGTTGTAGCTGTTTCCTGTTCTTGTGATCTTTGGCTCCTCAGCAGGAAGGTTGTTTCCAGAACTGTCCCTCCACTCGACTTTAGTTGTATCAGAAGCTTCTTGAACCTCACACTGGAGAACGGCCTGTTCATCTGTTACCTTGATTTGCTTGGCTGATGGTTTTGGACACGCACCTGTGAACAAAGAAAAAACATAAAATCAGAACATTACCAGCATTAAAACATGATATATATTGAGCTGTTTGTTAATCTCATATCTGCTGGTATATGTGAACTATGAGCTGAATATACGGTTCATTTAAAGATCCCACTTGTTTTCACAGGGCAGACGTGTTGTAAGCCTCACAGAAGGACCCATCAGCCCCCTTCACCAACCTTAAGTCATCATGGTTTAGAGCGATTCAGTTTTAAAAAAAATGCTGAATATGTTAATGAAAATATAACACACTGATAACGCTTTGTAAATATAAATGTATATATTTTAACAACAAAGAACGTAATGTACAAAAAAAAGGGAAGGCTATTAAAAAACATCCCAGTATCTCAATTTAAAAAAATTTAACAGAAAAAATAAGCTGCTCTCTGCTACACCAGAATTATTTTGGGTGAAATAAAAAATACACACATTAATACCTTCAATCATGTCTGAATTGAATAAGCAACTGAGCTTCTGTATTTCTTCACCTGCAATTTTAAAGTGATTTGTAAAGTGTGAGTTGAAACAAACAATAAAAAGATGTAAAAAATGAATCTACTGTCTCCAGAGAGGGTTTAGAGTTTTATTTAAACACAAACTGGTCTTCATATCTTGAATGGAAGTTGGTAATTTAAAAAAACAAAACATGACCCTTCTACAATGGTTAGGTTTTCATCATGTTATCAATGCAAGTTAATGAAGTTACCATCTTCATACATTTGTCAGAATCACCTTTTTACAATCTAAGCAGTTTGTGTAATAAAATTAAATATGAAGAAATACTCTTGGAACCTTTATGAAAGCCTTAGGCTTGTTTTATGTGTTCTAGATTCTAAAGGCTCGTGAATGATATCATACCTGTGGGGCTGAACTCAACATCGACTGTACGATGTGAGTGTGACATCATCACAATCAGAACTCACCTGTTACATTTTCCTCTCTTTTGTCCTTTAATCTGTTAACCCGCGGAGGTTGCACGCGACCCGAGATTTACATGTAAAGATTAATAAATGAAAGTAACATATATTGCATTGTGTCTGTAGACGTCAATGCACACATGTTATACATTGTTTGAAAGCTTGGTTTCTCGTTTTTCAGATGGATTCGATCATTTTCCCATAAAGGTTACGCGTCTTTACATCAGTTCGGTCTCTCTTTACGGCTGTGAACCTTTGGTTACTTCCAGCCATCCTGTCAACCCGCCGTTTAAAAGTGTTTATGGGTCTAAAAACTGACATTTGTAAACGAACACGGCGGATTGTAAGAACAAACACTGCGCCCCTTATTTCCAGCCTGTTCATGATTCAACGCAAGTAAAACACAATTAAACAAATCTCAAACCTGTTCTTTGTTTGGGATTACAGCCGTTTATCAATCCTCTGAAATACTTTATTAAACATTAATGTTTAATTACTAAAACATTCTTTGATTAATGATGTTTAGTATCTGTGATATCAGTAGACGCCCAGTAACATAACTAACCAATCAGCTCCTGTCTACGATCTAAACTGACGAACCTTCGAGAGTTTTAACCACAACAGCCAATCAGAGAACAGCATCTCTTCGCGAGCGCCATTTCACTTTGATTGACAGTTGCTTTCGGCCAATAGGAAACAAGCACCGAGAAAACAATCTGAGTTCGTGGCCATTTAAATTACCTGCCTGACCATACATGGAAGTAACCGGTGACAGACTTTCTGGACTATCGGGACGCTCATAAACTGAAAAAAAAAATTGTTTTACATTTGGATAAGGTAATATATGCAAGTAACGCAAATAATTATTTTAGGTCTAAATCTGTCATTTCATAGTGATATCAAACACGTACACACCGTTTCTTTCACTTATTTCATCACATCAGAGAAGTTAAATATCTTCTTTTAGTAACTTTGTCAAAGTTTCATAGAGCTCTGTGGACACCTGCTGGACGATACTCTGCACTGCACTTTGTAAAATATCTCAGAGCAGCTTCAGTCTGTCAACATGAAACTTCACATAGACATTATAGACAAGTTGAGTAAGATATTCTGTGAACTTCAGCCTGATAGTCCTTCTTATGATTGTTTAACTGTATTTAGAAAATAAAAATTATGATTTTTTTTTTTTTTTTACAAAAAATCATTAAAAATCATTAAATTATTGACCAAAGTGCCCACATTGAGGGTCAGGTCATGCTTAATGGCTAAATGAACCATCAGAAGTTTTAGATTCACATTGACCCAATGAACATGCTGTTTTTTTTATGGTGTAATAATAATAAACAAGTTTAAATTGGTGTGAAGAGAGGTGAAAAAATACACGATTTTGATAAACCTCAAGAGGTTAAGATAGGCCCACACTCTGAAAGGAAAAAACAAGATATAATAAAGGTTAGTGCTTGTGTGGTCACATTAGCATGTCACACAGGTATCACTGTCATTACAATAAGCATTGTAATAAATTGTATCAGACACATCTAAAATGTATAAAAAGTCTCTGATTTAAGAAACAAGCTTCAGTTTGCAGCATGAGACCGGTCTGTGTCGTCCTGTAAGATTAGAGTCAAAGAGTCAGAAAGCAGGTTTGGTGTGACCTCCCTACCATCCTACTGTGAGAGTCATAAACCGTCTGGTCCTGAGAAACACTGAGAGAAGGACTCTCCTCCAATCACATAACCAGGATGTCTTTGGCTCCACTGATGGTTCTACATCGTGTGCCTTATAAAAGTCATCATCCTCTTTTGTTGGCCTCAGACATTTTTGGGATGTAGGCTCTCTTATTCACTTTATAGTGCTGAGTAAAATAAGAAGTCAACATCACCCACTTATCTTTATCTTATAAATAACTCTACAATACAGAGATTATAAACAGGACAAAGAGCTGGGCTTTGTCTAAGAGTAAAAACATCAGCTACCTGCCTCTTTAAAGCTCTTTGAATAACTTATTACATCTTATTTCATAAATCTGTGCAAAAAGTAAATCTATATAAATAATATAATAAATATACCTTCATCCATGAACTTAGTTTGAGCTCATCTGAGACACTTCAGTCCTTCTATAACGAGCTTTATTAACATATTTAAAGAGGTATAATTATTCAACAAATAATACGTGAATCTTTATTCAAATATTGAAAACATCTGTTAATAGTCACACCTAACACATGGGGATATTTTAGTTAGTATCATAATGAAATGTAACTTCTTCTGTTATTATCTTTGTAGTTTTAGAGAGCTCTGTCGACCCCTGCTGGACATTCTCTGTACTGCACTTTCTAAAACACCTCAGAGCGGCTTCAGTCTGTGAAGCTGAGATGTGACACAGAAATGATGATAACTTGAGGAGGACTCTCTGCCTTAGAGCTCATCTAATGACTGACTTTAGATTTATCAACACAACTGATGAAACCTCAGAGTGTTTTCTTTAAACTGATATGATGGACATGTGTCAGCTCCTCGTGAGTTGGTTAAAAACAGGAAAGTAATAAGAGATATAAAGAGATCTCACCAACAACAAGCTGAATGTTGAACGTCTGTCTGGGCTGAAGTCTAGGAAAATCACAGGTGTAGTTTCCACTGTCAGACTTCTTGGTTTTTGTGATCTTTATGGAGGCGTTGCTGTTCTTCAGTTCTTCTGGAAAATGTGAGACTCGACCTACAAACTGTTTATCTTGACCTGTATATCCATTACCATAAGTAAGGCCTCCTTCATATATGAACACCTCCATTTTACCCTCTTTCTTCCAGTCAAACAGCTTTGACTCAATGTTCTCCTTGGAGCTGAGGGAACAGGGTAAAACCACATCACGGCCTTCTTCCACCTTCACTGGACCTAAAGAAGACAAACATGGTGTTAAATCACAAGTCTCCACTCCACTTGAATGTTAACTCACCAGGCCACACCTGATCAACCAAGCCACGCCCCCAACACTATAAAAGCATGCAACAAATCCACTCCTTTGTCAGCATTGAGCTGATCCTTTCTTTTGAAAATAAACCTTCGAAACCTGCCCTGGATCCTGTGTGTTTGACTGCACACCACACATTGTTCTGTGAACCAGTATCAAGAGGAAACAAACATTTTACACATGGACTAATCAATGTGTTTACATGCAGAGTAACTTAAACAGTCATATGGAAGTACATCAGTAGAGCAACATATCAGCTCATTTAGATTATCTACATTTTTTCTTTTTTGACCCTCTCTAGCTCAGTGTCATTTCCTTGACTTTCATGTTTTGTTTCAGACCAACTGTCTCTGAGTTTCTGAGAAACATCCCTGATAAACTGATGAAGACTCACAAGCTGCAAATCATGAAGGAACATTTTGAAAAAGGAGAGATCAGTTCAGTAAACTCAGTTCTAAAGAAAGTCTGTGATACAATGTGGATCTGCACCTGATCCAGGTTTTCTAGTGTCACTGTCAGTGTGTGACATTTCCCTTTTTCATCCACGGTCTTTAATCACACCGTGTTTTCATGCCACGGTCCCTGACATGTTCACTCCACCTCCTACTTCAATTGAATAGATTTGATTTCATGGTGTACAGTTTGTTAATTCAGCTTCTCCCTCTTTCCCAGAGTAAACAGACCAACATCAATATTACTGGTCCTCCAGAGTCTGTGGTTAGAACTGAATCAATAGCAGTAGGGATGCGTATCAATACTGTGGTATCAATACTTACGAACAACTCTTTTGATACAGAGTACTTGTAAAAAAAATAGCAATACTAAGTGAGTACTTTTGAAAACATCCATGATTTCCTCCCTGCTCTTACCATGTGACTGTGGAGACCAATCACACACAAGAAACCAGTGCTCAGCTGAGCGCACACACACCACACACACACACACACACACACACACACACACACACACACACACACACACACACACACACACCACACACCACACACACACACACACTTCCTCAACTCTGTGAACACAGCAGAGTAGTGTGGAGCTGTTTTTTAAAATGACATTATGACTGCTAAATGTGACTTTGTGAAAAGTCAGTAGCTCCTAACTCACACGTAAAACGTCTCACCCTGAGAGCCTCTCAACCCAAGACACTGCAGGAGAGTCTTCAGGGAGGCAGAGTTCATTGAGGTACAGCACAGAAAGAATCTCTAATCACTATACATTATCCTGCTTCTGACCGGCTACCATCCTACGATACAAACAATCTGACATTTAGTATTAGAAAGAGAGATGAAAGTATGGGTTCAAAATTATTAGTTATACTCTTTAAAAGTAGTCCCTCAGTTTCAATGGCTGGTGTTTCCATGGAGACGATGTTCTCATCAGCCGATTTACAGAGCAGATTAATATTAAAATTAACATTTTCACTCACGTTGTAGACACGTCAGGTTTGGTTCACCTTGGACGGGTTCTATATCTTCCCTTTAACTTCATCCCGCTTATTACCCGTCTACTAACTTTGATACGAACACGTTGGAAGTTTTCATGTAAGGATTATTTAATAAAGTGATTTATGTTTACATTTTTTAAGAATAGTCCCAGTGAGTTAGCGTTCCATGGCGATGATTCTTATCTTTGTGTTTTTGTTGATTTAACATTCACACATTAAATTCACAGTCAAGTCACGGTCAAACATTAACCAGTGTATTAGTTATTGTTCACATTACATCAAATATTTCCATCGACGGTTAATTAGACAAGATGAACGAAGTGGACTCGAACACCACGTGTGTAATATAAATGTGTATGGGGGATGTTCAGTGTGAACACACCGAAAATAAGATCATTTATGTGTTCTTCACAGAAATAAGCAAAGGCCAATGAATCTGAGGTTCAAGTGATCATTTTTCACGTTTTTCTTTGAGCAAACATAAAAAATGGCGTTTCTAGCATCCCTAAAATTTGAGAGATTTTTATTTTTTTTACTGTATGTCCTTTTTAACAAGCTACACAAGTTTCTAAACCATACAGTGCTTACAATGAATGAGAGAAGCTGTTGAGTCACGTGCACGTGTTAACATTAAAGCCAAGGTGCTACTGACTAGCTAACTGACTGGATTCCCAGGCCATTAACATTATAACTTATATTGTGTGTGTGTGTGTGTGTGTGTGTGTGTGTGTGTGCGTGCGAGTGTGTGAGTGCGTGTGAGTGTGTCCGTGTGTTTGTGTGTGCATGCGTGAGGGCGTGAGTGCGTACAGCCTCATCATGCATATAAGAATGATTTTTGGAAAAAAAGATACAGGTTCAGGTAGAGTGTAAGATCAAAAGGTCTACCTCTCTATAATGATGTACTGTAGTAAGTTGGATCAATGTATCAGCTTATATCTCTTATTAGATATAAAACGCATTGTTTGGTTATTTGCCTTTTGGTTGATATTAGAGAGAGAGAGAGGGAGAGAGAGAGAGAGAGAGAGAGAGAGAGAGAGAGAGAGAGAGAGAGAGAGAGAGAGAGAGAGAGAGATAATGTATTGTATGAATGTATATAATAACAGCAATAACATCTCTTTGTTCATGCCAATAAAGCAAATTAGAATTAGAATTAGAATTAGAATTAGAATTTGAGAGAGAGAGAGAGAGAGAGAGAGAGAGAGAGAGAGAGAGAGAGAGAGAGAGAGAGGAGCAGAGAAGAGAGAGGACTTTATTTATTAGTATTATTAGTTTATTATTAGTTTTTTTAATTTTTATGTAATTTTTCATCTTGTTGAATACAATTAATTTGTATATTCTTATCTGTCCCAAGAGGCAGAGATGAAAAAGGGGAAGGAGATGAGAGAGTGCAAGATCAGGAAGAATCAGGTAAGAAAACAAACAGAGAATAGTGGCACGCAAAACTTATCAAATTATATAATAGACAAGAAGGAGAAAAACATTGAAAAAGTCAATTTCTGTTAATGTGATTTACATGTTGTGCATTGCATTCCAAATGAAAGTCCAAAAAATAACTCCAATGTCAATTTTTGGTATTTTTGGGACTCACTATAGGGGGCTGGGTTTACCCAGAAACATACTGTTTATGTGTATGTTAAAGCTGGGGTTGGTAATCAGATTTAGATACACTTTTTGTCATACTGGTTAAAATGATCTTTATGTCCTGATGGCAATCAATACATGATGTGTTCCTAAAAAAGAGTGAAAAAAAACTGCTATCTACAGCCAGAGTAAACCTGGGAAAACACCAACCAATCACAGTTTTTTGGCTCCCCAAATTTTAAACCAATCATATCCCTTCCTGCCGCTCTGCCCTCCTCCTGCGCGTACATTTCCCCGGCGTGTACTCCTCCGAGTCCCCGTCTCCTGCCTCTGCTTCACCTGACTCTATTTACTGCCCCTCTCGCTCGTCCTCGGGCCTGTCCCCTCTGACCTGATGAGGTGCTTTGCTCAGGACTGTAGTCCGGATCAGAGTCTAAAAAGCTCTCACCAACAAGCAGAATAATTAATGACGTTCAGTAAGTCCTACAGAAAATATATATGTACTGTAGCGTCCGTCCGGACACTGTAGTGATGACGAGCCGATTCGTGAACACGTTTAGTTTTAATAACCGGTCACTGTCGGCCGCGATCACGCCAACCAACAAAACAACAATCAATGTTTGAATGAATGAAAAACTTCTCCTCTCCTCTCTCCCACTGACACACTCTACACCTCTCCTGATGCCTTCACTAACCGTCAACACTGTAGGAATTAAGAACATCTACACTGAACACGTTTAACAAACAGTAGAGCGGTTACAGTATTATATATGTGTTATAACTTAACTCCTGATATCGTGTCACCGGTACAACTGGATAATGCTAGCATGATAGTTGTGAGTACTAACAGCAGCCATGTTTGTTTGTGTTTTTAGCTTTCACTATGATAATGTTTTGGTGAGGACCGGTTTTGAATCAGTCACCATCATATGGTCGAGATTCAGCGGCGCTCGTGCATGTGAGCGGGGGGGCGTCGTTTTGGAGGAGCTCCGAGGGAGGAGGGGAGGGGTTAGACGGAGTCTTGAGGAAAAGCTACATTCAAATTCATGCTAGTTTTCCGAGACTACCAACCCTAGCTTTAAGGAGCCTCTGTATCAAAATGAGTTGTCTTTCCCCATAAATTAGGGTTACCATATGTTTCTTTTATGATTCCAATCAATTTCTCTTTTGCTGTGACTCAGTGTTTAAATAACCTTTATCAGATTTGATGGTTTAGTCACAGACTTTCCCAAAAAAGTGTTATACTTTTATTTCACAAATGTGGGGATGTGTTCTCTCCCCACTGCTCTTCTCCCTCTACACCAATGACTGCACCTCAGGAGACCCCTCGGTGAAACTCCTGAAGTTTGCAGACGACACCACCGTCATCGGTCTCATCCAGGACGGAGACGAGTCTGCTTACAGACAGGAGGTAGAACAGCTGGCCCTCTGGTGTAGTCAGAACCATCTGGAGCTGAACCCGCTCAAGACGGTAGAGATGACAGTGGACTTCAGGAGAAGCCCCCCCCCACTCCCCCCCCTCACCATCCTGAACAGCACTGTGTCTACTGTGGACTCTTTCAGGTTCCTGGGATCCACTATTTCCCGGGACCTGAGGTGGACCTCCCACATAGACACAATCAGAAAAAAGGCCCAGCAGAGGATGTACTTCCTGCGTCAGCTCAGGAAGTTCAACCTGCCTCAGGAGCTGCTGATCATGTTCTACACCTCCATCATCCAGTCTGTTCTGTGTACCTCCATCACTGTCTGGTTTGGCTCTGCAACCAAACTAGACAAACACAGACTGCAGCGGACTATAAGGACTGCAGAGAAAATCATCGGTGTCGACCTGCCCCCCATCCAGGACTTGTACCGGTCCCGGGCCAGGAAACGGGCAGGGAGCATTACCGCTGACCCCTCACACCCTGGACACAAATTCTTCAAACTCCTCCCCTCCGGCAGGCGCTACAGATCACTGTGCGCCAAAACAACCCGCCATAAGAACAGTTTCTTCCCCCAGGCTGTCACTCTGATGAACACTAAACCATAACAGTGTCATACCTGTCAGATAAATACTCTCTGTAAATATACATGTAGATATACAATGCAACAATTCTCAAGCAGAATTCCATATTTCTATTTTTTGTATTATTTAACTTCTATTTTATAATGTAAAACTACCTCTGCAACTCACCACTGCACTTTATCATATTATTTTAGCCTGTACATATTAGTCAAGCTATTTGTTGTTTCTTTGTATTTATAGCTAAGGTTATTGTTATTATATTTTCATTTTATTTTTTATTGTAGTTCTTATTCTTATTCCTATTCTTATGCCTTGTACAAAGAGAGCACAGTTTACCAAAGTCAAATTCCTTGTGTGTTCAAGCATACTTGGCGAATAAAGCTGATTCTGATTCTGATTCTGATTCTGATTCTGAAATTGCGTTAAAATGTACAGAACAGTGAAATTTATCTTGCCCGGCCGGGCAGCTCTCTGGGTGATCAGCACCCCTAAACATCCAATCCTAGAATCGCCCCAAACCCACAGCCCAGACACCACACAAGGGTAGGCAGGAAATGGCAGCTTGTTGCTTTCATGTCAGAAAAAAAGGGAACTGTTAATATAATCCATTTATACAGTCTGTGGTGATAACCGGATAAAAACTCCTCACAGAAGCTTCAAATACAAAATAAAACAAGAAAAAGTTCACTCTTAATCAATATAACTCGTTTTTTAAATGTTGTGGGTCCTGGGGTCTGTGCGACAAGTGTCAGGTTGCACACAGAGAGTTTCTCGGAAATGATGGGGGCGCGTCTTCAGCACTCTGCACTACAGGGTAGCACTACTACACACACACGCTGAAACACACACATGCAAACACACACACACACACACACACACACACGCATATGCAAAAACGAGATGCTGCATCTCAAGGGGCTATCCTATAATAAATAAATAACAAATTAAATTACACACAATCGCACATACACACATGCATATGCTAACGCACACACGCACACACACGCACACATACGCACACACACACACACCTGCAGTAGTATGACAGTTAATTATAATGCTGCAGAGTTTAATGTTGACCCGTGTTAATAACCGGAAACTGATCACACCTCCCTGTGATTACTGAGATTAAACTAAAAGCCTGTAAAACTCTGCCTCCTTACTTCTGTAGTTTTAATTAATTCATCCATTTGATCGATAACACTTTGCAAAGAATATAATAATATCAATATAAAGTCTTCTTACTGTTTCCATCAGCAGCCGTTATCATGAACACACAGAGGGCGAGGAGGAGCACACGGAGGCTGCGAAGGACCGCCATGGTTTCCAACTGTATAGGGAAGTCCTCTAGGTGCGTAGACCTGTCTTTCTAAAGACATTAACCCCCCCTTAGCCCCATAGACGGGTTGTATTCAGTCTATGATTGGCCCGTCTCAAAGTACTTCCAGTTAGTCGTTCAAGTCTGAGGTTTTTGTTCCGAGAAAAAGCACTAGAAGGTGTGATGCAAGTTCACACTAAAATGTACAGGAAACAAGCCAGCAAGAGGCAGAAGACCCTGCACTCTCTCTTTATATCAAACAATGTAAGGTGAGTTATGTGGAGTTTTGAGTTAGTTAGTTAGAGAGTTAAAAAGCAGATTGTATTCCACCCTCTCTACCTAATTTATACTCACTATTTATTACACATATTTTGTTCATCTGCATAACTGTGATAGATAGAAAGAAGACAAGGCAGCTGTCAGGGGTGATTGATTGATTTTAACTTAATATATTTTTCACAATAAAATTAAATGTGGAGAATTGTAGCTGCTATTTTCAGTGTGCACAACTTTACAAATGGCGTCCCATAATAATTTCTCTGCTCTGTACTCCCTGTGTTTCCTGTCTCATTTAAATTAATCATATACAAAAAAGGATAAGAATACAATTTTGGGCTTCAATCTTAACAACCATGACAATTTGTGTCGGGACCCCCAATTTGATGAACAGTGAACTAGAAACCTCCGTCTTCCTTTGTATGAAACATCCCTCTGTCCATCCTCAGTCAGACTCTGTGTGTTGCAAAAACAGTGAACACAGAGCCAGAACAAAGAAAAGGTAAAGAGCTGGTAAACTACAGTTCTCCCACTGTCAGGGAACTTATAAAGAATATGACAAAAACATGAATTATAGTAATATGTAAAAAAGAAGAAGTGAAGAGTAAAAGAGGAAGGATATGCCCTCTCTGTGCAGAGGGAACAGAAACCTAATTCTGAAGCTGATGCCCATGCTGACATGTTCTCAGTAAAACGAGAGCTAGTGTATTCAGGGAAGTGCTGCAACACTCTTGTCTGATTGAGAGGGAAAGAGGCCCTCATCGACAGGGTAATACAGGGTGAACAGGATGTCAATGAGCAGCAGTAACACTGAAACCATTTACTGAGTACTTTTAAGTGCTGACATGCCAGAAATTAAACAATCGTTTATTATGTTTATAATAATTATGCACCTTTTTAATATCAAATTACATAAAGATGATTAAATGTAGTTTACTCTTTTATCATTTTTGGCTCTAAACTGCAAAATGTAATATTCGGATTTATAAATACAGCTCTGATGGAGCGTTTTTTTACCACACTGACCCGGTGTGGTTATGTCTGTTTAAAACCTATTGTATTAAGTTTCTACCAAGTTACTACCAAGCGAGTTCAATATATCTCAGGCATCTTTTCCTGATCCAGCTTTACTGAACCTAACAAAGGAGACCACGCTAAACCATTATACAAAGCTGGTTATCAACATGAGGAGTCTAACTAGAGTTAATTACCCTGAGTGTATCCACACAAATGGGGCAGAGTCAGCAACATATCACCAATCACAGACATGGACAGTCTAACGTCAAATTACGCTCTAATTTCTCATCATTATAGCAGACAGATCTGACCATAATAACTCTGTTTATTCCCTGACAGTGATCTCTCTAAAATGTGAACTTTTCCAAACACTGATAGTTTTATACTGACTTTGATGTTTGGTGTTTATCCTGACCCAAGATTGGGTGGGGCTGATCAAAGGTGTAAGAACAACAGGTTTACACCATGGTTTACACTGGTTCAGCTTTGAAAATGCATGCATGTGTCTGTCCGTGTCTGCATATGTCCGTTTCTCAAAGTGGTCTGAAAGCTCTGCTGAACATTCAAGGAGAAGCTATAAGGATACAATGTAACATGTCTTCAGGTGTGTGTGTGTGTGTGTGTGTGTGTGTGTGTGTGTGTGTGTGTGTGTGTGTGTGTGTGTGTGTGTGTGTGTGTGTGTGTGTGTGCGTGCGTGCGTGCGTGCGTGAGTGTGTGTGTGTGTGTGTGTGTGTGTGTGTGTGTGTGTGTGTGACTGTGTGATCACTCTCATCTTCTGAAAAAAGTGACCAGTAACCCCAAAGCCCCACGGGTCATTTTTGACCCGGGAGGACCACAAAAGCTATAAAGTATTGATCACAAAGGGCATTTATAAAATGTGTCACAGGGCACCACCCATGTTATTTTCAAGCAATTAGATGAAAGCAACGCATCGTTATGATAAAAGACAGTTTGAAAAAAGGGTCAAATTTGACCCGAAGACAACATGAGGGTTAAATGTGTTTTAAAGAGAACACTTTGTCACATCAATAATAACCTACCTTCACATACAGGTACTTAGATGATGAATTTGTCACATGCTCCATCATTTCACAGCTGCACAGACTGAGATTTTATCCCTGGATATCTACAGCTGTGTATTCATCAGACTAATGAAGCTCAGAGAACTCGTGGAATGAAGGACTCGTGGATGATTGCTCTAATCTCAGATAAGAGTAGAGGTCAAACATCACTTAAACCAATAGGGCGATAACACCAAGCCGCTGCTAAACGGGAGGAGGACAGCAGAGCATAACAGCGCTTTGTCTTCTGATTTCTGACTGCTTAACCCCTCATCCCACCTCTCTGCCCCCTACCAAATCCAATGATTCTGTTAGAACATTGCTTGACTGCCTGAATGACGTTAAGTCCTGGATGGCCACAAACTTTTTGCACTTAAATGAAAAAATGTGTGGATGTGGTCCAGCAGATTTTCCAGCTGGTTTTCTGGGCCCCCTTACACCAAACATCCGGTCATCAGTTAAAAATCTTGGTGTAATATTTGATGACAGGCTGAAATTTGATTGCCAGGTTAGCTCAGTTGTTAAAAACAGACCTGCAACAGAGAGATCTTGAGACTGTAATCCATGCTTTTTTTAACACACGACTGGATTACTGCAATTCACTATATTTTGGCCTGAACCTGTGGACCACTCCCTCTTGCACCGCCTGCAGCTGGTACAAAACGCAGCTGCCCGTCTCCTTACTGGCAAACGCAAGCGTGACCACATATCCCCTGTCCTAGCTTCACTGCACTGGCTCCCAGTTGCTTTTAGAATAGATTTAAATATTTTATTGTTTGTTTTTAAAGCTCTTAATGGCCTAGCCCCCCAGTACCTGACTGAGCTTCTCCAGTATCATGTCCCTGCCAGAACACTGAGATCGTCTGGCCAGTTGTTATTGGTCACCCCCAAAATGAGGCTTAAAACCAAAGGTGACTGAGCCTTTGTAGCAGCTGCCCTTCTGCTCTGGAACAACTTGCCCTGGCATATCCACTCTGCAGGGTCAATTGAGGTTTTCAAATCCTCTCTAAAGACACACCTCTTCTCCCTGGCTTTTAATCAAGGTTAAGTGGAAATCTGGCATAATTGTAATTACATTTTATTGTATTTTATCATATATTTTCACTGTGTTTATGTATCTTAGTATTGTATCTTTGACATTGTTTGGGTTATTTTTGTCATTTGTGCTGTTTTGATCTATACAGCACTTGGGTCACATCAAGTTGTTTTAAACGTGCTCTATAAATAAAGTTTGACTTGAGTTGAGTTGACGCACTGAGGCTGCACTGCAGTGGTAAGTACAATTTGAATCATCCCACAGAGTCAGTATTATTAGTGTTATAATTGAATCTTTCATATGTTTCCTGAAGTGAGGCCCTTGTTGTCGAGGCCCCCTATCCCTCTCCAACTGTGGTTTTGGCTCTCTGTTTTGAGGTTTTGGCTCTCTGTTAAAGGAGTTTGGCACTTTGAAAGAAGTTTGGGTTTAGAATAATTCCGGTCCTCGATAAAGTCCAAGGACCTTCTGTAACCCATTCCCGAGCTCAAGAGTCCTAACCTTTTAGTAATTTAATTTGTTTGGCATTAGTTCGTTTTAAGGGATTTTGCTTTTGTGTTAATTTGTTGTTTATTTGTGTTTTTGAGATTTTGGTTCCTCTGGTTTTTCTCTTGATTTATTTTCTATCACATTGTCTTCACTGAATGAGCACTCCATGGCCTGTTTTTAACTTCTCTCTTTGTGTCTGACAGGTGCAGAGGGCTTACGCGGCAGTCCATTCCCTGGTGGTGGTGTTTTCTTCACTAGTTCCTTTTGTTGGTGTGCAGTGTCTCGGTGGTTAGTTTAAGGACCCCTCCCCTTTTGTTTTCCTGCCGCATCCTGCCATCTCTGACCCAGTGGTATCCAACGAACCTGAGTGACCTTTTGTTATTTTAGAGTTTCCTGGGTGTGAAATTCCCTGAGTTGGTGTTGCTGTTTCGTTCATTTAATTTATACCACTCTTGCTACATCTGTTTTTTCAGCTCCTTCCCAAACTTGAAAAAGGCCGGGTACACATGAAAGGACGCTCAGGACAACTCAATCTGCTTTTTTCAGTTTATTACGCTTTTCACTTTTCAGCTCATTGGATTTCAACGGCAGGATTCATATCAGCTTGATAACCCTCAAAGAAACAAAAGACCACAATATCATCAAATCATTAGTTAACGTAAAAATTTCTTAATTATCTTTCATTTTCAACTTAAAATGTGAGACTCGACCTTCAAACTCTTTATCTTGACCTTCAATTCCGTTACCATAAGTTTTGCCTCCTTCAGCTCCTTTATACATAAACACCTCAGTTTTTGCATCTTTCTTCTTGTAATCATCTTTCTTCCAGTCAAACAGCTTTGACTCAATGTTCTTCTTGGAGCTGAGGGAACAGGGTAAAACCACATCACGCCCTTCTTCCACCTCCACTAGACCTAAAGAAAACAAACATGGACTTATCAATGTGTTTACATGCAGAGTAACTTAAACAGTCACATGGAAGTACATCAGTAGAGCAACATATCAGCTCATTTAGATTATCTACATTTTTTCTTTCTTGACCCTCTCTAGCTCAATGTCATTTCCTGGACTTTCGTGTTTTGTTTCAGACCGACTGTCTCTGAGTTTGTGAGAAACATCCCTGATAAACTGATGAAGACTCACAAGCTGCCAATCATGAAGGAACATTCTAAAAAAGGAGAGATCGGTTTAGTAAACTCATTTCTGAAGAAAGTATGTGATACAATGTGGATCTGCACCTGATCCAGGTTTTCTAGTGTCACTGTCAGTGTGTGACATTTCCCTTTTTCATCCACCGTCTTTAAACACACCGTGTTTTCATACCACGGTCCCTGACAAGTTCACTCCACCTCCTACTTCAATTGAATAGATTTGATTTCATGGCATACAGTTTGTGTTTTCACCTTCTTCCTCTTTCCCAGAGTAAACAGACCAACATCAATATTATTGGTCCTCCAGAGTCTGTGGTTTGAACTGAATCAATAGCAGCAGGGATGGGCGTATCAATACTGTATCAATACTACTAACTACTTTTGGTATATAAGTACTTGTAAAGAGTATCAATACCAAATGAGTACTACATCATGACTTCTCCTCAAGTTGTTTTCAGTCATTTAGTGTCACTTCTGTGCTCAGACAGCTCTGACGTTTTCCTGCTTGCTCTTATCATATGACTGTGGAGACCAATCACACACGAGCCAGTGCTCAGCGGCACCTGTTGCAAACGCACACACACACACACACCCTCCTCAACTCTGTGAAAGAGCAGAGTAGTGTGGAGCTGTTTTTTAAATGACAACATGACTGCTAAATGTGACTTTATGAAAAGACAGTAGCTCCTAACTAAGCCCTAAAATGTCTCACCCTGAGAGCCACACTCAGGCTACAGACAGACACAAAGATGGTCCTAACACCACCTGCTGGACGTCAGAAGACACTGCAGGAGAGTCTTCAGGGAGGCAGAGTTCATTGAGGTACAGGTAGCACTGAGATCACCTGTAGAGGTATAAAGTCTGTGTCCTAATATATCAGATACCTGTAATGCAACGGAGACTTTTCTTATGATACTACTCTCTAAACTTGTCATATTGGACAACTTTGGTTAATAGTTTCTTGACAGAAAGAGGTGGGATTGTATTATATAATTGTAAATTCTGCATCTAAATAAATACATTTTTAAAATTAAAGAGTCACAAAGAACATCTTCAACAATTAACATGCCTAATTATATCACATCTCTTTTTTTCAGAGTTCTTTTCCACCCAGTGTAATAACTTGTGTTCTTTTATTTTATCTAAACGAGACGATGTTCTCATCAGTATGTGTCACCTCTGCTGTTCAGAACTAATAACTAGTGTTTTGGGGTTTTGACCAATCAGAATCAAGGATGTAACACGGCTATGTGCATAAAAAAAACTAGCTGTATGTGAGAGATCCAACAAGGACCATTTAGTTGACAATGTTAATAAGGGACTCTATAAGTATTTGTTGGTTTTAATAAGTCCTTCTTGAATTTGTTATAGTTATAGATGTCATTTTGTGTTCTGAAACTGAGGAAGTTAATGTATTTTCCTGAACTGCAGTATTAATTTCGCAGCTGATGTTTACATGTGATTTCATGCGCTGTATTATTTACACCACTAGGTGGTGCCTGTGAGTCAGGAACGGAGCAATACACAGACGGTTAGTGAGAAGAAGAGTTTATATGGAACGTTGTAACTGAAAGATGCTGTTAGCATGAAGCTGCAGTGTTCTCCATGAGTGTTCTGTGAGCAGCCGGAGAATATGTCGAAAGAGTTATGTGAAGGTAAATAAAGTTGAGACGAGTGAAACGTCCGTCCAGCGTCCGACTGTATTCTTGGCTGCAACAATGTATGTTAGTGCTGATGGATTATCTGATTTCCGCCCCCATCCCTCCTGACCTCAAACAACCTCGCTCAGGTTCACACCAGTCAGCCCATTGTACTGAGGGTCATGCATCTGATTCTGATACCTTAAATATGAACTACAATATTTATCTGTCTCTGGAATATCACGATCACATGCTCTGTTTACTACATATGTTCAAAGACCTGCAGCCTTCCTCTGTACCGAGGTTCAGTCCCCTCAGAAAGCTCATTGTCATCATCCGGGCAGATAAAGAGTATCTACAACACACTGCAGCATGGAGGCAACGCCCAAACACACACACGCACGCACGCACGCACGCACACACACACACACACACACACACACACACACACACGCACACACACACACACACACACACACACACACACACACACCCCTGCAGTAGTATGACAGTTAATTATAATGCTGCAGGTTTTAATATTGACCCGTGTTAATAACCGGACACTGATCACACCTCTCTGTAATGATTGAGATTAAACTAAAAGCCTGTAAAACTCTGCCTCCTTACTTCTGTAGTTTTAATTAATTAATCCATTTAATCGATAACAATTGGAAAATAATATAATAATATCAATATAAAGTTTTCTTACTGTTTCCATCAGCAGCCGTTATCAGGAGCACACAGAGGGCGAGGAGGAGCGCCATGGTTTCCACCTGCAGGACAGTCCTCTAGGCGCGTAGACCTCTCTTTATGAAGACATTACCCCCCCCCCCCCCCCCCCCCCCCCCCCCAAAGTTGTATTCAGTCTATGATTGGCCCTCAAAGTACTTTCAGTTTCGAAAAGCTTTCTGTGAAACAAGTCAGAGTACAAGTGAGTTGCTTTTTTCCGAGTTCTCCTGAACGCACCAGAAGTTGTGATGTAAGTTCACCCTAAAATCTACAGGAAACAAGCCAGCAAGAGGCAGAAGACCTTGCACTCTCTTTGTATCAGTTGTAAGGTGAGTTATGTGGAGTTTTGATAAGTTAGTTTGAGGGTTAAAAAGCAGATTGTATTCCACCCTCTCTACCTAATTTATACTCACTTTTTATTACACATATTTTGTTTATCTGCATAACTGTGATAGAAAGAAGGACACGGCAGCTGTCAGGGGTCATGACAGGGAGCAGGCAGCATGACAGCAGGAGGCTTCACAGGTAAGGACAGGTGTTAAGTGGCTAAAGAAACACTGACAGGATAAGAGTGAGTTTTGAATGAATTGCTCTATCAAGAATGACAGAAAGCTGAGGCTTATTTCCATCGTGGTCCTCTAGTGTTGAGAAGGTACGGAGCCCCTGAAGTCCCAAAAAGATATATTTTTAATCTTGTGCCCACGAGAAAATAACTTGTGCGCACAAGATAATTATAACCTCATCTAGTTCAGAGGCGTAGTGTCAACAAAAGCAATATGGAGGTAACTCATTTAATCAAGTTGTATTTCAGTCTAGGAATGTCACACGGAGATATTTTAGCTGATCTTGCATGCAGACATGGAACCATTATCAGCAGAAATCATCTGCTTCGCATCCTGAAAGAACACAGGCTCAGCTGGAGAAAGGACTATGCGGATTTAGGTCATGTTATTGACTTTATCCAGGAACAGTTACGAGGCCCTGGGAAAATGCTTGGGTACAGGTTTGATGTTTACTAAGTGCCGGAAAAACGGACTTAAAGCAAAAAAGAGGACGTGAGAGTCATATTAGCCGAGCTGGATCTTCAGGGGTCACAACCAAGAAAGCAAAGAAGACTTCAGAGGAGACAGTACTTCTCCAGAGGACCCAATTACGTCTGGCACATCAATTCATATGACAAGCTGAAACCCTTCTGGTGTGTGTATTAATGGTTGTATTGATGGCTTCTCTCGAAAGATAATTTTGCTGAATGCCTACAAAACCAGCAGCGACCCAAGAGTGATTGGAGGCTATTTTGTGTAAGCTTTGGAAACACTTAGAAATTGTCCCAAACTTGTGCGAACTTACTGTGGCACTGAAAACTGCCAATAGAGAAATTACCTACGTAGAGCCACACCGTTTTTTGAACCAGGCTGTAACCATGTTAATTAATGCTGCAAAGATTGTCTTTTTCCCATTCATGTCTATGTGGTGCCCGGTGTTTCTGCAGCCAGCCTCAAGCGGATTTTCGATGAATTGCAGTTTTTAACACTTCCACATGGGCTTCATTGTTTGAGACCGGAGGTTACCGCTTGGTCCAACCCAAATGTGCTGCATGGAATCCCAAATGTAATGTACTCTATCCCAGAGTTATGGGATTCTGAGGATCGTGCAATGCCACTTGATCAAGCGGAGCTGGACATGTGCAGTACTCAATGTGTTTTTCGCAGTTCTGTTCCATGTGATGTAGATATATTTGATCTTTGTATGATAAATGTTGAAGAACTGGGCTTACAGTTCCCCAGTCAAAGCCCCCTGGAAGCAATTGATCTATATTTAACACTAAGGAATGCTATCAACATGGAACTTAGGGATAACTAGATATCCTTTTTGTAGTTTGAAACTGTATGTGCTATCTCGATCAGTAACAAATAACACAGTGATCTGTTGTATTTCATTTAGCATTAAATGAGCAACATTGGGTCATGTGGGGAAGTTACAGGGCATTAAAAAGCCACAGTTTGCATATAATGTATCTGCTGTTTATTATGAAAACCAATAAGAATGTTGAAATGATCATATTACATGAAATAAACACAAAATAAATCATGGATAACCAAGAACAAACTAGAGAGTGAATCTGAACATACTTTATTTTGATTCAACACTTTAAAATCTAAACTCAAGGCTTTGTGGGTTTGTCTGTCTGTACAAACGGAAAGTGTTGTAAAAACCTACCTAAACAAAGGAAATAATAATAAAAAGCTTTCTGCTTTTTCACTCTGCAGACTGTTTTTCAATTTTTTTTTACAAACTCACTGTTTTAACAGTTAATCAAAAACATCACTTGAAACAAATATAAACACTGAAATCCTGACCTTTTGTTCAAGGCTGACAGATGTAGGGTAATTAGAGAAATAGATTAAATTAAAACAAAACTGTACAGATTTTTTATGTATGTGCTTTGGAAATAAATTAAATTACAGTACAGTTGTTTATACTTCAAAAAATGACTTGAAAGAAATGTTTAGTCAAGCCTTACTGTCGTACAGCTTGATCTGAGGAAATAAAAAAACATTTAAAGTGACAACTGCACTTGAAATTATTGCATGTACTGACTAATGTGCCGTAAGATACACAATATTGATTACATAAGATACATAATCTGAACGTTTTTTCTCTATATTCATTCAAATTCTTAAACAACCCTTACAGAATTATTTCACTCAAAACAATGGACTAAAGAAAAAGGAAGAAACTCGACTTTGCGTAAGTCATCATCAGATTGCTTCAATTTTGTACTGGGCCAACAAGATGCTTTTACATTCATTATTGTAATCCAACTGAGCTGTAGTTAGCCTCAGAAATATAACGACAAACACCTGGCCAACATCTTGATAAAAACACACTACATGCTTTAATGTGCCTTTTTCTAGAATGAAAAGCAAGAACATGAAAGTGTTAATTCCAACACCTGAGAGAGCATGCATTCGCTCAGAGCATTTGAGGTTTATACTATGTCCATTATCCAAACTGTGCAGTTAAGAATCGCATTAAAATCACTGCGGAGATCTGGATAGTTTTGATAATTAATTGGTAATGTGAGATAGCATCCACATGTGTTTGCTTGTGGACAACACAGAAATTCACTGCTTTCAACGAAGTTGACAGTGATGTTACTTCCAAATAGAAGATCAGCCCCAGTACAGAAGCAGAGGAAGAGCTGTAAGCCATTATCATCCAGTTCCCCGACATATTTCTTCAGGTGTCTGGCCACACAGTTTTGTGCTGCATTCATGGACACTGGAAACTTCAGGATATCTTTTACACGCTTTGGCGTTGGAACTCGCTGTTGTACAACCTTTGCTAATTTCTGTGGCGTCAAAGCTTCTTCATGGGAGATTGAATGAGGGCTTTTCTGACCCAGCTCGGTCAGAAGTGCAGAGATGTTGTCTTCAGTTGGTATCTGATGGCATTCATGTGAGTCCAGAACATCAATGAGTGTGTCCTGGTCAACAGAGGCAAAGTCATGCAGTGCCTGCTCAATGATTTCTCCGTCTGTTTTTGAAAAGCAGGACATGAAAGATTCGCTGACACTGCTTTAGGTGACATCATACAAGGCCTCCTCCAAGAAGGGAAGTGGAAGGTGTACAGTCATGGCCAAAAGTTTTGAGAATGACACAACTATTAATTTTCACAAAGTCTGCTGTTTCAGTTTTTATAATGGCAATTTGCATATACTCCAGAATGTTATGAGGAGTGATCAGCTCAACTACAATTAATTGCAAAGTCCCTCTTTGCCTTGAAAATGAACTTTATCACCAAAAACACATTTCCACTGCATTTCAGCCCTGCCACAAAAGGACCAGCTAACATCATTTCAATGACACACAGGTGTCATTGAAAGCATTGATTATGCAAGAATGGACTGCCATCAGTCAGGATTTGGTCCAGAAGTTGATTGACAGCATGCCAGGGAGAATTGCAGAGGTCTTGAAAAAGAAGGGTCAACACTGCAAATATTGACTTATTGCATGAATTCTGTGTAATTCTCAATAAAAGCTTTTGATTCTTATGAAATGCTTCTAATTGTATTTCATTATACCACAGAAACATCTGACAAAAACACCTAAAAACCCTGAAGCAGCAGACTTTGTGAAAATGTAATATTTGTGTCATTCTCAAAACTTTTGGCCATGACTATATGGGAAAGTATCTGACTTCAAGCCAGCCTTTGACAAGTACTCTTCCAATGGTTTGCCACTCATGGGCTTGGTACTCGTGTTTGAGGTAGGGAACCTTGACATTGGTGCCCACTGTGCATCTGCTATAGAACTGATTCCAGAGTTCAGATAAGCAGTCTCTAAATACACCTGAGCCTACATCCTTCTCCAAAGATCCATTGGGGAGTTTCATTTTGATTGAAACTTCTGTTTTCATGATTGATGGATCACCAAATGCATTCATTAGGTCAGTCAGACAAAACCCTCTTCTTCCTTCCAAGACCACAGCAGGATATACATCTTCCATTGGAACTGTATCATCAAGACTGCCAGGTTCACTCTCTGAAACTGTGGCCCCTATGAAAACATTATTAAAACTGTCCACAGTTTGGTTGTCAGCTTCAGTTTTGCCGTTTTCTGAACAAGACTCTGTTTGAATACTGTCGAGTGCACTTCTTGTTTCCTCGGTTGATTCATCTTGCTCATCAGTAACAGACAGTGTTTGGTTCATCAGGTCTTGTTCTTGCGCAATATTTGTGTCTGAAAAGTATGTCTCATCTAAAATCATCAGGACAGTTGGTTCTACCTCTTCACTGCTCTGTTGAATGTAGACTTGAGGTTATCATCTGCATCTGATGTATGTTCAGATGGCAAGGTGACTGCTTTGTCTGTTTCAGTGGGCAGATTGTCTACCTTTGCCTGCTTCCTGGTACACAGGTACAGTCTCAGGTGTTTCACCTTGCTTGCTTCATATAACTCATCAACAGTGCAATCCTCATGAATTGGCCTGAGAGCTGTCTCACATGTCAGTATGAAGAAGTTTAACTCCAATATTTAGATTTTCCATCTGGAAAAAACAAGCTCTCTGCAACAGTTTTGATCTCTCTTACTTTTGTATGCCTGTCAATGCTTATGTGCCTTGTCCCTCCTCCCCTTGGAGCTTGAACCTGCTTAAACTCTCTTTCTTCTTCATTGTAGCTCATTCAGCCTAATTCAACTCTCCTGGTTTTCCTTTTAGCATTGGAGTTTCCCATGTTTTTTTTCTGAAAGTTCATCTCCGGCTTTTTTCTTTGTGGAAGGGCTGAGGAGTTTCGATCTTATTTTTTCTAACAAATGCGTTTTTCTGTCTGGCGTACTTCCACTTGATGAAAGATGTTTGCGACAAAAGGCCACAACTGCTACTCTGTCACCATAATGGGGCAAGTATTTGGCAAGATCGTGATCTGACATGAGTGGAATCACAGCAGCATCAATCTGCAAAAAAACATAACATATAGAGGGATTTTGAAAAAGGTTATAAACATTTGAATATTACAAGACCTAAAAAAGAACAACAACTATGCTGTATAGTTTTGTAAAAATAGAATCACAACAAGTAGAGATACAGGGGCAACATATTGATTTAGTCAGAAGATAATTAATATTTTCTGAGATTTGTCATGTTTTCTTTAGAATAAAATATGCAGTTAGTCCCTGTAAATGCCATCAGCAATTAAGCGAAAGAGGGAATTCTTCAAATCTTAATTGACACATTGCCAGGATTTGTTTTTGTAGAAGTAGTAGTTTTTTAAGTGCTGTTTTGTTTATTCTTTTAAATCACACTTACATTCTCCTCAAACATTTTCTCAAGGATGTCCTCCTCAATCTCCCTTTTATGGAGAAAATCCAAAAGTGTAGAAGACTCCATTTCCCTATCAGTGAAAGATTTAACAGGTCAGTTTTGTTAAACAACTTTTGCTGCCTCATTAATACTTTTAGTGAAGCTCATATCTAAAAACATATCAAAATACAATGTGCACAACTTGCTCACATTGTAATTTGATAATAGTGAATAGTGCCAAAACAAAGGGGGTTTCTAACGGCAAACTGAATTGCCCCAATTTTTTCTACTGGTGAATGCATTTGCACCGTGATGAGTGCCTGGACCATATTTTCTTAACTTTAGCGAAATTACATGAAAGAGGTGTCCCCGTCCACAGAGAATTGTCGCCTAGCTTGCCTGCCAGTCCTCTGGGAATTTTCTCATTAAAGGGGAAGAGCTCACCGGCACTCATTGTGGCTTGCAGGAGTACTAGTGCAATGTAACTCATTCGACCCCACTTCAAAAAGACTGAAATATCCCTTTATGGGGCCCTCATGAGGGTCCCCTGCTTGAGCAATTGTAAATCAAGTTTAAAGAAAATGTGGATCAATTATCTGCCATACGAAGGTCTATGTCCGTGCAGGAGGCCACAGAGCAGGACAGACGGGGCAGGCCGTGCTGATGACAAGGACAACATCTCAGACTTCAGAAGGAAGGGGCACGAGCTGAGTCGAGAAGGGCCCCATAAGGTGGTTCAGGACTACCCAGCCATCCAGGTGGAGGGGAGCACAACCTGGCATTACTGTCACCACTGCACTGCAGCATGGCGGACGCAAAATGACGACAGTCTACCTGTTGAGGGTTATAAGTGTAACAGGTTCACTTGCTGTAGTGTGAGATTGTATTTTACATGTACATATGGCTCTAGAGCGCCATATGTACCCTCTCATTGGTATATACTCGCTTGGCTGCTGTGATGCTGTGCCAGTGTATGACAGACATGCCCAAGGTGATTTGCAGAAAGCAGCTCTATGTATAAAAGTTGTGTATTAATGTCTGTATTAACAAGTTATGGACTCAAAATGTGTTGTGATTAATGTAGCTTTTGTTCCCGGCTGGGTTTTCATTATTTTAGAGGTCCTAATATGTCCGTATCCTAACATTGTACATTTATAATTGAGCTAGCAAGCTGGGTGCTGATATCGTTGCTATTCTTTTGTAGCGTGCTGTATGAGCTGCTGAACTAACAAGCCTCCCGCCCATCATAACAAACACGACGCAGAGTCCAGAGGTTTCTTGAACCGGCCAGCTGCAGGGAAGTGCAACTGAGCGCGGTTACATGAGCAGCCCAGCGTGGATGCTGAAGATTAAAATAAGAAATAAAAAACATGTCCAAGAACACGAAACACACAGACGTCTATAGTAATCAATCCATAGAGTTCTGTATGTGCACAAGTATTCATCACCAGTATCACCAGTGCACATATATTCAACTGATATACTGTATATATTAACAATACAAACCTCTATGCGATCGTGTGTGTGTGTGTGTTTGTGGGAGAGATGGAGCAATGTTGTCCGTTCTGTATGCACTCTATGGTTGTAATCAGTTTGATGTGTGCTGCAGTGTGTGTGATAAGTTAGGTGAGTATTGCATATCACTGTGCTCCTGTATTGATGGTAATCATAGAAATATGCATCTTGAAAGGTGAGTCACAGGTGAACAGACGCACAGGATCAGGAATGAGGAAGCTTCACAGTGTTTCAACCGTTTGTAGTTGTGTGAGCAGGTTGTTCTCACCGCCCTGTGGTGCTTAGAGTTTCCTGTTTTTGCATGAGTTCAGTACATTCGACCTTTTGCAGATGTTTTTTAAATGACTGATTAATAACAAAGAGTTGGATCTTATTTTTAACCAACATGAGTTGGAAATTACTTCAAGATCTCTTCATTGGCTGTTTGTCTTTTAGATTACAGTATCACTGAACAGTGAACAAGTCGCTCATGATTTTTCTCTTCCATCCGCCCTCATCCTCTTCCCATGACCCTCTGAGCGCACCCTGGTGTTCCTCCAGGGGTCTGGACCCCCAATTTGATGAACAGTGAACTACAAAACCTCCGTCTTCCTTTGTATAAAACATCCCTCTGTCCATCCTCAGTCAGACTCTGTGTGTTGGTGCAAAAACAGTGAACACAGAGCCAGAACAAAGAAAAGGTAAAGAGCTGATAAACTACAGTACTCCCTCTGTCAGGGAACTTATAAAGAATATGACAAAAACATGAATAATAGTAATATTAAAAAAGAAGAAGTGAAGAGTAAAAGGGGGAGGATATGCCCTCTCTGTGCAGAGCGAACAGAAACCTGAACCTGATAAAAAACACTGAACAAACTCAAGTACTGCTCGGAAGAAGCTGTCACGCCCATGCTGACATGTTCTCAGTAAAAAGAGAGCGAGTGTATTCAGGGAAGTGCTGCAACATTCTTGTCTGATTTCGAGGGAAAGAGGCCCTCATCTGCAGGGTTATACAGGGTGAACTGGATGTCAATGAGCAGCAGTCATACTGAAACCAAAACTAAAGTCAACACTGGTCCACTATACGACAACAGAATGAACTTTGTGGATCTTTCACCATCCGCTCTGTGGGAGATGTGTTATCTTACAATCCTCCCACTCAGTTTTTAATCACTCATTGACTTGAGATTTGTTCTTTCAGAGATCCAAAGGTCTGGAGAGCAGATTTACACATTTTTAAGTGATGACATGCCAGAAATTAAACAATCGGTTATTATGTTTATAATAGTTCTGCACCTTTTTAATATCAAATTACATAAAGATGATTAAAATGTAGTTTACTCTTTTATCATGGTTTGGTCTAAACTGCAAAATGTAAGATTTAGTGAGCAGTTAATTGCATATATAGCCAGAATCGTTCACTTTGTGATACAAGCATGAAATTTGGTATATATACTCTTCAAACCCCACTCTTTTCAAAAATAACGCTGGCCATGCAAAATTCCAAGATGGCGGCCCCAAAATTCAAGATGTCTGCCCAAAAATGTGTTTTTTCCTAATAACTCGAAATGCATTGATTTTAAGCCCTATAAATGTATTGAAGTTGAATATAAAGTTTGGTCTTGCGGATATTTTGGTACCAAGTACATGCCTGTATCTATTACGGTTCTTGAGATACAGCAGATAGATACTTGTACAGACTCAGGAGAGCGAGACATTTGTAACATTGATTCTTGTTCAGTGAATATGGTTATATGAAAATGTTATTTTCATAACCTGTTATTTCCAGTAGTGTTATGACATAAAATTCTAAAACCAAGATGGAGTCCAAGATGGCTGCCATTAACTTGAAGAAGCAATCATAAATTCAGTACAGTATTTAGACGTTGATAATAGCAGATATGTTGGTACCATGTGCATCTATTACGGTTCGTAAGATACAGCATATATGAGTTACACCTCACAGTTGCAACTGCACAGAGCTGTACACATGAGACCCAGTTTATAGCACTTGCACCTGCCACAACAGCCAGATTTACAGCCACATTTGGTGAGCAGTTCGCAAGTCTTGGCTATTGGAGAGTTGGCTGTCCAGAAGACCTACCATTCCTCACCAACCTTCTGCCATCCCCAGTCTGCAGGGTCCTCTGCTTCTGGCTGACACTGGGTAGCCTGGGCCCACACACAACCAGCCTGGTAGGCAGCACGCCTGGTCTGTTGGAGCAGAGCTGCTCTGGTTGGTGGGAGTGACTCATAAGGCCTCTGTTTTCTGGTGAACATGTCAAGCCTGGCCTCATCCACAGTAGCAGCTGTGCTGGATCTGTCATACATTAGGATGACAAACTTCTCCAAAATCTCTAGGTCACAATCCTCAGCTGTGGGAGGGTAAGTACTCAGTTTGGAGAATACAGGTGAGGCCTCTGGACATATGTCCCATGTCTGCCAAGCAGTTTTCTTGCCTTTGTTGCGGAAGGCTAACACAGTGTCACATCCTGTAAAGGCATGAAAGAATAGCATGCCTTTGACCTTCTCCTGGCCAACATACTGAAATATGTCATGCACACTGATCCAGCGAAGGTTCTGACCTTGCCCAAATGCAACCCACATCTGCTGTAGCCCAGCCTCTTGGAGACCGGCGAAGACACTTAGTGCTAAGACGAGAACATCTGTCATTTGCCTTGATCATGATGGATTGGCTACCATGTTCTGTAGCATGTTTGGCATGTTTGGCATGCACTTGTGAGAGCATTTATCCAGTCCATCAAAACCAGTTCCATGAGTGCTGAGGACAGCAGGTCCCTTTGTGACAATGACCATATTTGGGGCAAACATTTGTGCAACTTTGTCGTCAAGAAAGTGGTACAACTCTGTCTTGTTGTCATTGTGCCTCAGGAAGTTATGCCAGTTAGATGGCATGGTGTTCTTGTTTGTCACCTTGAGTCTTCCCCCCCTGGCCACGTTTGGACCTGGTTTCAGCTTTAAGGCTTGAAGGGCTGTACACATCAAAGACCAGAGTGTCATTGTGTACTTGCTGGAGTACATGTATATCACTGGTAGGAAGTCGAGAGCTGCATAGCCCTCAAATGTCTTGGATCTCTTTGGTGGCAGGGCATGGACCAGAGCTGACCCATCTACAATGAGAACGTCTGCCTCAGGTTCCTTGTCAACTGGTGGGACATAAGTCTCAAGGATAGAGGTCAGCTGAGACTTCTGGCAAGAGTACAGTCTTCCACCCTTGCTCAATGCAGCAGGGAAGGACTGGTTCGCATGCTGAAAGAACTCCTGCAGGTCACACTCTCGGCTCTGACAAGAGATGAAAAGCTTTGAGAACAGCTGACAGTCCTCCTTGAGAAGCTTCTGCTTTGAGGGTTCAGCAGAAGAAGAGTCCTGTCTGAAGTCAGCTTTGTTCTTCTTGATTGGCTCATAGAAAAAGGACGGATTGTTTTCCAGGGCCTGTGAAAACTCCAGAAATCTTGCCTGACCTCTCTCCAAGTGAGACTGCAGAAGTTCTGCAGAGTCGGGGTGAGCAATGTCTTTGGTGTCAAGCGAATACAGGTCTTTACTGTCTTCCTGGATGGGTTGCCTAGGTCTTTTAGAGGGGACAACTTATCAACCCTCTCCTTGAAAGTTTTCTGTGCCTGTGGAGTTTGCTCATGGTGGCTTCTGTGCTCACTGGCCTCTTTGGTTAGGCCAGGGAGTCTAACCAAACCATAATCTAAGACAACACCATCTTGGTTTTAGAATTTTATGTTATAAACCGACTGCAAATAACAGGTTATGAAAATAACATTTTCATATAACCATATTCACTGAACAAGAATCAATGTTACAAATTTCTCGCTCTCCTGAGTCTGTACAAGTATCTATATACTGTATATCAAGAACTGTAATAGATACAGACATGTACGTGGTACCAAAATATCCGCATGACCCAACTTTATATTCAACTTCAAGACATTTATGGTGCTTAAAATCAATGCATTTCGAGTTTTTAAGGAAAAACAAATTTTGGGGCTGACATCTTGGATTTGGCGGTCGCCATCATGGAATTTCGCGTGGCCAGTGTTATTTTTGAAAAGAGTGGGGTTTGAATATATGTACCAAATTTCATGCTTGTATCACAAAGTGAACGATTCTTTCATTATCTGCTCCACTAATTCTGATTTATAAATACAGCTCTTATGGAGCAGTTTTTAATTTTTTGTCACATCAATAATAACCTACCTTCACATACAGGTACTTTAATGATAAATCTGTCACATGCTCCATTATTTCAAAGCTGCACAGACTGAGATTTTTTTCCTGATATCTACAGCTGTTTATTCGTCAGACTAATGAAGCTCAGAGAGCTCGTGGAATGAAGGGCTTGTGGATGATTGCTCCAATCTCAGATTCTAACATTCAACAGAGTTTCATCTGTCTTGAGCCACACTGCTCTGCAAGAAGCCTGAATGCTCGTTGGAAGTTTTTTTTTTTATGCTAAGCTCGTATTATGTTGGAGTTGGAGCTGATAATGTTGAGCAGCAGTTTATCATGTTAAGTTATTGGAGGAAGAAAGGAGAGCTGACGTTGGAGGAGATAGCATGTATGGTCGCTGAACCAGTGTGGGCAGAGGCACTTGGGTCGGCAATTAAATTGACTTTTGCACTTCAGGTTTATAGACTTATCCTCCCATCAGTCATGTTATGTCATTTTTACAGGAACAGGTTGCAAATAAGAAAAAGACAAAAGATGTTTTAGGAGAAATGTGTCATCGTACCGTGATTTGATCCTGTTGTACTTTCGAGTCATAACTTTGCGAATATTTTAATTAAAGCTAAATAAGAGAAAACAGGGGCTTTAATTACTTCCAGAGAGTTCTCGTTCATTAGAAAAAGGGACAGATGGACAGATAACCAGAAAACAGCTGTCAATGAGACGTACGTTTCTCTAAAGCAAGACATGAACCCCAATACTTTGCTGGAAAATGATTATTCCTCTTGTGTTTATGCAATCCTGTACTGACTTTTCTGAAATATGTTAAAGAGAAACTCCACCATTGATAAACCAAAGCTTGATCCGTAAGGCAACTGGACTGGTAGAAATTCTTGAAGACGTTTCACCTCTCCTCCGAAAGGCTTCTTCAGTTCTGACCAGACTGGGGAAGAGCTGGAAGATATAAGCCACTGACAATTGTTTGTGTGTCTAGGAGTCACAAAGGGCCCTAAGTAGGGTCGTTAGTCTAGTTCCTGGCAGTCTTTCTCCTATCACCTGACAGTCGTTCAGTACCTCCTGGCAGTCATTAGCCTAGTTCCTGACAGTCGTTAGGGTGATGGGTCAGCTGTGAGTCGTTAGAGTCACATAGTCTCTGGTGTAAGTATGGTCTTACTTGTTTTGACAGGGAATTCAAAACAGCATTGTATGTTGGAGACAAATGGTGTCTTAAGGCTGATTTATACTTCTGCGTCGCCCTACGCAGCAGGGGCTGACGCGGACATGAGCCCCTCATACTTCTGCGTCGGTGTGTCTGTGTCGCGCAGCAATTCTCCGCCGAAATGCCTGAGGGCAGTGCGGTCTCTCTGATAGCCGGTCGCCTGCTTCCGGTCCCGCTACGATCTCTGTTTACTTTTCCACATCGATTCAGAGCGTGTTATGTTAATCTACAGCTGATACATGTTGCTGTTTATCCTACAGACATGATTACATGAAGAATAGAGAGGAGGAGATGAAATACACGGCCGATGTGTAGGTACGGGAGCTACGCGGACCTACGGCATAGGTTACGCCGTCGATTCGACGCAGAAGTATAAATCAGCCTTTAGTCCACCACCTCTGCTCAGTGAGAAGTTCTGGGTGGAGGGGAGGAGGGATTTGGGGCCAATGAGAATGATTTCAGATTTATTGCAGTTGAATTTGAGGAAGTGGTTGCTCATCCAGTTTTTGAGGTCAGTGAGGCAGTTTGTGAGGGTGGAGACGATGGCAGGAGTGATGGTTTTTGTGGAGATGTAGAGCTGGGCATCATCGGCGTAGCAGTGAACTGAAGTCCATGGTGGCGTATGATGTGACCAAGGGGGAGCATGCACAGGATGAACAGAAGGGGACCAAGCACTGAGCCTTAGGGGAAACCATGTGTGACGGGGGTGGTATGTACGGTGGCCCTGAAGGCCAATTGTAATTAACATTTCAAAAACGCAAAATTAATTTCACTTAGCAAAATACATTTCACTGAATCACAAAATACATTTCAGAATCGCAAAATACAATTCAGAATCACAAAATAAATTTCAGAATCACAAAATACAATTCAGAATCACAAAATAAATTTCAGAATCACAAAATACATTTCAGAATCACAAAATACATTTCAGTATCACAAAATACATTTCAAAAGCACAAAATACATTTCAGAATCACAAAATAAATTTCAGTATCACAAAATACATTTCAGAATCGCAAAATACAATTCAGAATCACAAAATAAATTTCAGAATCACAAAATAAATTTCAGTATCACAAAATACATTTCAAAAGCACAAAATACATTTCAGAATCACAAAATAAATTTCAGTATCACAAAATACATTTCAGAATCACAAAATACATTTCAGAATCACAAAATACATTTCAGAATCACAAAATACATTTCAGAATCACAAAATACATTTCAGAATCACAAAATAAATTTCAGTATCACAAAATACATTTCAGAATCACAAAATACATTTCAGAATCACAAAATACATTTCAAAAGCACAAAATAAATTTCAGAATCACAAAATACATTTCAGAATCACAAAATACATTTCAGAGTCATGAAATACATTTCAGAATCATAAGCCACAAAATACATTTCAGAATCTCAAAATACATTTCAGAGTCACAAAATACAATTCAGAGTCATGAAATACATTTCAAGAAACCGGAAAGGGTAGGACCATGGTACTTGTCTCTGATTGGACAAACTTGCGCCATTCTCGGACGTAATTTCCGGAGTATGTGTTTACAGCGCGAACAGAGCGGTCAATAAACTTTCATCATGTTCTGTCCCTATTGTGGAAAACAATTTTCGTCATTACCGAATTTTGGTAATGCGTGTGGGAAGGCATGTGCCATTTTTAAAGAGCAGGGCTTCAAGTGGCCCCATTTCAGGTAAAAGTTTGGTCATTTAACTTCCTTCTCCAACTGCTAGCTACAGCTACTCAATTACTTTTGTGTATATACCTGCAGCAGCAGCAGCAGCTGCAGCAGCAGCAGCACCGAACATGCCAACCCTGAAAACCTTCTTAGACTATCGGAAGAAAAAGTCAGAGGAAAGGCAGAACTTCAGCTTACAGAAGAAAGGCATGAAGAAAAAAGAACAGAGGAAAGTGAACGTAAGATCTACTGTGTTTTCTATGCGTGTATACATATTGTAACGTCCGTCCGGACACTCGAGCCGATTTGTGAACACAAGAGCTTTATTAACCGGTCACTGTCGGCCGTGACCACGCCAACAAACAAAGCAAAACATGAATCCTTGAATGAATGAATAACTTCTCCTGCGCTGTATCTCCTTTCTCCCGCTCCCACACTCACTCTTTCACACGTCCAAACAAATGGCTTCTGGCACCGGCATGATAATCGCTATGATGATGGCGAAGAGTGCACTGTACAGCTGCCATAGCCCCATTCTCTGTCCCACAGTCTGTGCGGAGTTTCATGGGAACCACACCAACACTTCTGATGCAGTCAATAAAGTTGTTTTTTATCACTTCAGGGTTGTTGTTGGTTGGTCCACATTTGAGCCACATTATTCTACGGGAGAACCCGTCTATACAACCAGATATGGCAAATCCAAAAGGTTTTAATTTGTCATACCCGTCTACATGCCACAGGTAGTTCGGACCCATTGAATGGTACGTGCGACGGACAAACCTGCGACGTGCCCGCAACAGGGTCCCGTTTGGATTCAGCTGCCGGAGCATTCTCATGACGGTCTCTCTTTTGACACGCAGACCATGTTTCTGTTTGAGAGTTATCCACATTGTTCGGTATCCAAACAGTTGTCCAGGTCCCAGCAGCTCTGATGATATTGCCCTCCTAACAGCATTCAATGAAGAAAATCCACCCCTTCTCTGCAGGCCGAGGTCTTTTAAGCGTGATTTAAGGGTTCCAATTGATATGTGTATTTCGTGATGAGAGGAGAGCATTTCAAGAATCACACTATATGTATGTCCCTTGTTGAAGTATTGCTCTATCAACTCAAGCTCCTCTTCCGACCTGGTAAACACTTGAAATTTCGCGCTGGCCCTGCCATTGCGGTATCCACTGTAAACAGGAAATGATAAAAGACTGATGCTGGACAGACTTGGGTTTAGCCAATCACAAACAAGTACCATGGTCCTACCCTTTCTGGTTTCTTGAAATGTATTTTGCGACTCTGAAATGTATTTTGTGACTGAAATTTATTTTGTGATTCTGAATTGTATTTTGTGATTCTGTAATGTATTTTGCGATTCTGTAATGTATTTTGTGATTCTGAAATGTATTTTGTGATTCTGAATTTCATTTTGCGATTCTGAAATGTATTTTGTGATTCTGAATTTCATTTTGCGATTCTGAAATGTATTTTGTGATTCTGAATTGTATTTTGTGATTCTGAAATGTATTTTGCGATTCTGTGAAATGTATTTTGCTAAGTGAAATTAATTTTGCGCTTTTTAAATGTTTATTACAATTGGCCTTCAGGGCCACCGTAGTTATGGGATATTGTAGGAAACACAATCTAAAAACGGTTGATGAAACGTTACTGTGATCTCCTGACACCTGAGTAAAGCGCAGAGTTAAAGTTATTTAATTTGTTCCATTGAGTTCAGGCCTCTCCCTTGATTATTGACAATGAACAGTTCACGGGTTTAGTAAGCACTACCTAAATAAATGTATGTGCCTTTTTCATTGTTGGGTTGCTCTTAAATAATTGTCTTAACTATGGTAGCGGATTACTACATTTCACATCAGCACAGTCATACTGATCCCCACGTTCTGTGGATCAGCTCTTTGCTTTATGGAGGTCCGATATATTAAGGTGGGGGAACAACTGATGGGGTATACTCAGGTGTATTGGTAATGGTTGAAGGGTTTATTTTTGTTTTGGATTTTACTTTATTTTTGTCTGGTTGAAGAATAATCACACTGTTGGGGAAATTAAAAATTGCCGACTCATATGTCTGTGGAACTATAAGTTAAAATTACATCCTGGAACTGCAGAGGGTTACAAAAACAAAAAAAGGTCAAACAAGTTATGAGCAGAATTAAAGAATTAGTGTCTAATATAATGGTCCATGATTCCATTCCTCTACAGATTAAAAAATGTATGAAAGACAAGACAGGGCCGTACCTGATTAAAGGCAGTATTCTCAAGGAACAATTAGTTCTGATTAATATTTCTGCTCCAAATTCAAATGAACCTACATTTTTTCGAAATCTTTTTCTCACTATTGCAGCTTTACCTGGCGCTTGTATTATGGCAAGAGATTTTAACTGCACCTTAGACCCACAGAGGGACAAGAGCTCAGGAGTGGACCAATCACATCCAAAAAGTAGGGCTATAATTAATCAATTCATGTAAGAAATTATTTTTACAAAATCCATACCAGCATTATTAGAACTCATTAATAGATTTGGAAAAATCTCAGGACATTAGTTAAATAAATCTAAATCTTCAATAATGTTCCTAAATCAATTAAAAAGCAAAAGTCATCCTAAAATAGTCACCCAATTTAGAATAGTAGATTGCTTCACATATCTGGGTATTCACATTGTCCCTCGACTTAAAGATATTGTAGCCAGCAATTATGAACCATTATTGCAGGGAATCTCAAAATCACTGGATAGGTGGGCGACCATGCCAATGTCATTAATAGGAAAAATCAATGTACTTAAAATAAACATAATGCCTAAATTACTGTATTTGTTTCAAAATCTTCCACTTCCTCCCACAAGTAGCCTTTTCACTCAGCTAAAAAGATTGTTGGATTTTTGTGGAATAATAGATGTCCTCGGAAACGACTGTCACTATAGTACTTGCCATCCGACAGAGGGGGGCTAAAATGTCCAAACCACTTTGTTGCTATTGGGCAGCACAATTAAGAACAATGATGTTTTATTTCACAGAAAGACATGCTCCTCTCTGGAGGGAAATGGAGGAGCTCCAGCTAAATGTACCTCTCCCTACATACCTGTACTCGTCAAACGCCAAGAACCTTAAAAAGAATACCAAAAACCCAATAGTGAAAAACATGACTGCAGTGTAGCGTCACGTTAGAAAATATCTGAAAGAAGGGCCCTCTCTCTCCGTCTTCAGTCCAATATGGAGAAATGACTCCTTCTCTCCAGGAAAAGCAGACGGGGGATATAAATCTTGGGCTAGGGAAAATAGGAGATTTATACAACCTGCAAAAGCAACTAATGACATTTGAAGAAACAGTGAATCAATTTAACATACCACGTAATCACTTTCTTAAATACCTGCAGTTAAGGAACATTATTAAAACACAACAAAACCAAAAGGGTACACTTTTTCATTGTATTTGGCAATGTGGTGAGATACAAAAATTCGGGCAAGAAGTGAAGCAATGCATCCAAAACATTTTACAGATTCAAATACCCTGAATCCCACAGCTGTTTATATTAGGTTTATACCCAGATAATTTGCATATAAAAAGAATCAACGTACACTACCGTTCAAAAGTTTGGGGTCACCCAGACAATTTTGTGTTTTTCATGAAACTCACACTTTTATTTATAAAATGAGTTGCAAAATGAATAGAAAATATAGTCAAGACATTGAGAATGTTAGAAATAATGATTTTTTGTTGAAATAATAATTTTTCCCTTCAAACTTTGCTTTCATCAAAGAATGCTCCCTTTGCAGCAATTACAGCATTGCAGACCTTTGGCATTCTAGCTGTTAATTTGTCGAGGGAATCTGAAGAAATTTCACCCCACGCTTCCTGAAGCCCCTCCCACAAGTTGGATTGGCTTGATGGGCACTTCTTGCGTACCATACGGTCAAGCTGCTCCCACAACAGCTCAATGGGGTTGAGATCTGGTGACTGCGCTGTCCACTCCATTACAGACAGAATACCAGCTACCTGCTTCTTCCCTAAATAGTTCTTGCGTAATCTGGAAATGTGCTTTTGGGTCATTGTCCTGTTGTAGGAGGAAATTGGCTCCAATCAAGCGCTGTCCACAGGGTATGGCATGGCGTTGCAAAATTGAGTGATAGCCTTCATTATTCAAAATCCCTTCTATTTTTTACAAATCTCCCACTTTACCTGCACCAAAGCAGCCCCAGACTGTCACATGACCTCCACCATGCTTGACAGATGGCGTCAGGCACTCTTCCAGCATCTTTTCACTTGTTCTGCATCTCACTAATCTTCTTCTGTGTGATCCAAACACCTGAAACTTCGATTCGCCTGTCCATAACACTTTTTTCCAATCTTCCTCTGTCCAATGTCTGTGTTCTTCTGCCCATATTAATGTTTTCCTTTTATTGGCCAGTCTCAGATATGGCTTTTTCTTTGCCACTCTGCCTAGAAGGCCAGCATCCCGGAGTCGCCTCTTCACTGTAGACGTTGACACTGGCGTTTTACGGGTACCATTTAATGAAGCTGACAGTTCAGGACCTGTGAGGCGTCTATTTCTCAAACTGGAGACTCTACTGTACTTGTCTTCTTGTTCAGTTGTGCACCGCAGCCTCCCACTTCTCTTTCTACTCTGGTTAGAGCCTGTTTGTGCTGTTCTCTGAAGGGAGTAGTACACATCGTTGTAGGAAATGTTCAGTTTCTTGGAAATTTCTCGCATGGAATAGCCTTCATTTCTAAGAACAAGAATAGACTGTCGAGTTTCATATGAAAGTTCTCTTTTTCTGGCCATTTTGAGAGTATAATCAAACCTACAAATGTGATGCTCCAGATACTCAACTAGCTCAAAGAAAGGCCAGTTTTATAGCTTCTCTAACCAGCAAAACCGTTTTCAGCTGTGCTAACATGATTGCACAAGGGTTTTGAAGGTGTTTCTAATCATCCATTAGCTTTCTAACGCGATTAGCAAACACAATGTACCATTAGAACACTTGAGTGATGGTTGCTACAAATGAGCCTCTATACACCTATGTATTTATTCCATTAAAAAACAGACGTTTGCAGCTAGAATAGTCATTTACCGCATTAACAATGTATAGAGTGTGTTTCTGATTAATTTAATGTTATCTTCATTGAAAAAACAGTGCTTTTCTTTCAAAAATAAGGACATTTCTAAGTGACCCCAAACTTTTGAACGGTAGTGTATATTTGTAGATTTAATAAAAATAAATAAAAATGGTTAAAATATTGGCAAAAGCATTAATAGCTCTCTCATGGAAAAACATCAGAAGACCTAATGAGGGCAGATGGTTGTCTGAACTATCTACAACGCTCCTTTTAGAGAAAATAACGTATACAATTAAAAAATCAACAACATAACTTCAACCAGATTTGGGACTGTTTCATTAATTATATAATAGGAACAGACTTGACTCATATGATGGAAGTGCCAGAGGATGTATAAATTGTAGCCTTTGCAGTGATCAAATCAAAACAGATTATGGACTGAAAAAGTGTAAATTACTAATAATATATTGACCCCTCAACCAAGAAGTGTAATAAACTAGGGGGGTCTGTTTAATTTGATATGTTTGTGTGTGTGTAATACATGTAATTGTATTTCCTTGTTAAACTGTGAAAACAATAAAAATAATGTTGGGGAAAAAAAGCAATAACAAAGTAGAAGAACGATAATGATAAACATTTCACTCAACGTAAACACCGTCTGTAGTCAGTCCATGCTCGACAAACACAAGTTAGACTCAACCTCATCTATCAGAAGCTCCTCTATTGAGCGGGAAGTTGTGATTATAACTAAATGAACTGATCGTTAACTATCTTTTTCTACTGGATGCAGATCAAACAGCCTTTGAATATAAAAACATTGACCTGAGAGAGGAGGAGAAAGATGATGTAACCGATCTTGTTACCCAGACAACACCAGGTTCCTTTATATTTGTTAACAGGGCAGTCTTGGTCCAACATGGGGGTGCAACAGTGGGCTCTGTCCTCTTCGTAATCCTACTGTGAGACTGCTGTTAGTGCCCTCCTGTGAGACCAAAGAGGAACTTTTAGCTCCAACTGAGCTTTTCTTAAACCAGCTGTAAAACATTCCTGGTTTGGTTGGATTTAGGATTTAGTTCAGAGGATGAAGTCATAGCTGCCTCCTCTTTCTCTGACCTGTGCTTATTCAGACTGAAGGATGTTTCCAGATCTGTCCCTCCACTCTACGTCAGGTTTAGGGGAAGCTCCTTTAACAACACACTGTAGCACAACCCCGTCTTTTATTTTAAGAGTTGAGACATACGGTTCAGGAGCTGCACCTGAGAGCACAGGGATAGCAGATAGTAAGTGACATGTGACTGAAGGACCATTACAGCAGTGCAAATATTATAATGGGATGTTTTATGTTCATCCCTGCAGATTAATGAGGATTACAGAGTGTTTATGTAGAAAAATAAATGAGGAAAGCAGAGAAACTAATGTTGTGATTTTAACAGTTAGAGAGTTTTGATTTCAGTCTGTTGTGATTATAATAATTCAGCTCTGCATTAAACCCCCCCGTATATAAAACGAATAACACTCTGAATTGTTGAAAATCTTTTAGAGAGATGGTGATTTCTGTTCATTCAGGAGTCAGCTGTTAGTGGTGCTGTTGAAGTTTAAGGAGCAGCTGTTTCTGTTACTTTGTATCAATAAAGATTCAAACATTTATCAACATGTCATTAAACTATCATCTTATCATTACAGCTATGTAGAAATAAATACTGAATTAATGTTAGCACAGGTAACCGGTAGAGGTATGCAGTATCAGTCACAGGTGTTCAGAGCAGATAAAAAACAGGTTATTAACAACTTTCTGAAAACATGTCCAGGTTCATTAAATTTGATGGGTAACAAACATGCACGGTGATAACGAGATCAGTGACGTCATCATGATCAGGACTCACCTGGGATGTTTTCCTCTGACCTGTCCTTTAATCTTTTATGACGTGGAGGTTGCACGCGACCCAAGGTTTATGTATAAAAGTGATAAACTCTAAAACTCTATTTTCATACTGATAGGACGGTCTAATTCACACATAGAACACCTCGTTTGAAAGCTTAGAGGTTTGTTATTTTCACGGATTTAAAGAGATAACTTTAGAAATTACGACTTTCATAAAGTAACGTTTAACTTTACAGCAACAAACCATTTGAAACTTACCTGTTATCCTGTCAGACCATCGTTCAAATGTGTTTAAAGGTCGAAAATCAGATTTTTACAGACGGACAGCGGCTCTATTTAAGGGATAAAATCACATCGATCAATCTAGCTCTTTCATATTCAACCAGAAGTCAAAATAAACTAAACTAACTTCCATTAAGTCTTTCTTTTACTTTTACTGTCGTTTATCAAACTTTAGTAACCAAGCAACATCGATTAACTTTAAATGACGGACAAACGCTTCAACCAATGATGTTCAAGATCTCTGAGAGCCACTTGACTTTGATTGACAGCTGTTTTCAGCCAATGGAGAGTCAGCACCGTAAAAACCTTCAGAGTTTGTAGCCTCTGAAGTTTCCTGTCTGAAGATATTATGGGAGTAAACGATGATGGACTGTTTGTGATAGTGGGTCACTTACATGACAGAAAAACAGATTTTATTGGTTCAGAGGAGAAAAAAATCAATAATATTTAACATCAAGTATGTATTTAAATATTAATCATATAATTTATATTCAAATATAACACTATGGAAAAAAAAATTGTGTTAAAAAGAGATTTATTTTCTTCTTTTGGAAACTTTGCAAAAAGTTTTAGAGAGCTCTGTGGACACCTGCTGGACATGCTATGTACTGCACTTTGTAAAATATCTCAGAGCAGCTTCAGTCTGTCAACATGAAACTTCACACAGACATTATAGACAAACTGAGGGATAAATCCTGAGACTTTCAGCCTGATAGTCTGTATTATAACTTATATTTAAGTACTATATAAATGAGGTGAAATTTAAAAAACAAAATAACTTTTACAATTTCTCTGTTTAATTATTTTTCCATTCAACTCTCTCAGAGCTTTAATGAACATCAGCACAGCTGATGAGACCTCAGAGTCTATGCTTTGAAACGATATGATGGACATGTGTCAGCTCCTCATCTCCTGCACAGGTGCATGAAGAGTTAGCTAACTCCGAGCCTGATGATGCTGCTAGCTTTGCGAAAGGTTTCTGCTAAAATAGCAGAGGCCAAGATGAGAATTGAAAATGTGGAAGACTGTGTCGTATATTGACAGCCCGTGATGTGTAGATGCAGAAGGAACTTCGTGACACTGGCTTGCTTTTAGAGTAATAGGTTTATTACAGGAAAACAACACCAGTATCGAACAAGCATTCCGGACTGCTTGGGAAGACGACTCGGCCAGATTGTGTCTCTCCTCCCCAAGGCCACTAAACACGTCCTTTATATAGGTTTAAGTGATGTCCACGACACACACACACATTTCTCTTAACATCTGGTTTAAATCCAGTAGTGGACTTCTACTCTGTTGACCTATGCATGCTAACTGTCACCGTGACTTACACTAATGCTGGGCTCCAACCCTTGATGTAAGCGTGCTAATTGTCACCGTAATTTACAGAACAGTAAAGGTGTCTCTATCTGAACCTTCTGTGACCACTCCAAGCAGTAAAACTTTATTTATTGTATAACTTCTATATATCTAAGGATATACAATGTTCCTGAGGGAGCGGAGGGGCCGTTGATGGTAAAGTACGTGGAGAACCTATTGCGGGAGAAGGTGCTTCTGAATGGGAGACACATTTATTTTGACCAAGATTATCCCCCTGTAATTCTTCAAAAGCGCAAAGAATACTCTGAGGCCAAGCGAGTATTAAAGCAGAGGAACATTCGCTTCCAGACCCCGTATCCTGCTAAACTGCGAGTCTTCTATGAGGATGAGACAAGGTTGTACCAGTCAGCTGGGGAAGCAACTAAAGACATGAAAGACAGAGGTCTGCCCGTCACCGTGATCACACCGAGGGAGAGCTTGGTGGAGCAGCTGTCCCGCACCTCCTGGGAGGCGGTGGGAGGACGGACACAGCGAGGCATGGGAGAGGAGAGAGAGATAAGTATCAGGGAGAAACTGCGTGCCTACAGGAGACAAACCTCATCCCCTGCAGGAGAAAATCCTTAGGTTCTGACTGAGCCTGAAGTTAAAGAGCATTGAACAGAATCTGATATAGACAGTGTTGTATGCAACCTACTGAAAATACACAGGTAAATGTAAATGTTTTCTTTTTTTTGTTGATCCTTTTCCCCAAATTTCAATGAGAACTTTATACATGGGAGAAACACTTAAAAACCGATCAGTGTAATGGCATGGCTTTTCTTTTTAAGATGCTGCAGTGGGGGCCCTCAGCACATTGGTAGAGGCCTTCCCCCACAGCTAGAGTTTTTTTCTAGCTCAGTTCAGGGTCACCTGTGAAAGACCCCAGCATTGGAACTACATGTTCTATTTGTTATTGTTCCTTCGTTCTTGTTTGTTCAGGGAGTAGATCTGTTAAGTGCTATCTTGCTAATATTAGTGTTACACAAACATAACTATATGGTTAGTGGCAATGTGAAATTCATCTCATATAATGTTAATGGACTATTAAATCCAGTTAAACGCAGTAAAATTTTATCTAAGCTAAAGAAAGAACAAGCCAATATAGTGTTTCTACAGGAAACTCATCTAAATGATAATGAACATGCAAAACTTAACTGAGTGGGCTTCACTTACGTGTTCTTCTCGTCATATAAATCAGGACATAGAAGAGGAGTTGGTATTCTCATCTCTAGCAGGCTTAATTTTGAAAAGGTATGTGAAATGGGAGATAAAGAAGGTAGGTACATTTTAGTAAGAGGGAAGATAGATGTTAAAGCTGTTACCCTGTTGAACAAATACGCACCCCCAGGAAATGATGTTAGCTTTTTCCAGAAAATCACAAATATAATGGTAGCAGAAACAGAGGGCCCTTTGATATGATGAGGAGACTTAAATGTACACCTTCAACCAGGTTTAGATTGTTCTAATTGAAAAAATTCCGAGAAAAAGTCTCTGTACAAGAAGGTAAATGCAATCTTTGAAGATGTAGGTCTAATAGATATATGGAGACATTTGTTTTCTAACAAAAGAGACTATACACACTACTCTGCCCCACACTCCCTATATACAAGAATAGATTACTTTATAACATTTGGGAAGGATAAAGACATAATAAATGACTGCAGAATTGGGACAATAGATTTATGACCATGCACCTATATATTTAACTGTTGACTTTGACCTACGACCGAAGAATACCACATGGAAATTAAATTCAAGTCTACTTGTCTCCACTTTGATTATCTATAATCGCCAGGCTCTCTTAAGCATCTCAGTGATTCGCTTTTAAAATCCCAACTGGGAAAGCAACAGACTGGCCTCCCACCTGTGCTCGCTGAGATCCCTCCGCACCTGCTCCGTTTCCCCTGTGCTCTTCCTCGGAAAAAGCGCTCCAGAAGACGTGGGAAGCGAGGTGGTGTCATCGTGAGATTCAAGGCCTATCTGGCGGCATCCCCTGGAGGGTCTGATCCTGGTCTCCTTCAGGACGGTCGCTATTTCCCCTCGGCGAAGAGCTCACTGCACCTGAGGGGCTGCTGGATTCGTCCTATCTTCACTGAGCCGCTGCCTCCGCTGACGGGTTTGACTTCTCCAATCACTGGCTTCCTGGAGATCGCTTGGGCTTCCCGACGCTGCCCAACCAGTGCCCGGACCCGCTGAAGTTTCCTGTTACTTCCTCTCACCTGGCTGTGGAGGTTCCACAACGGTGCTGTCAGCTACGGGTCCGCAGAGGCGGCGTCACACCTGAGTTCATTCGGCCGCTGAATCGCGCTGCGTCACCGGCCACCGAGGAGCTTTATCTTCGCTTGGCTTTACTAAATACTAGGTCACTAGTAAACAAAACGTTTTTATTGAATGACTTCTTCACTTCGCGGGATTTGGACTTCATGCTCCTGACAGAGACTTGGCTTCGGGATGGTGAGTGCACACCGTTTTCTGAACTCCTTCCTCCCGGCTGTTCATTCTTCAGCTCCCCTCGGAGCTCCGGCAGAGGTGGCGGGCTGGCTTCGGTGTTCAAATCCAGCTTTCAGTGCCGTCACATTCCATCTGCTACCTACTCCAGCTTTGAACTGCAAACGTTTGAGCTTGTTGAGCGGTTGTCTATCGCCCTCCAAAATTCAATAAGGATTTCATCCATGACTTTGCGGATTTTCTGTCGGGTGCCTCTGTGAAATATGATCATTTTCTAATTTCTGGAGATTTTAATATTCATGTCTGCTGTGAATCAAGACCGCTGGTCACTGATTTCTTAAACCTTATTGATTATTTTAATCTTGTTCAATCTGTTAAAGACCCGACTCATGAGAAAGGGCACATTTTAGATTTGGTTCTTTCATATGACCTGTCTGTGTGTGTTAATGAAATTTGCGAATCGGCGTGTATCTCTGATCATCTGCCTGTGCATTTCACTGTTTCAATCCCTTGTACAGGGTCTACAACCTGTGCGTCCACGCGCCGTCTGCGCACAATTAACCCTCAGACTAACCCGTGACAGTTTTCAGCCATGTATGATGACTCTGTCATTTTTGGTGATATATTCAGCACTCTGGGTGATGATACATTTTTTAATGCGGAAGAGCTGTTAAACAATTTTAATTCTGCATGTGCGGATATCCTTGACTCTGTTGCACCTTTAGAGTAAGACGCACTAAAGCACTTTCTGAACTGTGGCTGAACGACTCCACACGTGATCTCAGGCGCTCATGCCGGCGCGCTGAGAGAAAGTGGAACAAAGATAAGCTCCATGTCTCTAAACAATCTTTTCGTGAAAGTCTGTCTGTCTACCAGAGTGCTGTTAAGGCTGCAAAAATGGAATATTTTTCCAATATTGTCTCTTGTAATAGTCGGAAGCCCCAGGTTCTTTTTAACATTTTTAACTCCCTTGTAAATCCTTGTGATAACACTCCAGTAGTACTCTCGCTCACTCTCTGTGAGAGTTTTCTGAATTTTTTTCAGTATGGTGGGCTCTGTTATTGTCTTATTTATTAATTCCTGTCTCAGCACTGGACATGTTCCAGCTGCTCTCAAACATGCTGTTGTGCAGCCTCTGATCAAAAAGAAAAATCTGGTCCCCTCTGTGCTCTCCAACTTCAGGCCAATCTCTAAGCTACCATTTCTGTCAAAAATTTTAGAGAAAGTGGTTTTTATTCAGCTTCAGTCATTCTTGGTGGCAAATGATATTTATGAAAAATTCCAATCTGGCTTCAAACCACGCCATAGCACAGAGACAGCATTATTACGTGTTTTTAATGATCTGCTGGTAACTGTTGACTCAGGAAATCCTGCCATGCTAGTGCTCCTCGACTCTTGGCACGACTGGAGCAGTGGGTGGGCATTACGGGCTCTGCCCTCTCTTGGTTCCAGTCCTACCTCTCTGATCGGAGTTTCTCTGTGCAGCTAGGTGAATTCACCTCATCCTCAGCTCCTCTCACCTCTGGGGTCCCCCAAGGCTCCATTCTGGGGCCGATTCTCTTCTTGCTCTATATGCTGCCATTGGGGTCAATTTTCAAAAAATATAATGTTTCTTTTCATTCTTATGCCGATGATGTCCAGATCTACCTGCCTTTAACCTCAAGATCCAATGACGCCGTTAGAAATTTGCTTGACTGCCTGAACAATGTTAAGTCCTGGATGGCTGCAAACTTTCTGCACTTAAATGATAATAAGACAGAAGTCATAATGTTTGGATGTGGTCCAGCAGTCTTTCCAGCTGGTTTTCTGTCCCCCCTTACACCAAACATCCAGTCATCAGTCAGGAATCTTGGCGTAATATTTGATGACAGGCTAAAATTTGATCGACAGGTAAGCTCAGTTGTTAAAAATAGTTTTTATCACCTGAGGATTTTGTCAAAAGTAAAGGGGTACCTGCCACAGAGAGATCTTGAGACGGTAATCCATGCTTTTATTAACAGTCGACTGGATTACTGTAACTCTCTGTATTATGGCCTGGACCACTCATTATTGCACCGCCTGCAGCTGGTACAAAACGCTGCTGCCCGTCTCCTCACTGGAAAACGTAAGCGTGACCACATATCCCCTCTCCTAGCTTCGCTGCACTGGCTCCCGGTTGCTTTTAGAATAGATTTTAAAATTTTACTGTTTGTTTTTAAAGCTCTTAATGGCCTAGCCCCCCAGTACCTGACCGAGCTTCTCCAATATCATGTCCCTGCCAGGACATTGAGATCATCTGGTCAGTTGCTACTGGTCAATCCCAAAACCAGGCTTAAAACCAAAGGTGACCGAGCCTTTGTGGCAGCTGCCCCTCGGCTCTGGAACAACCTGCCCCAACAGATCCGCTCCGCAGGATCAATCGAGATTTTTAAATCGTCTCTTAAGACACACCTCTTCTCCCTGGCTTTTAATCAACATTGAGTGGACATCTGGCATAATCTTAATTCAATTTTAATTTATTTTATTCTATCTTATTTTATTATACATTTGCACTGTTTACGTATTCTAGTATTGTATTTTAGTATTGTATTGTATGCTATGTTTGTCATTTGTGCTGTTTTTGTCCTGTACAGCACTTTGGTCAACTCTGGTTGTTTTAAACGTGCTCTATAAATAAAGTTTGAGTTGAGTTGAGTTACTTAGTGAGACTCATTTTAAGGTAAAAATTGAAAAATAAATTAGTCTCTACTTAGAATTCAATGACACTGGTGAGATCTCGCCTCTCATTTTGTGAGATGCCCTAAAAGCTGTATTAAGAGGGAATATTATAGCACTGTCTTCGTATAAGAAAAAACTAAGAAATAAAAAAAATGAAGAATTGTAAAACAAGCTAAGTGAACTACAAAAAAAACACAAACTGAATTTGGATCCAAATATATACAATGACACACTCTCCTCCTGCCTCGATCAGCTTGCCCCTCTGAAAACCTTATCTGTTTCCTTCACCCACTCTTCCCCCTGGTACACCCCTGAACTCCGTCAGATGAAATCAAAGAAACGCCAACTTGAACGCCTCGCCAGAAGAACATCCCTCACCATACACACCCTGGAATACAAGGACTTTCTCGACCACTACAATGATGCCATCCATACCGCCCGGCCCACTTATTACTCCGACCTCATCCACTCCAGCTCTACTAACCCAAAGCACCTGTTCTCAACAATAAACAAGCTTCTCAAACCCATGGACAATCTCTCCAACTCATTCACAACAGACAAATGCAACTCTTTCCTGTCATTCTTTCAAAAAAAACCTGAAACATCTACACCAAACTGCTTACTTCTGCCCTCCCCACCCATAGCCATAAACCCATCAGCCCCTCTCTGACCGCCACCAGTTTATCAGCATCAACAACCTCAAGTCACGCACAGCCCCCCTCTATCATGGTGTCCCCCAGGGTTCGGTACTTGGTCCCCTCCTCTTCATCATCTACATGCTCCCCCTTGGTCACATCATATGCTGCCATGGCCTCCATTTCCGCTGTTATGCCGATGACATCCAGCTTTATATTTCAACCACATCCATCACCGCTGCTTCCCACACCACCCTCACAAACTGCCTCACTGAAATAAACTCCTGGATGCAAACAAACTTCCTCAAACTCAATTGTAATAAATCAGAAATTCTTATCATAGGTCCAAAATCCCTCACTTCCACCTGCCCAGACTTCTCACTCACTATTGACAAATCCACTGTTTCAGCATCCACCCATATCCGTAACCTTGGCATGATTTTCGACCAAACACTGAATTTTCATCAACACATTAACAATACTTCTAAAACTGCATTCTTCCACCTCAACAACATTGCCCATCTCCACCCCTCCCTTTCCTTCACTGCCGCTGAAACTCTCATCCACGCCTTCATCACCTCAAGACTCGATTATTGCAATAGCATTCTCTACGGTTCTCATGCAGTCCCTCCCGCAACCTCCGCTCCGCCAATGCCAACCTCCTCACCCCTCTCACCAAACCCAAGCACCGAACCTGGGGAGACAGGGCCTTCTCTGTTGCTGCCCCCACCCTCTGGAACTCTCTCCCCCAACACCTCAGATTCTCTCCCTCACTCACCAAATTCAAATCCGGACACAAAACCCACCTTTTTACAAAGGCTTTTAACCTATAATTGATTGATTTTTGTTGTCGTTTTGTTGCTTTGCTTTCCTTTGCTTTTCTATTGTATTAATTATTTTCTTGAAAAGTGTCTTGAGAAACTTTTAAAGCGCTTTTATAGATAAAATGCATTATTATTATTATTATTATTATTATTATTATTATTATTATTATTATTATTATTATTATTGATCTCTGATCAGCTGATATCGGTGATCAGCTCATGAAGTGAAAATCAGTAAATGTAAAATCTATTGATGTTTTATCCACACAGACTCATTCCAAACACACCTGAAGCTCCATGAAGTCCAAACAGCTTCGGAGCTGTCCTTGGTGCTGAATATGTTCTCCCTCAGTCAGGCCGATTGAAACATGCAGAGACTACAGCCAACACCAGGGGGCACTGCAGCCCCGACAGACCTCTACTTCCTGCACTAATGTCTACAGCAGTGCATCATATTCTATAAAATTATCAGAAGCATTATTGATCTGTTATAATCATGTATATTTCATTAAAAACTGTTAATGACTCATTTTGAAAGGAGGCCCACTTTAGTGTCTTCATCAAAGTTTGAGCTCAGTCACATGAAGAACAGTCCCAGCACACAGTTTGACATGTTTCCTGTTTTATTCAAACGCTTGTATTGAAATGATGAAGCTGTGTTTGAAATGATATGATACCCTACAAGAGCATTATCAGTCAGAAACATACATGAACTTTCAGAGAGAGCACAGCGTTCAAATGTCACAGACAATAACAGGAAACAGAGTCCAGCTTGTACACCTGGCTCACACTGAAGCAGTCTTATCCAACAGTCCTGTGATGAATCCTGAAGGCTGTAATGTTGAGTTTGAACTCAGTTTCAGACACACAACAGTGTCACAGGATGTGAGGCAGCACTCCAGGTGCAACTCTGTTTAAGGAGTCCTGTTAGTGTGTGATCTCTCTGAGGAGGACTCTTTATGATGAGGACACTTTATAATAAACTTGGTTCCAGTCAGAGACAGATTGAATTCACATTAATGAGACAAAATAACACTTGTGTATAAAAGCAGAATGAGCTACATGCACGCCTGCAGAGATTCTCTTAACCTTAACTACAGCAGCATGAACACACACTTTATCAGCAGACTCATGTAAAGATGTTAACTGGATCCACTTTTTTCATGCAGGAGCTCTGAATGACTCGGGTCTTTAGAGGGTTCGACCTTCTCCTCGTCTGCAGGAAGAAAAAGATCAAAGAAAATTAAAACTGACCTGATCTCACTCTGAATTTAAATACTGACTGAATACTGAACAACTGAGAGGATAACACTGTTGTCAAGACTCTGAACTGGAGATACACATAAAGACTTTATGTTCACTAACTAAGGATGAGTACTTTGATGCAATCACTTTTAAACTTACATTTTTACAGTTTATGCTGCATGTGGTGAAATGCAAAGCTAGGACAATAACCCGACCAAAAGAGAGCAGAAAACAGCAAGAACACCAGTCGAAACCAGCAATCCAGCTGACCCTGAAAAAGAAAAGAGAAAATATATCTCAGAGTGTGTGTTAATGTGACTGAGAGCAGGGAGGGAGAGATGAAGGGAGCAGTGAAGGAGAAATAAGGGAGCAGTGAAGGAGAGATGAGGGAGCAGTGAAGGAGAGATGAGGGAGCAGTGAAGGAGAGATGAAAGGAGCAGAGAAGGAGAGATGAGGGAGCAGAGAAGGAGAGATGAGGGAGCAGAGTAGGAGAGATGAGGGAGCAGAGAAGGAGGGATGAAGGAGCAGTGAAGGAGAGATGAGGGGGCAGTGAAGGAGACAATGGGGAGCAGAGAAGGAGAGATGAGGGAGCAGTGAAGGAGAGATGAGGGAGCAGTGAAGGAGAGATGAGGGAGCAGTAAAGGAGAGATAAGGGAGCAGTGAAGGAGAGAGTGAGGGAGCAATGAAGGAGAGATGAGGGAGCAGAGGAAAGATGAGGGAGCAGAGGACGGATGAGGGAGCAGTGAAGGAGACATGAGGGAGCAGAGAATGAGAGGTGAGGGAGCAGAGTAGGAGAGATGAAGGAGCAGTGAAGGAGGATGATCTCAGGATCATCCTGAGATCAAATCAGTAACTTTACAGGTACGACAAAAACATTTCTGTTCTCAAAATAAGTTGATCAAATATAAAACGGGGGCTGCACGGTGGTGCAGTGGGTAGCGCTGTTGCCTCACAGCTAGAAGGTTTCTGGTTCGAATCCCCAGCCGGGCGGGTGCCTTTCTGTGTGGAGTTTGCATGTTCTCCCCGAGCATGCATGGGTTCTCTCCGGGTTCTCCGGCTTCCTCCCACAATCCAAAAACATGCTCAGGTTGATTGATCACTCTAAATTGCCCGTAGGTGTGAGTGTGTGCGTGAATGGTTGTCTGTCTCTCTGTGTTAGCCCTGTGATAGGTTGGCGACCTGTCCAGGGTGTACCCTGCCTTCCGCCTGAAGCCAGCTGGGATAGGCTCCAGCCCCCCGTGACATGTGATAAGTGGGCTCAGCTGAGTGGATGATACAAACTCTCAGTGGTCTCCTTATGAAGCCTACCTGTATGATCTAACACACCTGTTCTACACTCACTTCATGTCTGACCCTGTCACAGAGGTTCATTATGTGTCCTCACTGAGCTCTCAGGTACTGATGGACTAAAGGATTTCAAAGAGGGAAGATGTAGCTCGTTTTCTGGTTTTGATAAACTGAGTTCAGTTCTCTGCTGATTGTGTCATTTTTTTTATTAATGCTTCAGTTTGAACTCTGGTTCTCGGGCTGACACTGAGTGTGTGTCATATTTATTGACACACAGGGACATTTATGGACCCCAAACATCTCTGAGAGTGAAAAGAGTAAAGCAACATCCTGTCCTGTGATCCAGACAACGGCAGCAGAGTTGGAGAGAGCATCTGATTTCTACAAAGTCAATGAAACCAGGAGAGGTAGAGATAACAACAACAATGTTCAAAGATGAGACATTTCACTCATTTATGTTTAAACGTGAGTCAACGTCAAAGAGAAGAAGGGGAGCTGAATGAGGACAGGTATGTCAACATCAGTATTCTTGCAGAAGTCCCGTTCTCCTCGTCTTACGTTACCTTCAATGGAAATGCTCACTTTAATTAGGACAAATAAACAGGATCATGTTTGAACTGGACCCTGGATTGAAATGTTCAGTTTAATGTTAATTCACAGGTGGTTGTGTGAATTAGATATCCAGCATGGTGAGCAGGACCCCTCAGTTTCACGTCGGGGTCCTGCTCACCCTGCTGGGATTAGAATTTGCAAAACCACCCGCTCACTTCACATTATCCCTTACATGACTGTACAGGTGAAATCAATGACGTGTTCACTGACTGTCTTTGGTCCACAGTCTCATGCTGCCAGATTTAAAGCTGATCATCGAACGTGTCTACGTTTGTTTTTAATCGGTCAAAACAGTCAAACAAGACAAGAGGTGAACTTTTCTAAAACACTTCCACTGATCAATAAACACTTTTCCCTGACAGTACATTGTACCACAGTACACTGAAATAAATCTAAGTTAACATCCCCATGCTGATCAGACCTGGTCTTCAGGTGTCACACACTGAATACTGCTCAGATTGATGAATTGTATAGTTTTTACTCCACTACATTTATCAGGCACATGAAGCTACTTTTCACAATGATCTTATACAAAAGTAAAAGTATTACAAACCTTTTTTCTGTTTTATGAATACTTTATGTGCATTCTGCTTTTACTAATTAGTATCACTTAATTTAATCTTTAATGCCAAACTTTTACGAATAACAGAATATTTTTAGTGGTTGTTATATTTTTCTCTAATGTCTAATTACAGCAGGGTGATACTATTTAGTAAATTACATTTTTCTGCATCGTGGTTTGAAATCTTTTTCTAGTTGGTCGATGTAACTCCGTCCCTTCTATCACTGCTTTGAGCTAAATTACTCTGAGTTTGATTCATCCCTCTGAAATGATTTCGCCTCAACTGATCATCCTACCTTCAACAAAGTTGAACTTTTTTGCAGAAACAATTTGTTCACATTTAACTGGCACCTGAGCTCATGTAGCTCCTGAAGTTAAGTCAGAAGTAAAAATAATAACAAGCTCTAAACCATCTTGACATTAAACACTTAAAAAAAAATCTTACCAGGGAGGTACACAAGAATGTCATCATCAAGCTGATGACAAATCTCCTCCTGTGTAACTACACAGCTGTAGTTGTCGGTCTTGGTCACATTAGTTTGGAGGGTGATGTCCAAGCTGCCTCCTCTTCCTGTGTTTGTCTCCTTAGCAGGAAGGATGTTTCCAGAACTGTCCTTCCACTCGACCTTAGGTTTCGGAGAAGCTCGTTTGACAACACACTGTAGCACAGCCTGTTCATCTGTTACCTTAATTTGCTTGGCTGATGGTTTTGGACATGTACCTGTGAACAAAGAATAAAACATTAAATCAGAACATTACCAGCATTAAAACATGATATATCTTGAGCTGTTTGTTAATCTCACATGTGAACTATGAGCTAAATATATGGCTCATTTAAAGACCCCACTTGTTTTCACAGGGCAGACGTGTTGTAAGCCCCACGAGGGACCCATCAGCCCCCTTCACTGTTCAACACTGCTAGGTGTGGTGGGAGTGTCCTTTGGTCAGCTAAGGAGAAGAAGGGTCCTTGTTTTTGGAGCTATTCATGTTTTTTTTTGTTGAATATTGTGATGGAAATATGTGACACGTTAATAAAAGCTTTAAACTATAGATTTCTGCAACAAATATTGTAATGTATGTAAAAGAGGGAATGCTATTAACAAAAAAATCTCAGCATCTCAACTCAAAATAGTTCAACAGTAAAGACAAGTTGTAAATTCCTAAAATTAAATTAAATCAACAGAAACCTGAGCTGGTGATGTTGTTTTCTCTTAGACACAGAAACTTGGCTTCCTGTATTAAAATGCCTTTATCGTTGTCAACGTAATATGTCAAATTTTTCACTCATAACTAAAATAATAACTAATGTGAATTTTTCATACAACATATAAAAATGTAAAGGCCTGACAGGCCTTTATGTTGTGTTTTCATATTTCCAGATATTTAATATTAGCTCATTAAACGATAGCAATTTTCCTTTATAGAACTATTTAAAACAACAAGTAAACAATGAACTAAAAGTTAAACAATAAGAACCTCTGAGTTATATTCTTATACACTCAAAATAATTAAACGGTAAATAAGCCGCTGTCTGCAGAATTAGTTTAAAGTGTAATTCTAATGGAACCTGATTATTGTCACCTTCATCAAAGTCGTTCATTATTGGTAAATGGACTTGTACTTAGATAGCGCTTTTCTAGTCTTTCTGACTACTCAAAGCGCTTTTACATTACTCGTCACATTAACCATCAGGGACCATCAGTAATAGCTAATCTCATTGTTCACATTCACACACCTCTGAACAACAGAGGAAGCAATTAGTGGGTTTAGTGTCTTGCTCAAGGACACTTAGGCATGTGCCGGAGCTGGGATCGAACTTCCAACCTTCCGATTGATAGACCAACTCTACCCACTGAGTCACAGCCGCCCAGAAAACGCAGAAAATGTTTTTCGGCATTAAGCTGGTGATAGAGGTAAAGTTAGTTGTAATAATAAAATAAATAGTTGACCCTTCTTCAATGATCTCTGAGTTTGTGGTGCTTGTACTATAATTTATTCATTTGTTTTGTCATGTTTGCCTTGAAGACTTCTAAAAATGAATTTCACTAAAATCAAACATACACTAACTATAAACAAAACTGATTTAGACACAGGTTTTCCCCGTGTAATCATTGCAATGAAGTCACCATCTTCATAAATCTGTGATACTACATTACTGCAATCTCAGCCATCTGTATAACACAATTAAATATAAATAAATCTTCAGGTGCGCTTTGTGAAAGGCTTTATTTTTGTGACGAGCCTTGATAATCCTGCAACTTGATGAATGATGTCCAAACCAGTGACTTATAGATTTTAAAGGCTTGTGAATGATATCATACCTGTGGGTCTGCACTGAGCATACACCTGTGAGAGGTGAGGGTGTTATCATCACAATCAGGACTCACCTGGTTTATTTTCCGCTGTTCTGTCCTTTAATCTGTTAACGCGCGGAGGTTGCACGCGACCCGAGAAATGCATGTAAATATTAATAAATAATATAACATATATTTCATTGAGTCTGTAGACGCTAATACACGCATGATATACCTATTGTGAAAGCTTGAGGGCTCGTTCTTAACGCGGATTTAATAACTTCCAAAACTACGAGACTTTACATCAATTCGGTCTCTCTTTACGGCTGTGAACCTTTGGTTACTTCCAGCCATCCTGTCAACCCGCCGTTTAAAAGTGTTTATGGGTCTAAAAAATGACATTTGTAAACAAAACATGGTGGATTGTAAGAACACGCACTGCGCCCCTTATTTCCAGCCTGTTCATGATTCAACGCAAGTAAAACATAATGAAACAAATCTCAAACCTGTTCTTTGTTTGGGATTACAGCCGTTTATCAATCCTCTGAAATACTTTATTAACCATTAATGTTTAATCACTAAAACAATCTTTGATCAATAATGTTTAGTATCTGTGAAATCAGTAAACACACAGTAACATAACTAACCAATCAGCTCCTGTCTACGATCTAAACTGACGGAACTTTGAGAGTTTTTATACACGACAGCCAATCAGAGAACAGCATCTCTTCGCGAGCGCCATTTCACTTTGAGTGACAGCTGCTTTCGGCCAATAGCGAGCAAGCACAGAGAAAACAATCTAAATTCGTGGCCACTTAAACTACATTCCTAACCATATATGGAAGTTACCGGTGACGGACTTTCTATTAAGAAGGGAGGCTCATAAAATTGATGTTTTTTTTTTTCTGATATCGTCATTATTCAATTATGCCAATAACGCCAATCATTATGTAAGTACTAAACCTGCCTTATCATAGTGACATTAAACACTTACACACCGTTTCTTTCACTTATTCCATCACTTCAGAGAGGTTAAATATCCTCTTTTAGTAACTTTGTCAAAGTTTCATAGAGCTCTGTGGACACCTGCTGGACATGCTCTGTACTGCACTTTGTAAAAATCTCAGAGCAGCTTCAGTCTGTCAACATGAAACTTCACACAGACATTATAGACAAGTTGAGTGATAAATCCTGTGACTTACAGCCTGATAGTCCTTATTATGTCTGTTTACATGTATTTAAAAAATAAAAATTGGGAAAAAAAATTGTAGATTCTATTCTATTTTGATTAAACTATTGACCAAAGTGCCTACATTGGGGTGTCAGGTCATGCTTACATGTTACATGAGACATCAGAAGTTTTAGATTCACAATGTCACAATGACCATGCTGAGTTTATTTAAGGTGTAATAATAATAAACAAGTTTAAATTGGTGTGAAGAGAGGTGAAAAAATACATGATTTGGATAAACCCTAAGAGGTTAAGATACACTCTGAAAAGAAAAACAAGATACAATAAAGGTTAGTGCTTGTGTGGTAACATTAGCATGGCACACAGGTATCACTGTCATTACAATAAGCATTGTAATAAATTGTATTAGACACATCTAAAATGTATAAAAAGTCTCTGATTTAAGAAACAAGCTTCAGTTTGCAGCATGAGACCGGTCTGTGTCGTCCTGTAAGATTAGAGTCAAAGAGTCAGAAAGCAGGTTTGGTGTGACCTCCCTACCATCCCACTGTGATAGTCATAAACCGTCTGGTCCTGAGAAACTCAACACTGAGAGAAGGACTCTCCTCCAATCACATAACCAGGATGTCTTTGACGCCACTGATGGTTCTACATCGTGTGCCTTATAAAACTCATCATCCTCTTTTGTTGGCCTCAGACATTTTTGGGATGTAAGCTCTCTTGTTCACTTTAAAGTGCAGAGTAAAATAAGAAGTCAATGTCACCCACTTATCTTTATCTTATAAATAACTCTACAATACAGAGATTATAAACAGGACAAAGAGCTGGGCTTTGTCTAAGAGTAAAAACATCAGCTACAAACCTCTTTAAAGCTCCTTGAATAAATTATTACATTTTATTTCATAAATATGTGCAAAAAGTAAATCTATATAAATAATATAATAAATATACCTTCATCCATGAACTTAGTTTGAGCTCATCTGAGAAAATTCAGTCCTTCTGTAACGAGCTTTATTAACATATTTAAAGAGGTATAATTATTCAAAAATGATACGTGAATCTTTATTCAAATATTGAAAACATCTGTTAATAGTCACACCTAACACATGGGGATATTTTAGTTAATATCATAATGAAATGTAACTTCTTCTGTTATTATCTTTGTAGTTTTAGAGAGCTCTGTTAACCCCTGCTGGACATTCTCTGTACTGCACTTTCTAAAACACCTCAGAGCAGCTTCATTCTGTGAAGCTGAGATGTGACAGAAATGATGATAACTTGAGGAGGACTCTCTGCCTTAGAGCTCATCTAATGACTGACTTTAGATTTATCAACACAACTGATGAAACCTCAGAGTGTTTTCTTTAAACTGATATGATGGACATGTGTCAGCTCCTCGTGAGTTAGTTAAACAGGAAAGTAATAAGAGATATAAAGAGATCTCACCAACAACAAGCTGAATGTTGAACGTCTGTCTGGGCTGAAGTTTAGGAAAATCACAGGTGTAGACTCCACTGTCAGATAACTTGGTCTTTGTGATCTTTATGGAGGCGTTGCCGTTCTTCAGTTCTTCTTGAAAATGTGAGACTCGACCTTCAAACTCTTTATCTTGACCTGGACGTCCGTTACCATAAGTTTTGCCTCCATCTTCTCCATCATATATGAACACCTCCATTTTACCCTCTCTCTTCCAGTCAAACAGCTTTGACTCAATGTTCTGCTTGGAGCTGAGGGAACAGGGTAAAACCACATCACGGCCTTCTTCCACCTTCACTAGACCTAAAGAAGACAAATATGGTGTTAAATCACAAGTCTCCACTCCACTTGCATGTTAACTCACCAGGCCACACCTGATCAACCAAGCCACGCCCCCAACACTATAAAAGCATGCAACAAATCCACTCCTTTGTCAGCATTGAGCTGATCCTTTCTTTTGAAAATAAACCTTCGAAACCTGCCCTGGATCCTGTGTGTTTGACTGCACACCACACATTGTTCTGTGAACCAGTATCAAGAGGAAACAAACATTTTACACATGGACTAATCAATGTGTTTACATGCAGAGTAACTTAAACAGTCACATGGAAGTACATCAGTAGAGCAACATATCAGCTCATTTAGATTATCTACATTTTTTCTTTCTTGACCCTCTCTAGCTCAGTTTCATTTCCTGGATTTGAATGTTTTGTTTGAGACCGACTGTCTCTTAGTTTCTGAGAAACATCCCTGATAAACTGATGAAGACTCACAAGCTGCCAATCATGAAGGAACATTTTGAAAAAGGAGAGATCGGTTTCGTGAACTCAGTTCTGAAGAAAGTCTGTGATACAATGTAAACATAGATCTGCACCTGATCCAGGTTTTCAACTGTGTCACTGTCAGTGTGTGACATTTCCCTTTTTCATCCACCGTCTTTAATCACACCGTGTTTTCATGCCACGGTCCCTGACATGTTTACTTCACCTCCTACTTCAATTGAATAGATTTGATTTCATGGTGTACAGTTTGTTAATTCACCTTCTTCCTCTTTCCCAGAGTAAACAGACCAACATCAATATTACTGGTCCTCCAGAGTCTGTGGTTAGAACTGAATCAATAGCAGTAGGGATGCGTATGAATACTGTGGTATCAATACTTACGAACAACTCTTTTGATACAGAGTACTTGTAAAAAAAATAGCAATACTAAGTGAGTACTTTTGAAAACATCCATGATTTCCTGCCTGCTCTTATCATGTGACTGTGGAGACCAATCACACACAAGAAACCAGTGCTCAGCTGAGCGCACACACCGCACACACAGCACACCGCACACACAGCACACACACACACACACACACACACACACACACACACACACACACACACACACACACAAACAAACACACTTCCTCAACTCTGTGAACACAGCAGAGTAGTGTGGAGCGGTTTTTTAATATGACAACATGACTGCTAAATGTGACTTTGTGAAAAGACAGTAGCTCCTAACTAACACCTAAAACGTCTCACCCTGAGAGACACACTCAGGCTACAGACAGACACAAAGATGGTCTTAACACCACCTGCTGGACGTCAGGGGACACTGCAGGAGAGTCTTCAGGGAGGATGAGTTCATTGAGGTACAGGTAGCACTGTGATCACCAGTAGAGGGGTAAAGGCTGTGTCCTAATATATCAGATACTTGTGATGCATTAGAGACATTTCTTATGATACTACTCTCTAAGCTCATCAAATTTAAGAGGGAAATATTGAAGACATTTTATTGGACAGCTTTAGTGACTAGTTTTGTTGCAGAAAGAGATGGGATTATAATATATCAATGTAAATTCTGCATCTAAATAAATATATTCTTAAAATTAAAGAGACACAAAGAACATCTTCAACATTTAACAGGCCTAATTATATAACATCTCTTTTTTTCAGAGTTCTTTTTCACCTCTGTGTAATAACTTGTGTTATTTTATTTCATGTAAAGAGACATTTCTGCTTCAGATTTGTTTTTTTTTTATTCTTATTTGTAGAAACGTTTTGTTTGCATTGAACAAACTCTCTTAATACATGTATTAACTTCCTGTTTGTGTCAGGAAATTTGCTTTTAGTGTTTACATTCCACTAATAGAAATATATTTTAAGATTTCATTCCAGGTGACGGTATTGATATCTGTTAAAGTGCATCAAATAGTATAATATTGAATTTTAAAAATGTCGTACTGCCCATCCCTTTTCCACAGCAACCATATTCTATAAAGGAATAGCAGACCATTGCTATCATAGTTGGCCAATCAGCATCGAGTATTTAACACAGCCATGTAAGAAGTAAGTGATAATTATTTATTTAATAATGATTTACACACAGTCACACTCAGATCATCTGGTGCAGGTATCACAGTGTTTACAGCAGACCGAATTTGCAACACCTGTCCCCAGAAGGGTTTTTTTAGATTAAAAATTAAAACTGAGAGTTAAAAGGAAAATGTAAATGCAGTAGCGATAATGTACTGTATAGTGAGGGGGTGATTACGGTACACAGAAAGAATCCCTAATCAATATAGCCTACACTATCCTGCTTCTGACCGGCTACCAACCTCCGATACAAACAATCTGACATTTAGAATTAGAAAGAGAGATGAAAGAATGGGTTCAAAATGATTATTTATACTCTTTAAAATTAGTCCCCCAGTTTCAATGGCTGGTGTTTACATGGAGACGATCTTCACATCAGCCGATTTACGGAGCGCATAAATATTAAAATTAACATTTTCACTCACGTAGAAGACACGTCAGGTTTGGTTAACCTTGGACGTGTTCTATAGCCTTCCTTTAACTTCATCACGCTTATTACCCGTTTATTATTAGTACTTTTTTAAATTTTTATGTATTTTTTCATCTAGTTGAATACAATCGATTTGTATATTATTGTCTGTCCCAAGAGGGAGAGATGAAAAAGGGGAAGGAGATGAGAGAGTGCAAGATCAGGAAGAATCAGGTAAGAAAACAAACAGAGAATAGTGGCACGCAAAACTTATCAAATTATATAATAGACAAGAAGGAAAAATACATTGAAAAAAGTCAATTTCTGTTAATGTGATTTACATGTTGTGCATTGCATTCCAAATGAAAGTCCAAAAAACAACTCCAATGTCAATATTTGGTATTTTTGGGACTCACTATAGGGGGCTGGGTTTACCCAGAAACATACTGTTTATGTGTATGTTGAGGAGCCTCTGTATCAAAATGAGTTGTCTTTCCCCATGAAGTATCTCATGTTTACTCAATTTTGTCCAACAGAATGTGTTACGACACAGTGGCTCCGGGTGTCTCTAAGGAGGGCTTAAAAAAGATCACCTTTGACCTAGGCAAATATATGGTTGACAATGACAGCTGACTTCTCTGTCAAATACTCAGAACAAGGCGCTCATAAAAAGAGTCAAATAGCAGCTAATGTTAAACTTGTGTTGAAGAGTCCATATTTAGGGGTGTTAGGAAAACACCCTCATTCTAATTTGAGTACACCTCCATAGTATTTAAGCCAGCACGTGAAGATAGAAGAGAGGCGACTTCATCTGGCCCGGTCGTCCTCCAAGCAGTCGCGATGCTTGTTACTGATGCTGATGCTGTTTGATTGTAATAAATCTGATTACTATCCAAGATGGCCAGTGTCACGAAGTTCATTCTACATCTACACATCACGGGCTGTTAAGATACGACAAATTGGCGTCATGAGACAGGATCAGTTGTGACCTCCAGGCGGATGCTGCAATTCCAGCACTGACAGGTAAATGTTTTTCATTTCTGGTCTTGGTGCTGGGGCTGTTGTATTCAACTGTTTGGTTGCACTGCAAAAATTACCTTGTGTAGACATACTGTGATGTGTTGATGTTTGAAGAATAACTTCGTCTAAATTATTTAAATAAGGAAATAAAGAAAGAATAGATGTAATGATAAAATATCAAAAGAATAAGAGAAATAAAGAAGAAGTTATAAGGTTAATAAAGAGAATAAAGAAAGGAAAAATGATTGTAGCATAAAAACTAGTAATTAATAGTTGACTAAGAAACAATGCAAAGTTAATTGAAGACAGGGCCCAAGTCTTATTAATAGTAAGTCATGTGTATAGTAGCAATGAAAAGGTGAACGTTTAAGCTACAAAAGAGTCTAATTAGTGATTAAAAATTAAAAAAAAGGAATTATAACCTTGAGCTCAAGGAAATTGACAGACTAACCGGTAGGAAAAGAGATAAAAAAGATAAAAGAGATAAGATAAAAGAGTTATAAGAGAAACTAGTGAAATGACCATCCAGCCTTTGGCCTTTGGAAAGGCTGGGCCAAAGTAACTATGTTTTGTAAAAGGGAAATAGAGAAAAAAAAGTTAACTTAAACAGTAGAATATTATAATATAAGGTAAGAGATAGATAGAATTCACGTGAAAAGGATCCAAGAAGAAGCATGCTAGGAATTTTGTTTGTGCACATATATCATGGGTGTTTGTTAGTCGTAAAACGACGTAAAATCTCTCTCTCTCTCTCTCTCTCCCTCTCTCTCTCTCTCTCTCTCTCCCACTCTCCTAGTGTCTTGTGTAAAATTAAGAAATTGTTGTGTTAAAGTTAGAATTAGATTGTAAATGAATGTTTAAATTTAGGAAAGTTACCCAGGATTTTTGTCTCTAAATAAGTCATTATTCAGGGAAGAAAAAAAAAAAAAAAGGGAAAGTTTGTCCTATGTGTGTTTGTGTTGAGTATAAATGTTGGGAAATGTTTTTGAATGAATGTAATTGATACATTGATATCTTATTAAATAATACATATAGATTATGATTACATATAAGACATAATTAATAGTTGATGAAGAGAGACATATTTGCCTCTTTAATATTAAAATATATAAGCCTCTAAGAATGAAGAGGACGTTTTTAAAGTTTAAACAAAATGAGCCTCCTATAAGTCAGAGGACGTTTGTATACTTTAAATAAGTCTTTACTAAAGAATAAGGAATAAAGAGATAAGCATAGAAACACTTTCTGTTTACATAAACATGAATAAAGATGTGTAAGTAAGAATGGGAAGAAATTTCTTTGCTGAATAATGTTTCTCGTTCTAAAACTACGAAGAGATTTGCAGGGTTGGTGTGTGGTTCACTCCCCCACCCCCCCCTTTTTTCTTTTCTTCTCCATGCCTGTGAAGTGCATGTGTGCTCCCCTCAGCTGAATGACAGAAGGGAGGGCATTTGAGTGCCCACTTTAAAATAACCTTTTTTAGATTTTGAAAAGATAAATCATTCGTAGAAAAATAAAAAAATAAAGTATAATAAAATAAATAAAATAAAAAAGAAACTAAGAAATATAAGGAGAGTAATATCATAGATTTGTTTCTGTTTTAATACAGAAAAAATATCAAATATAAATAATATGTGAAATTTTTCATAAAATTGTTTAATGATCTAGATGATAATAATTTGCTGAACTTTTGTTTTGTCTTGTTCTGTGATGTATGAGAATTGGGGACGATTCAGGAGATGGGATCTGGATCCTCAAACAACAGACGAAAAGAAAGTTGACTGTGCTTCACACTGCAGGGGCTTGCGGATGAAAGGCTCATCGCGTCCGGAATTCAACTAAACAGGCTAGTGCGGTTTTGTCTACAAACTCTTGCAAACACATGTCTGCGTTACCTATTTGTGCATACACTCATTAATAGTTGATACACGTTTGGCCTATTTGCGCAGATGGGCTATGGGTGTCTTTTTCTGTTTGATGTTGCAATAAGTGGGATCCTTTCTTTGCTTTGAGTCAATAAAATGTGTTTGTATCATTTAAAGAGGAAGCTTGGCAATGGACTGATCGATTAAATTGTTTGATTGATTGATAAAGCAATATTGACCTAATTGATCATTTATGGTTTGTTGTGGTGTTGGTTTAGTCTGATTTTAGTTGACTTGGATTTGAACGTTAGAGTTGTTTGTTATGTCTAGAGTGATCTGATTTTCTTTAAAGTTGGCAAATTTATTAGGTTCTTGATTGTTTGTGACTTTATAGTGATTTATAAATAACTTGTGTTGATTTATAAAGGGGGGTATAAGGGAAGTAATATCAAGTCAAAAATGGACTCTAAAATCTCAAAAATCATTACCCCAGTTGATGTAGTTCAGAAAAACAATCCTCTTATAAAAGACATTGTAAAGATCTCTAAAAAATGGAGTAAGCGCTGGCCTGACATAGACCAGCCATGGCCAGTGGAAGGTACTCTCAATCCAGATGTAGTTAGAACCATGCATGTACTTGTGTCTACTTACAGGACAGGACAAAGAACAGGCAAAAAGGGACAGAAACGCAAGGAAAAAAGACAAATAGAACTAGGCATTCTACAATTGTTTGAACAAGAGGGACAGAAATTACTTAAAGCTCAAAAGGAACGCAGGGAAAGAACCAAAGAAGAAATAGCAAAAAATCTCAAGGAAACGGAAAAATTAATGGATAAAGTAAATACACCCTTCTCGCATACAGCTCCAGTAAAAGGACCCCCACCTTATGAAAAAGAGTTAAATTTTGCTGATGTTTATCCCCAGCTTCCAGTGATTTTACAGGAAGGAGATTATCACATTAGAGATGAGGACGAGCGCGTAATAGAGACAGGGAAAGCTAGAACAACCATAAGAATGTACCCAAGCTCTAAAAGTAAAAAGAAAACATCTCGTCTGACTAGTAAAAGCGAACAAAGCTATAGAAAAATAATAATGGGAGATAGTCGGAATAAACAGGCTGAAGCCTGTGGAGGTTATGACCCAACAGTTAGACAGATAATCGCCAATGCGGAGAAAAAAGGAGATTACTCACGGAGCGGGAACAATACTGAAGAAAGCGAAAATGGAGACAGTGATTCAGACTCTGAGAGTGAGGGCCGTTCATATTCTGATCCAGTAGCATTCAGTACTGATATTAAGCATAAAAAATGGAGGGTTCTGAGTGAAATTGATGCAACTATAGATAAATATTCTACAGAAATGGATGAATCTACCTCTCAAGAACGACGCAGTGAATTATGGGAAAAAATAGAAACATTACAGTTAGAGAGACACAACATGAAGGGTAAAAAATTAGAAAAACCAGACACCTCAGAATATGCATTACGCTCAAGAAAGGAAGAAAAAGCACCCAGTAAGACGTGTCCAGTAATTGTCCGAGGACAAAATTTGGAGTATAAACCTTTGCAGAGCACTGATATGTCAGATATCCTTGAAAAATTACCCACGCTCCAGGATGGAGCACATCCTTGGATATCAAAATTAGAAGAAATCATGATTGGTTGGCAGCCAGCTATGGGAGATATTAAGAGACTTTTAGCTAACCTCTTAGGGGTTCCAGCTATGGAAGAGATTCTACAGAGGGCAGGACTTCATCGATATATATTAACAGCAGTAAATGATCCAGAATTGTTTGCTGCAAGCAGAGGTAGAATGTGGAGATCATTGAGGGATACCTTCCCAACAAATGTACATCCTGATAACATTTTCATTGAGCCATTAGGGCCACAGGAGAACCCAAGAGCTTATGTGTCAAGAGCTCATCAAGTGTGGAGAAACGTTACAGGAAATGATCCAGGTCTGCATCAAATGGAACAATCAATTTTGCGAGCAAAAATACAGGCGGGACTGCCACAGCCAGTGAGAAGTAAACTGGCAGAGGTGGTTGGTCTAGGAAGCATGACAACAAGCATATACACAGATCACATAGCTCACCAAGTTGAACTATATAGGAAAAAGGAGAATGATCAAAAGGAACAGGATCAGGAAACCCTTAGAAAACTTAATCAAATACAACTGGTAGATAACAGAAAGAAAGAAAAGAAACAGGCTGTAGTTATGCAGAGTCAACCGCAACCTAATCAATCAGTTCCACAACTACAGCAGGAACAGAATCAGATTCAACCACCTCAGCTAATATCAGTTCCCACTACTACTCCCTACACACAACCAGTTTTTGATAGATGGTAAACATGGAGAGGAAGAGGTCAAGGAAATTTGGGAAGAGGCAGAGGAATGAATCTTAATCCAAATTATCAACAATCTTCAGAGGTGTGTTATAATTGTGGACAGCTGGGCCATTTTGCTCGTGAATGTTACAGGTCAGGAGGGAATTTTGTCAGGGGAAATTTCAGAGGAGGTTTCAGAGGAGACTCTAGAGGGACATTCAGGGGACAGTCATGCCCACCTAGGGGACCGTTAAACCCTTACCGGGGCCCGGAAGTAGGATACTAGGGGTGCCCAGAAAACCTAGAAGGGGGGTGTCAGCTGGTAGTGTCAGGGCCAGAGCAAGATCCAACATTAATGGTAAAAATAAATGATAAACCATTAAAAGTGATGGCAGATTGTGGAGCTGCTTTCACCTGTGTTCGGCCTGATGATGCTATACATCTCCCCATGTCTGACCAATTGGTGCGGACTATAGGGTTCGAGGGCATAAAACAGCTGATTCCTCTCACAAAACCAATTGAGCTCAGTTATAAACACCGGAAGATTACATTACCTATATTAGTATCAGAACATACGCCCATTGCACTTATGGGAAGGGATGCCTTGTGTAAATTAAACTGTACAATACGGTGTACACCAGACGGCTGTCTGGTGGACGTACCAAGAGATAGTTTGCATCAACTATTTATGACAGCAGAGTCTGAAGCTTCTGCAGTGTTTTGGATTGGAAACATCAGTCCGGAACTTTTGAAACCAGCAAAGCTTTGGGAAAAGTTCATCATAGCAAACATGCCTGATGCTAAGCTCCCTGAATATCCACTCCATTGTACGCTAAAATATTTTGAGAGTGCTGTTCAGTCAAATTCAACAGAATGGTTGAAGCATCAACCAGAGCAAGTACAGCTTAGCTCAAGCTGTATAATTTTGGGACCTCAAGGAGTAGCTATAAAGCTAAACAATAATGAGTATTTTGAAAAAGAACATGATATCAAAACTAGTATTCCACACATAACATTAATGATAGCTGAGGATTATGAGCAACAGCATGTGGGGTCAATGATGTTAGAAGCAGAAAAAGCAGTTTTTGCACCAATACAGGGTAACCTCGCCATCTGGAAGAGCGAGGATCAGCGGTTTTTAAAAATAATGATCTCATCTCAAGGACAAGGACGACCACAAACTGTTCAAATGACACACGAATCAATTCTTAGTGTTGAGTTGAGCCCAGATAGTGCAAAAGAGGAGATGCTGCGACAGGTTCCAGACTGTTTGTGGTCCCAACATAGTACTGATATTGGACTTGTAAAATCAGCTCAACCAGTGAGGGTTGATCTTCGACCAGGATCCAAACTTCCCTGGAAGAATCAGTACCCATTAAAGCAGGAGGCCATCCAAGGGATTGGTCCACAAATTGAAGGATTGTTGCAAGCAGGTGTTTTGGGGATAAGTTTGAATCCCCAGTGCAACACACCTCTGTTGCCTGTAAAGAAGCCAGATGATACTTATCGCCTGGTACATGATTTAAGAGCAGTAAATGAAGTAGTGGCTGATTTTCCAGCCGACGTACCCGATCCCCATACCTTGTTAGCCCAAATTCCACCTGATGCTACTCACTTTACGGTGCTGGATTTGTGTGGAGCTTTTTTCAGTGTTCCACTCAGCTCAGAAAGTCGAGGCTTATTTGGGTTTACATATAAAGGACAATCTTATGAATACAAGAGACTACCACAAGGATTCAAACACAGCCCTCACATTTTCAATAAAGTATTGAAAGATGATTTGGCAGGAATAGACCAGATTTTGAATAGTGTTGTGGTCCAATATGTTGACGACATTATCATTTGTTCACCTGATAAAAAAACATGTCATGCAGACTCAATTAAATTATTGCAGATCTTGGCAGATAAAGGACATAAAGCTTCACAGAAAAAGTTGCAGTATTGTCAGGAGAAGGTAGTGTATCTGGGTCAGATAATAACTCAGGGACACAGAAGTATCTCTGACAGTCACTTAGAAGCTATTCAAAAGGCTCCAAAGCCTAGAACAGTTAGGGAAATGATGACATTTTTAGGAATCACTGGGTATTCTTCAGCATGGGTTGAGAATTATGCTAGTCTAACAGGACCCTTGAGAGCTATGATTAAAGACACTGAGAATGCCAACCTCCATTGTAATCTTACCTGGACGCAGGAAGGTTTGATGGCATTTGAAACAATTAAGCAACGACTACAGGAGTCTCCGGCGCTGACGCTCCCGGACTACTCAAAAAACTTTTTGTTGTATGTTTCCACTTCCATAGGAGGTAAATATGCGTGTGCAGTTCTTTGTCAACCAACAGGCACGGGAACGGGTCCTCAACCCATTTCCTATTATTCTACTGCCTACTCAGACGTAGAATTGGGGTTACCACTGTGCTTTAGAGCAATGGTGGGAGTTTATTTAATGTATGACAAGGCATCATCTGTAACCATGGGATATCCAGTGACAATTCTTACTCATCATAGTCTCAGAAATCTTTTGAACTATGGTAAATATACATTGACTATGCCAAGACTTAGAGACTATCATAGGCTCTTGGAACAAGAAGATGTTACTTTGGCTAAATGTAATACAATAAATCCAGCTGAGAATTTACCAACTCCAGAAGATGGAGAGCCACACGACTGCGTAATGGAAGCTGAAAAATATTCAAGACTCAGGTCTGATTTGCAAGCCCTTCCGTTGCGGGAATCAGACTTGGAGTATTGGACCGACGGATCCTGTTATCGGATAGGAGACAAATTGAGTGCGGGATATGCAGTGGTGAAAGCCCAAGATGGTGATTTTGTTGTTGAAAAAGCAGAAATAATACCACAGCCTGCATCTGCTCAGCTTGCTGAACTTGTAGGGCTGACTGAAGCATGTTTGTTGGCTAAAGGTATGCGAGTAACCATATATACAGACTCTGCTTACGCACATAATGTTTGTCATTTGTTCGGATCAGTGTGGAAGAATCGAGGATTTAAAAAAGCAGATGGTTCACCTATACAACATCATGCCCAGATAATGAAGTTGTTACATGCAATGATGCAGCCTAAGGAAATAGCAATAGCTAAATGTGCAGCACACAAAGTAGACATGTCAAGAGTTACATTAGGTAACAGAGCGGCCGACGAGGCTGCAAAAGCCGTCACAGGAGCAGACAAACCAGGAAAGGTTCTTCTAGTCACCCATGAAGTGGAATTGGAAGACAAAATCACTTTTAGAGACGTGATCTCAATGCAAGAAGCTGCTTCTACAATGGATAAACAGTTATGGCAAAATCGAGGTGCCACTCAGGATTCTACGGGTCTGTGGCGCAATCATGAAGGATTGATGATTGCACCCCCAGACTTGTTAGGTCTGATGATACAAGAAGCTCATGGTCTAGCCCATGTAGCAAGGGGGGAGGTTAAGAGAAAAATCACGGAGGAATATGGCTTTTGGGCACCGTATTTGCTTGAACAAATTGATTATGTCATAGGCAGATGCATAATCTGTCTAAAAAACAATGTTCGGAGAGGTGTAATGGTTCCTCCTGGTTATATTCCAACTCCAACAGGTCCTATGCGTGAGTTAGTCGTGGATTTTGTCGATATGATAAGACCAATTGGAGGCAAAAGATACTTGTTGGTCGTAGTAGACAGGTTTTCAAGATGGCCTGAAGCTTGTCCAACCAAGCGGAAGGATGCTCAGTCTGTTGCCAAGTTTTTGTGTTGTGAAGTCATAAGCAGGTGGGGACTTCCAGATCGTATATCCTCGGATAATGGAAAAGAGTTTGTGGATAAAACGGTTAGATTGATCTTACAAAAATTAGGAATTAAACAACGTCTAGGAGCCGTGTATCATCCGCAGAGCCAAGGTATTTGTGAAAAAATGAATGGCGTAATAAAAAATCGACTTGTAAAAATCTGTCAGCATACAGGTTTAAATATGATGTGGACAGTCATGATGATTTTGAGCACACTTTTAATGATGCCGGAGATGACTTCCCAATCAATGAACAAGTAAGAACATTTGGAAATGTTGACTTACAACACGTCCCAGAAACAGAAGAGTCTGTTTCCTTGGAGTGTGAGTCATCCAAGACCCCAGAGAGATGTGATGTCTCTCCAAAAGGATTCACAGACCAAACCGGACCAAGGGATCCAAGACCAGTCAGACAGAAAGTCAAACCAAAACGGTATGACAGCATTTGAAAATTGTTGTTTTTGCAAAGATACTGGTTGTTGATTTGTCTTTCCAGGAAAGCATCTGACGAGGAGGCCTACTTGTCCAGGGGTCCTACAATATACATGAACCCAGATATTCGATCATGGATGGTGGACCCCGAACAACGGTCAAAATGGACAAGAGGACCCTCCATGAGAACATTGTGTGTGACCCTTTGTTTTGAAATATCATTAAGGGCACGCAACTAGTGGCTCATGTTGTTGAGGTGTAATGAGTTTAGGTTTTTGTGTTAAATATTATGCATGGAAAAAGTACTTTTTATGGACTTTTTGGTTATGTTTTTTGCAAGATGTGTTATCTTGGTTTTATTTAAACTTGCATTAGCCATACTTTGGTTTTTGTAACGGGGGAATATGGATAGTAAAAAGTAAATATATTGGGATCTTAGGTTTTGTTTCTTTCTCGGTGCCTAGGGCCAGTACTGCTAGGCAGGGCAAGGTCCATTGAAAGGTCAGATGGGATGACCAGCCTGACTTTGGACATGTTTTATTTTTATTTTTGAAGGTCCCACCTATATTTGCCTTTGTCTTGTTCCCCGTAGTCTTAGATTTCTTTTCTTTTCTTTTCTGATCAAATGGAGTACCATGTGTGGTTGCCTAAGGCAGAGGGGCCGTGAGTGACTTTTTCCTGTCTTGATTGATTGATGGATATTGACGAATTGTTTACTGTCTGACAGGTTTTTCAGCTCTCACACTCCATGACTTGGCCGCAGTGCCAAGATGTGTTGTATCAGAAGTTTGCATTGAATTATTTTTGTGTATGTTGTTACGTTTCTTTATGCATCCCTTTGGTATCATCATTTTTTTTGGAGACTCTGTGTCGTCTCCAAGGGGGGAATATGAAGTATCTCATGTTTACTCAATTTTGTCCAACAGAATGTGTTACGACACAGTGGCTCCGGGTGTCTCTAAGGAGGGCTTAAAAAAGATCACCTTTGACCTAGGCAAATATATGGTTGACAATGACAGCTGACTTCTCTGTCAAATACTCAGAACAAGGCGCTCATAAAAAGAGTCAAATAGCAGCTAATGTTAAACTTGTGTTGAAGAGTCCATATTTAGGGGTGTTAGGAAAACACCCTCATTCTAATTTGAGTACACCTCCATAGTATTTAAGCCAGCACGTGAAGATAGAAGAGAGGCGACTTCATCTGGCCCGGTCGTCCTCCAAGCAGTCGCGATGCTTGTTACTGATGCTGATGCTGTTTGATTGTAATAAATCTGATTACTATCCAAGATGGCCAGTGTCACGAAGTTCATTCTACATCTACACATCACGGGCTGTTAAGATACGACACCCATAAATTAGGGTTACCATATGTTTCTTTTATGATTCCAATCCATTTCTCTTTTGCTGTGGCTCAGTGTTTAAATAACCTGTATCAGATTGGATGGTTTAGTCACAGACTTTCCCAAAAAGTGTTATACTTTTATTTCACAAATGTGGGAATGAAATTGCGTTCAAATGTACAGAACAGTGAAATTTATCTTGCCCGGCTGGGCAGCTCTCTGGGTGGTCAGCACCCCTAAACATCCAAGCCTAGAATCGCCCCTAACCCACAGCCCAGACACCACACAAGGGTAGGCAGGAAATGGCAGCTTGTTGCTTTCATGTCAGAAAAAAAGGGAACTGTTAATATAATCCATTTATACAGTCTGTGGTGATAACCGGATAAAAACTCCTCACAGAAGCTTCAAATACAAAATAAAACAAGAAAAAGTTCACTCTTAATCAATATAACTCGTTTTTTAAATGTTGTGGGTCCTGGGGTCTGTGCGACAAGTGTCAGGTTGCACACAGAGAGTTTCTCGGAAATGATGGAGGTGCGTCTTCAGCACTCTGCACTACAGGGTAGCACTACTACACACACACGCTGAAACACACACATGCAAACACACACACACACACGCATATGCAAAAACGAGATGCTGCATCTCAAGGGGCTATCCTATAATAAATAAATAACAAATTAAATTACACACAATCGCACATACACACATGCATATGCTAACGCACACACACGCACACACACGCACACACACGCACACAAACACATACGCACACACACACACACACACATACCTGCAGTAGTATGACAGTTAATTATAATGCTGCAGAGTTTAATGTTGACCCGTGTTAATAACCGGAAACTGATCACACCTCCCTGTGATTACTGAGATTAAACTAAAAGCCTGTAAAACTCTGCCTCCTTACTTCTGTAGTTTTAATTAATTCATCCATTTGATCGATAACACTTTGCAAAGAATATAATAATATCAATATAAAGTCTTCTTACTGTTTCCATCAGCAGCCGTTATCAGGAACACACAGAGGGCGAGGAGGAGCACACGGAGGCTGCGAAGGAGCGCCATGGTTTCCACCTGTATAGGGAAGTCGTCTAGGTGCGTAGACCTGTCTTTATAAAGACATTAACCCCCCCTTAGCCCCGATTGGCCCGTCTCAAAGTACTTCCAGTTAGTCGTTCAAGTCTGAGGTTTTTGTTCCAAGAAAAAGCACTAGAAGGTGTGATGCAAGTTCACACTAAAATGTACAGGAAACAAGCCAGCAAGAGGCAGAAGACCCTGCACTCTCTCTTTATATCAAACAATGTAAGGTGAGTTATGTGGAGTTTTGACAAGTTAGTTAGAGAGTTAAAAAGCAGATTGTATTCCACCCTCTCTACCTAATTTATACTCACTATTTATTACACATATTTTGTTCCTCTGCATACCTGTGATAGATAGAAAGAAGACAAGGCAGCTGTCAGGGGTGATTGATTGATTTTAACTTAATATATTTTTCACAATAAAATTAAATGTGGAGAATTGTAGCTGCTATTTTCAGTGTGCACAACTTTACAAATGGCGCCCCATAATAATTTCTCTGCTCTGTACTCCCTGTGTTTCCTGTCTCATTTAAATTAATCATATACAAAATAGGATAAGAATACAATTTTGGGCTTCAATCTTAACAACCATGACAATTTGTGCCCCTCACTGCTGGAACGATGGCTACACCCCTGGGAGTTATTGAAGCAGAGGTTGCTTTGATAGTGGCCTTCAGCTGCTCTGAATCTTTGGGTCAAGTGTTTCTCATCTTCCTCTTGACAAATGTCTCAGAGTCCTTGCAGGGTTCAGGTCAGGTGACTTGGCTGGCCAATCAAGCACAGTAACAGCATGGAAAGCAAACCATTTGGTGGTAGTTTTGGCAATGTGGGAAGGTACTGAGTCCTGCTGGAAGCTTGCCAGCAGATGAAGCATGAAGTGTTCTAACATCTCCTGGTAGACTCTGTGTTGACTTTAGACATGATACAACACGGAGGACCAACACCAGCAGACGACATCAAACCATCACGGACTGCAGAAACCTCCCGCTGGACTTTAAACACCTTTGACTCTGTGCCTCTCCACTCTTCCTCCAGACTCTAGGAAATTGGTTTCTGGTCAACTTTCCATCAGTCTGCTTCGATACAGCTCTCTGAGAACAGCCAGCCTATTCAGCAGTAACCTGTGGCAGGGTGTAAATGCACACTGAATAATGATCACTGCTGACAACTGTCATGTCAGCAGTGTTCACCATGATGGTGGTTATGTGTTCTGAACTAAACCCAGAGAAACAGATTTCATCACTCAGTATAAAGTGTGTTTTGGTCAGCGTCGTGGATGCGACACCTGTCCTGTGATGCATCCAGCCAGGTCGCTTCTGCACATGCCTTGGTCCCACCGCAACATGTCAGTCAGGGGGAGATGGAGCAATGTTGTCCATTCTGTATGCTCTCTAGGGTTGCAATCAGTTTGATGTGTGATGCAGTGTGTGTGATAAGTTAGTTGAGTATTGCACATCGCTGTTCACCTGGGTATTGATGGTAATCATAGAAACATGCATCTTGAAAGGTGAGTCACAGGTGAACAGACGCACAGGATCAGGAATGAGGAAGCTTCACAGTGCTTGAACCGTGTGTGGTTGTGTGAGCAGGTTGTTCTCACCGCCCTGTGGTGCTTAGAGTTTCCTGTTTTTGCATGAGTTCAGGACATTCGACCTTTTGCGGATGTTTTTTGAATGACTGATTAATAGCAAAGAGTTGAAATATATCCCAGGATGGATCTTTATTTTTAACCACCATGAGTTGGAACCCTGCACTCATCCCTCTTCCGGTTGAGTGCATGCTGGCACGTTTGGCTGCCGCTTCTCTCCAGCGTTAACTTTTAAACCACAACCTCTACTTCTGTGAAAGTTTGTGGTAGTCATTTCACTATTTCACCTATGCTCTACTGCTCCATCACGTTTTTTATTTTTTGGCACCGTAACAAACTACCAGATTAGCCCTTTTTGACGCATTAGTTGCCTACCTCCCACATAGCAAAATTGGTCTAGCCTGGTTCTGGAAGGAGTTTCCAAACTTATGACTCCACTCCTGTCAGCTCCGTCTGGTCTTCATCTCGCCGTCGACCGAGATATTCGAATAGGAGGGTGAACCACGGAGTGCTAGCCAACCTAGCCAGGTGTGACGGGAGTGAGGTCCACTTCGGATTGTTTAATATCCGCTCACTCTCGGGCAAAGGGCATCTTCTTCGGGATATCTAGCATGTCTCTGCCCCAGCATCCCTGTCTTTTGAGGCTCTTGCCATAAAACTGAATGGACCCTCTCCGACCATAGTAGCCACTGTTTACCGCCCAACTAAGCCCAACTCTGAATTTATCAATGATTTTTCTGCTTTTCTCACTCACATCTCCTCCCTTTCCCCTACTGTTATTCTCCTTGGTGATTTCAATGTGCATATCGACAATACAAATCATTCCCTTACAAAAGACTTCACAACCTGTGAAGACAGCTTTGGATTCCAGCAGTTTAGTGATTTTCCCACTCACTCTAAAGGTCATATTCTGGACCTAATCTGCTGCTCTGGTGTCACTCCCTCTAATTATTCTGCAACTGAACTCCTCATCTCTGACCATATGCTTATTTCATTTCATGTCAATATTACATTTTCCAGAACTAAACTGCCCCGTGGTATTGCAAGTATCCCCAGCATCATCTACTCATCCTCTCCCGATGAACTGCTTTCCCACTACAATAAGGGCCTCCACAATATCCTGGATACCCTGGCTTCCTTAAAAACACAGACTGTCTCCTTTACCCAATCTGCACCCTGGTTTACATCTGAACTTCGCCAACTGAAAGCAAAGGTCGCCAACTGGAACGTCTCCACAGGAAAACCGGACTCACTATACACGTTTCATAATCACATTCTCTCCTACAAGGACTCTCTCTCCCCTGCAAAATCAATATACTATGCTGATTTAATTAGACTAAGTAATGGCAACTCAAGAACACTATTCTCTCTGGTTAACAAAACACTACGTCCACCTGACTCTCTTCCCTCCCACTTCTACTCATCTGATTTCTGCAACTCCATAATGGCATCCTTCAATACAAAGATTGACAGTATTCATTCATCAGCAGCTAGCCCCTCATATCTCTTCTCCCTCTCCCTTCCCAGCTTTCTTATTCCCTTTCTCTCAGCCATTCTCAAGCTTCAAACTTCCCTCTGTCAGTGACATCTCTGAATTTATCCGTAAATCTAAGCCCTCCACTTGCTAGCTGGATCCTCTCCCAACTACTCTGGTTAAAAATTCCATTCATTCTCTGACCCCTCTAATAACTATCATTGTTCATTCCTCTCTCATCTCTGGTACTGCCCCCTCATCTCTCAAATCTACTGCAGTTACCCAAATTCTTAAGAAACCTGGTGCAGACCCCAATAACTTCAATAACCTCCGCCCCATCTCCAACCTCCCTTTCATTTACAAAATTCTAGAGAAAACAGTTGCTTCTCAGCTTCAGGATCACCTCTCTCTTAACAGTATCTATGAACAGTTCCAGTCCGGTTTCCGCCCACTCCACAGCACCGAAACAGCTCTTGTTAAAATCACCAATGACCTCCTCATGGCTGCTGACTCTGGACTACTTACCATCCTCAGCCTCCTTGATCTGACTGCAGCATTTGACACAATCTCTCATACCATCCTCATCGACAGACTTGCCTCCATTGGAATATCAGACACACCCCTGGACTGGTTTCAATCATATCTCTCTGGCCGTACTCAATTCATCCAATTCAAAACATTCCTAACCATCCCCCCTCTCTTCTGGTGTACCCCAAGGTTCTGTCCTTGGTCCCCTCTTATTCATCATCTACCTCCTCCCTCTTGGTCATATCTTCCGTAAACATAACATCCAATTCCACTGCTTTGCGGATGACACCCAGCTCTACTTGTCCACCAAACCCACCTCCTTTCTCCCTCCCACCTCCCTTTCCAACTGTCTTCATGACACAAGATCCCTGCTCACCAACAACTTCCTCAAACTGAACAGTGATAAAACAGAGGTTCTTCTCAGTGGCACTAAATCCACCCTCTCAAAAACAAATAACCTCTCCATCCTCATTGACAACTCCTCCGTCTCCCCCTCCCCCCATGTTAAGAGTCTGGGTGTAATCCTCGACAGTACACTGCCATTTCAGTCCCACATCACTAATGTCACCCGGTAAGCATACTTCCATCCCCGTAACATCTCTTGCCTGTGTCCATCTCTCTCCCCCAACAGTACATCCATTTTGGTTAACGCCCTAGTCACCTCCCGCCTAGATTACTGCAACTCCCTTCTTTTTAAATTACCTGACAAATCCATTCATAAACTTCAGCTGGTTCAAAACTCCGATGCCTGCATCATCACCAGAACCTCCTCCACCAGCCACATCACACCTGTCCTGCAGCAACTCCACTGGCTTCCCATTAAAATACTGCATCATTTTCAAGATTCTGTTCCTCACTTTCAAGGCCATCAACAACTTAGCTCCTCAGTACCTCATTGACCTCCTCAAAACAAAAATACCAACCCATAGTCTCAGGTCCTCCTCTTCCATCTAACTCACCCTTCCACCAGCTCGCTTGACCACCATGGGGTCAAGAGCCTTCAGCCGCTTGCCCCCGCCTCTGGAACTCTCTCCCCCAGGACATATAAAATTCCACCTCTCTCACCACCTTCAAATCATGCCTAAAAATTCATCTTTTCTGCCAAGCATACTCACTCTAATCTGTCTCTTTGGGACTGGAATGACTTCCCCTCCCCTTTTCATTTTTCTAGTATTGTATCTTTATTCTAATGTATTTATGTATTTATTTAGGCCTACTATTGAGTGTTGCTTTTATTATTGCTATGTTGTGAGGTGACCTTGAGTGTCCAGAAAGGCACCTATAAAGAAAATGTATTATTATTATTATTATTATTATTATTATTATTATTATTATTATTATTATTATTATTATTATTATTATTATCATTATTATTAAATTACTTCAAGATCTCTCCAATGGCTGTTTGTCTGTTAGATTACTACAGTAACATTTAACAGTGAACAAGTCGTTCATGATTTTTCTCTTCCATCCCGCCTCATCCTCTTCCCATGACCCTCTGAGCGCACCCTGGTGTTCCTCCAGGGGTCTGGACCCCCAATTTGATGAACAGTGAACTAGAAACCTCCGTCTTCCTTTGTATGAAACATCCCTCTGTCCATCCTCAGTCAGACTCTGTGTGTTGGTGCAAAAACAGTGAACACAGTGCCAGAAAAATAAAAAGGTAAAGAGCTGGTAAACTACAGTTCTCCCACTGTCAGGGTACTTATAAAGAATATGACAAAAACATGAATTATAGTAATATGTAAAAAAGAAGAAGTGAAGAGTAAAAGAGGAAGGATATGCCCTCTCTGTGCAGAGGGAACAGAAACCTAATTCTGAAGCTGTCACGCCCATGCTGACATGTTCTCAGTAAAACGAGAGCTAGTGTATTCAGGGAAGTGCTGCAACACTCTTGTCTGATTGAGAGGGAAAGAGGCCCTCATCGACAGGGTAATACAGGGTGAACAGGATGTCAATGAGCAGCAGTAACACTGAAACCATTTACTGAGTACTTTTAAGTGCTGACATGCCAGAAATTAAACAATCGTTTATTATGTTTATAATAATTATGCACCTTTTTAATATCAAATTACATAAAGATGATTAAATGTAGTTTACTCTTTTATCATTTTTGGTTCTAAACTGCAAAATGTAATATTCGGATTTATAAATACAGCTCTGATGGAGCGTTTTTTTACCACACTGACCCGGTGTGGTTATGTCTGTTTAAAACCTATTGTATTAAGTTTCTACCAAGTTACTACCAAGCGAGTTCAATATATCTCAGGCATCTTTTCCTGATCCAGCTTTACTGAACCTAACAAAGGAGACCACGCTAAACCATTACACAAAGCTGGTTATCAACATGAGGAGTCTAACTAGAGTTAATTACCCTGAGTGTATCCACACGAATGGGGCAGAGTCAGCAACATATCACCAATCACAGACATGGACAGTCTAACGTCAAATTACGCTCTAATTTCTCATCATTATAGCAGACAGATCTGACCATAATAACTCTGTTTATTCCCTGACAGTGATCTCTCTAAAATGTGAACTTTTCCAAACACTGATAGTTTTATACTGACTTTGATGTTTGGTGTTTATCCTGACCCAAGATTGGGTTGGGCTGATCATAGGTGTAAGAACAACAGGTTTACACCATGGTTTACACTGGTTCAGCTTTGAAAATGCATGCATGTGTCTGTCCGTGTCTGCATATGTCCGTGTCTCAAAGTGGTCTGAAAGCTCTGCTGAACATTCAAGGAGAAGCTATAAGGATACAATGTAACATGTCTTCAGGTGTGTGTGTGTGTGTGTGTGTGTGTGTGTGTGTGTGTGTGTGTGTGTGTGTGTGTGAGTGTGTACGTGTGTGTGTGTGTGTGTGTGTGCGTGTGTGTGTGTGTGTGTGTGTGTGTGTGTGTGTGTGTGTGACTGTGTGATCACTCTCATCTTCTGAAAAAAGTGACCAGTAACCCCAAAGTCCCACGGGTCATTTTTGACCCGGGAGGACCACAAAAGCTATAAAGTATTGATCACAAAGGGCATTTATAAAATGTGTCACAGGGCACCACCCATGTTATTTTCAAGCAATTAGATGAAAGCAACGCATCGTTATGATAAAAGACAGTTTGAAAAAGGGTCAAATTTGACCCGAAGACAACATGAGGGTTAAATGTGTTTTAAAGAGAACACTTAGTAACATCAATAATAACCTACCTTCACATACAGGTACTTAGATGATGAATTTGTCACATGCTCCATCATTTCACAGCTGCTCAGACTGAGATTTTATCCCTGGATATCTACAGCTGTGTATTCATCAGACTAATGAAGCTCAGAGAACTCGTGGAATGAAGGACTCGTGGATGATTGCTCTAATCTCAGATAAGAGTAGAGGTCAAACATCACTTAAACCAATAGGGCGATAACACCAAGCCGCTGCTAAACGGGAGGAGGACAGCAGAGCATAACAGCGCTTTGTCTTCTGATTTCTGACTGCTTAACCCCTCATCCCACCTCTATTTTATTGTTTGTTTTTAAAGCTCTTAATGGCCTAGCCCCCCAGTACCTGACTGAGCTTCTCCAGTATCATGTCCCTGCCAGAACACTGAGATCGTCTGGCCAGTTGTTATTGGTCACCCCCAAAATGAGGCTTAAAACCAAAGGTGACTGAGCCTTTGTAGCAGCTGCCCTTCTGCTCTGGAACAACTTGCCCTGGCATATCCACTCTGCAGGGTCAATTGAGGTTTTCAAATCCTCTCTAAAGACACACCTCTTCTCCCTGGCTTTTAATCAAGGTTGAGTGGAATTCTGGCATAATTGTAATTACATTTTATTGTATTTTATCATATATTTTCACTGTGTTTATGTATCTTAGTATTGTATCTTTGACATTGTTTGGGTTATTTTTGTCATTTGTGCTGTTTTGATCTATACAGCACTTGGGTCAAATCAAGTTGTTTTAAACGTGCTCTATAAATAAAGTTTGACTTGAGTTGAGTTGACGCACTGAGGCTGCACTGCAGTGGTAAGTACAATTTGAATCATCCCACAGAGTCAGTATTATTAGTGTTATAATTGAATCTTTCATATGTTTCCTGAAGTGAGGCCCTTGTTGTCGAGGCCCCCTATCCCTCTCCAACTGTGGTTTTGGCTCTCTGTTTTGAGGTTTTGGCTCTCTGTTAAAGGAGTTTGGCACTTTGAAAGAAGTTTGGGTTTAGAATAATTCCGGTCCTCGATAAAGTCCAAGGACCTTCTGTAACCCATTCCCGAGCTCAAGAGTCCTAACCTTTTAGTAATTTAATTTCTTTGGCATTAGTTCGTTTTAAGGGATTTTGCTTTTGTGTTAATTTGTTGTTTATTTGTGTTTTTGAGATTTTGGTTCCTCTGGTTTTTCTCTTGATTTATTTTCTATCACATTGTCTTCACTGAATGAGCACTCCATGGCCTGTTTTTAACTTCTCTCTTTGTGTCTGACAGGTGCAGAGGGCTTGCGCGGCAGTCCATTCCCTGGTAGTGGTGTTTTCTTCACTAGTTCCTTTCGTTGGTGTGCAGTGTCTCGGTGGTTAGTTTAAGGACCCCTCCCCTTTTGTTTTCCTGACGCATCCTGCCATCTCTGGCCCAGTGGTATCCAACGAACCTATGTGACCTTTTGTTATTTTAGAATTTCCCGGGTGTGAAATTCCCCGAGGTGGCGTTGCCATTTAGTTTATTTAACTGATACCACTCCTGCTACATCTGTTTTTCAGCTCCTTCCCAAACTTGAAAAAGGCCGGGTACACATGAAAGGACGCTCAGGACAACTCAATCTCCTTTTTTCAGTTTATTACGCTTTTCACTTTTCAGCTCATTGGATTTCAACAGCAGGATTCATATTAAGTTGATAACCCTCAAAGAAACAAAAGACCACAATATCATCAAATCATTAGTTAAAGTAAACATTTCTTAATTATCTTTCATTTTCAACTTAATAAACTGCATTCTAATTAATTTCAAACAAAATCAAAAAGTCAATTTCATACCAGTAGCATCTTTCATTGTTCCATAAGCTGACCTACTTCCTTCTCTGTCTGAGTCAGTGTGCTCTCTGAGACACAGACAGGTCAAGGGTCCTTCAGCTCCTTGCCACCACCCGCCGAATTGGAGTGAGCATTAGCTTGGATCTTTTCTCAGCTAGGACTGAACAGAGACCAACACGTAGCCAAGACTGTGTCACGTTGTTGTGAAGTGTATAAAAGCAGGGTATTTTTTTATCTTTAAACAAGCTTTAGACCATCAGGCCAGACTGTTGTTTGGTTCAAGAATATGCTCCAACAGCAGTTATGAAAGAATAAATATCTGGAGCGTTGGTTGGCCTAGCAGTTTAAGGGTGCCCAGTGTACAGAGGATATAGTCCTTGACGCATCAGATGCTGGTTCAATTCTGGCCACGATCTGCTGCACATCTTTTATGGGGCGCCGTTTGTAAAGTTGTGCGAACCGAAAATAACAGTAACATTTCTCCACATTTAGCTCCGAAACGTCTTTGAAATTATCACAACTTGTGTTTAAGTTACGATTTTATCAGATTTAGAGCCTTCTTTGTAACCTTTTTCACATTGTATTTTTCTTACCACAAATATATTTAAGATAATAAAAGGGTTAAATAGAAATTCTAAATATAAATCTAAATGTTAAATATGAATCTAAATGTTAAATGTTAAATCTAAATGTTAAATGTTTTTCTGCAATCCTTAATATTTAGCTGATATGCAAATCCACACTGCCGCCTCGCAGAAATACCAAAATAAAAGCTTCATAAAGCCATACAGACTTAGCAATAGCAACTTAGAGTGTCCTTACCATAGACTGGGTCAGTATTGTCTCTGAGCATTGGGAAATCTCTTTGTGGCCTCAAAAACTGCCTATCCAGCATCTTAATGGCGGGCAGTCCGGCTATAACCCGTAGGAGTCAGTACTGACAGACTATGATTGTATCGCTTTATGATGCTTTATTTTGGCACTTCTGTTAGGTGGCAGTGGGAATTTGTACCAAAGTACCAAAGTACCAAAATAAGAGCTTCATAAAGCGATACAGATATCCTAACCATAGTCTGTCAGTACTGACTCCTATGGGTTACTAGCCGGACTGCCCGTCTTAAATGTGTTGAAGGCAGTTTCAGACGCCGGCAAGAGATTTCACAACGCTCAGAGACAGAACTGACCCAGTCCAGTCTACGGACAAGCTAAGTTGCTATTGCTAAGTCTGTATCGCTTTATGAAGCTTTTATTTTGGTATTTCCACTAGGCGGCAGTCTGAATTTGCATATCAGCTAAATATTTAGGATCCCGAGCAATATTTAACATTTAGGTTTAACATTTAACATTTTTGATTTAACATTTAGATTTTATATTTAATATTTATTTTTATATTTAGCATTTGGATTTAACATAGGTTTTAACTTAATATATTTTTCACAACAAAATTAAATGTGAAGAAGATCACAAATTTTCCTTTCCTTTTAAAAATTCACTCTTAATTTTTATGACGTTTTGGAGCTAAATGTGGAGAATTGTAGCTGCTATTTTCAGTGTGCACAACTTTACAAACGGCGCCCCATAATCATTTCTCTGCTCTGTACTCCCTGTGTTTCCTGTCTCATTTAAATTAATCATATACAGAATAGGATTAGAATACAATTTTAGGCTTCAATCTTAACAACCATGACAATTTGTGCCCCTCACTGCTGGAACGATGGCTACACCCCTGGGATTTATTGAAGCAGAGGTTGCTTTGATAGTGGCCTTCAGCTGCTCTGAATCTTTGGGTCAAGTGTTTCTCATCTTCTCCTGGACAAATGTCTCACAGAGTCTCTACAGGGTTCAGGTCAGGTGACTTGGCTGGCCAATCAAGCACAGTAACAGCATGGTCAGCAAACCATTTGGTGGTAGTTTTGGCATTGTGTGCAGGTACTGAGTCCTGCTGGAAGCTTGCCAGCAGATGAAGCATGAAGTGTTCTAACATCTCCTGATAGACTCTGTGTTGACTTTAGACATGATACAACACAGAGGACCAACACCAGCAAACGACATCAAACCATCACGGACTGCAGAAACCTCCCGCTGGACTTTAAACACCTTGGACTCTGTGCCTCTCCACTCTTCCTCCAGGAAATTGGTTTCTGGTCAACTTTCCATCAGTCTACTTCGATACAGCTCTCTGAGAACAGCCGGCCTGTTCAGCAGTAACCTGTGGCTTGACCGCGTGGTGCAGGGTGTAAATGCACACTGAACAATGATCGTTCACCATGATAGTGGTCATGTGTCCTGAACTAAACCTAGAGAAGCACAGTATTTATTGTGTCTGCACATACCTTGGTCCCATCACCGCGGTGTGTCAGTCAGGGGGAGATGGAGCAATGTTGTCCATTCTCTATGCACTCTATGGTTGTAATCAGTTTGATGTGTGCTGCAGTGTGTGTGATAAGTTAGGTGAGTATTGCATAACACTGTGCTCCTGTATTGATGGTAATCATAGAAACATGCATCTTGAAAGGTGAGTCACAGGTGAACAGATGCAGAGGATCAGGAATGAGGAAGCTTCACAGTGTTTCAACCGTTTGTGGTTGTGTGAGCAGGTTGTTCTCACCGCCCTGTGGTGCTTAGAATTTCCTGTTTTTGCATGAGTTCAGTACATTCAACCTTTTGCGGATGTTTTTTAAATGACTGATTAATAACAAAGAGTTGAAACATATCTTTTTTTTTAACCAACATGAGTTGGAAATGACTTCAAGATCTCTCCATTGGCTGTTTGTCTGTTAGATTACTACAGTATCATTGAACAGTGAACAAGTCACTCATGATTTTTCTCTTTCATCCCGCCTCAATCCTCTTCCTATAATCCTCTGAGCGCACCCTGGTGTTCCTCCAATTTGATGAACAGTGAACTACAAAACCTCCGTCTTCCTTTGTATAAAACATCCCTCTGTCCATCCTCAGTCAGACTCTCTGTGTGTTGGTGCAAAAACAGTGAACACAGAGCCAGAACAAAGAAAATGTAAAGAGCTGGTAAACTACAGTACTCCCTCTGTCAGGGAACTTATAAAGAATATGACAAAAACATGAATTATAGTAATATTAAAAAAGAAGAAGAAGTGAAGAGTAAAAGAGGAAGGATATGCCCTCTCTGTGCAGAGGGAACATAAACCTGAATCTGAAGCTGTCACGCCCATGCTGACATGTTCTCAGTAAAATGAGAGCAAGTGTATTCAGGGAAGTGCTGCAACACACTCTTGTCTTATTTAGATGGAAAGAGGCCCTTACCTGCAGGGTAATACAGGGTGAACAGGATGTCAATGAGCATTAGTCATACTGAAACCAAAACTAAAGTCAACACTGGTCCACTATACGACAACAGAAGCAACTTTGCGGATCTTTCACCATCCCCTCTGTGGAAGAACTGTTACCTTACGATCACTCATTGACTTGAGATTTGTTCTTTCAGAGATCCAAAGGTCTAGAGAGCAGATTTAAGTGATGACATGCCAGAAATTAAACAATCGGTTATTATGTTTATAATAGTTCTGCACCTTTTTAATATCAAATTAAATAAAGATGATTAAAATGTAGTTTACTCTTTTATCATTTCTTGCAAAAAACTGCAAAATGTAAGATTCTGATTTATAAATACAGCTCTTATGGAACAGTTTTTAAATGTGTTTTAAAGAGAACACTTTGTCACATCAATAATAACCTACCTTCACATACAGGTACTTAGATGATGAATCTCTCACATGCTCCATCATTTCACAGCTGCACAGACTGAGATTTTTTTCCTGGATATCTACAGCTGTTAATTCATCAGACTAATGAAGCTCAGAGAGCTCGTGGAATGAAGGACTCGTGGATGATTGCTCTAATCTCAGATGAGAGTAGAGGTCAACCATCACTTAAGCTTGGTTTATACTTGTAACTGCCTCCCATTGTCAGTCTTACACAGGACTTCCACCAGATCAATGTCCGGTACGTCTCCGATCCTCTTCAATAAGCCTAAACACTCGCTGGCACTGCAATTTCTATGCCCTGATTGTATTATGTTGGAGTTGGAGCTGATAATGTTGAGCAGAGGATGGGGGAACTTTCTGTGCATGGTGATACCAAGCGGCAACCTCCGACCACAAGAATTAAAGCCACTGTGGAAGTGTTAAAAACTGCAGTTCCTTGAGTGTCCACTTGAGGCTGGTACCGGACACCACATACACACCCATTCCAAATGCTGATCTTTACAGCAGACATAAACATGTTTACAGCCTGGAACAAAAAATGAGTTTAGTCTGGATAGCTCATTTATCTATCGGCACACACTGTACAGAGGGTGAATTTTTCGTAACGCAGCAGTTTAAAGATATTAAGATTACAAGTTTTCCATAATAAGAGGCACAGCTGACTTGATTGACAGGCGGGAACACTGAAGCTGCTGGAGAGGAGGCTCAAAGCCTCCATCTTCACATCACACTAGCCTGACAGATGTTCGTTGAGTTCAGCATTTCCAATATGGCTCCCGCCGACGATTGGCTTCAAAGGTTGATACCAGAAATGTTGTCAATGCAGGAAGAACAGTGCTACCCAGCTGACCAGTCACAGTTCTTGTGGTCGGTGTTGTTGTTATACTGTACTTTTGAAGAGGTGCACATCAGTCCAGCTTCTGCGTATGTACAGAGCTACATGAATGCAGAAGCAGAATTATAAATCACTTTAATGTGGGAATACACTGCGTTTTGAGGACAATTCAGGCCCAAATTTTTCCGATGCATGACTGGAGTCGGGACAAATTTCAGCCCAATGTCTCATCGCATGCTGTGTAGTGCACAGGTGCACATGAGTTGATCGTATCCTGATTATTTTATTTTATTTTATTTTATTTTATTTTACCTATGTCATTGCTATTATTATTGTTATTATATATTTTTTAACTATGTTAGTACATTGTTGTATTCCCCTGTCCTGTGTTGTAAGCTGTTGTAACAAAAGAATTTCCCCCAACGGGGGACAAATAAAGTATATCTTATCTTATCCTATCTTATCTTATGAGCTGCTTCTTGCCAGTCGGATGAGTTTGTGGCATGTTAGATATTTTGGTTGGCTGAGTTTGAACTGTTGCACAGTGAAAGCAGAGTTAAGAGCTGATTTCAATCAGTATTTTTTTTCCTGATAATGCCTGCACACACTGACAGACAGCGTCAGAAAGCATCATGGTGAATCACTGCAGGATGTGCACGACTGAAATACAGATAGCCATAAAATCATGACCAAGCTCTGCAATCAAATGCAATGCAAACAACAGCACTGCCATAAATTCTACTTTTAAGACACTTCTGTGTTTTCAGTTGTACTTTATTATTACTGAAGTTTATATTTACTACCATGATAATAATTCAACAGTACATTAGTATGCTTGGCCTCACAGGGACATCTTGGAGGTTATCTACAGTCATCTGATGATGATGTAGTCGCTGGGAGTGTAGTCATCTGGCAAAGACTTATTTTCCTGTGTGTTATGTGTAGCTCAGGTCTCTCTCTCCTGCATCTTTCCAGAACTGCCCCCTCCACCCTCTCCGTACACACTTCCACTCAGTTTGCATCTTTGTGGAGGGCCTTCCTTATTAAGTGACGCCGAGTAGGAAGCATGAGTGGGTTGTTAGAGCTCAGTCCATAGTAGAGGAGAAGTCTGGTTATGGGTCATATGCTTTCTTAGGTTAGTTTTAGATTTGAGTCAGGGTTCCATGGAGGTACTGAGAGCAATGGTTCATTGTGCAGCTGACTCACGGCCAAATTCCACCAGATCTGTTTCTGGTTCATCTCCGATCCGTCACCGTTCCGTCCGTCACACCGGATCTAATAGGTTTCTATTCTAGTCAATGTGTTAACTTCCACTGGATCTGCTCTGTTGCGTTCTGGCTGCGTCTCTGATCCGGCACGCCGGAGCCCTCCAGATAAGATACACAAGACTTCTATTTTTGCTGGATGCTGGAGCACGACGCATCAATACACACAGAGCAGATGGAGCGGGACAGGAAGTCAGGCACCAAAACAAAATGAAAACATCCGGTTAATTTTCAGAATAAAACACTCTGTGTTATCACCTGATCGTATTTCACTTAAAGCTGGGGTTGGTAATCTCGGAAATCTAGCATGAATTTGAATGTAGCATGTCTTCAGGACTCCGTCTAACCCCTCCCCTCCTCCCTCGGAGCTCCTATGACCCCCCCCCCTCACAAGCACGAGCGCCGCTGACTTGCGAACATATGATGGTGACTGATTCAAATCCGGTCCTCACCAAAACATTCTCATAATGAAAGTTAAAAACACAAACAAACATGGCTGCTGTTAGTACTCACAACTGTCATGCTAGCATTATCCAGTTGTACTGGTGACACGATATCAGGAGAAAAGTTATAACACATATAATACTGTAACAGATCTACTGTTTGTTAAACGTGTTCAGTGTAGAGGTTCTTAATTCCTACAGTGTTGACAGTCAGTGAAGGCATCAGGAGAGGTGTAGAGTGTGCGAGCTGGAGAGAGGAGAGACAAGAGGAGAAGTTCTTCATTCATTCAAACATTGATTGTTGTTTTGTTGGTTGACGTGATCACGGCCGACAGTGACCGGTTAGTAAAGATCAACGTGTTCACGAATCGGCTTTTCATCCCTACAGATTCCGGACGGACGCTACAGTACAGTCATGGCCAAAAGTTTTGAGAATGACACAACTATTAATTTTCACAAAGTCTGCTGTTTCAGTTTTTATAATGGCAATTTGCATACACTCCAGAATGTTATGAGGAGTGATCAGCTCAACTGCAGTTAATTGCAAAGTCCCTCTTTGCCTTGAAAATGAACTTTATCACCAAAAACACATTTCCACTGCATTTCAGCCCTGCCACAAAAGGACCAGCTAACATCATTTCAATGACACACAGGTGTCACACACATTAACACAGGTGTGGGTGTTGATGAGGACAAGGCTGGCGATCAATCTGTCATGATTGAGTGACTGGACACTTTAAAAGGAAGATGGTGCATGACACCATTGTTCCTCATCTGTTAGCCATGGTTACCTGCAAGGAAACACGTGCAGCCATCATTGCATTGCACAAAAAGGGCCTAACAGGGAAGTTTATAGCAGCGAGTAAGATTGCACCTCAGTCAACCGTCTATCCAATTATCAAGAACTTCAAGGAGAGAGGTTCAATTGTTGCCAAACAGGCTCCAGGGCACCCCAAGAAAGTCCAGCAAGCGCCAGGACCGAAGGTGTTACAGCTGCGGGATCGGGCCACCACCAGTGCAGAGCTTGCTCAGGAATGGCAGCAGGCAGGTGTGAGTGCATCTGCACGCACAGTGAGGCGCAGACTTTTGGAGGAAGGCCTGGTGTCAAGGAGGGCAGCGAAGAAGCTACTTCTCTCCAGTAAAAACATCAGGGACAGACTGATATTCTGCAGAAGGTACAGGGACTGGACTGCTGAGGACTGGGGTAAAGTCATTTTCTCTGATGAATCCCCTTTCCGATTGTTTGGGGCATCTGGAGGAAGGCTTGTTCGGAGAAGACGAGGTGAGCGCTACCATCAGTCCTGTCTCTTGCCAACAGTGAAGCATCCTGAGACCATTCATGTGTGGGGTTGCTTTTCAGTCAAGGGAGTGGGCTCTCTCACAATCTTGCCTAAAAACACAGCCATGAATAAAGAATGGTACCAGAACGTCCTCCGAGAGCAACTTCTTCCAACCATCCAAGGGCAGTTTGGTGATGAAGAATGCCTTTTCCACCATGATGGAGCACCTTGCCATAAAGCAAAAGTCATAACAAAATGGCTCGGGGAACAAAACATTAAGATTTTGGGCCCTTGGCCAGGAAACTCCCCAGATCTTAATCCCATTGAGAACTTGTGGTCAATCCTCAAGAGGCGGGTGGACAATCAAAAACCCACAAATTCTGACAAACTCCAAGCATTGATTATGCAAGAATGGACTGCCATCAGTCAGGATTTGGTCCAGAAGTTGATTGACAGCATGCCAGGGAGAATTGCAGAGGTCTTGGAAAAAGAAGGGTCAACACTGCAAATATTGACTTATTGCATGAATTCTGTGTAATTCTCAATAAAGCTTTTGATACTTATGAAATGCTTCTAATTGTATTTCATTATACCATAGAAACATCTGACAAAAACACCTAAAAACCCTGAAGCAGCAGACTTTGTGAAAATGTAATATTTGTGTCATTCTCAAAACTTTTGGCCATGACTGTACATCTATATTTTCTGTAGGACTTACTAAATGTCATTAATTCTTTTGCTTGTCGGTGAGAGCTTTTTAGACTCTGATCCGGACTACAGTCCTGAGCAAAGCACCTCATCAGGTCGGAGGGGACAGGCCCGAGGACGAGCGAGAGGGGCAGTAAATAGAGTCAGGGGAAGCAGAGGCAGGAGACGGGGACTCGGAGGAGTGCACGCCGGGGAAATGTACGCGCAGGAGGCGGGCAGAACGGAAGGACGGGATTTGAATGGTTTAAAATTTTGGCACCCAAAAAACGGTGATTGGTTGGAGTTTTCCCAGATTTACTCCGGCTGTAGATAGCAGCTTTTTTTTCACTCTTTTTTAGGAACACATTATGTATTGATTAACATCAGGACATAAAGATCATTTTAACCAGTATAACAAAAAGTGTATCTAAATCTGATTACCAACCCCAGCTTTAACTACAACAACAAACCGTCATGATGAGCGGAGCCAGGCCTGGAGTCAACAGGTCGGAGGTTTTCAGAGGACCATAAAGACAACATAGATGAGGAGAGGAGGAGGAAAATCCTTGATTCAGTGATTACTGCGGGAAAACCTCAGTCACATGACTCCAGCTGTTTGGCGATCCTGCTCCGTGCTGCGTTCTGAGAATGGAGCCGGACTACAGTGGATTGGAGACGGACCTGACACGGAAGTCCCATGTCAGCATCTTACCATCTTGTATGCATTTTTGCCGGGTTCCCGAGTCCCTTTGGTTTCCCTTGTTTAGTTACTTGTTTTCCAACATTTCTTGGTTTGCATTTCTCTAATGGTGCAGCAGAACAGTCTTGGTAGAAATGGAGTATAATATGTATATTATTCTTCCTTAAATTAGCTTCTGATTTTATTGCTGAGCCTCTCTCGTACATATTTATTTTGAGTCTTGTTCGTAATGAATCTCAAAAGTCTAGAAGTCTGCTTTTGTTCTTCCTTTACTAAAAGGGTGTGAACTCTCAGGTGTTATTAAGTGTAGGTTGATTTTAAAATTGTGTGTCCCGGCAAAAGTGTTTGAAAAGATAGTGATCAGTTGAAGGAATTTTTTTACTTAAATGAAGATAAGGTGTTAACTTAAACCACGCCTAAACCACACCCTCCCTCACCTTTTTCTACCCTACTCCACTTAATCTTTTTCCTCATCCCCTTCTACTCAACTTGTGCTCGCTTCTTTTATGCTCTTGTCTACTTCCAGGTACAACCAAGATCAATTTGGCAGGATAACGCTGAGACAAAACCCCCATCCTGAGTCTCCTGCTGCTTGGCCACACTACGCACAAATAATTCATTAAATGTTAAAACTTATATCCTTGTGTGGCTGATCCTAGCTAGTGAAGTAATATTTTATCTATATTTCAATCTGGTTTTAAAGACAACACAGCATTGTTACAGCTATCCTTAGGGTTTTTAATGATGTTATTGAAGCACTTGACTGCAAAAATACTGTGCAGCTCTTTTCATTGATCCGTCAAAGGCATTTGACACATTAGATCACAGTTTACTGGTTAATGCCCTCCAACATATTGGCACATCAAAACAAGCAGCATCCTGGTTTGCCAACTACCCTTCAAAAGGATGCAGTGTGTTAAGGTGGCTGGATCCACCTCTTCTTCACTGCAGGTCATTTAGGGTGTGCCCACAGGTTTGGTCTTCAATAATCTGTGTGATAACCTCTCAAATGCCTTGCATCACTTTTATGCTGATGACACCATTGCTGTTCATCATCGATTACACAGGCTTTTGTGGTGAACCAGTATTTTTCCTGTGCACTTTTGGTCCTGTGTTTTTTCTTTCAGAGACTGTGGCTGTTTCCGAAATCGCCTACTATACTAGCAGTACGTACTGATATGTCCAAAATTCAGTATGTAGTAAGTAGTATGTGAACAAGAGCAAAATCTGCAGTATGCCAAAACTCCCCGGATGTCTACTGATTCGGGAAAATATCTCAGTGTGCATCGGACCAGTCTGCCTCGCGTACTGTTTCCCATAATGCACAGCGCTCGTTCTGCTTTTTCTTTTTCCTCATTTTTTGACGGGAGGAAATCTGTTTTTGGGTGCTGTGAAAGTTATCAAATTCCATATAAACCACTTCCTAACTTTTTTAATCATAAATGGATGCTAAATAAGCATTTTATTTATCGGCTTCGCCGTTGTTTACTTCCGCTTTCCGAAACCGGAAATCCAGCGAAGTCTGGCTCAGCATGCTGCATGACAGATCGGACAGAACAGTCATACTACATACTAAATTCAAACGCAGTATGTAGTAGGCAATACCTACTACCTACTACATTAGTAAGTAGTATGTAGCAGGCCGTTTCGGAAACAGCCTGTGTGTGGCTTCCAGGTGCTGGAGCTCCCTGCATGCACACCTGGTTCTCATCTATTAATCACCTGCTGCAGTACTTCAACTCTGCACTTCTCATCCGGCTTCAACGTGTTATAGTTGGCCTCTAGCAGTCGCTTTTTGAGAAACGCAAGGGTTTTTGAATCCTCCTTATTTTCCCTGTGACTTACCTTCTCTCTTCCTCCCACCATCGAGCACCAGTGCATCTTTGCCCAGCCTCTCACAACCCAAGCCGTAAGCCATCCATCAAGCTTCTCTCACTGTTCTACCAGCTGACCAGTGTCTACACCTTGCCTACCTGTCTTCAGTGCATCTGCCTCAGGCCTCACCAACCACAGGGCTCACGATTCTGGGTGCAGGCACTTGGATCGGCAATCTGGGCGCAGACACTGGGTCGCCAATCTGGGCTCAGACACTGGGTCACCAGTCTGGGCGCAGACACTGGGTCGCCGATCTGGGTGCAGACACTAGGGTCGCTATTCAAGTGGACTTTTGCACTTCAGATTTATAGAATAATCTTCCCAGCAGTCATGTGAAATCATTTTTAGAAGAACAGGTTGGAAACAATGTTTTTTTAAAAAGGGGGTTTGAGGAAAAAAGTGTCATCATACCGTGATTTGATCCTGTTGCATGTTTTGGTCATAACTTTGAGAATACTTTATTTATAATACTTAATTTATTAATAATTTATTTATTCTAAAGAGAAAACAGGGACTTTTGACCCCAAACTCTTATCAGTTCATCCTTCACATCAAAGAAAGGTTTATTGCATATATAGAGTAATGCCCTTTAGGATATTACTACCAGAGAGTTCTTGTTAATAAAAAAAGGGACAGATGGACGGATAACCAGAAAACAGCTGGCAAAGAGACATTTATCTAAAAGAAGACTTGAATCTCAACACTGTGCTTGAAAAAGGATTATTCATCTTGTGTTTATGCAATCCTGTACTGACTTTTCTGAAATGTGTTAATGAGAAACTCCACCATTGACAAACACTCTGCGTCAGAATAAAAAAGTTGTGCCTGAGAAGTTTTCTGTTTTTTTCTCTTTCTCTTTGGACGGCAGAATCATCCAGGGGACTCTTGAAACCCTTCATGCAGCAGAATGAACTTCTCTACAGTCGATATGAACGTTCAGGATATGACAAATATCCTCAGAAACATGAATACATGTGCACTGACAGATGTTTGCTTTGAATTAACCTTTATTTTTAATCTTAGAGCTTTGAAAGAGGAGTGTATTTAAAAGATGTAGGAACTTTCATTTTGTGTTGATTTTGGCACCCCCTGTGGACAAAGTGAACATATCTACACATTGTTCTTCATTAAAGGTGACATATCATGCAAAATTGAGTTTTTAATGGTTCTCTACCTGAAATATGTGTCCCTGGCATGTCTACAAACCCCCCGAGAATGAAAAGAATCCATTCTGCCCCATTCTGATTTCTCCACCTTTCTGTAAATGTGTGTGAAACGAGCCGTTTCAGACTTCCGTGTTTTTGTTACGTAACAACAATATCCGGTCTGTCACGGAGTCAGAGCTCGGAGCTTGTTCAGCCCATAGACTGTATAAAATAATACTGAATCCCTCCCCCGTTTTTCATTACCTGCACACATGTGTGCTAATAAGGAGCTTAGGAGGGAGGCATGCTAGTTGTAGGCTGTCTTAATAAACACAAAGGTCGGTTTTACTCCCCACGTCTGCAGATTTGAAGATCTAGTGGATGATTTTTATTTATCATGGATAAGTGCTAGCGCTAGTTAGCATAGCCACATAGCTACATGTTCGTAGCTGTGTACCAAGACACACGTCTACATACTGATAAATAAAACAACAAGAAACACTAAATCTATGACCAATCGTTCAGAAAGGTCCTGCTACAGGCGCCTCTCCGTCAGGATCAGATTCAGAGGGTTGAAGTAACGCGATCTCTGAGCAGCCGTGTATATTCAGCCAACATGTAAACATTAGATCAACGTGCTGGAGAGCCGAGGCACATCCACTTCCGGAGGGGGCGTGGTCAGAGGGAAAACAGAGTGTTCTGATGAGGAATGAAGAAGAGGACTTTTCAGGCATGCCAAAATCTGATTTCAAAGTGTTTTTTTGAGCATAAACTTTAAAGACATGTTTTGGGGACCTCTTAGACCAATATATATTGATGAAAAAAGCGTGATATGTCCCCTTTAACAATAAAATCTCATCCTGCAGTCCTCTAATGCGTTCACACAGGACACGAATAAAACAATTCTTAACTGTTAACATGTAAAGGCAACATAAAGACACGATTAGCTATGCGTTTTTGTCTTGTGATGCAAATTCACGACTTGTTCAATGCACTACTTACGTTAAAAATATCTGATCTTCAGGGAATCATTTGCACCATGATGGCCAATTAGCACGGAGATCGAAAAAATATTTTTAAAAAAAGCTCACCTGGTGAAAAGTGAGGAAGAGGATTGGATTATCTTTTGAGTTGTCTGTCACCTGATTCAAGCTAACGATTGTACTAGCAAGTGAGCACTGCCCAAATTAGAACCATTAACGTGTCTTTGGGTACTCACGAACACGCCGTTTGACATGCTGATGGTCAGTACACTCTCCTTTGAAGCCCATATCAATAATGTCACCTGGTCTGCTTATTTTCACCTCGAAATATCAACCCCCTCCGCCCGTCCCTCACACCTAACAGCACCGCTATTCTCGTCAATTCCCTGGTCACCTCCCGTATTGACTATTGCAACTCCCTCCTCTTCGGTCTTCCCCACAAACTTCTCCATAAACTTCAACTGGTCCAGAATTCAGCTGCTTGGATCATAACCAGAACCCCTTCCATCGAACACATCACCCCTGTCCTACAACAACCCCACTGGCTGCCTGTCAAATACTGCATAGACTTTAAGATCCTTCTGCTCACATTTAAAGCTCTCCATAACCTCTCACCTCCATACCTTTCTGATCTCCTTCAAACATACACACCTACCCGCACTCTAAGATCCTCTTCCTCCATGCTCCTCACTGTACCTCATGCTCGCCTAACCACCATGGAATCTCGAACTTTCAGCCGTGCAGCCCCTAGTCTCTGGAACCCCTTACCCCTAACCATCTGTAACTCAGACTCTCTTCCAACTTTCAAATCCCGCCTCAAAACCATCCTTCTTAGAACAGCATATTCTCTGTAAACTCCTCACATGTACCTTTTTATTGCATTTCACCCTTCCATTCGTTGTGTTCTTTTATATTGTATATTGTTTGTTTTATCGAGTTCTTTTTTCATATTGTTTTGTATTATTGTTACATTGGTAAGGTGACCTTGCGTGTCCTGAAAGGCGCCCATGAATAAAATATACTATTATTATTAATATTTAAACAAATTATGTGAGTAAACACAAAATATTCTGGTGTTAAAATACACGTGAATAAAGTGATAAAATAATGTTATTTGTGTCTCATGTGAACAACATAACAGTCAAATGTAACATTTATTGTGTAAAAGGCTGATTTGGCAGCATGTTGTTAATCACTTCATCTGACATAAACCCTGCAGCACCTCTGATTGTGATCAATACGAATAATTTATAAACACTTTATTCTTTAAGTGGAAATGATATTAGCTTCAGTCTGTTTCATAACTAGCTACAACTCCTAACAGAGCTTTAAGTTAAAAACATCAACAAAGTCACAGCACAAAGAATAACTTTATTATTTTATTAAAGCAACAAATATAAACATTTAAACAAATGCATAAATCATAGCAAAGCAAATCAAAACAAGTGCATAACTGAAGCTGAGAGGAAAGTGAGTAAAAACTTGTGTTGCAGCTCTGCAGAAACCAAAACGTTGTTACACTCCTGTTCAACTTTGAATGGTTTTAATGGATTGTCTAAACACTTCACCTTTTATGCTGCCTATCCGTTTTATTGGATTTATTTTCCGTTTGTCTCGTCTTTGTAAAGCACTTTGTGACTTTCCTCTGGGAAAAGTGCTAAATCAATAAACTTTACTTACTTAGAACATCACATTAGTTTTTAATAACGACTGAGAACCTGCTTACACATAATTAACAGTCTCTACAGAGAGCAGGTACAAACATGAACTCTTCTGGAAGGAAACATAAAAACTCTTTATCTGCATTTAAAAGAAAGATACAAAACTGGAAGAGTCACTATGTGTACTTATCTTCCTTTAGTAATTAATAATACTGATCTGGTCAATAGTGACCTTTTTGAAGGTAATCTATGGGGTAGAGATGTCCAAAGGTAATCTGATCAGATTGGATCAAATATTGAGAATGGGTTGTTCAAAAGGATTACAAAATCAAATCAAATCAGGTAACACAAACCCTGTTTTCATCATGACAAAACTTTGTGTTGTTGAAAACTTCTGATTAGGATTAGGATTACTCTGATCAACAAAATCAGGATTATACTAATCCCAACAGAGAGCTGGATTACAGGAACTAAATCTAATAAACACGCGTTGGGCGAATAAAAGAACGTTCCTAATTATCTAGGGGAGACTTGAAAAGAAGAGGCCCAGGACACACAGCTGATGTAGAGCATGCACCTCAGCCTCTTGTGGACAAAATGAGAACTACAACAACAACCGCTAAAAAATAAATGACCGCTGCAGTTTTCTTTCTGTTATTATTCACATTAAAGATCAAACTCAGAAAACTTGAGGCCCTCTTGGTGCCTCTAACGTGACGACGTTACATTTAAGAGTCTTTAAACTTCTTTATGAAACACGACTTCAGCCTGAGAGAGCTCAGAGCTGACACTACGACTAAAGGAGACAAACAAGGATGTTCGGGTATCTGATTAGGATCCTACTGGGCTCCTCTCTCTCAAGATTTTAGGTTCATGTCCAGCTGGGAGGAGCCCTTAAGGTGGATTCAGAACCTGCTGAAGGCCTATCTGACACGGGGACTCCTCCAGAGGGAGATGTAAACTCTGCGGGGGGGGGGGGGGGGGGGGGGGGGGGGGTCCTCAGAGCATACTGATTCTGCTGGGAACAAACTACAAAACAACAGCGCCCTCTGCTGACCACAGAAACCAAAGCTCTGATTGTCTTCCCTCAATGAAAGACATAAGAAACATTATTTAATCTTTTCTGATTCAAAGTAAAGAACCTGTTCAAAGTTATAAAAGCAATAACAAAGTAGAAGAACGATAATGATAAACACATTTCACTCAGCATAAACACCATCTGTATTCAGTCCATGCTCTACAAACACAAGTTAGACTCAACCTCATCTATCAGAAGCTCCTCTATTGAGCGTGAAGTTGTGATTATAACTACGTGAACTGATCGTTAACTATCTTTTTCTACTGCATGCAGATCAAACAGCCTTTGAATATAAAAACATTGACCGGAGAGGGGAGGAGAAAGATGATGTCACCGGTCTTGCTAGGTTCCTTTATATTTGTTAACAGGGCAGTCTTGTCTGGTCCATCATGGGGGGACATTAGTGGGCTCTGTCCTCTTACTAACCCTACTGTGAGACTGCTGTTAGTGTCTTCCTGTGAGACCAAAGAGGAACTTTCAGCTCAAACTGAGCGTTTCTTAAATCAACACTCCTGGTTTGGTTGGATTTAGGAGCAAACACTACTTTGATAAATTCAGGTGAAGATGTGAATCAGACAAAAATATCAGGTCAAAGTTAAAGTCCTGAGTTAATCCAATCATCCTCTCCAACCTGCTCCCTGCACTTCCTCTGACACTCTTTATACAACAATAATCTAGAGTTACCTCTCAACACCTACAGATCCAATGACCGGTGAAGTCTGAATATTATTCAACAAGCTACAATTCATCAGCATCAATATACCAAAGAGAGTATCTCCAAAGAGTCAAGTTCAAATGAGATAAAATAAACATTAAATTAAATTCATGAACTTGTCTTTGTGTACTTCTTAGAGTCTCTGCTGGTTGATCAGTTAACACACAGAGTTCACAACAACCTGAAAAGTCACTGCTGATCTTTGTTCACCTGTAGAGACGGCTAGTTAGCTTAAAGCTACTGTTTCAGTCTTCATGCTAAGCTAAGCTAAAAGTCTCTTGAATTCATTTTAACATAAAGTTCATCTTCTCTAAAACTATTCATAGAGAGGACACAAATTATTTTCTCTGGAGGTAAGAGCTGTAACAGCACACAACACAGAATAGAAACATTCTTTAACAAGACATTTACAGAAACAGGGAAACATTCAAAGAGTGATAACTTCATGATAAATATACACTAATATAACTATTGATATATAAGGCACAAGCAGCAGAGCAAAGAATAAAGGCCACATTAAAAACAGATTGATGGATTTTGAGAATAAAGTCGTAATGTGATGAGAATGAGTCGAACATTGAGAGGAAACAATGTTTATCCTGTTTGTTATTTTAAAGGTGAATATCTGAAGAGCAGCCAGCCTCCTGCACTAAACTGAGGAACATGGATCATCTTATAAAGTCATACTTTAGAGAAGGCTTCATAAAAAACTCACTATAACTTTTGCTCCATCAGCACCACACTGTCATATTTATCAGGACTCTGAAAAGGTTAACTAACAAACTGAGTTTATTTAAGACGGGCAGTCTATTATCAAACTGTTAACACGTTTAAAAATCTAATAATTAAAACTCCTTATTAGTTATGTTACAGCTTTATTTTTCTTAACACTTCACCCTTTAGACATTACAACTTTATTCTCTAAGTCTGTTTTTAATGTGTCCCTCATACTGACACAACATTTCTTATTCAGAAACAAAACATTAAGGGTTACTCTGAGATATAAAAACAACAACACATATCTGTGAGCTCAGAGAATTCTCACTTCCTACAGTCCATCTCAGTTTTCACTATCAGGAACTAAAACCTGCATATTTCATCTGTTTACAACCAGAGAACAAAGTCTCTCTTTTTTTCAAACAGTTTATGAAAAAATGTTTTTGGCTTCAGAGATATTCTCATTTCTTCACATTCAAGCATGATGCAGTAAAAAAGCAATAAAAAGAAGGAGCTGATATTGGTTTAAATTTGAGCAAACACACACAAAGGCACCTATCAGGAGAGTGTGTGTGAACACAACCTCTGCAGTAATCAGTTTCAATTTTTAAAGAAGGAGATACAAACACACACTTCAGCTCACAGATGGTCCCTTTAAAGCTCCTCTCTCCTCTTTAACTCTGATTTTCACCTGTAAGAATAAACACAGAATGAGATTACACATAATTTCAGTTTTGGTGATATGTAATGAATATTAACTTCTTTGTAAATCCTGAATGTGCAGCTTGATTCACTTTAATGGTGCAGTGATGGTTCTTTGTGAGTTAGATCAAAAGTTCAGGGATGTTTTTATTCTCCTAAAGTTTCCTGTTTGAGACAAACTTATGTTCTTGCATGTCATGGCTCAATGAGACACAAGCTAACACGAGCAGCATCATGTGAATCTGGATATAATACCAACACTAAACACTGTGTAGCGGCTAAGCCTAAAACTTAAAGCCACTGAGGGGCTGCCCAGACGGGCTTAAACATAATTGACGCGCTCTTGCCCATGTGTCTTGTGAAAATAAGATCCTGACGTCTTCAGGTTGCAATTACGAATGTTTTATTGTTCACCGTCTTTTCTCCACTCGTGTCAACATGCAAGATCCAACACGGTGTCCATCAAAACCATAAAACGCTATTATTTCACATTTCACCTTGCCAGCGTCCCGGCGTTGCGGCACGTTTGCGGTCAAAAACTTTTTGTGCTCACCGTCTAACAACACCTGATACCTGATGAAAGGTTCCTACCTAAATATGCATGTGTACTGAACAGGGGAGACCCCTAGTGGACAACTTAATGTCCTACACACACACACACACACACACACACAAACATCTTGAAATGGCCCTTACACACTGGGTGGAGCCTTGGCGCATGGTGTCTGTAAGGCTTCAGGTGATCTGAGCGAGGTGTGTGACATGAAAGAGTTACTGAGTGTGTCAGTGTGTTGTTGGAGTTTATCCTGAGTTTATTGGCTTCATGTTTTATTTTGGAAAGATTATTAGATCTTGATCGTTTAAAGAAAATATCTTTAAGAGGAAATAAAGAAACTGTAAATAAATCAGCTAACACACTCAAACTGGAGATATGCATCAGATATGAGTTACTGCTCTGTCACAAATACACGACCTGAAGAAACTCCTCAGTTCATCCCTCAGTGATTTATTAAAGATTAAATTAATTCAGCAGAAGAACGTCCTTACTCTCTCTGACAGTTACTCACCAACAGATTTTTCATTCATTAGAAAAAAATATCCTTGTTTTAATAGTTAAAAATATTTACAGTACAAACCATGTCAATGACATATGATGGCAAAAAACAATCAAATAATAATAATAATAATAAAGATGATGATATGATGATTTGAGGCCATATCACCCAGCACTACTTTACCATTACTCAGCAACTGCTCCACCTGGATCCCTTCAGACTCTGCATTTTGGTGCGCGTTTACGTTGGGCGACCGTCTCCTTTTTACCTGCAGAAACAAAAAACAAAGTCTTTACATTCAAGAAAATCACAAGTGATCTGATCTAACTGATATGGATGCTATCCTCGTGTCTGTAGATTTGAAGAATCAAGTTATGCTGTTGTGCTTCGTGTGTAATGTACATGACGTCTCTCGGAATTTGTAAAGTCACTGATTGTTGATGAAGTTGGGGGATTACTCCAGCAGATATACATCAAATCTGTGATCCTCATATTTCATACGGTGGCCTGTAAGGTTGTCAAAATGTTTGATACTTTGATTCTTTTCATCACCTCATGCTTCAAAACTGTACAATACAATATCCTGTTCAGTAGCATCAAAAAGCACCAAAGCTTGTGAAAGAAAGAGATCTACTCATATCAACTCCACCCAAAGCTTAACTAACATCATGTGGTCGTACACACTCTAAACATTAGAGCTGTGTGCTGTTAACCCTTTAACTAGAGGATCCTCTGAGTGTGATACAAACTGAATACTGCACGTCTGACAACATAAAACTACTGACAAGGATCCAAACAGGAGACACATAAAGAGTTTGTTCTGATGTCCCCTTAACATGAATACGTCAAAACAACTCAAGATTTAAACTTACCTTTCTGCGAAAGAAGTATCCTGCTATAAGAAGAAGAAGAAGAAGAAGAAGTAAAATCCAAGTAGAAACCATCCATCCAGTGCAGGACCCTGAAACAGAAAAGAGAAAGTGTGTGTATCAGTCAGAGTGTGTGTTCATGTGACAGAGAGCAGATTGGAGGTGTCAGGTGACTCAAAGAGAACAGCTGCAGGTGAGCGTCCTCCTGAACTCTCAGTGTGTGTGCAGATGAAAGCAGCTCTGGATGAATGTGACTAGGAACTGTGATGTTAGCTCTGATCTGATGCTCACTTTGCTCCTGCTCGGCTGCAGCACACAGCTCGGATTGAGTTTAGCTCTCCGTGGAGAGGAGGATGATGTTGGATCTTCGTCCTTTTTCTGAGACAAGACTTTCTACCACTGTTTAATCATTAAAACCACAGAAGAAGAAGAAGAAGAAGAAGAAGAAGAAGAAGAAGAAGAAGCAGTCCTTACAATAACATGAATAAAGATCACCTTAAACAGAGAGGAATTTAACCTGACAGCACCCTCTAGTGGACAAACGCTGAATTACACACTTTTTTCTGATCCAGAAACTAAATGTTGTTATATCGAGCAGCTATCTTCATCCCAGTTTGCTTTCAGTCCGTACCCACATTAAATGTTAAAAAGAAAATAACACACACAAATTAAACTATTTGAATATTAAAACAAAAGAGTGAAACTCACCACGACAAGACGGCTTTGCTCCTGTGAACACTAGGGATGGGTACCGAATTCGGTACTTTTATAGGTATCGACCGAATTCCATCGGTACTACCAAGTACCGATTCACGTAGAATCAAACGGTACCATGTTTCGGCATCCTTGTGACTGTGAGGGAGTGGAAGAGTAGGCGATTTTCCATACTTTCAGCCTGTAATAAAGTTTGAGACTGATCGGGTGGACGTCTCTGCTCTCTGCATCTGCGCGGGAGCGCGCCCAACGGAGCCTGCAGCTGACTCACTGCACTCACTGTGAGACAGAGCTGCAGGTGGATTAAGTTGAGAAGGACTCTCTCTCTCCGACTACCTGCCCTTGTTATAACCGTTCCTGTGTGCGTGAATACCCAACAAGTAAGTTGTGTGTCCTGTTATTATAAAGAGACGGAGAACTGACGTTTTCATGTCACGTGTGTTCATTGATAAACTACCAGAAGAGCAATTAGACGCCACGAGCACTTGTCAGCTAATGTATCTAATCACCTATATAATCCTGTTTCTGTTCATTTCATGTTAAATGAAATAAATATGTTAAATAAAAAAAAATTGAAATTTTATTATTCAACAAATTAACATTTATTACCACATAAACACACACAAGTACCGAAAATTGGAACCGTTGAGTACCGGTACCGATTCCCAGGTACCTGGTATCGGTACCGTATCGGTTCAAATGTGAAAGGTACCCATCCCTAGTGAACACAAAACAACACCTTTAAGTCTGCAGCAGCTTTATAAAGTATATTTACCTCTCTCTTTTAAGTCCAATTTTGATCTGTATAATTTCTAATGACAATCTATAACCATTTACAGTTTTAAATACTTTCTCCAACTCACATCATGAAGAATCAGAGAAACAGTGAAGACGTTTGGACCACACTTTAATCTTTACGCTACATTTGATGTGTTAAAATATATTTTGTTGAAATCAAATCATATCAAATTTCGTTATAACTCAAGTTTCATGGAGCTTGTATGAAATATAAAACACTGGTTGTTAAAGTTATGTGATATCTGGACTCAAACACGTCGTGATCCCTTTACTTTCATTGACACAGAGCTTTTTCTTTGATGCAGCTTCATTGAACAGCATGTTATTCAGGCAGCTAGGTGGTGGCTGTGGTTTAAGCGATCGATCCGTTTAATCTTTTCTACTTTTCTTTTTTCTCTTGTTTTAATCAAATGTCTCTAAATTAGAGGAAAGTGAAATCTTACTGTCAGCTCTAACTCTGTGTAGGGGAGCAGCAGCTGGTTTTAGATGCTTTAGGATTCATGTGAGAAGGAATAAATTAGTGTGATGATAACATGTGTTCATGCTGTTTACACTGAGAGGGACGTTTGAGACTCTACAAACATAAAGGAACCAAAAGGCAGAGCTAGAAATGAGGGGAACATGGACCTTTAAAACATAAACTCCTGCTTCATAGTAAACCCCAACAGTACGCTTTAAATAGCTAGGAGTGTGTGTGTGTGTGTGTGTGTGTGTGTGTGTGAGAGAGATTGTTTGTGATTGTGTGTGTGTGTGTGTGTGTGTGTGTGTGTGTGTGTTTGTGTGTGTGTGTGTGATTGTGTGTGTGTGATTGTGTGTGTGTGATTGTGTGTGTTATCTATTATCAGACCACTCTCATGCTCTCTTTTATCTCCTGTCTTGGGTCAATGTTTGAGTGAAAAGCTCTCAGTTTAGTCTGAACACAGTAAACACTTTTACAAGAATCTCACCCTGGAAGTGCACAAAGACGCTGCCATCGACCTGATGACAAATCTCCTCCTGTGTAACTACACAGCTGTAGTGGTCGGTCTTGGTCTCAGTAGTTTGGAGGATGATGTCGTAGCTGCCTCCTCTTTCCCTGACCGGTGCTTCTTTAGACTGAAGGATGTTTCCAGAACTGTCCCTCCACTCTACTTTAGGTTTAGGAGAAGCTCCATGAACCTCACACTGCAGCAGAAAGTGACCCTTTCTGTACTGTGCCATGACAGATGGTCTCATGGATACACCTGTAAACAAAGTGTAAATAAAAGATTATTTAGGTCATTAGAAATGTAAAGATGTGATTCATTTGTAAGCACATATCTGCTCATGTATTTGTCTTTACATATAAAAAGGAGACAGACAGGAAGCCAAGGATCCTGTTTTCTGATCAGACAATTTTTTTAAATTCTGTCTTAAAGCTGGAGTAGTAGATCCTGAGAAAGCCGCAGCAGTTAGCTTGATTTTGAAAGCACACAGCCGAACAGAGCCCTCCCCCTCCTTCAGGGCAGCCTGTAGGGAGAGGGGAGGGACACGCCTCCAAACACATGAACGCGCTGTGGCAGGCTACAGCTGGAGGATGACGTCACGATAGCTAGCTGTGGAGCAGAGAGCGATTTACTTTATTTTCATGGAAGGAAAATATGTCTATTTCCCATGTAAGTAAACCGCTTATATTACCACATTGAAAATAATGTAACTAGTTAGAATGCACAGCATAGCTTGCATGTTAGCTTTACTTGTGTGTTTTTATCATCTGAATACAGCTAGAGTAAGTTGTTGCTGCCAGGCTAATAACTCCTGGCTAGACATGTTTATTTTGATTTAGCATTGCATGTCATGATGTTTAGTTACTAGACGGCTACAGTGCCTATATATTTATTAGCGTTCACCATTGTTGACAGTCTTCATTTTCGTGTTGGAACTTCAACATATTGACTGTTTTTTGTGCTTGTTAGAGCTCTCATGATGACTGCTGATTACGATCCTGAGCCAAGCACCTCAGGTCGAGGAGAGGACGAGACCGGGGTCGAGTGCAAGGCAGAGCCATACGAGTGAGAGGGAGAGCAACGACTGGGGACAAGCTCCAGATCCTGGGGACAGCAACAGAAAGTTCCGCCATGCTGCACAGACAGGTTGTTGCCTGGCAGCATGGAGCACTTGGTGCAGGTCATAGAGTAGTAATACCTTGTTGCTGTATCTGGAAAATCCGTGACCCTTCCACATGGACAGTATAAAGGTTTCAGTTAGGAGTGAATGAAACTATGACATGATTACATACAATACTTTTATGGTGACCCTTTAGTTCCTTTGTATATATTTTATATTTATCTTCATGTAAAAAAATACTTGAGTGTGCTGTGTATACATTTGTTAAATAAATCTTTAAATTTACACTGGCCTTCTCTCTTCAAATTGCAAAATAGTTAAGTCCATATCAAGTAACATACAACATTATAAACAAATAATTGCAATATCAAAGAGTTGTTTTACATTTACTTTTATTAGAAAATGTATTTATTACAGAAATAAAAATAATGGCTGTTGAAGGTAAACATGTTGGCGTGGATCATCCGGCCTCCTGTTTCTCTTCTTGGGCATCCCCCCAGCTCACGCGAGCCTCTGCGTCCCGTGTTTTAACGGTGTGGACGTTGATGTTTCCTTCTCGTTGCTATGAAAACACAGACAAGACAGCATGTAGACTTTATACAACATCCCATTCATGCTGATGCAGAGCAACAGAAGAGCTAGCAGCTAACAGACTGATACAGGTCTCTGTAAACATAGCTACAAGCCGTTAGCAGGCCGCTAGCATTAGCCGAAGTTATCGCTAGCTGTCTCATAGATGAACTAAACCATGAACACAAAGACAAATGAAATGACATGATTACCTGTCCAGTAGAAAATCAGTAACCATGGCGTCGCTTTAGAGACCCTTCTAATCCTTCAGCTGTCTCAGAAATGCATCCCGAATATTCTCTTGTTTGTATCTTCATTCAGCGTTTTTAAGTCGTCTCCTTTTCCATCACAGTCTTCCTCTTCTTGCTCTGTGTAGCGGCAGAAGTTGAGGGCAGAAGTTGGTTTAAAATCGTCAGTTTCTCTCTCTCTGACATGTTTATCAGGTGTTCTGTGTTAGTGAACAGCCTGTTGATGACAATCTCAGTCAGGTCACGCGCACTCCTGTAAACAGTAGGTGTGTCTTTCGGCATGTCACAGGTCATCCGGCCGGTCAGCCAATCCTTGCGCTCGGTGGCGAATGAATGATTGGACGAACTTATTGCAGTCTAGCTGCTGACACAGACAACTGAGATTTCTCATCTCAGTGTTGGATCACTTTGTGTATTACTCCCTATCGATTTATACATAGCTTTTTGCTAGTGATTGATAAAAATGTATCAAAATAACATGTCCTACTCCAGCTTTAAATCTCAGGATTCTGAGATTTGTACATTTTCCATGCAATTTTAAGGTCAATTAATCATGCAATTCAAGTGACTGTGAATTGAAAGTTTGTTATGTGTAATGAGTCTTAAAAAAAGCGTGATAAATGGAAGGTAATATGCAGTATTGTAAATCTTCAAGGTTTGTTAATGGCGTCATTCTTGTGGGGCGAGAGTCAGCACACACCTGGAAGAGGTAGAAACTGAATTCATCAATCAGGACTCACCTGGGATGTTTTCTGCTGCTCTGTCCTTTAAGACACACTCTGAAAAAAGAAAGTATATAACAAAGGTTAGAGAGTTTTTGTGGTTACAAACTAGCTTAATAAGCTTTCAGCATATTAACAGATGAGACTGGTTTGTGTTTGTTCTAAACGAATAGAGTCAGAGAGTCAGAAAACACATTTGGCATTGGTTCACCATCTCTCCTCCTTTCATATAATCAGGATATCTTTCAGTTTTGGCTTTGTGACTGGGAATGCCCCCAAAATGACCCCTCAACCTGCTCCATTGGGGCCCCACCAAGCACTGCTGCAGTGAGGCAACACAACAGTGCACATACAGCTCCACATCAACAGCCTGGCCAGTAGAACTGCCCTCTAAGGCTGTGGAGGGTCTTGGGGTTGCCGTAGTGTCCAGCCCCCACCGAGCCATAGACCATCTAGAGTACTTGGGTGCAGAGCATGGGGAAGAGGTTTCATCCTCGGCATGGAGCCTGCCATCTCTGGTACAGCAAGCCATCGTGGAGCTCCAAGGTGTGTCACTGACAATGGTAGGACCTGACCTTGGGTCCTTGTAGTGACACTTTTGACCATTACACTGTCCAGCCTTTAGACAGCCTCTTACCAACACCAGTGATAGATCAGCACCCTGTTCCTATCTCTTTGTTCAGGAGTTGGAGAGGAGCATTCCTCTTCGTTGGTGATGGTCTGAACCAGCTGAACCACTCCACCCGTCTCCAGCAGGAACAACACTCAAATGCAGGACAGGGCGCCAGGAGAGGGAGTCAGCATTGCCGTGCTCAAGCCTTGCCTGATGCTGGATCGAGAGGTCATATCCCTGAAGGACACTGTCCATCGAAGGAGGAAATGACAGCAAGGCAGATAGGGGCAAAAAGTTGCACTGACCGCCAGCAGCTCAGACCAACGACACAGAAGCTCTTTGCTGTCTGATGGTGCATTCACACCAAATGCGAGTGAAAAATTTGCGTCTGTTTCTTGCGCGAATATCATCGCGAGGGGTCTGTCTCCTAGATACCAGCAGCATTTGTTTTTGCCTTGCAGTTCTGTCATCAGGTATGACTGAAGTAACTCGTTACTGCTGTTTAATCTATTGTGGAAGTCTCAAAGACGTTGCAGATCCAAACAGCGGCATGTTTGCTGTCACAACCGTCATGACATATCACGGAGGGACAAACGCATTATTAATCTCACTGCCTTCCCCTGGAGGCCGGAGGATATACGCTTCCAGAGCTTCTTGAGGAACTTTGTCACAGCTTGACGAGCTTGGGACCATCCCGGCTGTGGGGTACCTGTCTACTAGGGCTGAACGATTTTGGAAAATAATCGAATTGCGATTATTTTCCTTAATATTGCGATTGCGATTTAATATGTGATTCTTTTTTCAAGGTCCTCTTATGTATTTTTCAACAAACACAAGCAATAAATCAATCTGTATTATAATAACAATCTCAGATTTATTATACACAAACTGTTCTTTCTCATAGGCTCGGCTTATGTTAAGATAAAGGCAAATGAAGCGTGAATTAATATGAAAGACGGTTTATTTATCTACTTCAATTAGAGTTGTAAACTTACTAAATACTTTGACTTGCAGTCTTGTAAGCGTTCACCAAAACTACTACTAAATTCTGCCAAACAAGTGTTTTAAGTTTAAAGCATGTTTGGATGTGAATCAGCTTACTGAAGGTGTTGCGCAAAGTGGAGACGCTCAGCTGGGGGCTGCGGCTGAGTGACAGGCATAGACTGTAAATAAAAATTGACAGCGTTGTTCCGCCTCTGCGAAGCCACTGTAACGAGCTCCGCCCTACAGCATAGCGTCACAAGACACTGTGTGTCCTTTGAAGTTTCCTTCTACGGCGGCTGTGAATCAAAGCAAACCCGGAAGTAAAACCTCGTTTTTTAAACTCTAATATCTAATGGAAAAGAAACTTTTCAGAAAAAAGAGGCCTTGAACACAAAACAGTCAAATAATAACTACATATCACCACAGCATACAGATGTGAGAAACATTTGTACAACGTGTATTTCTTTTTTAAGTTTGACTGCTCCCCCATGGGGAGACAGATTTTTTGACCTATACTGCAGCCAGCCACCAGGGGGCAGACGCTCTGCTGAAAGCTTCACTTCCACCGAGCGAGATGCACCCAAGCAGCAACCTCCGGTCTCAAACGATTAAGCCCACGTGGAAGTGTTATAAACTGCAATACATTGAGAATCTGCTTGGGGCTGGCTGCAGAAACACCGTAAACCACATAGACATGAATGGGAAACAGACAATCTTTGCAGCATTAATAAACATGTTTACAGCCTGGTTCAAAAAATGGCTTGGCCCTACGAAGCTAATCTCTCTATCGGCACACACTGTACGGGGGGTGAATTTTTTTCTAACGTGACGATTCAGAAGATATTAAGATTTCAAGTTTTTGCCCAAATAAGGACATGACTGACGTGACTCCCGGTCGGGAACACATAGCTGTTGGCTAAGAGGCTCACACTACGTCACACTCTGCCTGGTTGAGTTCCGCATTTCCAATATGGCTGCTGCGATTGGCTTCAAAACAGCCCTCAGGAACAGATGGGTGACGTCACGGAAACTATATCCATATTTTATACAGTCAATGGATGCACCCCTGGTGACAGGTGTCTTTTTTTCTTTGCTGCTGGACTGATTCTGACCCGGTTGCACTCCCGGCTGACACCTGACCACGTAAACATTCTATTTTTTTTCAATAAGAACCAGTAGACAGAAAACTGGACACTGTGGGTCTAAAATATGATTCTGCTCAGTTGTCCTGTTGCAGTAAATCCACATGTTGTCTGGGTCTTCACTGACTCTGCGTCTGCGGAGATTATTTATAAGTCTGCTCCACATGTTGATATTCAGCGTGTTGATTATTTTGTACGCCTCAATATGATCGGTTCTTCTGCTGAGGCCATTTTTAAAGATGTCAACAACAGAACAACAAATCAAAACTTAGTTGTTTTTTTCATCCTCCGCTCGCACGTGTCTCGTTCTTCTGAGATTTTTGGCCGTCGGCAAACCAGCTGAAAGGTGCATTACGGCCACCTACTGCATGCATGTCACGTAAGGCTGCGTCTGTGTACATGAAACTTTTTTTTTTTTTTTTAATCGCAGCCTTTGGGATTTGAAAATTGCATTCTATTACATTGCAATGTCGGTTTGAATCAAGCGGCAACCTCCGGTCTAAAAATATGAGTCAATGCGGAAGTGTTAAAAGCTGCAGTTCATCGAGGATCCGCTTGAGGCTGGCTCCGGAAGTACCAGAAGTCACATACACATGAATGGGGAAAAGACGATCTTTGCAGCATTAATAAACATGTTTACAGCCTGGTACAAAAGATGAGTGTAGTCTGAATAGCTAATTTCTCGATGTCCTCTCACTGTGAGGGGGGTGAATTTTTTTCTAATTCGGCAATTTCGAAGATATTGAGATTACCAGTCTTCCAATGAGAGGCACAGCTGCCAGTGGGAACACTGCAGCTGTTGGCTAGGAGGCTCAAAGCCCGCCTCTTTACGTCACACTGGCTCGACAGAAGCAATATGGCTGCCGCAGCCGATTGGTCTCAAAACAGCTCTTCAGAAACAGATGGGTGACGTCACGGATACTACGTCCATATTTTTTACAGTCTATGGTTTGAATTTGATTAATCGTTCTGCCCTACTGTCTACCTGAGTCACACCGGGTCGCTCCAGGAGTCAAACCGTAAATTACAACAGGGGCCCTAAAACACGTTGTTTCTGTCATAATGATGCTGAAAAAGCTCTCAATGTGTAGGAATGTTATCCTGAACTAAAGTTTATTTCTGCCCACCTCCCCTTGTTTTCATGATCTTTTTTATACAGTAAATTCATTTCAGATGGGTCTGTTTATATTGTAGCAGCCTTATCAATACTCAAATTAAGATGACGTATAAACGAAGGTGATGTAAGTTATACACAATTAAATTCGAACTGTAATTTTTGTAATTTTATAATCCACTACTGTGTAGATGTAAGATTATATATTACTACCAACCCAACAGATACTGGGTACAATACAAACTGTCTTCTCCATCAGTCACTCAGTTTTTGGCTAACGTTCTCTAGCATAAATATTGTGATCATAGTGCGCATTCGCAGTTATTTTGCCACTGTACTCTTTTGGAAATGTAAAGTTATGTGTAAAGTGGCGTCCATTTATTGAAAATGTAGCTTTTGGAATAAACTTTTTCATATAAACTTGCCCCGGGTTCAGGTTGTTGAGCCATTCATAGTTTTCAGTCACGTGACCACCGCAGCAGCCTGGAGGGCAGAGTAGTAACATGACGGCTTCCATTCATTCAGACTATAAACCGTCTCTCCCTTGCAAAAGTTCACAATCAAGCCTCAACCCTAAATATAAACCTTCTCCTTAACTTATCACACTTTATCACCACACTGTCAGGATGAAGGTGCCTGGCTGTGAAAAGAGCGATGCTATTACTAAGCTGGTTTGCTAGCAGTGTCAACAAGTTAGCACTAGAGTTGTTTACACTGGTTCTCGCACAATGACCATGTCAGGGGTACTACATTGACTGAACATACAATAAATAACTCTATGTTTACTTCAATTTACCTTTAATGAACTGTTCATTCAAAGACGTGTGGACTTTAATTGTTTTGTTCCCTCAGCAGGGACAGCAGAGCGTAATATAATGAATCCACATCTCCTCCTCTCAGGGTTTTATTTCTCAGATGGGATTCTTACAGGGGTATTTCAGTGTTTTTGAAGTGGGGTTGTATGAGTTTTATGTCACTAGTAATTGTACTAGCCATAACAGCTGCCGGTCAGCTCGGCCCCTGTAATGAGAGACTACAGGAGAAACAGCAGCAGGCTACATTTTCTGCAGACCGGGTCAGCCCTACCAGGTAATTCAGCTCATTTTGAAAGATTCTGACCCGAGCAATCATCTCGGTTTAGGTGTACGCTCCACTTGTGATTTTATTCAACACCTCACTGTGACACCAGAAAGCCTGTTTGTTTTTGCATTATTTGTGGACGCAACACAGACGTGCTCCTCCGCCTGCACTGATCAGCTGTTCAGGTCTGCAGCTTCAAAGTAACAAATATACAACTAACCTTAATACTGAGGGATTCTGACAGTGCCAATGTCATACCGTTTACTGCGGTCACACGTGGACACCATTATGAGCTGGATTTTACAGAGGAAAAGGAGATTCAATGCATCGGAGGAAAAAGAGGAGAAATATCTTAGCTAAACTGGACAGGAGAGATTCCCACGTTACCTGGTGGTGCAGGTGTGTAAACTGTGAGCTAATGTTTACAGTTTACACACAATGAACCGAGAAAACTGAACTGTCAAAAGCTAGACTTGGTAACAGTCCCTCTAGACCTTTGGGAATTAAGATAAACCATCAGATCACAAACTAGTGTGGCTAGTATCTTGGTAACATAAAACTCATACAACCCCACTTCAAAAACAATGAAATATCCCTGTAAGAAGCAGAACCGGGGCTTGTCTCCTCGTCATATAACTGAAAAAGAACTGTCCAGTACTTTTTAAGTTTTTAAACACGTAGTTAGAAGCAGAGTCCGGTCATTTCCCCGTAGCCTGTAGCAGTAAGAAGCCCGGAGCCCGGCAGCCGCTGATACAGAGGAGGAGGACTGCAGAGCAGAACAGCGCTTCATCTTCTGATTTCTGATTGGTTGACCTCTCACCCAACCACCAACCAGCCGTTTATATCCGTCATGAACATCAACACAAATGATGAAACCTCAGAGTGGTTTATCAGCTCCTTATGAGTTATGAGAAACCATCAAAAAGATAAAAACATGAGTTAGAGTGAAATATTATGAACTTGGTAACGTAGAAAACCTGATGGTGCTCACTTCATCCAGAACAGACTGCTGAAATTTCATGGTGCAGTTTGATAGAAACTGTAATGAGTCACAAACATCAACCATGTGTATTCTGACTGTTTGATAAAAGTCCATCTGTGCCTCTGAAACCAGTCCTAACAGTAAATGTGTGTCTGAAACATCTCAAAGTGTTTCATGAGAGAACTCACCAACAACAAGCTGAATGTGGAACGTCTGACTGGGCTGAAGATGAGGAAAAATACAGGTGTAGACTCCACTGTCAGACACCTTGGTCTTTGAGATCTTTATGGAGGCGTTGCTGTTCTTCAGTTCATCTTGAAAATGTGAGACTCGACCTTCAAACTGATCATCTTGACCTGTATATCCGTTACCATGAATAAGGCCTCCATCATATATGAACACCTCCTTGTCACCGTCTTTCATCCAGTCAAACAGCTTTGACTCAATGTTCTCCTTGGAGCTGAGGGAACAGGGTAAAACAACATCACTGCCTTCTTTCATCGTGATGACAACTTCTCCTGAAAGACAAATAAAATACAGATATTTAAATCAGTTTATTTTCATATAGTCATCATACATACAGTTCCAGTCAAAAGTTTGGACACCTCATGAAGCTGACTGAGAGAATGAGAGAGTGTCCAAAGCTGTCATCAAGGCAAAAGGAAGCTACTTTATAGAGTCTAAAATATAAAACATATTCTGGTTTGTTTAACACTTTTTTGTTAATTCCATAATTCCATACAATGTAGGAAATAATTAAAATAAATAAAAACTATTGAATGAGAAGGTGTGTCCAAACTTTTGACTGGTACTGTCAAACATAAAATATACGTCTCAAGAGGAATATTTGGAATATAAATGTTGATGTCAGAGTTTGCGTTTGGGTAAAATCTAAAACTATATTAGCCACATGTCTGTTTGGAGCAGTTATAAGACAGAGGGCTCCAAACGTTACCTACGTGTACTTTAAGTTCTGACTTTGAACAAACTTCTTCTTTTTTGAGGTCCTGAAGAATTCATAAAAGTTATTTGTTTCCACTCTGCAGTGTTATTTTTTAAAGTTATACACAAGAATAAAATAACTGAATGCTTTCATGTAAGAAGATGAAACAGTTATGTTTAGATTGAGAGGGTAAATAAAGTAGTAAGTAAAGTAGTAGTGAAATATAGAGGTAGTCTGTAAGCCTAATGACAGACATCTGACGTCTGTTGTGTATATTTATTTACTGCCAGGCGACATGTTTCCTTATTCTTAGGGCTGTTTGACTTTGAAGAGGAAGTTCACGTGAAGAAAAAAAAGAAACAAATCTTCCTTTTTTCAACATGAACACAAAGACTCTAAGAAATGTATCAGGATTGAACAGGAGTTGTGAAGCAGTGTGGTCTTTGAGCCTTTGTTATACAGTCCAAACTCTCAGGGTTTTAACTTTGTGGATGTTCGTCTTTGTCACTACATTTCTGTTTCTTACTGCGGCCGAGCCTTTTACATTTCAGAAAAACAAAAGCGTGTTATCTGCGCTTCATCGATTGCGTGTCTACTTTGCTATTTACGGTAGAGAGTGTTGACGGTGCGTTCAAGGTCACCCAATTTGTAATCAAACAGCCAGAAGGATATTTAGCGGTAAAGGTTTAATGTTTGTCTTTACAAACTTTCTATTGATGGAATGAATACACTTATTATTTCATCATATCAGCGAGACTTTATAAACTTATAATAAATAAATCCTTCAGGGAAACAACTCGACTGTTTTCATAGAAGTACCTGAACCTAACCATTATCTGGATTTATTTACTGTACTGAGATTTTGAATGAATTTTTCTAAAATCTGTATTTATAGAAATTCATTTAATGGTGTATTTGATCCGACTTTATAATCCTGTAATTAAAGAGTGCTGCAGTAAAATGTCTTAAATGTTACTGATTATGTATTTAACAACAATTAGGATGAACAATTAGATTTTTGTTGTATTATTCTGCATGAAATGTTATTACAATATCACCTAATAATCTGGTATGATATTAATATGATTATTTGCTGCTGTAAAACAAGTTGCCAGTTATCACAGATATACCTGAGGATGAGCTCAAAAATTATATGGTGGAAATTGCTGGTAACCGTTTTTCAAATGTTATATTAATGTAAAATCTGTATATATGTACAATGATTTAATACTGCACATGTTTAACTTAACTAGAAAACGACGGAAGAATAAGCAGTGACAAGTATACGCATCAATCCATTGATAATTAGTCATTAAATCAATCGTTTCCCTAAACAACCCTTGAGGCTATTATTGGAAGTTCATGTTTGCCTCGTGTGAATATCTCTCTCTTCTTTGAGAGAGCTCTCTGAGTCAGAGGTGAAAACACTTTCGGTTTCTATTACCAAGAAATGACATCATCAACTACTTCCTGCTGGCAGAGGAGACTATAGTTACAATATAAATCAATCAATCAATAATAATAATAATAATAATAATAATAATGATAATAATGATAATAATGATGATGATGTAAGTATTACATATGACAGAATTCATTCATATTTATTTTTGTTGGTGTTTTTTTTATGCTGATGTGAACTTATGGATCGTAAATAAAGTTTTAAATAAAGCCTGTGAGTAAGTTATGTATAAAATTCAGGGGTGGAAAAAGAGTGTTAAATATTCTACCTGAGGGAAAGAACAGGTACTTCAATGACATTTTCTAAAGTAGAAGTGAAACTAATGCTCAGTGATATATTAATATCTACAACAATGTCAGGTAAAACATGTTATAAAGTAAATCAGAAATACTTAATTTATAAACAACTCTTACAGAGGGTTGAAAACCTCTGCAGGTTATCAATGTCATAAATGTAAACACAGTACAAGTGTTACTGATCTGCAGATTGGTCCAATAGATTGAGTTTGTGTTTTGGATATTGCTCTTACTTTAAAATAAACTCTTCAGTTAAATTGTTTTTAATTGTTTTATTTACTAAAAATGTAATCACAATACTATGGTGTTTTTGTGACATTAAATAAATTCTACTCTTTTTACACAATGAAGGTTATAACAGTTTTAGAACAGCAGAGGACGCCACAGGACAGAGAGAGGATATGTAAACAAGCTCTCACTTCCTGGAGCTTACAGGACACTAACTAGAGGGGTATACTACAAAGCGAGTTCAACATATCCAAAATACGTTTTCTTGATCCAGCTTCACTGAATCTAACAAAGGGGATCGCGCTAAACTGTTACACGAAGCTGGTTATCAACATGATGAGCTAATTGGGAGTTACCCTGACATGAACGGGGCGGAGAAGGCAGCATGTGACCAATCACAGACACGGACAGTCTGCCGTCAGCACATCGACATATTTTTCAAACACTGCACTGATATTAGAAAAATATGAAGAAGTTAAACACATAATCCGTAATATTTTTTCTTTTAGCATCAACAAACCTGTAAGGAACAATGAACAGTGAACTGTTGTGTAAGTTAGAGTCAGGGTGAGCAGGACCTGACACAGACTGGAGGAGTCTTGTTTTACCCTGAAGAAATACTAGTTTGCATAACCACCTGCTCACCATACACAGGGTTCCCACGCATCCTGGAAAACCTGGAAAACCTGGAAAACAGTTGACCAGTTTTCCAGTACTGGAAAACACCTGGAAAATGGGAGAAAAAGTCAAATGTCCTGGAAAATCACAGATTGTTCTGGAAAATTATTCCAGCATGACTGCGTGCGACCTGACAAGGTTAAAAAAAAACACATCCCCATTCAACATTTGTGGCCATTTTTGTCATTCAGATCTATTTAGGTCAATTTATGCACTGATCCTCTGATTATTATTATCATTTATTTATTTCAGTAAGGCAGCTTCCAGAGTCCTTTGCAGGCTCTTTTGTTTTTTACTTAGCTCATTTTATATTTTTTGAGAAAAGAGAAAGCTGAGGTGAGAGTTGCCCATCATTGTTACTTGGTTGCACTAATAAAGTGTTGTACATCTGTGGTTGCATTGATCTATAATTAATTTGCCATAATTTTTAAGCATGTAAGAGATGATTTCATGGATCACCATAGACTGCACGTCTTTCAATGTAGACTTCCACTGAGAGGAACATATTACACTATTTAGGAACCTAAGTAGGAACTCAATTTAGACTGTCACACCAGCTTGATCATCACTGAAAATGTCCTGGAAATGTCCTGGAAAATGATCTCTGGAAAAGAGTGGGAACCCTGCATACATCATCCTACTTATTACCTGGTTACCAACTAAAAGAATAACACAGAATATAGATAGAAAGAAGATTTATTTACACAGCTTTTAAAAAGTCTCTCTGAGTTCACGGTTTTGTGTTCACATCAAACGCAATGAAAAATGTGTGAAAGTGAAGTTCATGAAAAGTATTATTACTATAATCATTGTTTTAACAACATTTATTTAGCCTAATTATTTAGTTGTGTATTTATTTTGAATTTATCCACTCTTTTCAACTTTAAATGTTTTTTTAATTTTGCTTTCAACCCTTACTTATTTTATTAATTTAATTGTATTGATTTTATTTAATTTGTAAGTATTTTTTTATGATTATGTCTTTTATTGTATATCTATCTCTGTCGTTTTCTGTCTCACTGTTTTTTTTCTTTGTTCAAATGCACTTTATTATCTGAATTTATACATGTACAATGATTCCTATGATATATACATGTATAGTTTTCTAACACCTTCAATAAAGTTACTCTCTGCATGTAAGACAGCATCTCTTATAGCTCATAAAAAGAAGGCTAGTGAGTACATTTTATGTAAACAGTCAGAAAGAGCTCAGAGGGCCTTAAACATGAACAGTTGTTTTTGGCTTTGAGAGCTAGCTGAGCAGCTAGCAGGCAGATTGGATAAAGTTGAGAGTGGACAGCTTCTATATGTTCTTCATATGTGTGTGTGTGTGTGTGTGTGTGTGTGTGTGTGTGTGTGTGTGTGTGTGTGTGTGTGTGTGTCCGTCCGCCTGAGTGTGTTTGCCTGAGTGTGTTTGCCTGAGTGTGTTACCTCTGCTCCTGCGCTTCAGTCCGGGACACTTGCTGCATTGTCAGCAGCTCACTCTCTTGGAGTCTTGGCTCGTATCTGCAGAGACGGACGCTGCAGAGCCAAAGACAACAGACAGGAGCTGCGCAGATCTATATGATACTCTGTAGAGACAGAAAGACAGCTCAAACTTTGACTCCCTCAGAACTACTGCTCCACTCTTTTGTTTCTTGTCTGCCGCTTGCTACTCTTTATCACTTATTACCAGGACTATGTAGTAGTGGAGGTCCTGGTTTTTTAGGCAGAGGTGAGAAATGACTTATAGCAGCTCCACAGCTAATCATGAAGTCTGATGTACCGCTCACCATTTCAGCCTGACAGCTTTTCATCTGAGATTTATTCTTGATTCTCATATAAACTTTATTCCTCTACCAGGGACTCACATTACTTGTTTTTGTAGAAATAGAAAGAAAAAATCAAGTGTGCAAAGGGAAGTCATGCACTGTGGCCCCACTTCTGCTCTATCACAAGGTCTAATTCTATGATATGCAAGCACAAGCCCAGCGGCAACCTCCAGCAGAGAGAATTGAAGCCGATGTGGAAGTGTTAAAAACTGTAGTTCTTCGAGTGTTCACTTGAGGCTGGCTCCGGAAGTATCGGAAACCACATACACACCACTTCAAAAAAGCCGATCTTTACAGCAGAAATAAACATGTTTACAGCCTGGTACAAAAAACGGCTTAGGTCTGGATAGCTCATTTCTCTATCGGCACACAGTACGGGGTGTCAATTTTTTTTATAACGGGACAGTTCAGAAGATATTAAAATTCCAAGTTTTGCCCAAATAATGAAATGACTGACTTGACTGACTGGCGGGAACACTGTAGCTGTTGGCTTGGAGGCTCAAAGCCCACCTCTTTACCTCACACTAGCTCAACAGAAGTTAGGTTGAGTTCAGCATTTCCAACATGGCTCCCGTCAACGATCGGCTGTATAATGAAGCTTCAGAAACTACTACGTCCATTTATTATACAGTCTATGCCGCAAACACACGCACAAAGTTCTGCAGCTCTTTGAAGTCTGCTCAAGTTCTGTCTTTTAGTTATGAGGTATCAGCATCTCCTCGCTCTGCTGCGAGGAGCTTTGCTGTGCGCTCTCATCCTGATGTCCCAAAACTCTGTCCACATATACGACGAGCTGCATGCTGGGGAAAGTCAGATGTGACACAAATTTAAAAGTTTACATCCAGCTTACTTCCTGGAGCGAGCCAGAAAAAAAACACTTTGTAGTGCATAATGACTATCACACGTAATTTTGCTAATATGCAAATTCACACTGCAGACATGCCAAGATAAAAGCTTCATAAAGCTATACAGACTTAAGAATAGCAACTTAGCTCGTTTGTACTATAGACTGAGTCATTATTGTTGAGCTCTGCGAAATCTCTTAATGGCCTCTAAAACTGCCCTTTCAATATTTTCTGCTAAATCAGTGCACATTACAGTTCTTTTCGATTGCTTAAACAAGATTTTGAAAACAGGGCCTATTCTGTCAGAGCACTACACACAATTCACACTACCACACACACAAGTAGCAGAACACCTCAGATCCTTTGCTAAATGAAACACTCTTGTAAAAACTAAACACTAATTTATCAAAACCATATTTTGTTACCATATGACACACACGTTTCATATGACTTAATTCTGTTTGAAGCAGTTACGCACTGCTGCTGCTAACCTAAAACACTTTCAGCAATTCTAATTCATGAAGTTAAGGTGTTATTGTGTAATTACGTGGACTTAGCACAGCTACTTAACCCGTCCATCATCGACACTAGTCAGCCTAGGGAATTGCAGACTATTTTCGGCCCCGTGCAGCTCCGTCACCCACTTCCCTCCAGGTCCAAGGACTTGACACCGGCAGAATTCGCCCTGGCCTTTTCGCTCTACCGTGACATTGTGTGTTCGGCCTTTCCTGCACCTAGGGCCGAGCTTGATGACTATTTGTCCATCATTCTCGACATGGCCCTCAGATTCGGCGGTACCGGTTTTTACAGTTACCACGTCCACTTCGCCAATCAAGCAGCCGGGCGCATACAGCAGTTTAATCAGAACACCCACTGGGGCGCTCTCGACTCTGAGCTTTACTGCCGCATCTTCGCAGCCCGTACTTCCCTCTCCTGTGAGTTCTGCGGGGCTCCCTCTCACCCTGCCACCTCGTGCACTGTTAGCGCTCCTCCACCCAGCTCACGCCCTCCTTCTTCACGCCACCCCTCCGTCTTCAACCGTCTGTCTCCCGCTGCACCTCCGCCTCCGATTATTCCCAAACCTCTGAGCTTACGCCCGGCCGCTAATGTTCCCATGCCAAAAGGGGTCGATAAAAGGGGACGGCCTGTCCTCTACCAATCCGGCAGGATGGTATGCAACAACTTTAACCACCTCGGCTGTAGCATGTCCAACTGTCGCCTCCTGCACGTCTGTTCCTTCTGCGGGGGTGCCCACGCCAGGAGCACTTGCCCGCACAATCCTACAACTCCAGCGGATTGACTAGCACGCCACCTCGACACACCCATTAAGGTAACGGTCCTCGCGGCAGCTTTGAAAGATCACCCGGACAGACAGTTTGTCGAATTTCTCCTAGATGGTTTCTCCCGCGGTTTTCATCCTGGCATCGACATTCTTCCGGACACTTCACATTCCTGCCAGTCTCCAGTCCGCTCTTAGGGAACCGGATATCATGGACTCCCTGCTGGCTGAAGAGGTCAGGCAGGGATTCATGATCGGCCCATTCGACAGTCCCCCCTTCCCCGTGTTTCGCGTCAGCCCGTTAGGCGTGGCCACTCGGAAATACTCCGGGAAAAAGAGGCTCATTATCGACCTCTCTTCCCCACACGGTTCGCACGTCCCTAGCATTAACAGCGTCATTCCCGCCCCGGATTTTTCTATGCAGTACGCCACAATCGACCATGCCATAACCCTTGTCCGTTTAGCGGGCATCGGAGCCTGGCTCTCGAAAGCCGACATAACCAGTGCTTTCAAGATCCTCCCCATCCAACCGGATTTCTGGCGTTACTTTGGGGTACGTTGGAAGGGGGCCTATTATTTTGCGGTGCGTCTCACCTTCGGTTGCAGAAGTAGCCCAAAGATCTTCGACTCCCTTTCTGAGGCACTTTGCTGGGTCCTCACGAACAATTACAGACTCCCGTACATTCTCCACCTCCTTGACGATTTCCTGGTGGTCACGCCGTCGTCCTCACCTCCCAAGTTCGGACTCGTCACCCTCACGAAAGCCTTTGAGGAGCTCGGCGTGCCTCTTTCGGAGGAAAAAACCTCAGGGCCTGGCACCTCCATCGAGTTCCTCGGCATCACCCTAGACTCCATCTCCCTCCAGGCATCTCTGCCGCAGGAAAAAATTCAGCGCATCACTCTGATTCTCTCCAACTATCTCTTAGCCGATAGGTGCACCAAACGCCAGCTGTTGGCTCTCCTCGGTCACCTGAACTACGCAATCCGCATAATTCCTCAGGCCAGGTCTTTCCTCTCTAACCTCCTCACGCAAGCTGCAGCCGTCCCTTCACTTCACGACAGGATAGTGCTGGACGACGTCTGCAAAATGGAAATGCGCATGTGGCTACATTTCCTGTCGGCATGGAACGGCATCTCGTTTTTCTACAACGATTTCGTTTCCCGACCCGACGACATTCAGTTGTACACCGACGCAGCTCCCTCTGTCGGCTTCGGCGGCTTCTACAAAGGGCGTTGGTTCGCAGCCACCTGGCCTCCGGAGTTGAAGTCTCTCGACTCCGAATCCCGTTCTCCTTCATCCACTCTTCACGAGCTCTACCCCGTCGTCATAGCGGCCTTACTTTGGGGGCACGAATGGTCAAGAAAATCAATTCTCATACACTCCGATAACACAGCAGTAGTTGAAATCATAAACAAGGGCCGATCTCACTCCCCAGCCATCATGCCGTTTCTACGCAGACTCACATTAATCTCCGCCCACCATCAGTTCATTCTAAGAGCAGCTCACATTCCAGGATATCTCAACACCATCGCTGACGCACTCTCTCGTTTCTCTTTTCAGAAATTCAGACATTTGGCCCCAGAATCCGATCCGCATCCAGTACCAGTCCCACCGTTTTCAGCAACGATATTCAGCTAGCTCCACAGCTAGCTAACCTCTCTCTCATCTCACAAGAAACCATCCTCAACAGTCTAGCTCCAAGCACTCTCTCCGCTTACCTCACCGGTTGGAACTGTTTCAAATCATATCACTCCACATACCAGCTGCCCTCTCCGTCTCTGGACATCGTGTCCATCTGCAACTTCATCTCTCACGCTCACTCCATTCAGAAAATCCGGTCCACGTCCATCCAAACCTACCTCGCCGGCGTTAACTTCTTCATTAAACTGGTCGCTGGCCTTCACTGCCCTTCCATCTCCCATTCCCACGTAACCATGCTGATCAAAGGTTTCAAAAACAGGAACCTGCAGTCACCTCAAAGCGCCTTCCACTCACCTCGGACCTCCTTAGTCTCTGCATTCAGTCTCTCCGTTCAGGCTACCTAACCCCTACCATTGATTCTACCCTGGAATCCATGTTCCTACTGGCTTTTTTCGGTCTCCTCAGATGTTCCGAATTTGCCCCTACCTCTTCCGTCTTTAATCCTCACCATCATCCCAGATTATCCAACATCACTGTACACACCCCAGATTCTCTAATATTCACACTCAGACGCAGTAAAACCGATCAGCTCGGGATCTCCTTCCCAATCTACATCTTTCGCCTCGACTCTTATCTCAGCCCGTTTGAACCACTTACTCAATACATCAGCACTAGGTTCGCAGCTCTAGCATCTCCTCACGACCCACTCATCATCACCGAAACTGGAAAAATGGCAACTCGATTCTGGTTTCACAAACACCTGCACCAAGTCCTCCGCATTTCAGGCATCACCTCCGAACACTACTCAGCCCACTCATTCCGCATCGGTGCAGCATCCACAGCAGCCAGGTCAGGCATCTCCGATAAAACCATACAGATCCTCGGGCGCTGGTCATCCCAAGCATATCACACATACATTCGCAACAGTCTTAGTGATCTGCGTCAAGCCCACGCTCAACTGAGCTCCATCTAATCCAACTCTTTTGGGGATCAAGATCAGCTCCGGCTAGGATAACGCTGAGACGTAATCCCCATCCTGAGTCTCCATCCGCTGGGCTATACGACGCACAATAAATCATTACATGTTCAAACTTATATTCTCGTGTGGCGTGGTCCTTGCTAGTGAAATGAAGTTAAGGTGTTAACTTAAATTCGGGAGCAGGACCACGCCTAAACCACACCCTTAATCACCTGACAAGCCTACTTAAACGTAGCAAGACTACTCAACCGCTCGTCTGTTGCTCTTCGACCCGCCCTCCCTCACCTTGCTCTGCTTCAATTGCCCTTTATCTTACCCCTTACTACTCAACGCTCTTTTGTGCCCTTGTCTAATTCCAGGTACTGCCTGGGATCAAGATCAGCTCCGGCTAGGATAACGCTGAGACGTAATCCCCATCCTGAGTCTCCATCCGCTGGGCTATATGACGCACAATAAATCATTACATGTTCAAACTTATATTCTCGTGTGGCGTGGTCCTTGCTAGTGAATCAGTGGTAAGAGTACTGTAAGTGAAGTACACAGAGAAAGTGCAAATATACAATAAATTCACCAAACTACACAAGACCAATGCTGCAGACTGATGAAAATATCATTTATTTGTCTCTATTTACCCAAATCAGTCAACATGTCCACATGGAGAATCACAACAAAAAGACAGTGTTCATGCTACTACAGTAGTGTGCATATCACTGTAAGCTCAGCAAATATCAGACAAACATGAAATACTGGATCCAGCACAAGTTACAATTACAGTAAAAAGAAAAGAAAAACAGAAAATACTAGATTCCCCCTCACTCTTCTTCTTCTGACTGGTTCCATTTTGGTTGAAGACAGGTGAACTCACCTGCTGCATTTGTATAGTGCTTAAACCTGATTGTTGTGTCTACAATTAAGCAATTATGTGTTTGCACACCTGATGGCTGTGTTTAACCAATCGGCTCATAGGTGTGGTCATTGGACAGTCAGTGCTTTGGAATTGCAAGGAAGTGACATCATGATATACTTCTGTGTCTAATGTATACAAGTGTGTTTAGTGTTTTGCAAATCACTGTTTGTATTGTTTTGCAAAAAGTGTGAGGCTGACATTGTGCTTAGTGGTGCAAATCTGGGCCGATGTTTTGCTCCTTGAGTGTAAGGTTTTGATAATTGTGTAATACTTTTGATTTTAGTGTTTATGCAGTCGAATAAAAACTGTAAGGACACCAGGCACTCCGACTAGCGGCCCGTAGTAGTCAGTTCTGACAGACTATGGGAAGGATATCAGCTTTATGAAGCTTTTATTTTGGTACTTCCGCTAGGCGTCAGTGTGAATTTGCATGTGAGCTAAATATTTAGGTTCGCAGAGCAACATTTAACATTTTGATTCAACACTTAGTTTTAACAATCAACATTTTGATTTAATAATCAACATTTATATTTATATTTAACATTTACATTTAACATTTATATTTACATTTAACATTATATTTAACATTTAGCATTATATTTAACATTTATATTTACATTTAACATTCATATTCAACATTTATATTTAACATTTACATTTAACATTTATATTTACATTTAACATTATATTTAACATTTAGCATTATATTTAACATTTATATTTACATTTAACATTCATATTCAACATTTATATTTAATATTTACATTTAACATTATATTTAACATTTATATTTACATTTAACATTATATTTAACATTTATATTTACATTTAACATTTATATTTACATTTAACATTCATATTCAACATTTATATTTAACATTTACATTTAACATTATATTTAACATTTATATTTACATTTAACATTTATGTTTAACATTTATATTTAACATTTAACAATGTTTTTTTATTTAATATATTTGTCATGACAAAAATAAATGTGAAAAAGATCACAAATATTGCTCTAAATGTGATAAAAAAGTCACTTTGAAAAATTCCCACTTCGTTCTTATGACATTTTAGAGTTAAATGTGGAGAAATGTTGCTGTTTTTTTCAGTATGCACAACTTAACAAACTGCGCCCAGTAGGTGTTTTCACTTTACTCAACCCTCTTTGTGAACACGATGAACGATCGTCTGTCATCTTATCCCTCCAGCTTGTTGCTGAAATGTTGGAATCACAAACAGACAAACACTTTGAACTGAAGGGTTTCAGGTATTTCTCACAGAGTTTCATTTGAAAGTCAGTTAAGGTCATTGAAATGTCTCAGACAGTCTGTCACCGTGCTCTCATTTGAAGAAAGGTCATCTGTCTCCATGCAGCCCTGCAGCGTTTGGCTTTAATTTCCTTCATGATCTCAGTCGCCTCAGATGAGGGTGTATCTCCTGACGCCCTTATTATGCTTTCCATTTGTGATGGAGAAGATTATGGACTGAAAACACACTTAAGTTTACTCAGCATCCAAATAATTTCCTTCACTTAAAGAGTTGATCATGTAGAAAAACAAATCTTTGAAGAATTATCTTTGCTCTCTCAAGAGGTTGAAAAATCCAACAAATTCATGCTTCTAAATATGTTTGTTGACATTTATTTAAATACTGTTGAGTTAATGTTTTCTGAGAGTTATGCCACTAGTTGCGTGAGTGTGCAATATTCGACATGATCCTTGCAGTTGCTCTTGAACTACAACAGCTCCTCTCTCTCCATGAAGTATTAGAGCTCCTCTAACCTCTGAGTCCTCCCTGACTTTGTGTGCTATCCTAACCTAACCTGCTCACACTGTCTTTGAACTCCTCGGTTAATTGAGGCCTTCACTGCTGGAGTGTTCGCTGAAATATTTCCTCTACCCTTTGATTGCAGCTGTGGAAAGGCTGCGCTGTTTGGATCACAGCAGGAGGCTGCGGTGGAGGCGGTTGGATCATTACGGGAACGAACTGGACCATACGTTATAGTTTAATGAGATTATGTGGTATAGAAATAAAATCTCAGCAGGCAGACTGGATCCAGGACGCGGGTTCCTCACCTTTCATTCTACTTTGCAGTAAAAACACAACTGTTAAAGGTCGCTGAACTACAAAGACATGTTTTAGCTTCCATGGAGCCATGTGGGTTTTATCTGCTGTGGTTTTCAGGCATAATTTTTCTGATAGCATCGGGGTGAACAGAATTTTGTTTGTTTTGCTCATTGTAATGAACAATGCCCTCTGAACAGCAATGACTTTTTCCAGAGACAATGCCTGAAGTCCTGGGTCTGTCCTCAGATTTTTTGACATTTTAAAACAATACTGCAACTTTTTATAATAAAAAACAACAAACATCTCCCAAACATAACACAATGATTGGTTTTAAAATGTAGTTGTGCTGTGAAAAAAAGAACTGCTTTGTTTTAGTTCTTTATAAAGTAAAGCAATCTTAAAACCTACTTACTGATGCCATGTGACAATGCATGCCTCTGGGAGCAATATTGAACTTCTAAGGAATTCTGTTGTAGGCAGTGATTAGCTACTCCCATCTAACTCGGGGAGTCCACAGGATGCGTGTGCGCGGCGTTACGGCTGCGACACGGCTCTGCTCCGTCCCGGGGCTTTCGCCCTGGTCCATAGGATGCGTGTTTGGAGCGGCGCGCACTCCGGAGCAGGAAACTCAAGATCCCTCGAGAACTCCAAAACGCGCGAGAACAACACAGTATAAACTTTTCCTCGTCCTCGTCCATGGTGTCGGATATCTTTTGAGACTGACGTCTGGCCCGATGCCACAGGTTATGACGTAATGTTGAAGAAGTGGTGAAATTTACGATCTTGTGTTTGCACATGGTGTTTATTTTGAAAGTGAGCGGATGTTGCATACGATCCTCGTGCCTGACTTCCGGGATAGTTCGATCATTTCTGTGTCGATTGACGCGTGCTGGGCGCGGGGAGCGGCGAAAATAGACTCCCCGCGTATCTCTGGCAGAGCGGCGCGGCGGAACGCTCCAGAGACGGAGCTGAGACGTGCCGCAGCGCGCCCTGTGGACTCTAGAGCATTGACTTGAATGGGAACCTATTTGCTGCGACGTGCGCGGCGCAGCCGTAACGTAACGCGACGCATCCTGTGGATCTTGGGCTTAAGACTTCCTTTTCTGCGTGATGCATTGTTTACAGTCTGTTTAACATGAGAGGAGACCGTGTTCAGATAACAGTGAAGTGATATTAATCCCCCTACATGTCTGATAAATGAACACACTCAATTCTAAATTCAATACATCCTCCTGAGGAGCACCTGCTCATCTGTTTCTGGTAAGTCTCAGTTTCACTGTCAACAGTAAGTTCCATAGTATGCAGTACGTACTGCATACTACATTGGTCGGTTGTGTGTAGCAGGCAGTTTCGAAACAGCCTTCTGTGCTAGTTCATTGTCAACCTTTACCCGAGTGTTACCATGTTTCCTGTGTTCCCTGTGTTCTTGTTAATCCTGGATCTGTGTTAAGTAAGTTTTGTTTTACCTCCTGCTGTTTTTGTCAATTAAACCTTTCAGTCAGCAGTTTGGCTCCTCTTCTTTTATTTCCCCCTTAAACGTGACAGAAACAGAATATGTGATTTTCTTTAATTAATGGGTCTTAAAGGTGACATATTACGCTCTTTTTCATCAAAATATATTGGTCTAAGAGGTCCCCAAAACATGTCTTTAAAGTTTATTGCTCAAAAAACACTTTGAAATCAGATTTTGGCATGCCTGTAAAACCCTATTTTTCCGCCCTGCTCAGAACAGGCTGTTTTCTGTGTCTGTGCCTTGAAATGAGAATGAGCTCTCTGACCACGCTCCCTCAGGAAGTGGATTCTGCCTCGGCTCTCCAGCACGTTGATCTAATGTTTACATGTTGGCTGAATATGCACGGCTGCTCACAGACCCGCGTTACTTCAACCCTCTGAATCTGATCCATAATCTGATCCTGACGGAGAGGCGCCTATAGCAGGACCTTTCTGAAGGATTGGTCACAGATTTTGTGTTTCTTGTTGTTTTATTTGTCAGTATGTCGACGTGTGTCTTAGTACACAGCTACGAACATGTAGCTATGTGGCTATGCTAACTAGCGCTAGCACTTTTACATGAAAAATAAAAATCATCCACTAGATCTTCAAATCTGCAGACGTGGGGAGTAAAACCGACATTTGTGTTTATTAAGACAGACTACAACTAGCATGCCTCCCTCCTAAGCTCCTTGTTAGCACACATGTGTGCAGGTAATGAAAAACGGAGGAGGGGTTGAGTTGTATTTTATACAGTCTATGGACTAAACAAGCTCCGAGCTCTGACTTCCGTTAAAGACCGGATGTCGTTATGACGTATGAAAAACACGGAAAACTGAAACGGCTCGTTTCAGCACAAATTTACAGAAAGGTGGAGAAATCAAAACAGGGGCAGAATGGATTTTTTTCATTTTCGGGGGGTTTGTAGACATGCCAGGGACACATATTTCAGGTAGAGAACCATTAAAAAGTTGATTTTGCATAATATGTCACCTTCAAGTTTGTTGAAATAACATCATGATGCAGATTATTCAAAAATCTAAATCCAAGCTCTGTCTGTTTACAGAGATTAGCACATCATTAGCAGATTACCTTGCATCAGAGCTAGGATGTTATAACAGGGACTTCTTCATATGGACTGTTTTTCATGTTTACGGTGACACGCAATTTGCAAAATGTTAATCTCTGGTTATGCTTCACACATCCTCATCCTTTGAAGTTTCTCCCAGCATTATCCTAAGTGTTTGGTAGCTGTTCAAAATCTGACAATATAAAGTATGGCAAAGTCTAACAGGCTTTGTCAGGTCTGTCCTTAAGAGGAGAAGAAAAATACTCTTACAATTTTTGTTGAATGGAGGTGGGATCCATAATTTCTGATGCATTCCTGGAAGAAGTCTAAACGCTGATTGTCTTTAGTAACACAGCATCAAGCAGATTTGTGTCTCAGAGTAAATGTTTGATCTAGAACAGATTGTTAGCTGCTCTTCGTGCAGATATCTGTTTATAGAGAGAAAGAAATCCCCCTCAGATTACCAACCATGGGAGCCGGGATGTCATTACACTGTATTGTGTTCCTTCTGCTTTTGCTCTCCATACAAAGTCAGATTTTTAAAACATATACTTCTCAAGCTTGTCACAATGCGTTCGGTCAATCCTACTCCGACTTCAAACTGACACCAAACCATTTGTCATACTGAAAACTAGACCCTGGCCCACAGGTTATAGCCTGTTAACAGAGACTATTACTCAATCAAACAAGTCTAAGAACAGAAAGAAAGAACATAATCTTGCAGCCTGACTTTAACTTTTCCTAATTTGTGCTCAAAATCCATAACTATTTGAAAACTCTCTCTCTCTCTTTTCCTTTTTTTGCAATAAATGCAGGATGATCAACTGCGGCACAACATACACTACTCACAAAAAGATACGCATATTATATTATGAAATTAGGGCATTTAAGTAGAAGCATGCAATGGTAACTTCTTCATCTCAAACAGTTTACTGAAACAAAAGCTAACAACAGTGGTGGGTGTATCACAACAAAACAGGTCTCAATAACTTGTCACTCGTACTCGAGATCGATTTCCGCTTAGGGTTAGGACCCTCTATACGATTCCTCAGTACCGTTGTTGATAGATTGTTAGGTGTCGTCTTGGTCTCATGATGTCAAAATGTGAACAACATGATGAAGATGAACCAGGACATTTAGTGGTCGATTTATGGATCAGGCACTTGTTAGATCACCTTTTTAGAGAACAGAATGTTATGCAGTAAGTACTGAAACATTGAACAGTTGAACATGAGCATTCAAACTTTTAGAGAAGTTCAAATTAAGTTCTCCTGTAAAGGCTATCGTGCATTTTAGGTAAATTCAAAAATGTCTTCTGAGAGCCAAATATCCCTCACTTCTTATGAGTAGTGTATATCAGCTCCAGCTTCAAAATAATACGCTCAGACTACACGTTTGGAGTCCGTGCACAAACTAGCACAAAATGTAGCGGGACCGGAAACTGGTGAAATCACACAGCTACAGTATCTAGCGTTTCAGATGAGTGTTGCAAAGCAACGCGGACACTCTGACGCACAGGTATGTGGTGTACATGCAGAAGTATAAACCAGGTTTGACTGTGAGACAGAGAGCCATGCACAGTGTTATACGAGGAGAGAAAACCTGTGAAGAAGAGCAGCAGGTGAGCGCCTAACACACTATCCTCATGTGTGCACTCACACTCACATACAGACTCTCAGCAGGTGTGACAGCTGAGCCGTTGGCCCTTTAGCTCGGTCACACAAATTGATTTGGCCCTTTAGTCCGGTCAGATAGAGCTGCATCAGGCTGGTCATGTGAGCTAAATCTCCTGCAGACAGCCAGGGTGTGTGAGAGAGTGTGAGTGTATGAGTGTGTGAGTGTCATGGGAAAGTTAGAGTAGATTCAGGACCAGCGCCTGGTTGCATAAGCTATCTGAAACTGAAAACAAAAGTTATGTCCTAACGTTCAGCAGTGTTTTCAGGACCTTTGCGTGAAGCCTCTCAAGTTCTGTCTTTCAGAGCAGACGCAGACTTTCAGGGTTGTTTCTTTAACAATAAAGCACGAGAGTTTCACTCAGAAAGGGACTTCATATCGGGATTGAATGAAGTTTGGCTTTTGCATATCTTTCCACCATCAGGGGACAACAGAGGAGAAGAGTAAACACCTTTCACTAGCAGAGCGTAGGGCGGAGAGGTATCGTATGCCTGGAGGAGGGGTTTCAGGTAGGCAGGAGCTGTTTTTGTTGTTAAATGAGGTTTCCGAATTTCATACGAGCTGCAACTTGAAGCCAGTGAAGGATATGAACAGCGGAGTTACATGTGCAGTTTGTTGGTTGAAGATTAGACATGCTGCTGAGTTCTGGATCATCTGCAGAGGTTTGAATGTGCATGCAAGGAGGCCTGCCAGTAGGCGGATGCAGTAGTCAATGCATGATATTACAAGAGCCTGGACAGAGAAATGCGCTATAGAGATGAATCCACGTTTTCATGCAGCCATTTACATTTTTGCTTTTGCTGTTGAGTTGTGCTTTATTTATGTGGGGTTTGGTGGACTTTCGGCGCCTTGAGTGGTCAATAAAGGAATTACAGTCTTCTTTTTTTAAGTCACATTTTTGGAGCTTTTACAACTAAATTTGGAGTGACAGGACAGTGGATAGAGCAGGGGGAATGACATGTCAGGAAAGGGTCCGCTGGCTGGAATAAAACAAGGAGTCTCAGGCTGTTTCCGAAACGGCCTGCTACATACTACTTACTAATGTAGTAGGCAGTAGGTATTGCCTACTACATACTGCGTTTGAATTTAGTATGTAGTATGACTGTTCTGTTCGATCTGTCATGCAGCATGCTGAGCCAGACTTCGCTGGATTTCCGGTTTCGGAAAGCGGAAGTAAACAACGGCGAAGCCGATAAATAAAAAGCTTATTTAGCATCCATTTATGATTTAAAAAGTTAGGAAGTGGTTTATATGTAATTTGATAACTTTCACAGCACCCAAAAACGGATTTCCTCCCGTCAAAAAATGAGGAAAAAGAAAAATCAGAACGAGCGCTGTGCATTATGGGAAACAGTACGCGAAGCAGACTGGTCCGATGCATACTGAGATATTTTCCCGTATCAGTAGACATCCGGGGAGTTTTGGCATACTGCAGATTTTGCTCTTGTTCACATACTACTTACTACATACTGAATTTTGGACATATCAGTACGTACTGCTAGTATAGTAGGCGATTTCGGAAACAGCCTCAGTCTTCTGCATTAGCTTATTTTCAAGCCCCGGAGGAGGCAGCTTGCTTTTTTACAGAGATTTAGATTAAACAGAACAATCATGATCAATATCTTTAAAAAAAAGACAGTTCTTCAAACACAGATGAATCTGCACTGAGACACAGAGGTGGATTTGAATATTTCGAATGTTACTAATTTACAGTACATGTTTACATCTGTTTAGTAAATCAAGATCACCTCGGCCAGATTAAATATTTGAAGCCAAACAAAAACACGGTCTGGTTGGCCTGGACCGAACCAGCATGCAGACCACCTCAAACCCTCCACAGCCAGGACCAGACGTCAAAGACCTCTTTCTGAAGGTGGCGTTTAAAGACCTGCTCTCAGACTTATTTACTCAGCACTTCAACAACTGCACACATTTTATCATCAGTGTAATCTGCACCAGAGGGGGCAGTGCAATATGTTCAAATTCAAGATTCAAGATTCTCTATTGTCATTATACAAAACATACAATGAAATGAAGGTGCACTCAAGGCCGGGCTCAATCCTAAATATAAAAACAGATAATGAATAAATACACATTCACACATGCACCCACAACATTCCATCATTAGCCCTACAACGCCAAACGTATCATATTTGATATATGAGTTTTTCAGCCCTCCACATGAGCAGTGTGATTTTTTTTCCCCTGAAAAACCTGATGTATACAATCGGATACATGCAGTGCACAGCTAATCCAACAGGGGGTAGTAATTCACTCATTAGAGGGCCTTCCAGTGACACTGCAAGATTGCCATGACTCAGGAGTTGGACACAGGTGGTTTTTGAAGAAGAACTTTGCCAAGTTTGAAAAGGTTATGGTAAGAAAAGCATTCATTTTTTTTTTACTGAAAAATCAATAGGAACAGTTACTGGGTTGATGCAATGCAAAAATACTTAAAATTTCATAATCTATGTTTTAGTAAAACCGTGTTGAAAATGACGTATCAAATTTGATACAGCAGGTATATAAGGTCATGTAACTCTAAATCAGTCAATTGTCATTTTATTGTATTTCATGCATATAACATCAAGCAACATACAGTCTTTTTATTTTTAAATTATATAATTTGGTACATTTAGAGTAAAAAACTAGATATGTAACTTGCTGTATCATGATGACTGATGACTAGTTCGGTGTTGCCATGATACGATTGCTTGTAACTTCCTTTGCTTACTGATTTTCACTAAAAACTGACCAATTCAAATAAAATCACAATCTGTTTTTGTGTGCATGTGTGTTTTTAGATGGCAAAAAAATACAGTGCTGAAGATGCTCTGAAAATGATTATGGATGGGAATTCAAGTGACATGGAGCAGCTAGGGGAAGATGATGATGATGATGAGGAGGAAGAGGAATGGACTCCTACTGCAAAGATTGGGGAAAACACAGATAGCAGTGATGATGAGGAAGAGGAAAACACAGATATTAGTGATGACGATGAAAGCCCAGAAGTCCCAGAAGAGGACACAACAAAACCAAAGGACACAACACTAAAGCATGGATGAGAAAGAACTGAAGACAAAGGGAAGAGGCTCTCTGGATTTCAGAGTAAACCAGGAAGACAACATCATCGTGAGATGGTATGACAACAAAGCTGTGAACCTGCTCTCTTCTTTTGTTGGCGTCGAACCACTGGGCAATGTGAGGCGTTGGGATCGGAAAGCCAAAACCTACATAATGGTTCCCAGACCAGCCATTGTTGACACATACAACAGGTTCATGGGAGGTGTTGACCTTCTTGATATGCTATCTGCATTGTACAAGTTCAGCTTCAGATCCCGAAGATGGTACATTTACATTTGGTGGCACACTGTTACAGTGGCGGTAATAAATGCATGGATCGACTACAGAAGAGACCTGGAGAAACTGCAGCCCAGGCAGAAACCCCTGCCCCTGCGAAGGTTTCAGGCTTCTGTTGGCACTGCCCTCACAAGCACAGGAAAGGTCAAAAAGTGTGGCAGACCACTGTCCTCTCCAGAAGCAACGCCAACCCCTCCCCGGAAGAGGAAAACCACTGAGGTCCCCCCCGATGTGAGAAAGGATGGCCTGGATCATTTCCCAACATGGGAAACCCGACAGAGATGCAAGCACTGCACAGGCCACTTTACCCACGTGTACTGTCAGAAATGCAGAGTGCATCTTTGCCTGAACAAGGACAGAAACTGTTTTCAAGCCTACCACCATGCAAAATAAAAAGGTTGTGAACCACAAAATGAGTAAAAATAACTGAAATGTTATGTTTTCCAGACTTCCACCCAGCCAGTTCCATTGGTGGATTTCTCATTACTGCATTATGGTAGCACTTTTTATGTTTGGAATTAGAAATTTGTTTGTTTTTTATTATGTTTTTGTTTGTTCAGGAAAAAAGAATATTTGAGCATTGTGACCTGATGTATCAAATATGATAAAAATTGAAACTCATATATGGAAAATTATTTTTAAAATTTTTTTGTTTGTTTGTTCAGAGGGACCAATAAAGGCTCCAAGTTCAAGGAATTGGAATTTTCTGTCAATTATTTAATAGTTTGGGCTTTACAGGGTTAAACCATATACGCATTGCCAATGTATGCTGTTAAAAATAATCTAAAAATAAAGAGGTCCATATTGCACATGGTTATTCATATAGTTATTGCACATTGTTGCTGTATTTTATTTAGGGAGTGAATTTTCAGTTCCGAGTTCAGTGTGGTGACGACTTTTGGATATAATCTGTTCATGTTTTGTTGGACCTGTAGCGTTTTCCTGGAGGGCAGCCGTTCAAACAGGTGATGGGCTGGGTGAGATGAGTCCTTCAGGATGTTGTGTGTTTTGAAGGCAAGGTAGCTGTTGGTTTGTGATGTTCTGAGCAGCCTTTATGATTCTCTGCAGGGACTTAAAGACTGCTCAGAACATCACAAACCAAATCATCTCTATTACAACACGAGACTCTGGTGAGGTAGAATACACAAAAGGCATGATGCAGACTTCATAACAGCTCTGTGGTGTACAGGTAGAGTGTTTCAAAATTAGATCGCAGTTTAAAATGGCAGGAACCTCAGTGTTGTGTTCAAAGCTTGTTCCCTTTGACCTTCAAATTGGATTATGGAGGTTTATGGAAAATAAACAGTGAAAAATAAACACATCTGAAGGTTTTACGTGTTTGTTTTATTAGCGATGGAAACTCAGTCTCCTCTCAGTGATCCGGGTGATTATGGAAAGCTCAGGAATACGAGACGTCTTTTTCAGCTTTCTCACTTTGTTCCACTTCTTGAATTTATTACTGAGTCAACCTGAACAATATTTGGATGTTTTATTGGGATGTGTGCACATAAATTATCTGGAGTTATACCTTATACTTCACAGAAAACCACACTTTCACATAAAGTGTTGCACAATAACCACAGAGAGATCAAAGTCTCTAGAGTTTCTGCACATCTGTGTTGATTGATTGCTTTCTTATTTATTGCAAGAAATAAATATGCAAGATATTTGTACATATAAACTACAAAATAATATAGGAATAACTATGACAGATGTCTGGCAGACACAACTCACCACAAAAATAGGTCGAAAAATAAACAAAACATGACTCTGTCCAACATCTCTTATTACATTTGATAAAAGATGAATTTGTTGTCATTTGCCTAAAATGTAAATTTGCACGAAGCTGAGACAACTCAACCTTTTTTTATAGTTTGACAAATTAAGTGTTGCCCCCCTCCCCTCCTGCACAGACTCTGAAAGTTTCTGCAACAGGTGGAGAAAAGAGAGGTGTGTGGCAAAGGAGAAACAGGGGTACATGACGGGCATGAGGAGAGTAATCAAACAAACAGTCTGGCCAAGAAGGTTTGCATGGTATCATAATATTAGTAACATTATCAGGCTGAGGGTTTCCTTTATAAAGACGCATGAAAAGGTGTTGTCCTCTGTGCTGAAAGGTCATAAAAGTGCTCCTACCCCACTGAAACGGTACTCCCCTACAAGTTAGGATAGGTTGAGTTAAGCAGAAGTATGTCAGTGTTACTATTGATAGTACAGTAAATGAGTCAAATGTCTCATCTTTGAACATTGTTGCTGTTATCTCTACCTCTCCTGGTTTCAGTGACTTTGTAGAGATCAGCAGCAAATGCTCTCTCCAGCTCTGCTGCTGTTGTCTGGATCACAGGACAGGACAGGCTGCTCTCACATCTGTGCCTGCAAACTGTCATTATTTCCCAACTCTCAAGACCAGCCTGAGACCAAACTGATGTTTTTACCACAGTGTCAACAGGCAGAAGGGGGATGAGACAGAGTACTTTCTGTGGATCAGGTCGTTCCTCCCCAGGTTGAATATTGTATTGTACACTCCCTTGATCTGACCACCAGGGAGCCAGTCAGGATAGAGTGACTACACACTGGTCTCAGTGTTCATGGCCCTTACCTCTCAGCTCTGGGATGGTTTGAGGTAGTAATGTTGCACTGAAGCAGGTAACAAGGTGATATTTGTATCAGACCCTATACAACTGCAAATCTATCTATCAATCATTCCTTCAGTTGAGTCAAAAACATTAAAAATCCCACGAGGAAGAAAGAACTCCAAACCTCTATGTGTAGAGTGAGAGCTCACACTGAGTCAGGCTCAGCTGGATCCACAGTAATAAACCGGTGAGAGGTCGTACCCTCCACACAGGCTCCTCCTGACAGGCCTCTCTGACTGCTCTGAGCCCTCTGCTGGCCTCAAACCTCCCCCTTTCACAAACCCACCCTGCCTCTTACTCCACCCTCCTCCTGCCCTGTCCTCTCCTCCAGCCTTCCAGTCAGGTCTCTGGATTACCTTCATACCTACCCCCTCCAAACCACAATGGTTACATTTGTCTACCATACCTGCCACACTGTTTTGGTGACCGCCACAAACAAAGTAATACACCTTCTCTCTTTCTGAGTCTGTCCTGCACATGCATGGGTTTTCTTTAAGCAGTGAAGTTTGTTTCCATGGACAACAGCAGTGTACATGCACAAATGCATAATCCATTCATTGTTATTTATCCAACCCAGTCGGGTTGTATTTATCAGCATTGTATTTTTAAATTAACTTTTAACGCTGAGGTTAATTTTAAGAAAGGATAATTAAAACCTTTTATCCCTGTCATCCCTGTGAAAAGTTATAACACTGCTGATACATTAATATCATATAGGGTAGGCCATGGATAGAAGAGAATAAAAAATGTAAAACTCTGCAACTGACAACAATGAAGGCGTACACCCCAAACATAGCTACGTGTCGATAGAGCTGGAGGCTGCAGGTTCAGGGCCGCAATACCGGGACCGCATCTTGAGCACCTTTGTGTTGTTAGGGGGAGAGTTACATCAGACTTCCACCAGATCTGCTGCATCGGTTGCGTCTCCAGAACGTAGCATGGAGCAGGACCGCCGGACAACTGGAGTCATGTGACCTAGGCTTTCCTGTGGTAATTACCGAATCAAGGATTATCCTCCTCCTCTCCTCATCCATGTTGGTTGAGTGTTTTATTCTGAAAATTAACTGGATTTTTAATTTTGTTTTGGTGCCTGACTTCCTGTCCCGCTCCATCTGCTCTGCTGAGCTTGATGCGTCGTGCTCCAGTATTCTGCAAAAATAAAATTCTTGCACATCTGATCCGGAGAGCTCCGACCTGCTGGATCAGAGACGGAGCAAGAACGCAATGGAGCGGATCCAGTGGAAGTTAACACATTGACTAGAATAGAAATATCAGATCCGGTGCTGTGACGGATCAGAGACGGACCGGACACAGATCTGGTGGAATTTCACCGTTAGACACAAAAAATGTGATCCTTGGCGACCCAATGCACCAGATGGTGCAAACAAGGGTCTTAGAACAGTGGTGCAACTCATAAAACTGGTTCATCGTAGCTGTTGTGTATTTTCTAATCAATCAGATGACTCAGGCAGAGTCGAACTTCCACTTTCCACTGACCTATACTCCACTACACCCCAACATTTCATTGTTACTTCCCTGTCAGCAAGCCAGATACACAACAGATGTGTAAGTGTGTGTGTGTTTGTGTGTGTGTGTGTGTGTGTGTGCATGTGCGTGTGTGTGTGTTTGTCCTCCCAGGGGTCCAGTGGCATTCAGTTCACAGGTTTGCAGGAGGATGTGAAGGTCAGTAAGCTCCTCTGCAGGTCAACAGTCATTAAAAGGCATATGTTACACTAAACACACACACACACACACACACACACACACACACACACACACACACACACACACACACACGCACGTTTCTCGCAGTGGTAGGTATATCAAACATGTTTACACATCATAAACACTGTCAGTATCCTGTTTGAGTGTTTTTGTGTGCAGGGCTTCAGAAACTTTTGTTTTTAACGTCAGAGAAAAAGGCAGAAAAGTAAAATCCGATCACTGACTTTGTTGTCGTGGATACTTAAATATAAATCTGGGGTCATTGTAAAAAAGAACGGGGCGAGTGCTGCACCAGGTGCAAAAAGATGTGCTTATTACCAAGGCACTCTGCGAGGATGAGGGACAGAGGTCAAATTGTAAAAAAATAAATGACTGGAAGGGATATTTAGAAACAAAGCTCACAGTACAATCTGTCACACGACCACACATCTAAACACAGAAGTACTGAAGTGTTTCCAGACGACAGTTTGTTGGTTTTAAGAAAAGAGAGAAAGACGTTCTCGTGTCTTAGTCTTGAAAGGGCAATCAAATCCACATGAGAACCAAAAAAATAGACAGCTTCTGCTTCTCCACTAGCTCTCAGCTCTCTGTCATGATCTTCTTAAATCAATCAATCAATCAATCAATCAATCAATCAATCAATCAATCAATCAATCAATCAACCAACCAACCAACCAACCAACCAACCAATCAATCAATCAATCAATCAATCAATCAATCATAACACCATCTCCTCAGATGTCTACTCTTATCGTGTATGATTAACAGCAACATGTATCAGCTCCAGTTTAACATAACAAAAGTACTTATTGCTAACGACCAGGTTGGCCACTACAGCATAGAGTCAACACAGAAGTGTGTAGATATATATACAGAAATAGATATACCTCTTTGACCACAGTGGGCCCCCAAAGTCAACACATAGATAAATTCCTCACGGGTTCTTATTGGTGAATTTTTTGTAGTATGGAGATAGATCCAGGACAACATTAAAAGTGATTATGAACTTTTCTAATTTGTAGGTTTCAATTAACAGATCTAGATCTATTTTCTTTTCTGGTTTTCAGTCATTAACTGTCACTTCAGGCTCCTGGCCCTGTGTTGGCGCGGTTGCTGTAGCATTAGATTTAGGCTAAAGTGCAAAAGTAAGTATATACTTTACCTCTGTCTAACTTAATATTGATATGTATTAGATATATATTGGGACAAATATGGTAAATGTAGTTTAATAAACTCACCTAAGAGAAGCGTGACGTTGTTCTTCTTCACTTCTGGTTGCAGTAAATTCACTTTGTTGTGGCAGAATGAAACATTAAAATCAACAACATAAACATAAACAATTTATAAACATAAACAATATACAGATATTTGAACCTTTAATTACATCTTAAAGTACGATGCAGCTGCCTGAATGGTTACAGCTACAGTAGCACTTTCAGTAATCTGGATGTGACAGAAACCTGTTCCTCTGAAACATCTGTTCCCCAGACAAACTGTGAACGCTCTGCAGAGAGGAAACAGAGCTGGAGCAGGAGTCAGTGCATGCAAACACGAGGCCGTGCAGTAGATTAACTGCACAGTAAATACAGCACAGTGTCGTGTGCACCGCTGAAAATGAGAGGGACTGAAGAGAGCAGTGAGAATGGTTCTCTCTGGACTGCAGCTCCTGTAACTTTCTCTCAAACCTCCACGCTGACCTTAAAAAAGACCTTACACAACAACGCCAGCAGCACCTCTCATCCTCCACCAACCTGTCGACTCACATGTCTGCTTTGCTAACACACCTCGGCAGGATTTCCACATCCAGGTGATCTTCAGGCTGTAGGCTGTTTCAGGCTTGTTTGACTATTTGATGATGACGGATGATTTTCGCTGTTAGCTCGTAAAAACACTCTTCACACCGCGATACGAGGCGCTTCATGTCTGCGGAGGCTCGTAAATACTTCCTGCTGAAGATCCCGCTCCACGCATGACCCCGAGCTCTCCGGGTTTCTAGGGTAACTTCCTGTGAGGTGCACAGTCACTGAAGTCATAAAACAGACACAGACATACTGTATGCACACACACACACACACACACACACACACACACACACACACACACACACACACACACACACACACACACTCACACACACACACACACACACTCACACACACAGAATGCTGTCCTGAAATGTCGGGGTTACATCCGCTCACACACTCACACACATTGATGCATAAGATATCGTCCTCTGATGCAGCTGTTGCACAAACACACACACATACCACAGCTAAAGGGTTACAATGCTTTGAAAATCAAATAAACCCTGTCATTATATAACCAGGACTACCCCCCCCCCCCCCCACACACACACACACACACACACACACACACACAGACATTTCCCCGTGTGGCAGTGAACAGGAGGAATGTACATCTGTATTTGTTCTTGTCAGGGCTGGATCGGAGGCTGTTTGTATGTTGTGTGCGCAGGCTGACCCGGAGGACTCACTGTCTGGAAGACAGATTGGACGGAGGGAAGAGGAGCACACTTGTCCCTCCTGGTTACTGTTTCTATGTCCCCCAAGGAAAACATGAAACCACAAAAATCAGTCACTCATTTCATGTCCTTTGAATATTTTTTAACAGTCAGGTTTCATGTCCGATAGTTGAGAGCTGAGAGCATGCCTAATATAAAGCTGTCAGAGTAACTTTTTGCTCTTTTTAAGTTTGCATCCTCATTGTGACTTTATCTGTTATTACAATCATTCTTATATAAAGTTAGAGAATATGATTAAAAAGGGAAAACAGGGGCGCCGTTAGCCTAGCGGTCCAAGTGTGCGTCCCATGTACAGAGTATATAGTCCTTGTTGCAGCAGTCACAGGTACGACTCCTGACCTCAAACATTTGCTGCATGTCAAAAATGCCAAAAAACATGACTTAAAAAAAAAAGAAAAGCAGATATGAAGATAAACTGTTGGTTTGTGTCTACAAAATCAAAAAGACTTCCACTTCCTTGTAACTCGTCTTATGTTTAAGGCTAGGCACACAAGACAACTTTTAAACCTCAATCGATTTTAAAACTGTGTGAGACCACACATGGGGACAGCTCAGATCGATTTATAAAATCACAATCCCCTAAACACACATATTAGATTACTCCTGAAGACTGCTAGACCCCTCACTAAACGTTTGTGGTAACGATTCCCTAGACATGAGATCTCACAGAAGCTCACAAGATCAAACGTGACTTCAGAAGATAAACAAACACGGAGGGCATTTCACGTCGTCAGCTGGCTGTATTGGCGTGTGTTCTGTCGGGCAGCAACAAAAACAAGGAACATAATCTGAGCAAATAATGCAACAAGGTTTGCTTTTTCAATATTCCACTTAACTCGGGGCATAGTTGTGTTAATGTTCATTGTCATGTTCATGAGCTGCAAAAGTACACATCCTACAGTTTAAGATGCTTCTCAGTCTGCTCCTCTCATTGGTTATTGCAGATATTCCATCGGAGGCAGTCTGACCAGGAAGCGTAAACATGCACTCAAAAAACTCAACTAGGGCATGTGTTTGATTAGCAAACTAGACATGTGTTAGTATTAAATGAATATGTTGTGTTTGTGTTCATTAAATAATTCGTTCGTGTTTGTTGGACGTGACTCAAAGGAAATTCGGTTTAATTCATGTCATTAATGTCAATCCAATGAGAATGAGGTACTTCCAAACAACACTCTGATACGGTTAACTACTGCGCATGCTCCACGCCCACCTGATGCGGAAACAGTTTGAATTGCGCGCAATTAGAAGCCGACATTTTACATCCTCCCACCGAATCGTTGGTCATCCTCGCTAATAAGGGTAAGTAATTCAAATATATCTACATTAATGTATTTAGTGATATGGTATCAGTGATAAATAATACTGTAGTTATTAGATATTTATGAGAGATTTCTCCGTTATGTTTTGTCACTCATGTTTCTCGCAGTTAGCTAACGCTTGGTCAACTTCAGGAGAAAGTTAGCTAGGTTTTCTTCATTTACATCCCGGTTAACGTTACTATCGTTAATATCTCTCAAAAAAGCTTTTTTGTGCACGTAAAAACTTCAGTCACTGAGCCGCTGTGCGGAAAAAAAAAACGTCTCTGCAATGAGAGAGAGACACGGTGAGTGAGGGAAATTCCGGCAGACCTCCGTGATTTTACTCTGCTGTATGGGGCCGACACTTATGTTTAAAAAGCGCCCGTCGTCCTGTTGATAACAGCTGTGAGGGTTTATTTTTGTATTTATATAACAGCATGCAGGGTGTGCAACCCTCTCTCCAGCCTGTCAGCACACCTGAAGCACTCGCGCACCTGCAGCCAGGATGATGCAACACAAAACCCGCTAAACGGCACCTTCCGCAGGGCTGCGTGGAGATGTATGTGTGTGTGTGTGTGTGTGTGTGTGTGTGTGTGTGTGTGTGTGTGTGTGTGTGTTTTTATTTGTGCTTAACAAAGTAAGTAACGTAAAACAATCAGAAAAGAAAGTTTTATTCCTCAGTTTAATTTGTCCTGTCTAGCGCGACTAACCCTCCAGTCACTCTGTAACGTTACCTCGCTCGACCATGTCTCTCTCCCTCAGTGAAACCGGAGAGGAGGGTCCGACATTGAATGCTGTGTGTTTACAAACACCAAGCGACAAGACGACAGACTCTACATTTAAATTAAAAACGTAAAGTGAGCGGTGTTAACTTTAACTTCAGACAGTGCACAGAAATAAGGGTCTTTACACAGACACGTCGCTGTGTGTTTGTGAGAGAGGGAAAAAAGAGAGAGTATCAGTGCGCTGCAAACAGCCCTGTATGGTAGTTAATCTATTACGGATGGCGTCATTCTTTCAAACGGATAAAATTAAAAAATGGGTGGCAAAATATACTTTGGCAGCTGTTACTAAACCTGGGGGATGTTTTTTTTATTAACAATAGAAATATGACATCCATTGTAACTTTTTTCCTTTTTTTTCTCTTTACCAGAAATACATCTGAAGAAGCAGTGTCCCCATGCTCTCATATTTGTGTGTGGCCCTAGACAATTTATGGTGAGTTTATATTTTTTGTTATATTGTTTATCTGTTACCATATATAGACCTAATTACACAGCTGAGGTTTAATGGTTTTGCTCAAATGCGGTGTGTTTTTACTATACATGGCTAATGGCTTTTATCGTTGGCTAATGCATTTATTCTTCTTTTTTTTTCAGTGACGTGTATGTGGCAGTGCAGTCAATGTGTCGCTAGAGAGAGCAGTAGGTACAAGTTACTTAAACATTATAAACTACATCATCATTATGGAAGAGGCCAACATTATTCGTGCATATATGTAAATTGTCCATGCACATTCAAGACATGGGGTGGACTCTACTCCCATGTCCATAAAGGTCATTCATCTCAGTTTACACAGACAGCTACCAGTTCAGTAACTTTTAGATGTGAGTTATGTGAATGCAGTGACCTCTCCACAGAGAAAGATTTTTTTGTTCATATTGGAACACATCTGCGAAGTAACGAGACTGTTAGTTGTGTATTTCTTGGTTGCCCTTTCAAAACAAATATTAAAAATACATTTTATACACATAAAAAGAGGAAGCATCATCCACACACACTGAAAGATTTTAAAGCTGGTCTAGTTGCATATGTGAAACCACTGCATGTGTCAGATACCTCTGATAATGTGACAGCTAGCTGTTCTTCTGATGTATCATATGTTGACGTTGAAACAGAGTCAGTGACAGAAAGTGATGACAGAGCTGTTGTAAATCTACCAGAATTAATTGAGCGGAAAATAGCTGTAATATTGTTGAAATTGGAACATATATTTCATATTCCAGCAACAGCAGTAGATGAGTTATTAGAAGAGTTGCATTTTTTGGTAAGTTCAGCTTGTGAGCCAGTCACAAAGTGTATAGTTACCGAAATTTTCAAAAGCCATAACCTACATATTGGTCAGGCTATTATTGAAGAGCTCTCCAATTCCGTGTGTGTCTCTAACCCTGTGGCTAACATTTTGAGAAAGTGTGGGCCTCTTGCCACTTCTTTTAAAAGGAAAAAATACTACAAGCTACATTTTAGGGTTGTAGAGCCTGTTGAGTATATTTTATCTAAAGAACAAAGAAGGTCATTTCAGTACATCCCTTTATTACAGTTATTGCAGGAAATACTGAGTCACAATAAATTACTGGATAAAGTGGTTGAAGAACAAATAGCTCAAAGAAAAAGAGAGGTTTTGTATGGTGGCCAGAGGGTTTACAGGTCTTTTCGAGATGGTGAGCATTATAAAACAAATGGCTTTCTAGCTGTTGAGGAGTTGAGAATTTCCATAAAACTATATATTGATGATTTCGAAGTTTGCAATCCTCTTGGGACCTCACGCAAAAAGCATAAGCTTTGTGGTGTATATTGGGTCTTGGACAATTTACCTCCTGGCTCCCATTCTGCTCTGTCATCCATTTATTTGGCTGTTCTTTGTAAAAGTGAAGATTTGAGGACATTTGGGTTTGAAAAAGTGTTGGATCCACTTTTGAAAGATCTGGTAATCTTAGAGCAACGTGGTGTGTTCATTAGTCAGTTGAATGAGTGTATCAAAGGCACTGTGAATTCTGTGATAGCTGACAACCTAGGAGCCCATGGGCTGGCAGGTTTCATAGAAAGTTTTTCTGCCGAATACATCTGTAGATTCTGCATAGCTAAGAAAGCGGAAATTCAGTCACTGACTGCTGGTGTTTTTGAGTGTAGAACGCGGGCACTCCATGAAGGCCATTTGAAGTGTGCTCTGGAAACAGCAAGTGTGTGCTGTGGAGTTAAAAGGGGTTGTGCTTTGAGTAAGAATCTCACCCATTTTCATGTCACTGCAGGCTACCCTCCAGATGTAGCACATGATCTGTTTGAGGGCATAATACCTGTTGAGCTTGCTCATTGTTTTTGTCTTTTGATCTCTAAAAAGTATTTCACCTTAGAAAAACTTAACAACTTGATCCAAAATTTTGAGTACAAATGGGGAGATAAAACCAATCAGCCTCACACAATACCAAAAACATTCTCAATAAAAAAAATATTGGGGGAAATGCACATGAAAATTGGTGTCTGCTCCGATTGTTGCCTCTGATTATTGGTCCACTTGTTCCAGAGGATGAACCTACTTGGCATGTTATTTTGGATCTCAAGGACATAGTGGATCTTGTTGTAGCCCCTGTCCATTCTGATGAGTCAATTGCATATCTTGAATGCAAAATCAGTGAACATCGCCAGAGATACCAAGAGCTTTTCCCAAACAACCGTGTTCTCCCTAAACATCATTATTTAGAGCATTACCCTGCACTGATTCGCCTCTTTGGGCCTCTTGTCCATAAATGGACAATAAGATTTGAAGCGAAACATAGTTTCTTTAAACAGATTGTTCGCCATACCAACTGTTTTAAAAACATCCCTCTCACACTTGCAAGAAAGCATCAGCTCATGATTGCTTCTGACCTGCACTCTTCTGACCATAGGACATCTTTGGTGGTAACTAGTGTCTCATCAGTACCAGTTGACGTTTTGCAAAGTGACATTGCAATTTCTATTAAGCAAAGATTACCAGATGAGACTGATGTCCATATTACAAAAAGTGTGTCATACAATGGTATGAACTACAGCAAAGGAATGATTGTTGTCCATGGACAATTATTTGGTCTGCCACAGTTTGCTGAAATTCTGCAGATCTGTATTTTACAAAGCAAGATACATTTTATTGTGAAGAAGCTCTCTGCTTGGTATAGAGAACACTTTAGAGCTTTTGAACTTGACATGTCACATGTGAGAGAGGTGGCTCTGATTGAGCATGGGGACTTACTTGATGACTACCCGTTAGCTTCCTATTCACTGGGAGGCCTGCGTCTGGTTACTCTGAAGAGACACATTAACTTACAGGAAAAATGAGAGTAATGTTTGTAAGTATGTCCCCCTCACATCATATGGCACAATAAGTCGTAAAATTATGCTTCGTAGCAGGGCTGCAATTTATGATCATTTTTTGTCAATGTATTTATTATTTTTTAATTCATGAAATTACAAAATGCAAGACAATAATTAAAAGACAGGAGATCATACAATTTGAGAAGCTAGGACCAGAGAATGTTCAAAATTTTGCTTGATAATTTAATTGAATGATTTAAAACATTTAAAATATTTATTTTACGTTTGATTAAAATTCATAAATCCCAGCACTAAATAGAATCTACTGTAATTTCTAGTTTATTATATACTAGAAATTACACTAGATTCTCTTTAGTGCTGATATTCTTAAAAACAAAGTACGCACACACACACACACACGGGGATGTCACGAGAACCGATACTTCGGTACCAAGTTGATGCCATTAGCTGTTAGCAGCCAGTGGTAGCAGTCCTGCTTGGCTTTAAAATGGAGCTTACAGCTAAGATTAACAGAGGTTGCATTGAGTTACCTTATTATGAGTTCAAGCAGTAAAAATTAGTATTGGGCGAAGGTAAATGATAACATCATGATGTGTTAAAATGTAATCTTTTGTTCTTTTTCGGAGATAAATTTGAATAAATACAGTTATTTGAAGGAGATGTTTTCAAAGTAATATAAAGTGGCTGTTAGATTTTCAATTCATGTTAAGTTACATTAACAAAGTATCCAAAGTGTTTATTGTTTTGATGTTTACCGAGGTATTGAATTGGGTATCAAGTATTGTTGAATTTCACTGATATTGGTATCAACTACTAAATTTTGTGACATCCCTGATATAGACTTGTCTAATTATAAATTAGTATGTGCTTCTTAAGTGCTCCTGAGTTTTTTTTGTTGTGAAATATTCAACTAGTGTTCTTTTTCTTTTATTAAGGTCTGGACAATGACGCAGCCCATAAGACTGAGAATCATCCTTGGTGAAAATGATGCGAGGAAGCTTATTCTGCCAGCAGGGATACCAGACTCCATAGAGGAATTGTGCCAGACAATAAAGACGAGTTTTGGATTGCAACAAGATTTTCGGCTTCAGTATCAGGATGCTGATTTTGGAAATGAGTTCATCAACCTTTCCGTGATCTCCGAAGTAGTTGACAAAGCAACCATTAAGGTGATCCTTTTGCAAAGTTTTACTGAAGATGATGCAGTGATAGGTCAAGCAGCCCAGGGCCTAACATATTCCTCATCAGTCTCCTCGGTTGACACAGATGAGACAGAGCCTGTTTCTTCAGATTCGTCCTCATCTTCAAGGCAGTGGGTTTGGCCAAGTGTTTTCCCAGTCCCTTCTTTCAGCTATGATGCTGAACTGCAACTTGAAAAGGCCAATGCTGAGTACAATGCCAGTGGAATCCGCTTGAGCCCCTCACCAAAACTGAAGTCTGCCATTTTGCAAAGACTGTCAGAAGAAATTATTAAATTCAAAGCCTACCCAACTGACCTTGATCTAAATGATGTTGCAGAAGCCCTTGTGAAAAAGCATCCTTGCCTGTGGGAGCAGGGATCCTTTAATGGCTGTTATGGGTGGAAGATTAGCCTTAAGTATAAAATGGCCAACTTCCGGACAACTCTAAGAGGCCTCGGATGTGCTGAGGTGACAATAAATTCTCTGAAGAACAAGCCCAAAGACAGATGTGTTCCAGCAATGAATGTGAAAAAGCCCAGAAGGGCAGAAGTCAATTATTGTCCACCGCATCCAAAAGGAGAAACTGATGAGAGTCTGGAAAAGGAGAGAATTTCCCTGCTTTCAGAGATTACAAAGAGAAACAATGACCATATAGTGACTGAGAAAATGGACACGACTTTCTCATACCGAAGGCAAGAGGTTCTTCAAGGACAGCCCTTGGTTGCAGACTTCAAAAGCAGATGGCCAGCTCTGTTCAGTGGGAAAGAGGTGCGTGTCCCATATGTGCTGACGTTTTTTGTATGCGCCTAGAGTGTGCACACATACAAGAACAGGAAGATAACGACAAATCAAATATAGAAGTGTTGACTCAATACAAAGATATGGTTATGGTGATATTTAGTAGAACTTTTCTCCACACTGTTATTGCTAATGCAGTGATCAAACGGCTAGTAATTAATTTTTGTCCTACCTGTGTATATTGTTGTGATGTTCTAATAAGCTGAGTAACAAGTGCATTGTTACATTTTTCCAGATTGATAAGGAGTTCCTGCGCATCTCAACTGTACCTCTAATATCTACATTCTTTGCTGAGCTGGACCAGTACTCGCCACGCTTGATGGCGATCTTTCAAAAAAAAGGTGGGGTGGCTGGAAGAAAAATAAGACAGATCATGGTGGCCATCTCAAAGGTTGGTATTAAAATGTTTGTGTGTCATATTGTGTCAGATTTTGTTGAGATTTCGAACAGATGTTGAGTACTTGCATTTTGGGTTCCTGAGACTAAAGTATTGTCTGCCACACAATAACTATACTCAACACTTAGGATTAATCAAACTTGCATTCAAGACTATCTTTTGTCAAACGGAATAGTCAGAATGTTTTTTTGTTGTCGTTTGTTTCAGGATGACACGATACATACAAGACGAGCATGCATCCTCAAGTCCTTGTGCATCTACTTGAACGAAGACCACGAGAAACTTGTGAAGGAGTACTTGGTGAGTTACTTTTGAAATACAGTCACAAACATATTTATTTGCTTAAAGGGAAAATAGTACTTGGGTGGAATGAACCTTTAAAACTATAAATCATTAGACAGAAAGTAGTGTTTGGGCGGAATGAACCTTTTAAAACTATGAATCATTAGACGGAAAATAGTATTTGGGCGGAATGAACCTTTAAAACTGTAAGCAACAGAGAATCTGTGGTTATTTTATTTTAATATTGACACATTTATACCAGATAAAAAAAAAAAATCAAATACACAAATCATTTGTGTGGGAGCTGTGCAGTTTGATATTGGAATATTTTCAGAGAGAGAGAGAGACACTTTATTTCTTCATATTATACTGTCAATTGTAAACTATTGTTATATTTTACTTCATAGGCCACAGACAACGAGGCCAAAACTACCATGGAGCAAACAGTGATGGGAGTCTACGTCATTGAGAAGGAGGGTGCTGAACCTGGAGATGACCCAGAGGATGTTGGTGTACTGGTTGAAGGTGTGGAGGTCCTCCATGGCTTGGGGAGCATTGCAATGGCTTGTGCACTCTTATTTGGACTCATATACTGTTTGAACCTGAGCTACCCACCAGAGCTCAAGTGCACTTTTGAGGTCCTGCAGAAGATTCTGCTGAAGCTAGATGGCCAGAGGTTGTCCTCAAAGGCACAATTTCTGAAAAACAAGCTTCTGGAGTGATTCAAGGCTGAGAAAGTCGTAAAAAGACAGAAGGAATGCACATATCTTGATTTAATGCAGATTATTTTAGTTGCAAGTTCATTCTACATGCTTCTTTGTTAAAACATTTTGAATGTGCACCAGGACAATTTTATTTACAAATATTTTTTATTTTTATCAAAACATAGTGAAAAGATTGTGAGAAATATTACAGTAATCTTTCACTACTTCTGATTTATTTTGCTGCAATGCACAAGCAGATTTTCTTTGGTTTTAACTCTAATAATTCACTGTTTAAAAGTGTTGAAAAAACAGCAGTTTTTTAGCAGTCCTGCTTGGCTTTAAAATGGAGCTAACTGCTAACATTAACAGAGGTTGCATTGAGTTACATTATTATGCGTTCAAGTAGTAAAAATGAGTATTGGGCGAAGGTAAATGATAACATCAAGATGTGTTAAAATGTAATCTTTTATTCATTTTTGTAGAGAAATTTGAATACATACAACTCAGTTGTTGCACTCATGCTAGTTATAGTCAGGCACCTTCTTTTGTAAGGCTGCTGACAAGCATTTTGCTCTTTGCTCAACGCATTATGTTTCCGGGCAAAATTGTGACGTATGTTGAGTTTTACTTTAATCACTGCTGCTTGTTGCTACGTCATCTACAGCTTTCATCTCATTGGTTGCGCTTCAAAAGGTCAGCGGAAACGGGGTCAAAGCTGAAATAATTTGAACTTTGAGCGCAGCGCTCAGTGGTGATCATGTGAAAGCAGCTGAAAATGTGTTTTTAATGTAACATATTGTTGTTCCAAAGTCTGTTTCATTGGACTTAGAATAAAATGTTAAAATTGTTTTTGTGTTGTCATTTATTATGTAGGTCTGTGGAACTTTGGTAATTTGATTTAAATGAATGCTAACTAGTACTATCAATGAAACAACTCTAATTGGAACAATAAGATTGATATTAGTAAAACTATTAAAAAACATATTAGTTAATTCAACAACACTGACATTAATAAAACAGACTAAACTGGTACTAGTTCATCCAACAAGGCTGAATGTTGTTGCACTAAACTGTCTGGCACATGTTCACTTAACTTAATTGAATTTGACTAGACTAACTAAGGACAAACATTTTAATTCAGTGAAAGGGAAGTAAATTGAATTGAGATATTCACATGACGTTTCACACACTAATCTACACAGTGTTCAAATAACACAATCAAGATAGTCTGATTTAACTTTATTTGTTTAGATGGAATTTTAGTGGCATAATGCAATTAAGTTCATCCAATGTTTTATTATTTTGAGTGTGTTTGATATTTACGACTCCAGATCGGGGAGTCTCCGACGTGTTCAGGTGCAGAAAAAAAGTTGTAGTGACACCACACACTTTAGGGTCATTTGGACAAATAATTACAATGAGCCCCAAATCAGGTAACGCCTCCCCAATTGCCAAAGGTGTCAAATTGGGCCCTAAATCTGTCTTAACATTATCTAGTGTGTTGCCATACTCACTTTGGTCTCACAATCTCTACTATGGGAAAAGTAAACAACATCTGTTTGGTCAACATGCTGCATATAGCCCCCTCTGACTACAACCCAGAAGTACAGGTGTTCAGAAGAACTTAATATACGTGAGTATGGAGCTATTATTGAAGCAAAACTATTTGTAACCATGTAAATTGATCCACAACTGCGTACGTACATGCACAAACGTGTACGTAAACAGTCTCAATCTGTGTTTTTGCTGTCTTTTCTGTTGCATGGTATTTCAGCGTTTGCATGCACAGCCCTTCATCTAATGGTGAGGTTAGACTAAACATTAGAATGATTGCAGCCAGGTCTGGCAGACGAGAGGTGTTGTGACATAGTGAACGACTTTCACAGAGCGCTCTGCACGTGTAAAAGACAAGAGCGCTTACAAAATGGTGAAGATAAGGAAGAATGATGAAGTTAGTGCTGTGAGATGAAATGCAGACGTGAGCCCCACATACTTTAGCGTCAATGTGTCCACGTCCCTCTGGCGAAACACTTGAAGTGCGTGTGATCTCTCTGACAGTCTGGTAGCCTGTTTCTGGTCCCGCTATATTTTCACAGCAGTGTCAATATATATGATATATGTTGTTGTTTATCATACAGCAATGATTAAAGTGGAATAGATAGGAGACATCAGAAAGAATGAAATGCACGGCTGATGTGTGGCAATTGCGGAAGTGTCCTAAATCCAGGACACCGGACCAATCAGGGTTTGCAGTCCACGTCTTTTCAAAGGGCTACGCAGATGATCTGACGCAGGAGTATAAACCAGGCTTAAGACAGAGGAAAAGTTTGTTGATCTTTGGGAACAACATCTCTACCTTTACGATGTGTCGACGAGGGACAACCATAACAGACTGAAAAGGAGAAATATTGGCAAGAAATAGAAGACGCAGAAACCAGGTGAGTAAGTGCTGTTAGCATTAGCATAAAGTGTATCATTCATTGTGATGTTTGGATGGTAACAGCTCTCACCTCAACAGAACCTGTCAGTCACAGATCAGATAGGGCTGATCAGTTTCTCTGCTCAGTGTAGACCAAGGTTATTATAGTTTTGCATTTTTCATTAGTTTTTATTTTTATTTCGTTTTGACTTTTTGTTTTCAATTTCAGTTTAGTTTTAATTAGTTTTTGAAGCGGGTTTGCTAGTTTAGTTTAGTTTCTATTTTTTGAAAATGCTTAGTTTTAGTTTAGTTTTTATTAGTTTCAGTATTAGTTTTAGTCTTTTTTGCCTGTGTGCCTGGCCGGGGGTTAGCTTCTGTTTCAGGGTAAGGGGCCTGGCCGCTCTCTCTTGCCTTGACAAGGTATGCTAGGTTAGCCGTCTTGTGTGAGCTTTTCAAATGGACTTTAAGATTAGTGGGATTTTCCCCCTTGAGAAACATATTTTCAACATATTTTATCACCTTCCATTGCAAGGCACTTACTCCTATCAGAGACAGTCATATTCAAAGTAATCCCAAATGGGGCTCTGCCGCTTTCTCCTGACTTTCGCTGCCATTAACGCTCTGCAGGCAAAGTGTGGACGCGTGCCTGCTTGTGCGAATGAGCCAAATGAAGTGAAACTGGCAGAAAACAAACAAAAAATTCATATCCTAAAAAATAGGGAATACTGGTGGATACTCTGTAGGATAGTACTCTCCCTGGGGTGTCGGTCAGAACACACTGGACAGGAGGCAGGAGGGAGCTTTAACCGTTTAGTGAATATTCTCCTTGTACAGCACAACAGTTCAGCAGACCCAATGAGGCCACAGAGGAATAGGTATGAGTGTGGTCGGAAACACATCAAATAAATACACAAACATAAGGGTGATGGTCACAATATGGACACTTAGGCTAGCATTACTGACCCTCTATAGTGTTAAATAATATGGTGACTCACTGATACATCCTTAACAATAAAATAAGCAATAAACAATAATCATTGATACAGAGATAATGATTCAGATGCTACCACTACAAGTATACTAATAATCAATAATCAACAGGATCATATGGGTGATTAATAATATGAGATGACGCATGCGCTCATGGCGTCTATTTTCTCTCTCGGGAGTTTTAACACACGTGAATGCTTATGGACAGGAAAAGTCAGTTCTCCGTCTCATTATACTTACTTGTTGGGCATTCACACAGGAACGGTTATAAACAGGGCAGGTAGTCGGAGCGAGAGAGTTCGTCTCGATTTAATCCCCCTGCAGTTCTGCCTCGCTGTGAGTGCGCGCGCCTGTCAGCTGCAGGCTCCGTTCGGCGCGCTCCCGCGCAGATGCAGAGAGCAGAGAGCAGAGCAGAGACGTCCACCCGATCAGTCTCTGACTTTATTACATATCCACTCAAAATGCTGAGTTTAAGACGAAAACTAAAGACATGTTCTCTATCATTTTAGTTTATTTTAGTTAGTTTTGTAAACTCACAATACAGTTTCAGTTAGTTTTCGTTTTTTTGTGAAGCCTCGTTTTTATTTTTATTTCAGTTAACGAAAATGTTTTTTCACCTCTCGTTTTCGTTATTTCGTTAGTTTTCGTTAACTATAATAACCTTGGTGTAGACACAGCCGACCCGACTTCTTCCTCAGCCTCTGTCCTCGGTCTCAGGACATGGTTACCTCCTCCACCTGGGTATAATCTCCATTAACCATCATTAGCATTCCTCCCATAGTTCCCATGCTCCTCTGGCTTCTGACAACTAGGATTCTGCTCATACTTCCTCGATTGCCCTGACAGGAAGATTCCTCCTCGACAGCTCCTGTCACTGCCTGGAGCTCAACAGCTGTGAGGCGATGAAGATGATGATGAGAGCCTGTCTTCTTCTCTGAGGACAAGCTGGTACTGCTGTTGTAACATCAGACAGATCTATGGCTGGCGGAGAGAGTCATGTATCGTCTCCATTCATCATTCATCAAAGTCTCTTAAAACCTTTCTCTTTCGTTGCCCTTTTTCTGAGGACACAACTCTGACCTGAGCTCTTTCCCTTTCTTTCTCTTTGACCTGAATGTTTACGGTCTAATTTTTAAGCTCTTATCTTTTATCTCCATGCAAACAGAGACTATATCATGTCAATCCGTTACCTCTCCTCTCAAACTCTCCTCTACCTTCTCCATTCATCTTTTCTTTTCTCAAACTGTCTCCCTTCTTTCTCTCTCTCCCCATCCTCTCCTTTTCTGCCACTCTGCATTTTCTGGTGTTTTCTCTCCTTGTTCCCCCGCTGCCTGTCCATCACAGTGATGTCGAGGTGATGATGTACGTGGAGAGGGATTGCGGTAAAGCAGAGCAGACCTGGACAGTAGGCTCCTTTATCCCACTGTAATACACAAAGAGGACCCAGAGAGACCGGGCCCCTCGACCACACTGTGGAGGATGTGAGAGCTGAATGTAGTCCTGCGGGGAGAAGGTCAAGGGCCCTGATATAACACAGCTCCTTTACACACATAGAGAGGTACACGTGAGCTACACGTGTGTGACAATTCAAAGCTTTATCATCATTCAACTTCTCTGACTCTCAACCCTTACACTTCTGCAGAGGTGGGAAGAGATTCACCACTCTGTGAGAGACTGTGTGAGCAAATAGTTCAATGGTGGAAATCACTTCATTAAAAACAAACATGACTCTGTAGTGGAAATCACTGCATCGGCTCAAAATCACTTAAAAAAAATGTCTGTGTACACAGTTCATCACTGCATCCACAAATGCAGGTTAAATCTGAACCATGCAAAGAGGAAACTTTATATAAACATGATCCAGAAACACTCAAGACTTCTCTGGTCCTGAACCCGTTTAAGATGGACAGAGGGGAAGTGGAAAACTGTCCTGCAGTCTGAAGAATCAAAATCTGACATTCCTTTTTGGAAATCATGGACGCTGTGTCCTCCGCTCTAAAGAGGAGAGGGACCACTCGGCTTGTTATCAGCTCACAGTTCAAAGCAAGCATCCCTGATGGTATGGGGATCATAAGAGTCCATGGCATGGGTAGCTTACACCTCATCTGTGAAGACTCCATTAATGCTGAACAACATAGGTTTGGAAGCTAAATATGCTGCCATCCAGACGATGCCTTTTTCAGGAAGACCTTACATAATTCAACACGACGATGCCAAACCAAATTCTGCACGTATTACAGGTGCTAAACTGGCCTGCAGTCCTGACTTGTCATCATTGAAAACATTTGGAGCATCATGAAATTAAAAATACGACAAAGGAGACCCTGAACTGTTGAGCAGCTGAAATCCAGGAAATAGTTTCATTTTCCAAACTTTTTAAAAGAAGAGGAGATGCAGCACGATGGTTAACATGTTTGAAACAGGTTTTTATGAAATGAGGCCTCTGTTGTACACAGTAAACTGTTTTGTGAACCAACATCTTTAAAGTCCTGAGGTCTTTGTCCACACTTTTAAAGTTTTCACCCGTTAGAGCAACATGCAAAGCATCTTCATCCTCATCCAGTCAACCTCTCACCCAGACATGAAGAAGGCCTTCACCTTCCCTCCATACCTCACGTGTCCAATACTCCGAGGGGAACCGAACGGCATGTGTCTCCCTTCCTGCATTCTCTCTCCCTTCCTCTCCTCCTCCTCTTCCTCATCATTAGCAAGACAAACATGTGTGAGAGAAGAGGAAGGAGACGAGAAGAAACACAAGACCACTCGGTCTCCGAGCTCCTAATCTCTATCATGTGGGAGAAACTTCAAACTGAGAGATTCACGTGCACCAAACACCGACGGCTGCCACGTTTTCCTCCATCCCTCCTTCTGATGAATGAGAAGCCAAATGAAAGGGCCCATTCTTTGACCTCCACCTATAGGAACACACCTTCATTCTTCATTCAGACACTCAGCCTCCTTCACTCACAGAAAAGAGTAGAGACTTTAAAGCTCTCGAAGAATAGACAAAGGCTTTAGCTGCAGCAGTTTGCGTCGTATAAGCTTCTCTGTAAACTGTGAGTAAACAGAGAAGAAGAAGAAGAAGAAGTCAAACAATGGAAACAAAACAAGCTCTCCAGCATGTCGTCATGGCCTTTTATGGGAGAACAGAAGAGTTCTTCAGGATAAGATTGTACTTGGGTGGTGCAGCACTGTCACCTGACAACAAGAAGGTTCTTGGTTTGAATCCCTGGCTGATCATAGTCTGTCTGGAAATTGCACATTCCACTTCCTCCCACGGTTCTAACACATGCTGGTTAGGTTAATTGGTCTCTCTACAACCAGTAGGCGTGAGCGTGAGTGGTTTGTCTCTGCAAGTCCGCCCAGTGGTTGATTGGGAGGTGTAGCCCTGGCTTTCGCTTAATGACAGCTGGCATCGGCTCCAGCTCTTCTTAACCCTTGACAGGATGAGTCATGCCTTTTTTTAAATGCAGTGATCTCCACTACAGAGTCATGTCTGTTTTTAATGCAGTGACTTCCACTACAGAGTCATGTCTGTTTTTAATGCAGTGACTTCCACTACAGAGTCATGTCTGTTTTTAATGCAGTGACTTCCACTACAGAGTCGTGTCTGTTTTTAATGCAGTGACTTCCACTACAGAGTCATGTCTGTTTTTAATATAGTGATTTCCACTACAGAGTCATGTCTGTTTTTAATGCAGTGATTTCCACTTCAAAGTCATGTCTTTTTTTTCTCCTTTGGATCAGTAAAACAATCGATCTACCTATCTGCTCATCATAGTAACTAGTTTAACGACTACTAATATCATATTTGTTGACCCCTGTTGACAAAGTTGTTAAAAAATCTCCTACTTTCTTTAAAAGGTTAAATGTATCACTCACTGTGACTTCTGTGGATAATGTAGCATGCAGTTAACTGCCTTCTCTGACACCTACTTGCTGCCGGCAGCTAGAGGCATTAAGAATTACTGTGCGTAAAAAAAATGTTGTGGCTGCTTTAATATGTTATAAGGCATTAGTTGTTGCACAAATTTCCTCACAGGAGCAGGAAAAAGCTTGTAAATGAATGACGGTGATTCAAAATGGCCCAACTCATTAAATTCATACCTCTAAACCAGGGGTGGGCAATTATTTTTTCCATGGGGCCACATGAGAAACTGAAAATATTGTGGAGGGCCGGGCCAAAAGGCTGAACTCAATTCTGCATAATATTAATTGTATTTCTTTATAAAAAGCAGTAAATAGCATTGTTTTGACAAGCTGGAACGAGTATATGTTATAGTTAAACAATGAAAAAGTGAGGTTGCCTTACAAAAAAATTGAATTTATTAAACAAAATTTTCCAGTCACATTCACTCAAACACATTTTGAGTTTCATTTACTGTTGGAAAGAGGTTCTTAGCATTCTAAAGACATCACAATATTGTCTTTGTACTCCAAATATTAAGCAAGATACATCATATTGAACTGTCACTAAACATCACTGAACTGTGATTCTGAGAAAAAGGCTTCCAAAGAAAGTGTCCCAGTTCACTGCTAGTTGGTGCCTTTAAATGCCAACATTTGTAGTCTAATCACCTCATTTGGTGTTTTTAAGTTCTCTTTTCTTGTTCAGTGAGAGAAATCTAGTCTCTGCTGGGCTTTAACAAGTGCATCGAAGTCAGGTTGAATGTCTGAGGTGGAGATGCGAAGCACAGCTGACAGATGATCATCAGTGAGAGAGGATCTATACCTGGATTTCGTGAACTTCATCATTGAAAATGTTTGTTCACATATGTAGGTAGAGCCAAAGAGAACCAACATCTTCTGAGCATGTCTCCTCATGTTTAGAAAGTTCTCCTTGAGAGAAGAGTAGAAATCTAGCAGAGATCCTGAATTAAAGTGCTCTGCCAGTACTGCATCAGACTGCAGGTCGATGAGTTCCAGCTGAACATCACTGGCTGCATTATCCACACTGCAGGTAAAGGGAGAGGAAATCAGGTGCATTTCATCTTCGATTTTTCTGAGATCTTCAAATCGCCTTGAAAACTCACCATGCAATGCTCCCAACATGGATGAGTACCTGCGGAAGTGATCAGCTGGTGGTGTGACTTCTTTCAGGGTTTGCATGTGAGTGAGAGTGTTGCTCTCCAGTTGGCTTGAAAGAAACTGTATCTTCGTCATGAAAGCCTTCACCAGGCTGTGCATTTCATGAACAAAAAGGCCCTTGCCTTGCAGTTTGGTGTTCAGTTCATTCATCAGTGCAGTCACATCAACAGAAAATGCAAAATCTGCCATCCAGTCCTCATCTGAGAGCTCTGGGAAGTCTTTACCTTTCTTCTCACAAAACTCCCGAATCTCTGCTTTCAGGTCCCAGACTCTTTTTAGCACTTTGCCCAGGCTGAGCCATCTGATAGCTGTGTGGTAGCCGATGTCACGATGCTCGGTCTCATGCTCCTCCAAAAGTGCGACAAACTGTCTGTGGTTCAATGCTCTTGCCCTGATGAAGTTTACTATTTTAGTAACAACATCAATAACATGGTCAATTTTTAGCACTGATTTGCATAACACATGTTGGTGTATAATACAATGCAAAAATACCAGTTTCTGATCCACGTCGATTTCAGTCACTTTATCTTGCATACGTTTCAAAAGTCCAACATTTTTTCCGGTAAGATTTGGACAACCGTCCGTTGTGACGCCTGTCAGCCTGTCCCATTTCAGTCCCAGCGGGTCCATGCACTCGTTTACCTCCGTGAACAGATCGCTCCCTGTCGTCGTTCCTTTCATCGACCGCATTGCTGCCAGCTCCTCCGTAATCTTCAAGTCCGGTGTTATCCCGCGGACGAATACGAGTAACTGGGCTGTGTCGCGGACATCACAGCTCTCGTCCAAAGCCAAAGAGAAAAAGTCGAAACGTGCCACTTCACGTTGCAGCTGAAGCTCCAGATTCCCCGCAATGTCCTCGATCCTTCTAGTCACGGTTCGCCCTGGACAGCGGGACTTGCTCAAATGCCGCTTTTTTTTCAGGGCATATTAGTGCTGCAGAGTCCACCAAGCACTCTTTGACAAACTCCCCCTCCGAGAACGGCTTACTGTATTTGGCGATTTTGTGGGATATCACAAAGCTGCTCTGGGTTGCTGCATCCCTGGCTGCGTGAAGTTTGGTAAAACAGCCTTGCTGCTTTTGCAGCTTAGCTAGCAAAGCTTCCGAAGTCCGCGTCCTTTCAGCGTCAGTCAAGTTTTTATATTTCTCAGCGTGTTTCGTCTCGTAATGCCGACTCAAATTGTAGTCCTTAAACACGGCGATCTGCTCCCCACAAACTAAACACACGGCTTTACCTCTGACTTCGGTAAATAAAGCAGTCCAATTCTTTTTGAAAACCCTGCATTCAGCATCTACCTTTCTTTTTTTAGCTGACATTTTGAGGGCTAAATTCCTCTTGTGACAAGGATCCAATCATGTGCACGTCTATTGTGTCATTACGCACGCGAATAAAAAAAAACAACTTCAAAATAAAAGCAATGCAGCTTTAGACCATGCATGAGGTAAAGTTAGAAAGTATGTTTATTTTGTAATTTCCAATTAGCCTTACACGGGCCGGTCAAAGCCAATCAAAGGGCCGTATGTGGCCCGGGGGCCGTACAATGCCCAGGTCTGCTCTAAACATTGAGCTTTACAGGGAAACAAACTCTCTGTCTTGCCTTTTTTTAACTGCATCTTTGGGGTGATCTACACGGATCATGTATCAACTCTGATCTCCTGCACCACTTATCATTAATTACTATGATTCTGTGACATATGTATAATTTTTCACTTCTTCACAGGGACTGGCTAATTCAGAGTCCAGGTTAAAGACAGGTAGGGGATCATGTACATTGAGCAGGCGATTATGCAGATTAACATCCCAACAGGGTGAGCAGGTCCCTGACCCGAAACGAAGGGGTCATGTCTTGGACTGTTCTATCCCTCTCTCTCTCTTTCTCTCTCTCTCTCTTTCTCTCTCTTTGACACACACATACACACTATAATAGCGCTGTTGAGTTCATATCAGATCATAACATTATTTTTGTACCTGCTGTTCCTGAGGACAGGTGGGAGGAGTCTTCTGCTTGCACTCAGCTAATGATTTTATTTAAAACACAGTCATGTCTGCAGAAAGAAGTCAGGTAAGATGCTCCGTCATTAAATCAAATCCAGTTTTTGAGTTGTAATGGAAAATGACATGTCTGTATCTGTGCAAGATGAAGTTACTGTTTTTGTATACATGACCCTGTTTGGCTGTTTCACTCCTTACTCTGAGCGTATGCTTGGTGTAACTACTCATCTCTTGGAAGAATGAAATACAAAGACAAACTCTGTTGATCAAGACAATCTTTATCACAGATATTCACTCTCCACTGGACAAAGGCATTTATTAATTTCTTACAGAGCCTAACTCATACTCACAAATATTAAACCATGAAAGAGAGAGCGAGCCTCCCCGCCTCCTGTAGGGGCCGATGAGGACCAGCCACGTTAACAATGAGAGGCATGCAGAGGTTGAAAAGAGAGAAATTTGGGATCTGACCATGTGGGAGGTCCCGTCACGCTTGTGCGATTACCTCCTGCTTCACTTGTTCGGAACAAAAAGACCTTTTTGGTTGTGCTTTTCACCACACACTTAATTACTCATAACTTCCAGAGATCAAACACACAGCAGAGACAGCACAGGGTCGGCTGATATCAGCTTTGTTGGTTTGTACAGTCTCGCTGCTACCAGACGCTTTCATTAATTGGATTAACATTACACGGCTGAGAACTTTAAAGGACAAAGGGACAGAATGTGAGGCAGGCGTGGACGTGATCCAGACGAGGTCTTTAAAAACTGGTCTGGAGACTTATGTTTCCTCAAATGATCACAGGCAGTTTTCACCAAAGAAGACATTAAACCCTTTTATTAGAGAAAAGTTTCCAATACAAGTTTTGGAAACATGTGCAGCTTGCCCGTAACCAAACATGTGAATCCACTGATTCTGTCTGGCATCATGACGGGTAACCTTTATTTGCGGTCGGATTTAAAGGTACAGTGTGTGGAAAACTCCTATGCTAACCTCTCCTGTTAGTGAAGTACGGTGGCCTTCGAGGACAAGAAGCTCCTGTGATGCTAAACACAAAAACATGTATGTTACTAGTTTGTCCTTTTGTGCTACTGTAGAAACATGACAGACCAAGACAACAGCCTCGATGGAAGAGGAGGCTAAAAATGACCCACTGTACCTTAATGAGCAACGCACAGAGACAAACCGTAGACTGTATAAAAAGATAGACGACATGACAGCTACCTAAAAGAGAAGCCAAAATTGGAGCTCCCCCTAGTGGCTGGCTGCAGTATAAGTTATAAAGCTATTTTCTAATGATCCATTGATCACCTGTTGGGGGATGATCCTAATGCATCATGCAGCAACTGTGATCCATTGCAAGCTCATTTTTATTCAAATTTCTCAAATTTAATGAATATATGAGTTTAATTTTTTAAAGGTGCATTGCTTTTCCTTCCGAGCAGTATTTGCTGATGTTTTTTCATCTTACCTCACCTGAACTCAGCTGAAGCCTCCTGCATCACTCGTCGAGGCTGTGATGGTAAAGTAATTGAAACTTTCCTCGGGGAGTAACCCGTGCTTCTGTTTCACTTCCAAACCCCCGTGAGTTATTACAGTTACAGTCGAGCAACAAAGTGCCATTCAGACCAACTCTCTACACCCAAAGAGGAGGAACACTCAGATTACAGAGGGGCCTCCGTCTTTTCTCAGAACAGTGACTTGTTAGCTGCCTTCAGAGGATCAAACGGGAAGCAGCCAGTGTTGCTCTGCTGCTTTCTCTAACAACACGCTGCCCTCGGCTCGCGTGTCCTTCCTCCAGAAAAACATCCTCCTGCTCTCTCTATAGGTCTCTGTGTGTTTTTTTTATAAGGTTCTCACAGTTAATTTCCACTGTTTGCTGTTTTATCAGCTCTCCCTGTCACTGAACACGTCGTATAAACGTCTCTGTGGCAGCCACAGAGATCGGGGCAGAGGCTGTTTTTTTCACTGACATGCACCTCATTTACGGGTATGCACAGCTCGTCTCGCACGAACTGTTCTTTCTTGGTTTTTCATTGGCCAAAAGTTGTAGTGTCTGGTATTTCTTTGTATCACTGCAGTCTGGGTTTGAAGTGAGATAAGCTGACACTGAAAGGTGGCCAGAAAACACTTCAGGTCACTGATCTGTCAGAGGGAATCTCCAGCCACAGAACATGCAAAGCTTTGCAGGAGCTTCCCCCCATGTCTTTGGTTTTATCTGTGGAGTTTGCAGGGATCAATATTCTGAATACACATTCAATGGATACACAACCATCTGCCATTGTGTGACGATGATACAGCCTCTGGGACCAGCAGTGAACCTAAAGACCTTCAGCCTATACTTCCTTTTCTGTGTGCTGCATTGTTTACAATCATATTAACAACCCATACAGATAAATCTGCAAAGTAAACTCTGTCATTTCCTGACTCATTACGTCCCTTTCTGAAGTGCCTTATTCATCTGTCTCTGGAGAGTCTCAGTTTCACTGTTAAAATTAAGAGGGCTAAGGTTATTTCAACATCATGATTCAGAGATTAAAATGTCAAAGGTCATGCTACGTCAGGTCTTTCCTCAAGAGGAGAAGAAAACAACTTTAACAATGTTTGTTTGATGATCAGAGGTCCGATCAGTAATTTCTGATGCATTCCAGGAAATCGAAACGATGATAGCAGTCGCAATGTCGTCAAGCAGATTTGTTGTAGATTTGTGAATAACTTAAAAGACAGGTACTGTAAGTCTTTATTTACGTATTTTTGCTACTCAATCACATGGTTGTACCCTACGCACATGTTGTAAAAGACTCCTTAGAGGTTGGAAAAACTGTTTTATCGTTAGTACATGGTTTGGTTTTCCTTTGTGTTGAGTGTTTTAGACTTTTTGTGAGCTTTCACTTTGAAGGCGGCTTTTGCTGCATATCTGCCAAAAAAAACAAACATACATTAAATGTATTGTCTCTTTGCTGGTTTGTTTGATTCATGTGATGTTTTTTGTTCCTGAATAGTTATGACTTACTTTGATTACATGTAGCCACACTAGCCAGTAGCCTAGCAGCTAATTGCTAGCCTGGCCTTTTGTGGTATGTGACCTCTAAAACTTGGGGGTTTTTTTGTATTTAAGATCGTATTTTTATCAGTCTGCATAGTTTTTAACAAACTTTATTAACTAAAAACAGTATCTAATGCTTTTAACTTTTTAACGTTTTGTGTGTTTATATTGTAAATACTGCTTTTACTTTATTGGTTAAGGGAACCTTTTTGGTTTCTGTTTGTCTTATCTTGTGCAGTCTGCTTTATAAATCAACGGCACAGCTTCAAAGAAAATACAAACTTTATATGATATATCTGTGAAGAGTTCAACCATTGATGTAGGATGTTGTGAACTCTTAAGCCTGATTTATACTTCTATGTCGAATCGACGGCGTAGCTTACGCCGTAGGTCTACGTAGCTCCCGTACCTAAGCAGAGGCCTACACACGTAGCTGATGCGCACCTCCTCAAAAATGTAGCTACGCATAGAATCAACATGAACCGCAAGCCCTGTGATTGGTCCACTCTGTGGCATTGTATTTCCTGCATTTACAGCACTTCCGGTGTCCCCGTCCATCGTCCGCACATCGGCCATGTATTTCATCTCCTCCAATGTCTCCTCTCTATTCTACCCTATAATCATGGCTATAAGATAAACAGCAACATGTATCAGCTGTAAATTAACATAAAACGCTCTGAATCGTTGTGAAAATGTAAACAGAGAACGTAGCGGGGCCGGGAACAGGTGATCCGACTATCAGAGAGACCACACTGCCCTCAAGCGCTTCGGGGGAGTATTTCTGCGTGACATGGACACATCGATCACTAATGCGCCCTCTTCATATCAGGAAAGAACTCAGGTGCAGATGCTTTACATGCCCCCAAACATACCCTCATGATAAACATGATACAATTTTAAAAGACCAAACAGAGCATCAAGCAGTCCAGAACAAGTCAGATTTGCTCACACCTCATTGAAACAAGAGGTCAGTGTTTTCAGTGATATTCTGCAGGTAGTCACACTCCATCAGCAGGCGAGCTAGGTCTGCATGAAGAGGTGGAAGTTGGCTCTGGTGAACTCTTGGTGGATGGTCTCCAACAAAACATCGTCCTCTGCTCCTCTCTCCATCCCTCCATCTCTCTGCCCTCCTGCTGCTGCTCCACGAACAGCTGGCGGCGGCTGCAACTCAGGGGTGAAGGTGAAGCTGAAGTGTGTGCGATAAATCAGGCCGTCCAATCGGATCAGAGACAGCGGGACGGTGATGATGCGTCGCAGAGCGCGCCAGCCGTCAGTGAACAATGAGACGTCAGGAATGACGCAGAGCAGAGATTTAGGAGACCTGGGAAGAAAAACGAAGAGAATTATCACGCAGACGCTTCAATCTGGATTACTCAAACTGTTTGAACATCATGAAGCTGATTAGTCAAAAGGCACCTGTATCTTCTACTAGAAACAAGGCTTCTGAGTAGTGAGTTATTGCAGTGTATAACCTGTGACACCTAACACAGGCTCTGCAGGTTAGTTGTCATTTTGGCGTCTTTTAAAATGTGCTGCTGATGAATTCTGTCAAAAGTTCAGACACATACAGAAAAGGGAAACAGTAGATCTGACATGTTAACTGTAAGTTTCACATGATGAACCAGACTTTAAAAACAAAATAACTTTTCAAATTTAAGCTCCACTTTCTCAAACTGATAGATTCGGCAAAATGTGACTCAACAGACAACAACAAATGTGCAAAGAGACCAAATACACACCAAAGAAAACATGATTGTGATGATTGCTCAGGATAATCTGCAGTTTGTTGGTTTTGTCTCAGACTTACAGGATGAAATCTGAGCAGCAACAAAAGCAACAGCAGTGAAATGAGTGAAAATAAACGCTGAAAGTAGATAATTAGATGATTAAGTGACAGACTAAACATCATCTTGTGGCAGCTGAAACCGTGAATGGTCTTTTCATTTCATTCAAACCTTCCTCACACCTCGGCTCCGATGGCAGTGTGGGATCGCGTTTCTAACTGGCTGCAGCTTCTTGTACAAACAGCGCATTGTGGCTGACGGCGTTACATAAATACGACTTTCCCCCGAGCTGCTGATGGGAGGAATATATTTGCAGGAGCCAGAGAGGCTGACTTACGATGTCTCAGCACTTCAGGTGTGGGCTCTGAGGTGGACTCTGACGTCAGAGAGGCTGTTTTGATTTGGATGGTGTCATATAAGATCCTGTGAGGGAAACGCCTGGATGTGGAGTTTCTGCTGAGCTCTTCTGTAACTTAAAGACTGAATGAGACTGAGAGAGAGGAGAGTTCACTGTGAGCCAAGCTGAGCTCCTACTAGTGATGTCTGAATATAACAGAACCTCTGCATGAGTCTCAGGTCCAGTCTTTGGAAAACCATCACAGATTAATGTAAGTCTCTTAGATTAATCTACCGTCATGGCTGTCAGCATAAACTGTAGTCTGGAAAACTTTCATCTCATTCCCAAGTTAAGTCCAGAGCTAATCAGAGTCTTTCTCTGAAAATGCCAGAATAAAAATCTTTGAACTTAAAGGAGTTGCTGAAAAGGGAATAGACACGATGCCCAAACAATCTTCATTAAGAGAAATGTACTGCAGATCAGAAACAATGTTCAGAAGTTCAAAACACACACAACAGTTGGAAACAGGATGCAAAAAAACAGTAAACCGAAAGATGAAATAACTGGATTTGCTGTTTCTTCCGCATGTGTTTCCAGCGTTTGTGCATTTTTGGGGGATTTGCATTGTTCATGTTTTTGCATTGTGTTTGCTGTTTATACTCTTCTTTTGTCTTTTGGTTTCCTTTAATTTTTAATTATTTAATTTATAATATATATTAATTATAGATCTGTCAGCCTTTCGTAACAGCAAACATGGACAAAGCACCAAACTGATAGGTAACATAGACTGTATAAAAAATGGACGTATCATCCGTGACGTCATCCATCTGTTTCTTGAAGCCAATCGTCTGCGGGAGCCATATTGGAAACGCTAACTCAACCTAACTTCTGTTGAGTTAGTGCAAGGTAAAGAGGCGGGCCTTTAGCCTTTTCGCTAACAGCCACAGGGTGCCTGCCTGTCGATCATGTCAGCCATGCCCTTATTTGGGCAAAACTCATAACTTTAATATCTTCAAAAGTTACGAGTTATAAAATATTCACCCGTACAGTGTGTGTCAATAGATAAAGAAACTTTTCAGACTAAACTCATTTTATGAACCAGGCTGTAAACATGTTAATTTCTGCTGTAAAGATTGTCTCTTTGAATGGCTGTGTATGTGGTTTCCAGTGTTTCTGCAGTCAGCCTCAAGTGGACACTCTAGGAACGGCAGTTTTTAGCACTTCCACATTGGCTTCATATTTAAGACCGGAGGTTGCAGCTTGGTCCTATTTAATTTGCAGCTGTTTTAAATATCCAGTTATCTTTTCAGTTTCGAACTTAATATTTATGTAAGGCTTTCTTGCCTCTTTTTGTTGTTTGAACCACAGACACAGCAGTTTATTCATTAAGGGAATAAAGATCACCGTGTGGGGAAGATAATCAGGCCGGTTTATGGCTGACTCCCCCCTTTCTGATTAAAGTGGGCAGAGTCCAGATTCTTTGTTGGTTCTACAGATGAGCTTGTCTGATTGTCCTGTGGTGTGAGGGATGTTAAGAGTGCTTCACTTCCCCTAATCTGCTCAGAAGAAGATCATGGCAGCCAGTGTTTACAAAACTTTAGTTATTGCTGTCCGCATGAAAATGATACGAGTTTTTAATAACCTCCATTTACAGTGACCTAGAACTCAAAAATCAGAGAAAAAACTATGTTTGCAAAAAATATCCACATACATGTGGACTAGGCTTCAATTGGCAGAATGTTTGCACACTGAGAAAGCCAGGCTTGTTTTTTTCCCCTTCAGTCTTTGTGGTTATTGAAACATCTGACTGAATATTAGACACCTTTCAGCGGGACAGACACAACAAAAAGTCGGATGTCTTTTACTGAATTCCTCCATGAATAGTTAAATAACTGCGTCTTAAATTCTGGGTCAGCTGAAATACAATTATGCTGAAACCTGCTTGGTTGCATAATACTCACTGTGGAGGTTGTACTTAATGTGCCATAAAAATGTTCATTTTTAGGTCAACTTTTATGAACAGCCAGTTTCTCAGACCTGAACAGTCTCACCAGCGGCCACTGTGTCGCTCTGCTCTGCAGCTGGGGCTTCGGTGGTAAAACAGTAGAACATTTGTGAAGAAATAAAAATAAATAAAAAGAATATGGCCTTCAAACTTAATACAAAAAAACACCTGAAACAGAATCCAGGCAAAACAAAAAAAAAACAGTACACTATTTTCATTGCCTGGAGAGTATAAATGCAGCTCACTGAATGAGACAAATAATGATAACTAATTAAATAAATATTTAATAAATACATTATTATTATTATTATTATTATTATTATTATTATTATTATTATTATTATTATTATTATTATTATTAACTGGGTCAGATATGTTCTTAAAAAAGAGTGTTCTTTAAGATATGATCGTAGTGTTGTAGAGTATTTTTCCCATACAGCCCCCCGTCTCTCCACCAGCTAATAAAGGCCAGCAGACAGCAGAGCAGTGCGCCAATAAAAGTATAAATACAAGTGTTGTTCGACTGTCTGCAGGTTATATTGTAACGTACACTGGTGAATAGACCTGTGTTTATGTTCTTGCCCTGCTGTTTGGTTGCTGGTTCACATATTTTGAGTAAAAAGGCATGTGCACTGACATGTGGGTGCACAAAAATCATAGAGACAGACTGATGAAAACTGATCTCACGAGGGTGGATATGAGGTCTGTTTCTGATCTGCTTTATAGATGTTGACAGGTCACTTAAAGTTTGTTACTGAGTGTCATTTGCATCATTATCTGTACAAAGTCTCCTCTGAGTATCAGCAGAACTGCCTTCAAATTAATACCGGAACAAACCAGGAAGTGGTGGTAGACTTCTGCAGACAGAGACCCTCCTACACCAGTGATGGACTCGAGATTGTGGACTGATACAAGTACCTGAACTGGACTGGACTGACAACACTCTACAAGAAACGACAGAGCAGACTCTATCTGCTAAGTAGACTGAGATCCTGCATCAGCTATCCTTTATGGAGCAGTCTCATCAAACTGGTGAAGAAGGCTAGCTCTGTTCGGGGATGCCCTCTTGATCCCGAGGAGGTGTTGGGAGACAGGAGAAACATAGTTAAAGCAAAGCTATCTTCTCTCATGGCTGACGTTTCCCACCCCCTGCATGGTACTGCTGCAGCACTTGGCAGCTCCTACCTGCAGTGTGTGAAGGACGAACACCGCAAGATCCTCCTTCCTGCTGCAGCCAGACTGCTAAATCAAGCCTACTCCAAGTAGTCCACGTAAACACACCCCCAATAGACATGAACGCACTCCTGTCACTCATGTGCAACATGTATAAGACATGTGCACTGTGTTGCTGCTTTTCTATCTGCTGTGTTGACTCTTGGTTGCTGTTAACACTGCAGATTTCCACAGCTGGGGGATAACCTAAGAATGATTTTGCCTTGTCTGGACCAGCAGTGCCTACATGTACCAGGATGCATTGCACACATACAGCTGCATCGTCATTGATGCATTTTTAGAGATTCATCCTGTGGCTCAAGTAAATACAGCTCAGTATCAAATCAGCCAGAAGAATCTTCAACGTGTCTTCATCACGTATTCGTCTGCATCTCAAATTTAGATGTGATATTTCTTTGTTTGTTGTATAATGTCAGACTTCCACCAGACCTGTGTTTGGTCCGTTTCCGCTCTGTTGCAGTTTGGCTCTGTGCTCTCTCGTCCGTCAACGCTCAGCGGCTGTTTTCAGAGCGCAGCAGGGAGCAGCACCGCCGGACAGCTGGAATCACGAGACTGAGGTGTTCCCCGGATCAATGGTTTTCTGCCTCCATGATGAGCCTTTCTTCATCCATGTTTTCTGACCTGTTGACTCCAGGTTTGGCACCGCCCATCATGACGGTTTATGAATGTCAAACACAGTCTGAGAGTTTTATTCGTAAAATTTTGATATTTTAATCTTGTTTCAGTGTCTGACTTCCTGTTCCGCTCCATCTGCTTTGTACAGATTAATGCACCATGCTCCAGTTAAAATAGAAGCCCTGCATGGAGAGCATGTGTGAAAGGTGCTCTAGTTTACAGGGGAAGAAGAGCCAGGCTTTGCAGCTGCACATCAGAGAAATATTTTCAACACCCTTTACTGAACTCATAAGGATAAGTAAGTAACTCTGCCCCCACTCCCTTTGATAGACCTCCTCTTACTCCCTCTTCTGATCTCCACTGAACTCACTTGAACATGGTCTCAGCCTCGTTGTTGCCGAACCAGACTTTGAGATGAGGACTGAAGTTCTCTCCCTGGATCTCAAGCATGGCGACATGTCCTCCGCCATTCACCTGCAGGAACAAACAACAACAACAACAACAACAACAACAACAATGAGAACAATAAGGTTTCTCTCTTTTTTCAAATGTTAAGCACGGCTTTCACTTTTGGTTTTTGTAAAACCAGGACATTAGACATCAGATGTTTGGTTCTAGGAGGGCTCTAATATAGGTAATTAACTTGATTTAAAACAACGCTGATGTAAGAATCCAACTTGGAGGTGTTCGTAAATCCTTATTTAACTGCAGCTGGGGAGGAACATCTTAATCATTTTGGCGTGCATCTTCAGGGTCAGAGACTTTAACCTGCTGCCATAGCGTGGCAGAGGAGCATCTTGCATGAAGCTAACATGCTTCTAATGCACAATATTTATGCTCTTTATGGTATTTATAGATCAAAGAAATCTAAAACATACTTTATTTATGGTGTTTAGGTAAAACTTAGAAACATAGGCAGGGCCATCCCATGTTGGTGTTAGCTGTGCAGAACCAGCATTAGTTCCTGTCAGCGTAGCTCACCTCTAACCCAGTGATAACAGGGAAAGGAGTCACTGGAGTCTGGATGCAGGCCAGACCCTGATTAAAAGTGTATTCCACTGCTTCCACTCCGATGATGGTCCAGCAGGATCCATCGTTCAGCACCACTCTGCTCGGGTCTCTGACGCTGGACGGAGCCTGGAGGAGAGAGAGGACAGAGGAGAGAGTAGGGAGATGACAGAACTGGAGTGAGGAGACAGAGTAAGAGTCAGAGAGTGAGGGACTCTCACCTGGTACTGTATGATGGTGTCATTGGAGAGGCACAGGAAGGCATGTGGACTGTCTCTGAACTGAAAGGCACATTTATGGAGCTGAGACACCGGCTCGTCCACGTCCAGGATGGCGTGTTGCTTGTTGACTTTACGGATCACCTGGAGACACAAACGAGACGGGGGGAACGTAAAATCTTAAAAACTTTATGGCTGATGAAAATGCACACAACTCTCTGACACGTCATGCAACAAAGGGCTGAAGCTCAGAGTCAAATCTGCAGCTGATAAGATGAGTGCCTGTCCCTCTCTTGACACTGAGACATATAATCAGTGATGTATCCTGGAGTCGCGGGGTGTTTTGGGTCCTGCAACCGACTCCTATGACACAGGCCTTAACTATGGCGATATAAAGACTTGAGTATCATATTTACATCTTTCCCCTGCTGCTGATCCAGCTGCACTTTTTGGTCTGTTTCGTCTACTTTCACCTCTTTAGTCTCTGAACGCCGACCACCACCAAATAACTCAGCCGAGCTGCTTGACACCAACGACACAGCGGGGAGAATTTCTGTGTCTTTAAATTAAAACCGAGCAGCAAAAGGCCTCGACTACAAAAACACAAAGAGGTATAATGTGCAGATATACCTTCACCATCCAGCAGCTCCTGCAGCTGAGGTTGTTATGACAGCAGTTTAGGAGGTCTGGAGAAAAAGTGTGGTCAGCGAAAAGTGAAGGACTCTGCTGAGAGGTTGATCTAAATACAACTCAAACTGCAGGATCGAGTTTACGATACGAGCATTTACAGGATTAGCAGGTTATGTAACACCTGCACACACATCTGTGAGACATAAAGGAGCAGAGTAGTTATCATACTTTCACTCTGTGTTTGGAGAAAAGCAGAAGACGGCTGTACCCCACAGTGAGCTCTATTCACTCTCTGGGGTAACACACACTCGCAGTATGGAGAGTAAAGTTAGGATGATAGATTGGGCCCTGATGGACTTTTTTGGGTCAATATTAAATCTTTCATTCATCACCATAAGAGAACATTTACTTTACAGTGATCTTATAAAATCTTAAATTTTCCTGAGTTTAGTGCTCACATACTGTACGTCCCCTCACAGCGTGACCTCTCCCCTGTCGGATGTAAAGTGTGTAAAGAGTGAAAGCAGTAATTAAGAGTAACATCTGCAGCATAGATTAACACTCAGAATACCGGCTCGTTTATATTTACATGAAAGGATTCGGTTCTGCCTCGAAACCTGGTGCAACCGCTTCTTGCAGCCCAGGATATGAAAGTTTCTCTTTGGCGTCAAATTGATCAGACGGATGTGCAAAAAGAGAGAAGTAAAGAGAAGCTGTGCGGGTACTTTTAAGATCAAGATGCTGCAAATATGAGCAAAGACTCTGCGGCATGCACGTTCTGCTACCACAGAGCCCACTGTCATACAAGAACAGAGAGAGAGGAGGTGTGTGTGGCACTGCCAGGCAGAGGAGCATATACAGTTGTGCTCATAAGTTTACATACCCTGGCAGAATTTGTGATTTTCTTTGGCCATTTTTCAGAGAATATGAAAGATAAGAGAAAAACTTTTTTTTCACTCATGGTTAGTGGTTGGGTGAAGCAAATTATTATCAAACAACTGTGTTTACTCTTTTTATATCATAATGACAACAGAAACTACCCAAGAAATCATGCATTCTGCCAGGGTATGTATACTTGAGCACAACTGTATGTGTCAGCTATTTTAGATTTAGTCTTAGACTTTAGAAAAAAGTGCTCTTTAGTTTTAGTCAAATTTTAGTCTTTTTTTCCCTTCATGGTTTATTTAAAAAAACACTGCACACCTAAACTAACTAACTCAGCCTGCCACAGGACAAAGTTAGGGAAACATCATGGATTTTTATGGACGGACGGTCCACATCTAACGTTTTGGTCTAGTCATTGTCTCCTTAACAAAAACAAAATATAAGTGTTATATTTTAGCTCGTCATCGGTCACTGACGAACATTTATCATCATAATTTCCGTTAACGAAATTAACACTGCTGGACAGGGAGGTAGAGGTATGTATATAAAAGCAGTTTGATGGCTGATATTTATTTGTTATCTCAAAACACGAGAAGCACTTTGACCACACATTACATGCATATCATTGAGTGAAAGAAAGAGGCATCAATGAGAGAGAGAGAGAGAGAGAGAGAGAGAGAGAGTGTATGTGTGTGTGTGTGTGTGTGTGTGTGTGTGTGTGTGTGTGTGTGTGTTTGTGTTACCATGGGTGGCAGAGTTACTCCAGACTCCGTGCACACGAGTCGGACCACACAGCCGTAACAGATGAAACCTTCGCTCAGCACAAAATCACCATGGTCAGCTCGCTGGTCATCCACTACACACACACAAACACACACAGACACACACACACACACACACACACACACACACACACACACACACACACACACACACACACACACACACACACACACACATACACACACACACACACACTCCGTTATACTTCATCACAGCATCATTAAACTGTCAATGATTTTCCCTTAGAGGATAACTTTTCTATGAATAGATGAATAAAGGCAAATAGGAATTTAGTGTGTGTGTGTTTACTTCTGTGTGTTTGTGTGTATGTGTGTGTGTGTGTGTGTGTGTGTGTGTGTGTGTGTGTGTGTGTGTGTGTGTGCATGTTTGTGGTAGCAGTAGAGATGGTGGAGTGGTTTTGGATGTGGGGGGTCTTTGCAAATTGGTCACCGTTAAACAAACAACCTCACAGATCTCCAGAAGGCTTTTCCAGACGTGTGTGAGGGAGACTGGCGGCTGAGCGGTGAGCATCTCGTCATCAGAAGGTAACTTGTTTGCAGATATGAAAGCTCTGAGGGGATCACTGTGCAGGATTGGATGCCTGCAGGTTTAGGACTGCAGAGAGCATCCATCACTACTCCTTTGTTCTTATACTGAACCAAGGAATGGTGTAACATTGGTGTCCAAGTAAAGGTGCTTTTCCATCAGAAGTAACAGGAACTAAATGGTTCCTATAGCCCATTGTTATCTGTGTTTCCACTGATGAGGATATTTTGACATTTGAATAAAAACGAAACAAGGATGCATTCCCGAGGACTCCTTCTGAGTTTCAACAGCTGCTGTAAACTCCACAAACACTGACACGTTCAGCTGAAGGTCTCCGGTTTACAGGGTCACTCTTCAGACTGTAACACCGGGAGTTGACAGAGACGCATTCACACTGTCAGGCTTAGAGGAGACAGATGTCCAGGAGTTATTAAACCAAGCAAATCTCAGGTGTGTTTGATATTATTGTGGACGGATGGTAAAATAAAAACACTGCAGATACTCTACCAATCAGAAAGGTTCAGCACTGCAGGCCCCGCCCCCTAAAGTTCCTGGACCTTTGGAAAGTACCACCCCCAAATCAGGGACTTTTCAGAGGGAGATTAACTACCAAGGAACTAAACTTAGACCCTGGTTCCTGCTGTGGAAACGCATAGAGTTCCTCAAAAGGTCCCTAGTTCCTGCGGTAGAAAAGCACCTTAAGAGCAATAGAGACCCTGGGTCGAACATATGTGGATGTAAAGAGAGAGAAAGATGTGAAAAATGAGCCTCTGTTTTATATAAAGTCAATCTATGGACAGACTGACCACAGTATGACCCGTGCAGAGCTTCATAGGTTCCTATGTGACTCAGAGACAGAGAGGACGTACAGTAATCATGCTCTTTAAAACACAAACACAGATTTACCCAGAGTAATGGTGAAGGCAGTCCAGTGTCTGGCGCTGGCTATGAAGGCTCCTCTGTCCACTGAGAGGTACCGAGTGCTGACCGTCTGAGAGCGCAAACGGTTAAACAAAGCCACTCTGGAGCAGGATGAGATACACACTGAAGAAACACACACACACACACACACACACACACACACACACACACACACACACACACACACACACACACACACACACACACACACACACACACACACACACACACACAGTAACAGAGACACACTGTAAATGCAAAGAAAACCTCACATAACTCTCATCACGCAGACACAAACACAGAACATGGAGTCAGATGTTTTTTTTTCCTGTCTGCAGGCATGTGCATTTAATTGGTTGATGCATCATTTGCAACCTCTGGGACACACACACACAGACACACAGACACAGACACAGACACACGCACGCACACACACACACACACACACACACACACACACACACACACACACACACACACACACACACACACACACACACACACACACACACACACACTAAAACCTCTCACTTTAACACACTGAAAAAGTGAAACTGTAGATACAGAGGTCACCACACAGACATGAACACACTGAACATGTGTGGAGACAAAATGGTATCCACAGGAATGTACATTTTATAGGTATATGAATAATGTATTAACCTTTATACACACACACACACACACACACACACACACACACAATCACACACACACTAAAGCATGCACAGGTGAAAGGTCAGGTCTCATCTGTCAAAGTGATGTCTCCTTTTTGTGCTTGTTTGTTTGTGTATGAGAGACAGTCATGTAGTAAGCTGACTGAATGAGACTGACCCATGAGCCTGCTATGACCCAACATTAGAGGAAGTCCAGACACAAACGACTTCATGTCACTTACTAGGATCAGTTTTAAAATCATAGAAATCAGGGCTGGTGGATCAAAACATCTTGATGGTTACTTTGTCAACAGCAGAAGAACACTTTCATTAGCAGCGGCTCAGCTAGCAGCCTCCGCCAAACTCCCTGCTTTAGTCAGTGTTTTAGTCGTTATATTCACCTGGTGTGGTTGTTAATAACTTTGGGTGTTAATCTGTTTGTGTCAAGGGTTGAACGATGAAGGAATCCTATAGTGAGCAAATATCATAAACAGCAGCTCAGTCCGTTCTTCTTCTACTGTTAGCCAAAGAATGTCAGACCTCTGCTGTTACTAGGATACTCTTTAAACTGGCAGCATAATCAAATCTCAATATTTTTCAATAAAGAAAGTTATAATAATCTACTTTTTTTCCTCAGCTCAGCCTTCACAGGGATATTTACTTGTCTTACTCATCATTTGAATCCATCGTGTCCCATGAAGGAACAGGAATCACAGAGATAAAAAGGTGAACAGAAACGTGACTCACGGTCGGCGTTCTTCATGGACTGCCTCTTCTGCGAGGGTTTGGAGATGACTTTGATCATCCTGCTCTGAAACGAACCCACCTCCTGTCTGTTCCCCAAGAAGAGTCTGAGCAACAGGCAGAAGTGTTTCCTCTTGTCCTGGTCAGAGATGAACAGGGACTTGGCACAGGCAAACATCTGCTGTGGACGGGGAACAAGAGTGTGTGAGAGAAGGAGAGCAGAAACGTCAGCTGGACTGAAGCCTTGTTCCTCTCTTAGACAATGAAGTGTGTGTTTCATGTTTAGTCCAGCTGCAGAGAGAGTTTGTAGAAATGAGCAGATAAAGACATTTTACTCATGTTTTGTTTTAAAGGAGTGTCTGGGTGACGTTTCCTCCGTCCTGACTCACTCACAGTACAGTAACTCACATGCAACATGTTTCAGTGTGTTGTCTTCTCGCTCAGGCAGCTAATAAAGAAGAGGTCAGTGAACACACACAGTGTGTTTACAGTAGAGCAGTTTCTCTGTCAGACACCATGTTTGTCCAGTCAACAGCACTCTGTAATAAAGGAGCAGATTGTCTCGTCTGGGTAAACACACAGAGCTGTCTGACGCTCAGACACAACAAGCTGCAGTTCAAGATCCCATCGCTCACTCATTTACAGCTGCTGTGAGAACCAGCTTCACCATTCAATGTAGTCGAACTCAACCTTCTTTGATGAAGGGAAACCCCTCCCCTCACGCTAAAATCTGCGTCTTTGGGTACACACATACACATGATTTTGACGTGTGAATGGAGCGAGTTATTGGTGAAAATTCAGTGATTGTTTGCATTTGGTGCAAATGCGACATTATAGTCAGATTGTTTCCGCACTTATGACGGGAAACTGATATTATAAACCTTAATTTGTGAATTCAAGCTCAGACTCAGCTGTGCTGATTTTAGTCTGGATTAAGTGTTTAACTTCATATTTCTCTTATATTATAGTTTGCTGAGTCTGTGATATATGACCATCTGCTGACTGCAGACTTGTTCAAGTTTCACGTGGTGTTAACTCCACCTCCTTGATGTGAACACACCATAGACTGTATGAATAATGTACGTAGTATCCGTGACGTCACCTACTGTATCTGTTTCTGGAGTGTTGTTTTGAAGCCAATCGTCAGCGGGAGCCATATTGGAAATGCTGAACTCAACCTAACTTCTGTCGAGCTAGTGTGGGGTAAAAGGCGGGCTTTGAGCCTCCTAGCCAACAGCTAAAGTGTTATCACCTGTCAATCAAGTCAGCTGTGCCTCCCGTAATGGAAAACTCGTAATCTTAATATCTTTGAAACTGCCGGCGGAGGTTGCCACTTGGAACACACTCACAGTAACTCTGGGTTGAATCATCAGGTTGATATCCAGCTTTGTGAGATCAAGTACCATTTCTTCTGTCAGCGTTAGTGAAAACAGATAACCTAAAGATAAGTAGGACGATGTTACGCTCACTTCTTAGGACAGGCCTCTTGAGTTTTTGTGAAATAATAATGTTTTCAACTTTTTGTTCCTACTTTCTTACTCACTCTCATCAGAAACAAACTTCAAAGAATTATTTCTCGAACCATCCAGAATCTTGAAACTGGATCTAACTCGGCTTATTTAGTCTCTAAATTCTTTGACTCTGAAACATCGGACGCTGACAGTGAATCCATTTTTCCTCATCACTCTCATGTTGCACCATCAACAGAAACGTGTCCAACATACTCCTCTGATCATCCTCCATGATGAGGCGGCTTTGCCAAATTCAGATCATCACCCTGCTGATGACTGCAACGGGCAGAAAGTCAAAACAAACAGACCTGTGTTTGAATTTACCGAGACAAACCAGACACAATGAGATTTTAAGAATGTGAATAAAGGAGTAGGATTCAGACGTCGTCTTATCGCACGTGTGGATGGATTTTAACCTGTTGTTTCATTTCTTTTTGATCCTCATTGTCAGGTGTGTATGATTGTTGGGTTGTAGAGAGTTTGAGTGATCCCTGTGTCCTTGAAGGACCTGTGCTGTGAGGAGAAGATGTAGGAGACAGGTGTGCACATGGCCTTAGATCACACACACACACACACACACACACACACACACACACACACACACACACACACACACACATTTCTCTTACCCTGGAGTTTGGCTGTTCATCGAAGACCAGCTTGAAAGTGTCCGCCTGAGACTGACTGCAGCTGTCCAGACACATGTAGCCACACACTCGATACGCAGAGTCTCCGTAGCCTGCAGCTGAAGGGAGAAAGAGGGAGCGATGTCATAATGAAGAGGTGAAACAGGAGAGAGAGAGGGTAACACGAGGGACAGTGAACGACGGAGCGTCTATTCACCTTTGAGATGGTCCTGTGTGACTCTCCATCCGTGACCACTGATGTAAACGCAGGGAGGAGGACAGAAGAACCTGCAGGAGGTGAAACAGGGAGCATGAACATGAGCTCAAAGATGCAGAGATATTTATAAGTTAGGAGATAAAGTTCTGTTTGTCTGGATGATTGTATGAAAAAGCTCCACTGTAAACCTCTTCTCGTTGCCATAGGACTTCTGGGCGACCTTGGCATGAAGGATGGTCACACTCTGATCAGCGTGAGCTTCTTGTCCTGGTTCCCTCGCTGATCCGAAGAACTGACAGCCTTGAAACCCCAGATCCAGCCTCCTGATTGGAAAAGTGTGATGGAGTTTAAAAGCCACAATATAAGAGGAAAATAAAGATATTTCGTGAATAAAATATTGAACATATGGAAATTTAAGTTTAAGATCAGAGAGAAAAGTGTAGTTCATGGGTAGCCTGTATTTCATTTTAGGGGCAGCTCAGGAGAGCAGCAAAATGAGTAACACAGAGCAGCTTGTGAAGTTATTCTTTTGTAACGCTTTCATAAATAACTGAATACTCAATATTTTAGCGTCAGCACCATGTTGTCATAAGAGTCAGGATTCTGATCAATCAATATATCAATCTTTATTTATATAGCACCAAATTACATAACTTGCCACTGTAACTTGCTAAATGCTGCAAAGTGCTCTGCTCATGGTGGATTAAGATAAGCTCAGACTGAGTCCTGTCTGTAAAATGGGACTGGATCTTATCCTGTCTTGATGTCTGGTCTTTGATAATAATAGAACAGAGTACGGTCTAGACCTGCTCTGTTTGGAAAGAGTCTTCAGATTACATTTGTTGTTATTTGGCGCTATATAAATAAAGATTGACCGATTGATTGATATTGTGGCGTAGATAGCAGAGTCCGCAAAGTCTCTCGTGATTGATAACAAAAACTTTAACATAGCAGCTGAACAATATTCAATATTTATTTCTTGACTTAAATGTGGGGAAAAACATGCATGAAGTCTTCTTTAGAGTCTATAAACTCATCTGTTGATTAAGTCTCAAAAGTTCACCTGAAGAGCAGGCAAATAACTGAGAGACCAGAGACACTAACAGACTGAGTGACCCTGTGTTTGTCTACCTACTACAGCAGCTGTCACATTAGAAAGCATGTCATGAGGAGGTACAATAACAGAGTTAGTACCCCGAGGCCTGAAGTCTGGAATGCTCCTCATAATGAAGACTGTTGACACGAGAGGAGGAGAGGAAGAGCGGACGGGAATATATGAATGAGTTTATGGTGCTGATGGCGACAGCAAATAGGAGGAAAGAGTGTATACGAGTGGATAAAGAGAAATCATGATGTGAAAAAACATGTCAGTGTGATTTTTCCAGAACACAATGTCATGAACAAATAATCTGTTCATTAGATAAACATGATAACGACCTGTATTGCATGCAAAATTTTCAAAAAGGTTCTATCTTTTCTGCCCTGCTGACAAACTGTCTGACATGCAAATTACAGAGCAAATCCTCATCTTTTCGATCCACAAACATCTTCTCAAAGATTAAACTGCAACTACAAATTCTATTTCCATGATGACCTCCATCTAAAGTCTGTGCAAACACTCCTTACGAAAGAGTCCTAGCTTTAACCTGTGCTTCCATACAAAGGTTCATGTATGCAGTGTGTTCCGAGCAGAGCCGGCTGCTCCTTGTAAGGAAGGAAAGTCTGCCTGCTGAGCTGTATACTGAAGGGTTTGTTCATATATGAGGGGATCCCACTGACCCGGCCCACCTCTCTGCACAGTTCACAGTTCAGGGTTCACACTCCACTGCCTCTGTGTGTGTGTGTGTGTGTGTGTGTGTGTGTGTTAGTGTGTGCGTGTGTGCGTGTGTGTGTGTGTGTGTGTGTGTGTGTGTGTGTGTGTGTGTGTGTGGGGGCAGTCACCAGGGTGCAAGCAGTAGTCTAAATTAGACCTTCCCCTCTTCAAAGGTCAAAGGTCAGTGTGTCGGGAGTTCAGACTCTCTGGCATTTCACGCTAGGAACACATAGAGGACAGAGGGGAAAAAGAGGAGAGGAATGCACTTTCACCTCCAGAGAACAGTCCAGCCTCTGGACAAGAGACCGCTCTGGAAACGTGGCTGAAGTCGTAAGACCACAGTCATCATTAAACCTGTTAGTGAGGATTCAACAGGTGTCAATGCCGTAATGATGGAACAACTAACAAAGTTTCTTTAGCATGAGACCAGCAGCCATCTTTTGGGTATCTACAGTAACGCGTAATAGGATGGTAGTTTTTGTCTTGTGGGCAGATTACTTAAAATGAATGCACGAGCAGATTCTAGAAAGAAGTGCTGAATCTATAGGCAGCTATATGTTTTATAAGGGAAGCGTCTGGTTTATGTTTTTGTCTGTGTAGTTGAAGCAAATCAGGTATCAGCAGGTTTTGGTGTCGGCAGGAAAAACAGTCTGTATGGAGAGCAAAAGCAGGAGGAACACAATCAGCGTAATGTCACAGTTGGTAATCTGAGGAGGATTTCTTTCCTCCTTCTTTCTCTCTTCAGATATCGGCATGAAGAGCAGCCAACAATCTGTTCTAGATCAAACATTTACACTGAGACACAAATCTGTTTGATGCTGTGTCACTAAAGACAATCAGCATTCAGATTTCCTGACTTCCTGGAATGCATCAGAGATTATGGATCCCACCTCCATTCAACAAACAAACATTGTGAAAGTAGTTTACTTCTCCTCTTGAGGACAGACCTGACAAAGCTTTTTACTTTCAGCTACAATTAACCTGTAATTATAGATTCTGCATAAACATGTTGAATCTGTATCTCAGGGTCTGGATTTTAGTCTGAGTAAAGTGTTCTGGTCTCTGTCAGTAGTCTGAGTAGTATCGACCAATCAGGTGTCAGCATGAAAAAACAGTCTGTATGGAGAGCAACAGCAGGTGTTCTAGAATTCTGAGAATCAAGACAGAATTCTAGAATTCTGAGAACAAATGGAACATTCTGTGAAGAAGGTCAGACTTAAAGACCATCAGTGTCTCTAATCCTCTTTCATAGACCTCCATTCAACAAATTAACATTGTAAAAGTAGTTTTCTTCTCCTCTTGATGACAGACCTGTCAAAGCTTGACATTTGATTTATCTGGATCATGATGTTGTTATTTCAGCAAACTTAAGACCTGTTAATTACAAGAAAATCATAAGAACATCAGTTTCTGTTTCAGGTTCATACCCCTGAAGGAAGCCAGAGTGAAGCCTCTGTGACAGGAAGCAGGATGAGGGCCCATCCAGAGGTTATAATATATCAATTAAGCTTATTTTGCAGACATATCTATAGGGCTGAATTGCACTTCAGTTTGAACTGAACTCACTGATTGATCTGTAAATCATTCGGTGCACAGACTTCTTGGTTGGAAGCTGTGTTTCGCTAAATGCTGGCTACACCAAAATGCCCGCAGAGTTCACCAATGTCCCTGGAGGTGTAATGTATACTATAGTCAAATGATAACTGAAAGCCTAAAATGATATTTGATAATGGAAGGTCCACCAGCAATCCATCATGTGCCAACATCATATTTTCGTCGCTGTTTTCTCCAAACACTAAAACGTTGTGCCATCGTGTCTTGAGGAAACAAGTTATTATCTTGTGCGCACAAGACAGTTGTTTTGGGCTGGCAAACGCTGGCACATTTACAGAGAGGCTGATTAAGTTGTGTTGTCTTTATTCATGGAAAATCAGTGATAAAGACTAATTTTGAGACCATGGTTCAGTCGAGATATCAATAGCTCTAAATTTAGACACTTAAAAAAACAAACAAACAGTGAGGTGATGCTTCATCACTCGTGCGCCGCTCTTCGCTGCTCTGCGCTGCGCTCCGTGCGCCTCGGTCCAACATCTCCAGACCTCTCCAAGCACCCCGAAGAGAGCGCAGACTTTCGCTCCCTGTTGTTCGGATTTCAAAGGCAGAGGGGGTGGGGTCTTTGCCCTCGCGCATACTTCTCCTCCTGCCGTTTTAATACCTACACTCCATCCCTGCACCACCTCATTCCAGCAGAGTCCAACCGAGGAGAGGTCACAGTCGCAGGGAAAGCACATCGACCCAGGCGCATTTTCACGTCCACGCTCTCATTCCTCACGGCTCGGTGAGAGAAGCTAAGACACTGAAAACATTTTAAGGATAAACTACAGCAAAGCCTGACCTCACCTTCCTCGGACACTGAGTGTGTGTCTGTGTGTGTGTAACGGGACTTCTTGTTGCGGAGGTTCCAGGCTTACCTGTCCCATCCTCCGCTCCTCGGTGCGTCGTGTCCGGACAGCAGCGTCCCCAGGTGAGTCAGCGGGCTGACCGGGTCCTGGGGCAGGGGAGGGGGGTGTAACAGAGCCAGGTCTGCCTGTGGGTATCCTGGCTGGGTCGCTGATGTTTCTGACAGATAGAAAGTGCACCAATTCAAACAGCAAACTTAAATGATGAAAACTAGGAAAAGCAGCAGGATGATAGGGACAAGATATTTCCAGGACAGCAGGACTGGAAATATTTTGGTGCCAAGTCCAAATTATCATGGAGCTTGTTGTAAGATTGCTATGCGATAAAACAAACAAACAACAACAAAAAAACAATCAATTATTTTGCAGAACATTTGAGATTCTTGTTAAGTGAGATATGAAACCATGTTTGTGAAGGCTCTGAAATATAAACCTGCTGCTTTTCATTGTCATGAAAGCTTATGATCTATGTTTTTAAAACAAAGGGATAATTCACTCGACTCCTCAGGCTGTGGGAAAGTGTCATCAGCATTTTATCTCTTCTCAGAAAGTTCCAAAATGCATCAATGGAGTCATTATTCTTGGAAACGAGCAGATAATGAATTTGTGATGAAAAGTGGCTGTTACTGCAATGTAACTGACTATTCCTTATCGGCAAGTAAAGCCTTCCTTCAACAAGACTTGCACCGTGAATGGATTTATCTCTGATTCTGACTGGTATTAGTTTGAGCTCATGAAGTTTCTCTGTAACATCTTTTGTGCTGCATGGTTAAAGGAACTTAAATCAGAGATAGAGCTGGCAGATTTAAAAATAGTTATGAATGAGTGTGAGTGAGTGAGAGAGAGAGAGAGAGAGAGAGAGAGAGAGAGAGAGAGAGAGAGAGAGAGAGAGAGAGAGAGATGCTGTGGGTTCACACTGGTTGCCTGGTGGTGATGCTCTGTGCTGCTGGTTGAATGCTGGCATTCAGACACAGAGAGGCAGAGAGACAGTCTGAAGTCCGAGCAGAGAGGTAGAGACAGATTCATCTTTAAGGAGACATAAAGCATGATGGAGACATGTATTTCTTTTCCATTTTTCCATTTATTGTTATGTTTTCTCATCGCTGAACACAGATCTGATGTCTCCAGACTCAGGCCTCTTCTGTTTCCACCCTGCATGTTAATTTTTGATCTGAATTTGTTTGTGAAATCTAGATCTTTGTTATTGATTTCGAACATTTCCAGTGTGGTGGAAGAAAAACACACTTAATAGCCGTTGACAGCTGCCATGCATTGGCACCAAAACACGCATAAAAGAAAAAGAAAGAATTAATAAGACTAATCTCTGTTTTTATGACACAAAATGATTTATTTGGTTTTATGACTCTCGCTCACGCTTCTAGTGCACCATTATTCGCAGAAAAAATAGAGCAGAAACCAGAGTTGAGACTAAATTAGTACAGAAATAAACAATTCTGATATTCTGTCTGGGTTAAAAAAAAAAAAACAATCCTCTTAGCAGGAAAATTACACCGCAGTTACATTCTGTAGCTGTCAATGGTTGCTAAAACGGACCCTATATAATCTGTTGCAAGAATGGTGAGTATACAACAGCCTGAGCCAGATTTGTGAGTCAGGCGGAGCAACAAGTTCTTACATAAGACCCTCAAAGTCTGTAAAAACACTAAAAAGTAGCTGAGTGGTTTGAAACAGTCACATTTTAATGAACCAGGCACTTCTGACCGGTTAGTTTAACTTTAACCGGTCAGTAACTCAGATTAGCGCCATGGTTTGATTATGACATCCATCTGAAGTCTGACTTTGTCGATCTGAATAAGAGTGGAAGTCAGACTCAGCAGTCAAACAGTCCTTACAGAAAGTGTTGCAGTGAGACAGGCTGAGGGTGAGACAGTCAGTCAGTAAAACAGTCGTGCAGTCAGTGAACTGCTAACAGTAGCAGAGTCAACATCTGCTTCCAATCTGAAGCCACTAACAAGAAGTGCTGTGTGTTCATCTCAGTGTGGGCTCCAGCTGTCACTCAAACACGACCGACCACAGACCCCTGCCTGTCTCACTGCACACACATACCCGTCTGTCTGCTCCTTCCACATGTGTCCTCTGTGTGTGAGAACATGTGGCCTCTATCCATCTCTGTCCTCGTCTGTTTCTGTGAACCTCAGAGCTGACATGTTGTCGTCTCAGTGTGAATCCCGGCTGTCAATCAAACTTACAGAGAGCCTACAGAGTTTATGTAACTGGTCCTTCTCTCCACATGTCACTCTGTCACCTGCTGCTTTAATCTCTGTGTTTCCTCTTCAACCTGAGGGGAGGATCTTATCAGTCTTATTCTTAATTCAGAGGTCAGTTATTTTTGTGAGAAAACCCTCAACTCTTCCTGTGAACACTTTGTCTCATAGCATAGGGTCCTGACCTGTGTAGCGTTTGAATTTTAAAAAATAAAGCCTTGCTTGTGCTGAAGTTTTTGCTTTTTTAGGAATTTCAAACACAATGCGGTTATCCTCTTCTTTTCAGCTGTTAACCTTATTACTCCTCAGAGGTCCTACTGTTAAAAGGATGTAGAATACACTCCGGTCTAAAACTGAGGTCCTCAAATGTCTTTGCAATAATGTTCCTGCATTAAAAGTGTTTTCCCCCTTATATTTTTGTTCTTTTTAAAAGTTACAATATAGATCTGGTCCATAAGTGTCTGATTCACGAGACAAAGCTTTGCAACTAAAAAAAAAGAATTAATGAAGAGCTGGCTTCATGCAAAGTTTGGCCCATGTGTCCTCATGAGAAATGCCTGAGGAGGGTTTAAGATGAGCACTTCACTGTACGTTTTTTTCTCTGTGTTTTCAGCTGGTTTCATCTCAAGCTCAAGGTTTTATCCATATAAGAACAAAACTTACTGTGTTCAAACCACTTCAGTATGCATGATTTCAATTTGGAAAAACTTGCTGCAAATTAAGAAAAGAATGCACATTTTAAATACATGTGCTAAAATCCAAAACAAATGCAATGACGGATGCCGCAAAAATATGAAACAATTGCATCGTCAGCAGACATGAACAATGCATGGTTAAAAATACACACCTCAGAAAACATATGCAAAAGAGAAATGCCCCAAATCCAGTCATCACAGCAGAGGTGCTCCAGGCCTTTAGGGGGCGCTCAGAGGAGCAGCTTTGGACTTTTGAATACACTTTTTAATATTTGCATCATTCATGCATTGGCAGCTTGTTTCCTCCATGTAATGAAATAAAACTAATGTGGAAGTGCAAAAAACTGCAGTTCCCTGAGTGTCCACTAGAGGCTGTGGCAAAAATAGATACTTTTTACAGCCTGGTACAAAACAACAGTTTAGTCTCTGTAGCTCGTTTCTTTCTTCCTAAAAACTGTACAGGTATAGTTTTGGATCTTTAGCTCATCAGTGTTGATTATACAGCTGGTTAGACTACATTAAGCATAAGTATGGACATGGTAAGGTGAGCGATTTGTATCGAGCAACCAAGATTCAGCTCAGCTCGAGTTCTTTGCCTGTTTTTGTGTCAGCTGAAAGTTAGTTGGAGTCAGCATTTTCATCATAGTGACCTCCATCTTTTGGCATCATAACGCCTCTCAGAAACCAAAGGGTGACATCAATGAGACGGTTTCTGGCTGTTGTAACCAGATTATAGGTGATTGAAATAATGTCAACTTGAAACATTTCCCTGAAATATTATTTATTCCAAAAACAGATGCAGTATTACATCTCAAATGATTAGAAAATGATTGTTTTTATTATATTTTTGAGACTTCAGAGACTAGGATGCAACATCCAGGATGGAAACATGTTGAAAACATACTTTTGGATGATAAAACTTGTGAGAACTTGTTGTTCTCATAAAACCACGCTCCTGGTCAGGTCAAAGTTATCAGATGGTTTTCATCGATTCAACAGTGGACAAACACAAGTGATGGGATGTTTTATTGCTGGTCCAGCTGAGGTGTTTTGTTTTTGTTTGACATAATCATAAAAGGCTGATTTGGGTCGAACTCAGATATTAAGTCATTGGATACGCCCTCTGACATGCAAACATTTTTAAATTAACATTTGGGGTGATTTAGAAATGAGCTCATTATATAGTTTTTCCAGCAGATGGAGCTCTGACTGTAGTGTTTACAGTGCTCTCAGCACTGTCTGCAGCTCCATGCAGAGGGCTGAACAGGGGGTGGACTGGACTGGAATTGGTTAACAATATAATATTTTATTGTTTATAATTTAATACGTTTAGAATGAGCAGTCTTCGAGATAGATTAGCAGAGTCTTATTGGAGCAAATTGAAGGAAAAGAAGGTCTACAGGTAAAAAAAAAAATCAGTATTTAGCAATATTTTCTCTTTAAAACAAGATATGGTAAATGTCTCACATGTCACCAAATATTTGCCTACATCTTCTACATTTTTCTTATTTTTATCATAACTATAATTTCCCTTAATTCAGTCATAATCATTAATGTTAACAGATGTATTGCAGATGTATTGAAGTGAAGTGTTTACGTGTTGCACAGCATACCGGCTGATTCAAGGGAGCCCGCTGTTTTGAAACAGATGGCATAAAAAGTACTGAACTTCACTTTTTAAAAAATCTGCTGCTGGAGAATCTCTTTAGTCCTTGATCTGCACCGCAGTCCTGAATAACAAATTAACCAGAGATCAGCGCTCTAACAGATTTTGTAGCTACTGTCAGAGCGGGGGATGAGACGGTGTTCAGATTCAAAAGAAGACACTGTTAGCTTTATTTCTTTTCATGACTTTAGGGGACGATAAGGAGAAACTGAGATGATGTAGACTTTATACGTGAGCACTGAAAATGACAACAGTCATCTTCCTTAAATGATGAGTCAGGTCTGATCCTCTCTGTGTCTTCTTATAAAGTTGTATCCATCATTATTTATGTCTTCATGAAGTGTTTTACTAATTCAGTCCTGAGTTAAGTCATCCCAGCTCTGACAACCTGAACTTCAGAAACGTTCCTACAGGATGTCAACAACAGGGTCAGATATCCATCACCTGTCAATGTCTCTCAGCCTCAGGGTCACGACCCCTACAGGAGGTTAACAGGATGGTTATCAGGGGTCAGAGGTCAGATTATTGATAGAATTTAAAACAAGTAAACAGATATAATTACACACTGCTTCCTGTTTTAAATATTCCAGCTCAGTATGACTTTACTTTTTGGAATAGTTTAATCTTCATTGTAAAGATGGCCACAGTCAGCTCCTTTTTGAGGACAGGGGTGTGTCCAGACTTTTTGATAGGGTGGCCTGAAGTTTGTGTGCACACGCGCCCAAAAAACAATGACATTTATTTATTTAAATCTCCACTGACAACATCTGCTTTACTGCCAACATAATAGAGGCAGCAAAATGCCTTTTCATATTTAAAACATTGGTCTAAAGTAACAATGTTGGAAGTCCATACTAAACGTGTGCAAATTTTCAAATGGTTAGGTATGCATGTGTTTTATTAATCCCTGGATTTGTGTGTAGAATGCTCAAAATGGTCCGTTCTAAAAATAATGCAAGATCTTCACTAGACTTGCTGAAATGATGAGTTCATTGCATAAGGATCTCCTAACTGGTTAATCTGTGCTGCTGGCAAAGTGGACAACATGGAAGGAAATAGTCTGCCCATAGCTCGGGCCCCAACAGGCCTCCAGAGGGCCTTAAAGAGAAATCAAGGCTGAAAAAAGGCTTTTCTAAAACTCCAGTGTGAGAAAAACAGGGATTTTTTAAAGCTATAAATCATGTAACATTACAACAGAAGTACCAGCAGGACAGTAAAAGCCCGAAAAAAGCACACCCACTCTTTAAAGTATCACATTGATGTTTTATCTCCCTGTGTTTACATTGTGGCGACATCTAATTCTTCTCACCTTAATGATCTAAGGATTTAGAAAGAAGTACTTAAAAAATGCAAGCTTTAGTACAAACAAAAACTGCATGCAAGGCAAATTTTCGATGATCTGAAGCCTGAACTTTCTGCATTATTTGGCACAGACAGAGGCGTGGCTGAGTGGACTGATAGGTGGGTGTGTTGTAGCTGTTACCCAGGAGGCTCAAGGCCACCTCATTGGTTTTGTCTAGTTTAGCCAAAAGTTAGATGGAGTCAGCTTTTCCAATGTGGCGATCGCCAACTTATAATGCCTCTCCAGAAACCAGAAACCTATCTTATTTTAGAAAAATATAACCTTGCTTGACTTAATCTGAGCAACTTTCAACTGACAAGTCCAATTAAAGTCTTATTTTTAGACATTCCAACCTAAAAATAAGAACTGAATTACCTGTAAGTAAAAAAAATAAGTAATTCAGGACTTTTTGCATGTCAGGTGATGATGCAGATCTTTTTCACTAGATATAAGACAAAAGAACTTGCTTAGTTTGGAGTTTTGGCAGTGTATTGCTTCCAGCATTGTGCTGTCACTGCAGTGATGGTGGAAGATGAGGACATGCTCAGTTTAACCTCCTCCTGCTTCACCTCAGGGAGCTTTAAATGATGACTGCTGGATCCGTGCACACGCCAAAACCTCAGATCACTTTGTCATGACTCCGTTCTTGGACTTTTCCTTGGACTGCTGTTTGACATCCCATCTTTCACAAATGACTTCTAAGATGTCACATGGATATTAGCTTCCCCTTCTTCTTACCTTTCCTGCCTTCTTCTCTGATGTCAGTCTCCTCCATGGTGGGCGTGGCCTATAGTCACTGTGTTCACAAAGACACAAAGATATTTTACAAGGGTTTCTTAATGCATGACAGAGCTGTGCAAAAACTCATGGACTTAAACAAACAAATGCATTACTCGCAGCTTAGGTTTGTAGAGAATAAAACAATACATTCAGTGTCCGTCAGCGAGTCTGAGAGCTGTTTGAATCAGCTCACACAGCTGTCGACTGAACGTCAAGTTGGCTTTTTGTTGCAGTGTGATGGTCTGTTGAAATCAGGCTGTTGGATACACAACGATGTGTGTAAACTCATCCCGAATTTCACAAACAAACACATCTGTTCCACTGAGGACAATGCAATGTGGCTCTTAATGTCTTACAGACCCTCAAAACACACCTTGAGGACCTGAACTGTCTGTAAAACACACACACAAAAAAGCCTTTGTGTTTGAATAAAAATCTCATTATTTTATCCTGAACAAAAGAAACATAAAATAATCAAAGATGAAGAGATCTTTAAAGACTCCTTGTGGTATCTGACCTGAAATCAGGCTGTCCTCCTGGAGCTTCTCGTTGTTCTGCTCATTCTGGTTTTAATTCTTCAGCTTCAGTTTCTTTCCAGCGAAATGATCTGTGTGTTGATTTGATATGATGATCTCAGAGTGAAATCATCCTGACTTCAGTGAAATAAAATGTTGAATTCATCAGTTTATGCTCTGTTCGTTCAAACCAGAATGCTTCCTCCACAGTTTACAGTCAGTCAGCAGCAAGAGAGGCTTTAGTACAAAATATATTCAACCGTGTGTGTGAGTGTGTGTGTGTGTGTGTACATGTTTGCACTGTATCCCGGACCTGTTATCTGACCACCGTCTCAGTGTGTGTGTGTGTGTGTATGTGTGTGTGTGTGTGTGTGTGTGTGTGTGTGTTTGCATGATAAAGGAGATAATCACCTGTTGCAGGCCTGCAGGTTTCTCACACACACCTTTCTCTTTTTGCTGAAACGTCCTGGCTGAGGTGTGTTTTTAACATTTATGTGACATTATCTGAAGTATTTCTCCTGATGGAATTTAACACTTTACCATTGATTACTTTGAGTCCACAGCTGTGACTTACAATAACCTTCATCAATCAATCTGCAGAATAATTAAATGACTTATTGATTGATTTAGTCAAGAAAACAAAAAAAGAAAGACAAAAAAGTTGATGAAAATTTCAGAGTCCAAACCTAGACTCTCTCTTTATTTAGGGCCTGTGTCCACTGACAGTGTTTTTTTTTTGCATCATAGCACCAATGACCTCAATATCAGAGCCACAAAAGTTTAACTCATGCTCACTGTTGGGGTTAAGGTTAAAGTTTTCTTGCATCACTGTTGCCTCCCTAGGTATTGACCATTACGTCTGTTGAATTTCTTTGTTTGCAGAATAATGACTTTCAGTTGTATGTAGGCTGTGTCTGTTTAAACTGACATATAACCACTCCACCAGAGCAATAAGGAACCAGCACAGGCATGTGGATGTTAACCTGCAAGCAGGACTGAAGGCTAGTGGTGCTAGCTCTGCTAGTGGTAACCATACTAAGCAAACCAATTTGACATTGTTTACCTGCAGACTCTGTGAGCCTGTGATTAGCTGTGTTAGACAAATTTTGCTTATAAATTCAGACTTTTTTCAGAGTACGTTTTTCTAACCTTTAGACTCGTCGATGAGCTGGAATTTAAGTTTCTATTTCAACGACATGGAAATAAGTGACTTCAGAACATCCCTTGAAGAAACTTTAATATTATGAAACATAAACTGGCAGCAACGTCTAACACATGCTTCTGTATGGAGCTCATATTGTTGCAAAACTATTTGCACATGCTTGGTATCCCAGAAGGCTTTGCACAGCAAATCAAAGTTTAGCAAAAAAGGCTAGCAGCACCACTTTTTAACAGCTTTTCTCCTTCATCATCTTATAATCATTAGGGGTGGGACATGATTTTCAAAAGCTTGAATATTCGTTCACCAATTAAAAATCGAAGAGATATTGTGACCATTATCTTATTTTAAAAGTACAATTTCACTGGTGTCTGGTTGTTGTACGTTTTTCCCGCCAGACGGTGGCTATGGAGAGTCTTAAAGCTAGGGTTGGTAGTGTCGGAAAACCAGCATGAATTTGAATGTAGCTTTTCCTCATGACTCCGTCTAACCCCTCCCCTCCTCCCTCGGAGCTCCTCCAAAACGACGCCCCACCTGCTCACATGCACGAGCGCCGCTGATTCTCGACCATACGATCGTGACTGATTCAAAACCGGTCCTCACCAAAACATTATCATAGTGAAAGTTAAAAACACAAACAAAAATGGCTGCTGTTAGTACTCACAACTATCATGCTAGCATTATCCAGTTGTACTAGTGACACGATATCAGGAGAAAAGTTATAACACATATAATACTGTAACAGCTCTACTGTTTGTTAAACGTGTTCAGTGTAGATGTTCTTAATTCCTACAGTGTTGACGGTCAGTTAAGGCATCAGGAGAGGTGTAGAATGTGCGAGTGGGAGAGAGGAGAGGAGAAGTTTTTCATTCATTCAAACATTAATTGTTGTTTTGTTGGTTGGCGTGATCACGGCCGACAGTGACCGGTTAGTAAAACTCAACGTGTTCACGAATCGGCTCATCATCACTACAGCGTCCGGACGGACGCTACAATAAATATATATTTTCTGTAGGATTTACTGAACGTCATTAATTATTCTGCTTGTTGGTGAGAGCTTTTTAGACTCTGATCCGGACTACAGTCCTGAGCAAAGCACCTCATCAGGTCAGAGGGGACAGGCCCGAGGACGAGCGAGAGGGGCAGTAAATAGAGTCAGGTGAAGTAGAGGCAGGAGACGGGGACTCGGAGGAGTGCACGCCGAGGAAATGTACGCGCAGGAGGAGGGCAGAACATCTGGACGGGATTTGATTGGTTTAAAATTTGGGGAGCCAAAAAACGGTGATTGGTTAGTGTTTTCCCAGGTTTACTCCGGCTGCAGATAGCAGCTTTTTTTCACTCTTTTTTAGGAACACATCATGTAATGATTGCCATCAGGACATAAAGATCATTTTAACCAGTATGACAAAAAGTGTATCTAAATCTGATTACCAACCCCAGCTTGAAGTGACAGAAGAAGATGAATGCTAACTGCATTAAAACAGCAAAAGAAGAAGAAAACATTAGCAACAGTCGAAATATGTGTGTAGTAGTGTGAGGTTCAGATACGGAGATAATTGAAGGTGGGGTTGGACTACGAATAATCGTTGAATAGATGCCAATGATTATAGAATAGTATTTTGGCTTGAAATGTCCATCCCTGATAATCATCCATCCCATGAAAACAATAATAACAATAATACAATTCTATCATAATAAACCTATTGCGGAGCTGCTCTCATAAAATTACTCTTTAATTTCTCCAACAAGTGACAGGTGAGGCTTGGCTGATGAAGTAAGGCCCAGTGAGCTTGTGAGCCTCAGGGCAAAAAACTTTCACCACACACATTTGTGGATCTTGTACAGCAGAAGAGAAACAGAGGCGAAGAGTAAACAGACGACCAATTGAGAGGCTTGTCTCAGTTGTAACTGAAGTCTTGTGTATTTTTAGCTCTTGCAGCACAAACACTCAGACTTGTCAAACATTAAAAAGTCTGCACAAGATCTGCGCAAGCATTTATGGATCTATTCAAGTATTTGCAAACAATAAAGCTCCATACTACTGCTCATATGAGACCATCCAGGATTAAACAGCTGCATGTAAAACCTGCCTCTATTCAGGATGGCATTTAAGTGTTTGATTCTTTTTTATGACTCAAACTTTCATTTAAAACATTCTGTTAAAGGTTAATCCTTTATTTCTTCCCTCAAACAGCAACATACCATCACTTTAAAGGACTTCTCAGAGATAAAGGCTTGTTTCTTCTATTTGCTGTTTCCATTTGTTTTCATGCCAGGCGTCACTGTCAGGTCTCTGTGAATACATGATGAGGAGTCAAAAAACAATTAACTGTGTAAAAGAAAGCCAGATGTTGGACTTTTCTTTCAACAAGCAAAATTCCCACCTTGATGAACTTTGTTCTTTGTCATTGGACAGAATAAATATAGATTTTTTTGACAGAGATTATATAGCGAAGGGTTAAGAGGAGGCACTTTAAAGCAGCCTCAGAGAGAATAAAAAAGTGTAGTTTCAGCTGCTTATATCGTGCATGTTGGCGAGTCCTGCAGCGTCTGTGTCTCTGTGTGTGTTTTTGTGTTGGGCTGCTGAAATCATTACAATCTGTTGAAAACAAACAGCGGGACTTGACAACACGGCTGTCTTTTCTATCAGACCACAGAGAGAAAAACAACAAATAAAAAACAGTCGCCAGCAATACTTCCTTCACACAGGTCCGGACATTATTTACAGCTCACTCCGACCTCGAGGTGGATCCGTCTTTGGTTTCTTAGAAATTCTGCAAAAGAGTTTTTATTTCATTAAACAGAGACACAGTTTGAAGCCACATCAGTCAAACTCAATCCAGCAGAGATGAAAGTACTTTGGAGAGTCAGGGTGCTGATTGATCGAAACTGTCCTGAAAAATCATCTGTATTGATTGAAAAATGAGTTTCTGCCTCGGCTTTGGCTCTGCATGCATGAGCCAGGCCAGCAGACATCAAACCTTTAGATTTATTGTCCCACAAAACTCAGAAAAAAGAGACTTTTTAAACCTCAGTCTGAAATTTAAAATGAAGTTTATGGAAGAGGCTTTTACTTTCTTCAACTCTTCAAACAGGAGGGGTTTGAGTTCAATTTAAATGCATTAAAAAGAGAAGATTATCAATAAACTGATGACAAAACTTTACGTGTCAGGATTTGCAGCTTTTTTGATGCAAATAAGTCTCAGGAAATTATACACATTTGAGATATCTAATAACCCTAAGATTGAGAAATTGTAAAATGATTTTTTTTATTGACTTAAGAAAATCCGCCAAAAGATAGAATAAAGATAAACTGAAGTTGTTCTTGGTTTCAGCCCTGTTCCTCTAAAACTGACGTCTGAGCTGATAAACAGGTGAGTCGTCTCTGTGTGTCTTTCAGCACAAACAGGTTAAATGTGTTTAGCAGAGTCCTCAGAGTGTACGTCAGGTCAGGTGAGAGTTCCTCTTTTCTCTGGTTCACTGGTTGAGGGGACATCAGGGCGCAGATGTAGCGCACATCTGGAGCATGCATTAACATGTTCTGCTCCACAGGGGGCAGCAGTGAGAGAAGATCATGGCCTGATATTTACTTTTACTAGTATTGACTAGTATCTAGCTTCACATGATGCAGTTCTTTGTGATTTTGCTTCCTGGTTTGATGCAGAAGGACATTTTAAATCATTGACATTGTAACGTGTCTGGTGTAGGTGAAGAGAGGAGTGGTCTTAGCAGTTTGTCGAAACGTAACAACAACTGGGGTCTGGGGAAAGTTCCTATGCTTTTCCAGCAAAGTCAATGATTCCTCACTGTGCATCCAAATGTGTGTGTTTTATGAAACTCATGCCATATACAAGAAGTGCGTTAAGTGGGCTGGTACGCTCTGGTATCAATCCTTCCAAATTTAACCCCGTAGAATACTGGGACTTTTTAACAGCTGCTAGCACCCTTTCCTGTCCTCTCCGTGGAACAGCTTCTCTTGGAGATTCACGTAGATGGGGCGCAGGGGTCGCCGGTTCGATTCCCGGCCGGTCGACCATTTCCTGCATGTCTTCCCCCGCTCTCTACTCCCCACATTTCCTGTGTCTCTTCAGCTGTCCTATACAATAACGGCAAAAAGGCCAAAAACATAACTTTAAAAAAAGAAAAAAAAGTCACCATAGTCAAGCCTGTCACTAACTTTAAAGTTACTAACCATAGACCTTGTCTAGGTTCGTAGGTTCCCCTGAATCATTGCCATAGACGGCCTGCTGCTTTGGACGTGCCAGACTCCAGCTGATACAACTACTACTATCCATCTCATCACTATCATCTCTCTCTCTTCATCTCCCTCTATCCCTCTCTCCAACACGGTCTCATTAGATGTGTGTCTAACATGAGTCTGGTCCTGCTCGAGGTTTCTGCCTGTTAAAGGAAGTTTGTCCTTGCAGCTGTAACTTGCTAAATACTGCAAAGTGCTCTGCTCATGGTGGATTAAGATGAGATCAGACTGAGTCTGGTCTAGTCCTGTCTGTAAGATGGGACTGGATCTTAACCTGTCTTGATGTTGGGTCTTTGTTATTAATAGAACAGAGTACGGTCTAGACCTGCTCTGTTTGTAAAGAGTCTTCAGATAACATTTGTTTGATTGATTGAAAGTAACGGAAAACTCTAGAGTGTTGGATAAGCGAGGACAATCTGAACAAAAAGAAGATGACAGTGATGTTAGCCTAGCTCCAAAAATACACACACCAACAGGTTAATAAGAGGAGTTCCAGCACTTATTTTGTTTTCACTTCATACCAGAGATTTTCTCATGATTGTTGAGTGCTGAAGTGAAACACATTATTAAAGTCGAGTGTAGTTTTCCCTCTAAGTCTCCGCTGAAACAAAAGTCAGACTGGAAGAAATCCAAATGTTTATTTTTACCGCCTGAACCTAAAAAGACCTACGTCGAAACAGTCACTGTTTCATTCATCACTGCAGTCTCACACATGCCAACTTCAACATCTGCTGCAGCTCTCTGACTCTTTATGACAACTGTATCTGTAAACTTTGTGTTAACACTCAGACTGCTCCCTGCGTGCATTTCACTGATTTATACTGATATTTAAAGCACATTTTCTTCATGATAAGAAAGGTTATTTGGTTAATGAGCACACGATTTCATGCAGAAGTTACACAATACAACTAGATTCTTTGAAATGTCACAGCTCACAGTCTCAGTTTCAGAGTTAAAAAAGTGTATTCCTAAAGGTGTAAAAAGAGCACACACAGATTGTATTTGTTTTGGTTGTTAATTAAAGGAAATAGGATCTCCTTTTCTAAATTTAGTGGCTGAGTAAGAAACACAAAGTGAAATAACTCTCAGCACAAACAGCAGCTTTACCTCCGACCAGTCAATGAACGTTTAACAAGCAAATACCTGAGCTCAAAGATCCTCTGTGTGGATAATTTTAGAACATTTGTCGGTCTGTGACCCACGCTGAGGGGTGTGTGTGTGTGTGTGTGTGTGTGTGTGTGTGTGTGTGTGTGTGTGTGTGTGTGTGTGTGTGTGTGTGTGTGTGTGTATGTGTGTGTGTGTTTGGGACAAAGACTCCTCAGTATGTTACATGGCAGTAGTGGCGAGCCCCCTCCACCTCCTCCTCCAGCAGCCTTTTCCTGTCTCCCTCTGAGGCTGAACACAGAACAATAACCTACTACGATCTTGCAACACACACACACACACACACACACACACACACACACACACACACACACACACACACACACACACACACAGAAAAACACACTTTTTCATGATAAGGTTCATTAACTGTCTTGACCTCCCTTTTCCCTCTTGTTAACATCAGGCTGCCTGATGTGTGTGTGTGTGTGTGTGTGTGTGTGTGTGTGTGTGTGTGTGTGTGTGTGTGTGTGTGTGTGTGTTGCTTTTATTAAACCAACTTCTATGAGTCTGTCACGTTTAAGGGAGATCGCCCAGAAGCAGTGGTCTCAACTCGCTTCCAATCAAACCCTGTGTCCAGTGTGACCAGTACGCATCGTATTTGTTCACCCACACGGAGGGAGATGAAGACTGTAATAAATAGCACAAGGACAGCCCCACACTGTGTAACCAACAAAACTGCAAACTAGCTGGTAGTCCTTGCTGACACGTGTCTTCCTGATGTATCCGATGCAATTTTCCACTCCAAGGCTGTGGTAAAGTGTAAAAAACAAACAACTTTTTTCAAAGTGTGTCACAAACCAGAGATTTACAAGATGATGTTAGAATCCAAAGTAAAAAGACAAAACGACTCCTCCCACTGTCTGTGTACAACACACAACTCTGTCTTAAAGTGACGGCGACTCAAAACCACATCCTCATCAAAGAAGAAACAAAAATAGCTTAAAAAACACCCAAAGCCCCAAATCCTGTAAGAATCTTCCTATACTTTACGATTAGAATTTCTTCAACACTCACTTTCGATAAATCAATAAACAGTAACACAACTTTGCTTAATACATGATGGCAGGGGTGTACTCGACCTCCGCCCCTGGTGCCCTCATGTCCGAAAGGAACCACACTAATGTGCATTCGTGGATTCCACTATAGAAGGTAAAAGGATAAAAGTTGCCTTCTCTGGTGCCCGCTCCGTGATAACCGCATGAAAAGGGCTCCTCTGGAGTCCCTCTAGTGTATGAAACTGAAAAAGGGCCCTTTGGTTGCCCTTCTATAGAACTGAATGTGGAAAAATACCCTCTTGTTGCCCTTACAGTCAATACATTGTTAAAAAGTTTCCTCTGGGTTCCTCTTTGTTGGACTGAATGTACAGAAGGGCCCTCTGGATGCCCCTGTAGTTAGTTATGTAATATAATCAGTAATATAGAAATATAACAGTAGTTTTATGTTTTCCTTTTACCTAGAAATTAAGTGTTAGATGCTCAAAATTTTCTGGGGGAGGACCCTAAGACCCCCCTCTTGTGACCTCTGCATCAATTCACCAACCACAAGAGTACCAGAGGTTTGAAAAGAGGTGCCCATTTTTTGTTATTGCCCCTGCCCTCAAACAGCCTGAGTACGCCCCTGCACAGTGGTTTGTGTATTGGTCCACTTTACAATATTGCAGAGTGGAGACAAAACAAGCCAAGGGAAAAAAATATAACAATGGATTTTTCATCTCGATCGAAACAAACCAAATAAGCTGTAGGTGTGAAATCAGCCTGACCACCAATGAACCTTTACGAGCATGTCTCTGGACCATGGGAGGAGGCCTGAGTGCCTGCAGTAAACCCACATGTGCATTGGGACATCATGCAAGCTATTGTCCTTTGCTGGGTTTGTGATTGCTCTTGACTGGCAACATGTTTTCTTTTTGCCAGAGTCCATGGCAGAGACAAATTTGGTTTATTAGACTTGAAAGAGATGATCCAAATGTGGACTTTGATTCACAGAAATATGTGTTCTGTCAATGTGCAGTGAGTTTCCTGGAGTCTCTGCTCTTTCTAATGGCTCATCTGGAGTGTAGACACAGGTAAACTCCTGCCCTCTGTGAGTGTTTGTATGTGAGCGCTGTGAGGTGATAATGATGCTGATTACAGGCTTGAGTGCAGAGGGACATTCCAGTTCTGCCACGTCGTAAAACACTCTGCTGCCAACACCTGGATCAGGTGCATGGTAATCCTGATAATGGAGGGCTGTGGGTAAACACACACGCTCACTAATCCTCCTGTGTGTGTGTTTGTGTGTGTGTGTGTGTGTGTGTGTGTGTGTATGTGTGTGTGTGTGTGTGTGTGTGTGTGTGTGTGTGTGTGTGTGTGTGTGTTGTGTGTTTGCTTCAGGCTGTAGGCCAAGCAGCAGCAGAGGGATAATGATAAAGTCTGAGGTGTTTACATTCAGGGCACACGTTCAGTTCAAACAGAGCAGTGAAGCCCCGTTCACACATAAACTTCTGATGTTTCCCTGAAAACTTCAGGACATTCAGGCCCTCTGGAACCTGCTGTTCACACATGCAGCTCACAGCCAGAGTTTTCTCTGTCGTATGCAGCCACACAAATTAAATTTACAACACAAACAACATAAAACACAATGCAGACAACAAATACAACTAACTGCAGAAAAAACAAAAGTGATATAAACGGCAGTTTCCCATATGTCCACAAGAGGCTGGCTACAAAAGTGAGTCAAACCCCATAGAGCCCCATGTTAAGTGTCCAACTCTACAGCAGAAATGAACATGTTCACAGCCTGATACAAAAGCTGTTTTGACCTCCATATCTCTTTTTTCCCTTTGAGCTAAAAGAACAGCAGGGTCAATTTTTATAACTCACTCTTTTAATCATAAGAAGCCTAAATGTATGAATTAAAGGGATGGTTACTTCCAGTGACAGGTGTAAACTATTTGCTCTCTGCTTTCTGAAAGACAACGCAGTGTATCAGTCTCTGTCTGAGTCCTCTAGTCTGTTTGTGGTTTTTGTGACATTTGTTTTTTTGTTCATGCAATAAAAATAATCTGCCTTTCTGTTAGGTTTGTCACTCTAACTGGTCACCCAGTAAGTCTAGACTCAAGTTTGTCTCTCTATTGTTGCACATAGAAGCTGGTAGCACAGTTTACGACTAAAAAAACACTAAAGCCATGATCAAATCAGATTTTAAGTTTTTATATGTACTTTTTCATTTGATCATGCAGTGACAGGCAGTGCATCAATGTCAACCTGCTGAAGAGAGGGGAAGAAGACCCCTTTTTATATAATAATGTACCAGTGTTTCCAGACATAGGGCTATGGAGCTGTCCAGGCATTTCACTGTTGGAGTTATGTAAGGGATATTGTATAGTTAGCAGTTAGTAATGGGAAATAGAATCCCGACAGGGTGAGACCAGAACCTGATGCGAAGCAGAGGGGTCTTGTTTGCCTCTGGAATTGCTCGTGTTAGTGAAAGTTAATTACCATCATCAAGGGGTTTCGACCAATCAGAATCAAGCATCTTACACAGCTGAAAGATCAGTAAGAAAGACGGTTACTAATTGTTGTTATAAAGTAAATGTCATACTGTGTAATATGAGTGTTGTTTCAATGTTTATTTCTGTCTAAAGGGGAGGACCCAGCACAAGCACAGAGTCCTCCCCGTCCCTCCTGTCACTCAGTGTGCTGTAAATTTCTCACACGTATCATGCTCCGGTTGACCGTTAATCCTCCTCCTACCATCAGCACGAGAGTCTTCTTTTTACCGTTTCTCTCAGACAGAAGTTGAAATTCGGATGTTTCCTCTCACTCTCTAAAAATCTAAGAAGAAGTGTTTTCCTCTGCTTTTGTTGAGCAAATTTAACATCATTCAGGTCCCACTGTTTTCTCTGTGCCGCTATGTCAATCAGTAAAGGTGTTGTGTGACGTTTGGGTGCGTCACTGTGCAGTCATGAACCTATACATTGCAGCTGATGATATCTTTTTCTGCTGGACAGCTGACCGTGCCATAAGGCGATAGATACCGGTTAACGTACACCCTGGCTGTTAGACTACACTCACCATTCCTGGCTTGTTAGCTTGTTTAACGTTAAGTTCCAATTTTGATCTACTAATTTTATCACGTATATTATCATGTGTGCATTTATTCATTATTTATTTGTTGGTTGGTGCATCTCTTCCAAATACGGTCACTTCTGACTCCAGAAAACCAACATGGCAGCATGTATGCGTCATTTACGCAGTGAAGAAACCAACGGATGATGTCACGTGCATCCTCACAGTCTCCGGTCCACAGAGAGGGTCCTTCAGGGTCTTTCAGGTTTTATCTGTCGTTTTTATCTAGGTCATAGTCTGAGGTCATCTCTGGCTCTCGTCTCCGTCTGCAGATGTTTAAGAGCACAAAGACTCCTTTCTCTGTTTGTGTCTCTGTTTGTCTCGTTGTCTGTCTCTGTGACTCTGTGCTCAGCTTCAAACTTTTAGGAGCATCTCTGCAGCGAACAGAGGGTCAGCCAGACGTTCAGAGCACACATTTAATGCTCTCTTTAAAGACGGCTGCGGTAAAGCTCTGTATACGTGATGTAGCGTGTCAAAGGTCTCGTATGACACCTATTCCTGGGTCCTCCCACGTGTTTCTCATGAGGTATTGACTTCACTTTAGGAGTCTCTTGATAATCCGAGGCTTTATGTAATGGACCATAAAGCGCTGTAGGGATACTTTCCTCCTTAAACCTGTACTGAACTGAAGACAGAGGGGAACTGTTCTAAAGCGTCATCCTGACCAGTCTAATCAGGTGGATGTGTTGCTCGTGTCACATGTGAGCACATTTTCGTCATGCTCTCCAGTGAAAAGGAAGTACTTTTTTTTGTTCGAATGCACAAACTCAGAAAACAAACCAAGACAGCACACACAAAATAAAACAATCCAGACTTCACAGCAAATCAAATCAGCACAGTCATCCATGACTGCATTTATTTTGACCTTTTTCCTATCCTTTTGTAATTCATATCATTTCTAAACGTGCAGCAAGTTTCTCCTGAAGGAAATCTTCTGAGCCTTTGCAGAACAGCTGAACTTGTTGCCCCGTTCACTGCTCCTTAGAAAAAAGGACAATAGAAGCTAGTGAAATACATGTGACCTGTACGCAATATGAGGAAAAACAGTCATAAGAGGTTCAATTCCAACCTCAGCTAATCCAAAGCATTATCTATTTATTACGACTGTTTTCTGATCTAAGACAGATGATGTTGAAGGTCGAATATGCACCATATGTCATCTACGTGTTGGCTCCAAAGCCTGCAAAATTCAATTCCTGTACTGCATAAAAGCCTCTGATTCTGCAAATCTGATATAGAGAATCGTAAAAAGAGAGACACCGTGATCCTGAGTTGTCTCATTTGACCACATATAACCTCTTTATTTACATTTCTCTATGCTTATCTTCTGTCCTCCTCTCAGTTTGATCCAGTTCCAGTCCGGTCCCACTCTTAGTGACCCGTCTGCCGATCAGTATCATCAAGATGAAGATGAGACAACACAGAGCTCTGAGTGGATTAATTCTGCTCAGCCTGGCCTTCCTCGCCAACGCCCGGCCGAAAGCAGGTCAGTCTGAAGATACTTGAGGAGGAAAAAAAACAAAACGAAGAACTTTAGCTGAAATGTTTTTCAAGGATTCGATTTTTAGACTTTTAAAAGGCTATAGTGCATGCTTTTTGTGAACTGTTTTAAAGGGATACATTGTTTTGCTCCTGTGTATTGATGGTACATAAAGATGGACATGGTATCTAGTTTTTCAAAAGTGAAGTGAAAAACACTGGACATACTGTGGAGTCTGTGCAATAGGGATTGGCTGGTGGATGTCCCGCCCCTTATTTTAACCCAGACACACATTAAACTTACAGATAAATCAACGTGGCTCCCTCAGTTGGGTCCAGTCCACAGCGTCACAGATTCTTGTGTGGGTTTGAAGCAGAAACTTGTTGTTATGGAAAGTTCAATGACTCTTGTGTTGGTGTTTGTTACATTTCCTCTCACTGTTCCTCCTCTACTCTGATAATACAGAACACACAGTGCTGCAGGAGCCTCATTGGTCAACACAGCTGTCAATCAATGGAAGATACTTCTGCCTGTGAGATCAAAGACGGAGTTACGGAATGTCTTTTGGGGTTTTATAGTTTGACCCATGTCCCATCTGTTAACATAGAGGGGGAGTTCATGACCTATACAAGTCAGTAGGCGGAGCTTTACATGTCGACTTCACTTTTAGGTAACTGTCATGTCGTCCAGTGTTTTATAAATTATTTGAAACTGACATCTTCTCCAAACAGGACCACTGCTGACTGTTATCTGGTGTACAAAGTACAACAGCTATAGATAAAAACATCATACAACCACACTCTAAAAACCCGAACTATCCCTTTAAGTCCCCTGTGTGTTGGATGTATATCTGGATGTGTTTTACATCGAACCAGCAGCTGAAGTTTGAGTTATCCGTACAGACAGTGAAGCAGACGTATTTATGAGACGTTACAAAAACAGTCATCGCTCATGTCTGTTTGAAACTAAAGATGGAGTCCATAAAACTCCCACAGGTCTACTTTTCCTGACACCCTGTCTCGTCTACAACGACTTACAGTTCGAGTCCGGCCTCTGTGAAGAAACCTGGATGTTCATTAATCAAAAACAATCCCTGTCCGACTCCTAAAACCACACCGCTAACACAGACTGGCCTCATAGCTCAGTCACTGCTGTGTGTTTGAAACTAGATGATGTTACAGCGCTGGAGAGCGTTCACAGTGATGCTGAAAACTTAACGAGGGAAACAGGCAGTGAAGTCGTGAAGGAGTGAGAGCAGGTGGTAAATAATGTGAAAGTGAAACCGGAGTGAGATAGACTCCTCTGCTGCTGTGATCAGCGGGGATACACAGACATTTACACTCTCACAGGAGGAACAGACAAACTCCTGTACATCTTTAAAGTGTCTGCACAGACGTGTGAGCTGTTACATATCATTTTTATATTTAGTGTGTCATCTTTTAAGCTCTGATAGCTGAGTCTGATCTGATTATGATATATTTAAAAATTCTCACTACATGCTCAGTTCACGTTCGTATTGAAACATTTGACGTATCAGTAATCAAATGTGCCTCAGAGTCGACCTGTACTCAATGCATAACTCACATTTTATTTCTCTCAGCTCTCGTGTTGTTTTTCTTTTCCAGGTCCGGAGCAGAAATGTAAGTCTGGTCCAGTAGATCTGGTCTTCCTCATCGACAGCTCCCGCAGTGTGAGGCCCCACGAGTTTGAGACCATGAGGAAGTTCATGATCGACATCCTGGACACCCTGGACATCGGACTCAACGCCACCAGAGTGGGCGTGGTTCAGTACTCCAGTCAGGTACTGCAGGAGCACAGAATCCAGATCTTTACCCATGTTTACCCAAGCCAATCATACATATCTGATTACCATAAAATCCAGAATATAAGTCACATCTAGCAGACTCAGTCTGTATTTGTTGGGCTCAGAGAGGGAAAGCAGCAGTATCTCAGTCCATAGGTACTGGAGGGTCTCCAGACTAGGTTTGGAAATTGGACTGGTAGCTGTGGAGGTACCCTTGAGCATGGCACCCTCACTCTGCATCTCTCCATTAATGCATGCTCACAGGGTCCTGTTTGTGTATGTGTAAGTGTATTTCCACCAACCATGTTTCAACCACAGTCTGTATAAATCATGGGCGTGGTCTCTGTGATGTCACCCATTTGTTTCTGGAGCTAACTTTTGAAGCCTATGGTAGGCGGTCGCCATATTGGAAATGCTGACTCAACCCCAAATTCTGGCAATCTAACAAGGGGCAGAGTTGAGCCTCCTCGCTAACAGCGAGTTCCCGCCTGTCAGTCAAGTCAGCTGCTATAATTATGCAAAACTCATACATTTAATATCTTCGGAAAAAAAGAGTTGTAAATAATTCACCCCCAAACAGTGTGTGTTGATAGAGAAATTAGATATTCAGACTCAAACTGTTTTTTGTACCAGGCTGTAAACATGTTTATTTCTGCTGTAAATATCAGCTTTTTTGAATGGGTGTGTATGTGGTTTCCGGTGCTTATGCAGCCAGCCTCAAGTGGACTCTTGAGGAATTGCAATTTTTAACACTTCATATTTTAAGACTGAAGGTTGACGCTTGGTTTCAACAGAGTAAAAATATTGAATCACCCCTAAGAGAATAATAAAGTTTATAAAAAATGTAGGAGAAGAAGGTTTAAACTGTGTTCCTGCATGAAGGCTTCCACTGCGTGCAGCAATGTGCAGTTTCTATGCAGCTGTGTAGCTTTTTCTAGTACTGTCTTATATCTTCACCCTGCAGGCTATCTGTATGATATTTATTCACTAAAAAGCACACCACTGCTTTCTTTAAATGTGTGATCATGACCTAATGAGGAAAAAGTGTTATAAAGTGGCACCCCTAGATTGATACATCTCGCTATGTGAAGGACGAAGCTAACTTTTTGGATGACTTAAAAAGGTGATGAAGCCACACCAAAATACAAATTTCATGGTAGTTGCCTTCATTTTGAAAACTCTCTCTCATCAGTCTCTTAATATGTATTTTTTTGTCCACTTTTGAAGAACATTTGGTGCAACTTAGTGTATGAAATGTGTTCTGTAGAGTCATTATTTCATAATTTCAGTGAAATATTCTTCTCTCTGCATCATATTCTTCTGCGGACTCAGTTTAAAGACAAACTCAGGAAGAATTAGTTTCTCTACTTTGATTAGTAACATGATTCATGGACTGATCTTACTCTGTTCTGTCTATCCGTCTCTCCTCTGTCCTCTGCTGTCCTCAGGTCCGTAGTGAGTTTTCTCTAAAGGCTCACGCCACTCTGCCCTCCATGGTCAAAGGCATCAATCAGATCATCCCGCTGGCTCAGGGCACCATGACCGGACTCGCAATCAAATACGTGATGAACAACGCTTTCACACCTGAGGGGGGAGACCGTCCAAAGGTAACAGCAGATTAAATAAACCTGTTTCAATCTACAGTTTGAGAAATGTTTAAACATGTGGTTTAAACTTTAAAACTCAGCACCATAAGATGTTGCCACGCCATCGTCCTCTCTGATCCTGAGCTTCTCTCTCCCTAAGGTTCCTAACGTAGTCGTGATTGTGACGGACGGACGTCCTCAAGACCGCGTAGCCGAGGTGGCAGCTGAAGCCAGAGAAAAAGGCATCGAGATCTACGCTGTGGGCGTGGCCAGAGCCGACATGACATCACTGAGGGCCATGGCGTCCCCTCCGTTTGAGGACCACGTGTTCCTGGTGGAGTCCTTCGACCTCATTCACCACTTTGGTCTTCAGTTCCAGGACAAGCTCTGCGGTGAGACTGAAAATCCAAAGAGCACATTCTGCATTTATATCCAGCAGAAAAATTTTCCAATCAAAGCTGGATCTATAAAAGTCGGTTTGTTTCCTGTTCAAGTGGCCGTTCAGACAAACAGGACACCCACACGGGGATCAAATAACATCTGGATTGTGCTTCACTCTTCCTCTTTTTGGAGGAGTGGTAGGATTCAGGTTTTATGAATTTATTTCTCTTCTAAAGCTCAGAGTTTGACGTGAGAATAGGACTCTAAATAAAGCACAAAAATGAATCGATTCAACTTGAGATGAAACGTTAATCCTCCAAACTAAACCACATCAAACACAGATCAAAATAAAGTCCATTAAATACACGGCCTCTGAGAGGAATCAGTCTTTAGGGATTAGACCTCTTAATTCTGTCAGATCCTCGTCTGAACCTGTAGAGTTGGTTGAAGCCGTGCACAGAGGACTTTTATTTGAAGTCGTTTCATACAGTAGGAGGAAAAAGCTGCAGATCATCCCGAGGACTTTAAACTCAGAGCTGTCGGCTCTATCTGAAGGAAACAGCAGAGTCTGTGTGCAAATAGAAAAAATAAAGTTCAGCCTGAATAAGAAATAATCAGCGTGCCAATCTCACCTCCAAGAACTTAATACTCCTCATAACAACCTGCTAAGATCTCTTAAGTGCAGATATTTCCTCATGCTCCTGCTTTTAGAGCGAACAGCTGTTATGAATAACATCTTTTCTTTACGAAGGAGGCAGGAGGGAGGAGGGAGGTGGGAGGAGGGAGGAGGGAGGAACGGAAGAAGTAGATGGTTAATTATGTTAAAATAATATATAAGGGATGTTTAAATAATGAAGAATATTAAAGCATGCAGTTTTGTTTGTGTTGTGACGCTGTGAAGTCTCAGTGAACCAAACAGGAAGAAGTTTGCACCTTTCATACATGAAAGCCTGCAGCTCAAAGAGCTTCGCAACAAATGGAGGATGGAAAGAGAAGCGAGAGAGAGAGAGAGAGAGAGAGAGAGAGAGAGAGAGAGAGAGAGAGAGAGGAGAGAGAGAGAGAGAGAGAGAGAGAGAGCGCTCTACATTTTAGGAGCATAAAAACGGAAACACATTCAAGGACCTTGTCCTTTTGAGCTGTCGGTTGTAGTCATTAGAATTGACACAGAAAAATGCTTGAGACATTTTAGTTTACATGGAATGAGTCTGGAATATATTACGCTTTCACTTAATTAAATAACCTACAAAAAATATGAAACTCCTTTAAGATGTTCTTAGTTTCCCAGATGCACCGGTTTATATTTGTGCCAAAATGGTATGTTTCATATGACAAGATGGTTTGCAAGTGTGTATCTTTCTTAATCCCTGTGAGTTTAATACCAACACTTAGGCTCTTAAGGATGATTTTGGATCAGGTTTGATTTCACCAAGTGTTGTTACACCAACCAACCGTCCGTGTCTCTAAATCGATGCACAGAGGTACATCATCTTTGTCTGACAGAGCCGAGCCATCTTCAAACCTGAGCAGAGCAAAAATGTACCGATAGAGAAATATGAAATAGAAACTGTGCGTTAGTGTGAGTTCCCAACAATAACAGTAAAAATCTGGGTTAAGATTAGTTCTTTCTGCAGAATCTTGAACAGAACATGATGTGTGCGATGTTGCCTGTGCTGCAGGTATGGATCTGTGTCTGGAGTCAGATCATGGCTGTGAGCACATCTGTGAGAGCTCCCCGGGCTCCTTCCACTGCCTCTGTCTGCCCGGGTACACACTGAACGAGGACGGGAAGACCTGTTCAGGTAACAACAACAACAACAACAACAGAGTACAAAATGGAAATAAATTAAACACAGACGAGGCGTTGATATGAACAACAAACATGAACATGCAGAGTCCTTGAAGGACGGATAAAAAGTCTGGCTGATCTCAGGAAACTTTTGCAGGACCTCGAGGACCTTTGTTGTGAAATCATTGGAAACTTTTGTAGCATCTTTATTGGTGGACGGCTCCCCCACACTCGAGACATGGCCAGCTGAGTGAAGAGGCCAAAGTACACTGCCAAGCTCAGAGGACAGACTGATGGGAATCTGGTTGCAGCTCACTGTCTAACTCATAAAGGCCCAAAAGAGATGACATTTTTATAAAAGTAATGTTCCTCTGAAGAATCATTTATCGGGGAAGCTGATCTCTGACATTAATGGAGCGCCGCCTGCAAGCTAGTTCAGGCAGACAACTCGAGCTGCGCTCAGTCATACTGACAGGTCATCATCCTCCCTATCAGCTGATATCAACATCCTCATTGGCGGTCTATTTAAGCTGCATGTCTCCCCGTCTCTGTCTCTGCCTCTGCTTTGCAAGTGCTCCTGCTGTCCTGCTCAGTGCTGTGTGCAAACTTTGTACCCACCTCCTCCCCGGCATCCACCTGCGGGCTCCGAGGGGGGTTAGTCCTATCTCATTGCTCCTAAATGTATGCATCTAAATAATGTATGCTGAGTAATGAGGTTCGGAGCCCATACGCCAAACACAATACTGTATGCTGCAATAAACTTTATCTTAAGTGAACGTGAGTTGTCGTACTGAACTTAAGTCTGCAACTTTATAGGATCCTTGGTGATTTAAAAAAGAATGCACGGCTATGAAAAAAGTTTCCGGAGATCTCACAAAACTTCCTCAAAGTTTTATAAGTTCCTTAGGATCCGGTAAAGGTTTTTCAGGGTCATATAAAGGTCCTCAGAATTGTGCGAAAGTTTTAGGGATCTTTCAAAACTTTCTCAGGATCTTGCATAAGTTCTTAGGATCTGACAACATTTTCACAAGTATTATAAAGGTTCCTTAGGCTCTAAAAAAACATTTCTTGTGAACTGAAGATCTCATCTCACAACATTTCTCAGAACCTTTTCAGAAGTTCTGAGAAATGTTTCAAGGGATGAATGTTTCTTGGGGTCTTGCTAAGTCTTCTTTAGGATATTGTCAAACTTTTTGGGATAATGCTTAAGTTTCTCACTACCTCAAGAGTTTGTCAGTATTCACACTAGAGCGGCCACTGGGGTCATTTTGACTGTTTTCCCATTTATGTGTAATGTTACTTTGTTAAATTGAAGATTACAGTGCTGTGTTTACGTATTTAAAATGCAATTTATACAAATTGCACAAAAGGCAAAAATTATATGATCATTTTTACCTACTTCGGCCTATAGACCGTCAAAATAATGGACGTAGTATCCGTGACGTCACCCAATTTTTTTTCTGAAGCGCTGTTTTGAAGCCAATTGTCGGCGGGAACCATATTGGAAATGCTGAACTCAACCTAACTTCTGTCGAGTTAGTGTGAGGTAAAAAAGCGGGCTTTGAGCCTCCCTGCCAACAGCTACAGTTTTCCTTCTACTTCTGGAGCCAGCCTCAAGTGAACACTCGATGAACTGCATTTTTTAACATTTCCGCATTGGCAGCCAAAGGTTACTGCTTGCTTTGGCCACAGGCAGTCCTAATGACTGCTGAGATTAGATTGATACATTTTCACGCTGGGCATATGCCTCTTGGTTGCTTGGCAACTATAATTGTCTCTATAAAACTTCGAGATCGGCCGTGAGTTAGTGTACAGAGCAATTAAAAAAGTTTTGAATTGAAGCTGAGAAAAGCACAAAGAGAAAGATGACTGCTGAGGAAGTCTGACAGTTGTTCCAGGTATTGGAGAGCGCAGACCGGCGATCTGTATGAATAAGAAGTGGATAAAAGTGACAATGGAATGGAATTCTGGCCCCTCTAGGTTTAACCTACGTCTCTCTCTTTGTCCCATCGAGGGCTCTGCGCACTACCAACAACAACAAAATCTCAACAGAGAGAGCTGAAAGAAAGACTGAACCACACAATAACTCAGAAAACTTTGAACATTTGACCCACAGATTAAAAGAAAAGCTCAACCTCAGCAATGAGGTCTGTCCAAGTGGAATGATTTATGTTATTTAAATGTAAACACACACACAAGAGTTTCAGTGAGTTTAACCAGTCAGCTAAACCACGATAGTTAACACCTTTTGACCTCACAGAGTCTCAACTTCACACGTTTCCTGCTGAGATAATGAATGTACTTTCTGATTAATCTGATTGATCACTCTCTGTGGGTTTCAGCTGCTGCCTCTATTTAACAGCAGGCGTTAAAAAACACTTTTCACTACACACTGTCATTTTAAGTTAAGAAGCAGGATGATATGTGTGCACCACATTGAGGAAACAGTCACGTTACTCCAATGTTTGCACATATAACGAAAGGTTTCATCTGTGTTATGTTTCAGATAATCACCATGATGTTCGGATAGGTCATAAAATGTGAAGTTTAACGTAGAAATTGTCTCTGGCTTCTTTAAAGTTTATATATCTGTGTGTGTGTGTGTGTGTGTGTGTGTGTGTTTGTGTGTGTGTTTGTTGGTTACAGCCATCGACCTGTGTGCTGAAGGGAAACACGACTGTGAGCAGGTGTGCGTCAGCTCGCCCGGGTCCTTCACCTGTGACTGCAACAAAGGATACAAGCTGAACGAGGACAAGAGGACCTGCACCAGTATGTCTCTCTCTCTCTCTCTCTCACACACACACACACACACACACACACACACACACACAAACACACACACACACACACACACACACACACAAACACACACACACACACACACACACCTGCATGCACAAAGTGTTAAAACAACACACACGCATAGAAGTCTTGGCTTTATGAAGAAGTGTGCCCCGCTTGAATTCATGTCATGTGTATTCATGCTCAAATGGATTCTGTGCTTCACAAGCAGCTGGTTCCTGAGTTTTGTGCTGCTTCATGAAGCTGTGTGCAGGTTTCATCTATGTTCCTCCTGCTCATGTTTATCTCTAGAATAGACAGTCGTCATCCCTTTAATCCTCAGTTTTCCCTCGACTCAACAATCAGAGCAGAAACAGCAAAATATCAGTCTCTTAGACTTACTTACGTTCAATATCAGCTTTAGTTGTGCATTTTGGTCAGCAATCAGAGGTGAGAAAGGTAACCTTAAGATAAGTACAATAATAAAGTTATTATAGGCTCCTTCATTAATTCCCAAGTCTTTACTCGTCGTTACTTTAAAGAAGCTAATTGAGCAGCATGTATTAAATCAGAGGCCATCAAAGGTAAGATCTAACCATGTGATGTAAGAGACAAAGGGAACATAGATGCAGTCCTGCACGTTTCGCTGCTCTGCTGCTTATGGCCTTGCTGCTCTCCTCCCTCAGTGATCGACTTCTGTTCCTTCGGAAACCACAGTTGTGATCATGAGTGTGTGAGCGTGCTCAACGGCTATCACTGCCGCTGTAACGAAGGCTACAGGCTGCTGGACGACGGCAAGACCTGCCAGGGTGAGTACTGCTTACTTGAGACCAGACCTCCTGTTCTTACACACACCTCCACAGCGTCCACTAAATACAGCAGGTAAGGATCATGGCAGGGTTTTTAAATACTTATCATCATAATCATGTAGCTGCTTATACATTTAGTTTAGTTTAAGACTGAAATAACATATTTTTGTGGATTTTGCTCATTTATTGTGTCTCATGCATGAAGATGGTCACTTTACTAACAGAGCTTTTCCAACATGAGACTGAATAGACGTCTGGACTCAGATTCAGGAATTTTATAACAAAAATAAATACACTGAATCTCACTTATTACACATTTCCTTCCTCTGATCTCAAATAAAATCGTCTCTATTTATTAAGCACCTTTAATACATGAAAGCCGAAAGAGCTTCACAAAAGAACAGAGAGAAAATAGCATAAATAGGTAAAAAGAAAGAAGGATAAAACAAGATAGAGCATAGTAAAAAGAAATGCTTAAAATAAATCAATAAATAGATCAGATAAATACCAAAAATAAAATAAAAATATATTTTAATTCATAAATATAAATAATATTATAATTTGTATTTATAAATATAAATTATATCATAATATATTATAGTTATATAAATACATTATATTATAATATGATTTATATTTATATAAATACATTATTTTGTAATATAATTTATATTAATTTATATAATGTATCTTTATAAATATAAAGAACACTTATATTATAATTTATCTTTTTATATATGAATTATATTACAACTTTTAAAAAATAAATATTTTAGATTTTATATAAAAATGTTTGCACCAGTTAAAGGGTAATTGATCCTGACATTGCAATGCAGAACTACATTCTTGTGCACACTCCTGCATGCAGACAGACACACACTCCTGATGTAGATGTTTCAGTCGCACAGAAACATCTGCAGCTCAGGATGTTGTTGACAGAAAAAACAACTGCGAGGAGAAGACGATTTACAACCTCTGCAGTAACCGTGGACTTTCTCTCCCCTGAAGACACTAAAACCTTCAGAGGTGGAGTAACACGTCGTGTAATTGTGCTGTCCGTTAAACCCATATACCACAGCAGCTGTTATGTAAGGAGAGGTTAAATAAGAGGCCGGTAGCACTTTTGCTGCTGCGCCTGCTTCATGGCCGACAGCTAAAAAGGCAGGGTCATTCAGAGGCTGTTAAAGAGAGAACAGCAGCAGCTTAGTCTACATCTGTGTGCATTCAGGGACAGTTAAAGGCATGGGATAATTGTGTTGTGGCAGCGCTTACACAACAATACATAATTACCTAAAGCTGATGTGACACATCTCAAAGCAATGGACAGTTTAATTATTCCTGTGTGGATGAGCAGCTAAACTTATATTTGCCTCAGATGTTGATAAAACTTTCATGAACATACACAGAAAAAAATGAAACAGTCCCTTGAAAGGACATTTACACACATGCAAAGTTTGACCCAAAATGTGTGTGTGTTATTTAGCGATTGACCTGTGTGCTGAGGGGAAGCATGACTGTGAACAAATCTGTATCAGCGCTCCGGGCGTCTTCACGTGCGACTGCAACGAAGGATACACACTCAATGAGGACAAGAAGACCTGCACACGTCAGTCAGGCCACACACACACACACACACACACACACACACACACACACACACACACACACACACAAAAAAAAAACACACACACAGAAAAGCATGATCAATGCATATACATGTAGGCTTGATGAAAACATGAGGCTTTAAGGAAATATCGGTGTCCGTGTGTGAGTGCTTTATAAAATGGACTGTTGTTTAGCAACGTTTAGCAATGTTTAGCAGAACCTTTAAAACAGAAAACAACGCCTGGGCTTATTTAGAAAATGTGTCATCACATAGTTTGTCCAGCAGAGGGCGCTCTGACACCTTACTTTACTGTCCTCTCAGCACTGTCTGCAAGCTCATGCAGCAGAGCGTCACAGCTGAAGACGGCATTTAAAATTCAACGACCATGAAAGTTGCTTCCTTGAGCTTCATATGTCTCTTTTTTTTTCTTCAAGTAAACAAAAGTTTATCTCAATCAATTATAGAGAGCATGGTTGAAGCACAAATCTTTTTTTGTACTTTCCAACAAATCAATTGTAGATGTGTACTTATTAATGACACTTAATGAGGACACATAAATAAGGAAGCGTACAAAAACAATAAATGAAACACACATAATGCCTCACTGCATCTTGAGCTGCAGATGGAAAATAACTGTATGTGCATGCTTTTGCCTGTATGTAATATGCGTGTGTTTGTTTGTGTGAGCGTGTCTGTGTGTGTGTGTGCATGTGTGTGAGTGTGTGTGTGCGTATGTGTGTGTGTGTGTGTGTGTGTGTGTGTCATTTAGCCATCGACCTGTGTGCTGAGGGGAAGCATGACTGTGAACAAATCTGTATCAGCGCTCCAGGCGTCTTCACGTGCGACTGCAACAAAGGATTCAAACTCAACAAAGACAAAAAGACGTGCACAAGTTAGTACATGCTCCATGCACAAATACTTCTCTTTACCGCATGCATCTCCTCAAACACGTCGTTCAAATCAGTTTAGTATGGATTTTCAAAGTTTAGCTCATTGTTGGACTGAGACGAGTTAAAGAAGACGTGCATGCAGACTCTGCAGGGGTTTGGTGTTTGACTAACACACTGAAGAACGAGCTGCATCAAAACTTTGCATCAAGTTTCCAGAACATGCAGTATCTTGATTATTGAGAAAACATTTGTGATGGTCAAGCAATGAGTTAGCGTTAGCATCAATGCAAACACTTTCTGATAAAGCCTAACATGCAGAATCAGGCAGCAACCTTCATTTAAGAAACACTTTTAAAATCCAAGTTCAGAAGTGTTTCACGAGGCAGCAGAGTAAGACAAGCAGGTCATGAAGAAATCATGAAGAAAAGTTAAAATTCAGATAAATAATTGTTGAGGACATCAAGTGTGTTACTGTCAAATATTTTAAGATTGGGACTTCTGTACGTTTAAGTTTAAGTCAACAAAAAGTGGTTAAAACACCAAAAAAAGCTTCATGTTGAAGAATCCAGATTTTTCAACACGTGTAGGTGGATCAGGAGGAGCAGCGAGCTAAGTGGCTAAGCTAAGGATTTAGTGAACTGAGCCTGGTCGTTTAAAAGTCATGGATTAAGTCACATGATTATATATCCATGCTGTGTTCTTAGTTTAGAGTCTGTGAAATTAAAATATGTGCACAGGTAGTGGAGTGGTTTTTGGTATCGCTTAAAACCCAAGCCTCAGTATCAGAGAGGAAAAACTGGTATCAGGATATCAAAGCTGGATAATTTCTCTGCTTGTGTGATATGAAGTCTGTTTTTCTTGACTGTGTATCTGCAGATATGGATATGTGTAACACGGTGGAGCACGGCTGCGAGCACCAGTGTATGAGCACTCCAGGATCGTACTACTGCATCTGCCCTGAGGGACAACTGCTGCAGGACGACGGCAAGAGCTGCGGCAGTGAGTGTATGAGCAATGATCCGTGTGTTACAGAACCTTCTGACCCCAACCTAACTAACCAGGGGGTTGCAGGGGGATCAAGGTCCTGCGGGTCCTGCGGGACGAGTCAGAGATGTTGCAGGTGCAGGATGTGAGCGCTCAGAGCTGCAGCAGGAGGTCAGCTCTGAATTCTCTCTGATCGGTCTCAGCCAGCTGAAGTAAAACAACAACCTTCAGAGAGAGCCCAGATCACAGATGTATTTTCAATCAATGATCAATCAGATGAGTATTACTAAGCTGGACAAACATCAAGAGCTGAGATCAGGATTAGAGTCAGAGGAGAGCGGGGTGATTCTCAGGAGATGAAATAAAGAGGTGTGTTGGGATAAATCTCATGCAGATGTTTAAAGCAGCTCAGGCTCGTCTGTGAGGAAACATCCACACAAAGATTGGATCTTCTTCTGATGTTTCTTTCCTCTGGAGGACTGAGAGGAACACAGAGTGCCTGCCAGTAATAACCAGACGGCACCCTCATGTGGAGATGTGTGGTAGTGCAGGCAGCCTCATATAGTATCCTGCAGGGCATCTCCTGTTTCTGTGAAAACTCTCACAGTAACAGTGAGCAAAGTATCCTAGGCTTTTTTCCACCTCAGTATATACTTTCATCAATCTAATAATGCATTTTATTGAGTTCATAATTGCTGATTACTTACATACAGAAAATGACAGTAATGGAAGGAAGAATTTCTGTCATACTTTTTACTTTGTAGTTATTCATGGTACCTTCAGATTTCAAGGCTAGGGGCAGATTTACTTGAGCGTACAAACAAATCCTAATACTGATCATGCATGTCTCAACAAATACTAATAACAATATTTTATTAAAAAGATGTGCACAAACTACGCACAACTTTTTAAGTGTGCGTATCTTTTCAACGTCTGTGTCTTCCTGCTTCATAAATAAATATGTTTCAAATCAAAGTGACTCGTGTGAGGAGAGCAGACTTCAGGATGTTTGCTTTCTGCTGTCATTATTAACTCTTCATCCATCTCTCTCTCCTTCAGCCTGCAAGTCTGCAAACATCGACCTGGTGCTTCTCATCGACGGCTCCAAAAGTGTCCGCCCACAAAACTTTGAGCTGGTCAAGAAGTTTGTTAACCAGGTCAGACATGTTTTTGTATAAGAGTGTAAACCCTGTTTGTAAAAAGTGTGTTGTTTGACATCTTACCTTAAAAAATACCACAAAACATCTAAGGAAGAATCCAAGTTTTATTTGCCATAAAAAACTCTGAGGTGATTGGATGTTTACAGCACAGGGAGGCAGTTTTCACAGCTCTAACAAGAAGTTCCCCACAGAGATAAAGGACAGTCCTGCTGTGTGAAAATCAAAGCAGGATTATCAATCAATAAGACTTGATTTGTAAAGTACTTTTCAAAACAGAAAACACAAGTATTCAGAATCAATACAAAATACAAAAGATTTTTTGTTTGGTGTTCAGAATCTGTCAAAATTGTTCTACTTAAGAGTCAAACTAAGAAACAGAATAAACTCTGTCTTGTGTCACCTCTGTGTCCCTGCTCTCCTCTGATCCTCCAGGTTGTGGACTCTCTGGATGTGTCCGCTCACGGTACAAGAGTGGGTCTGATTCAGTACTCGAGTCGGGTCCGAACAGAGTTTTCTCTGAACATGTACCAGACAGCCGACGAAATCAAAGCTGCCGTCATGAAGGTAAAGACGCTCACACACCACACATTTTAAAAATGTTGCCTTTATTGACCGACTGATAAAGAGAGACAGGAAATGTAGGGAGGGGTAAGAAGGGTAAGATATGCAGCTGGGAGTCAGAACAGTGACCACTGTGACGGCGGGGCCTCGTAGACTCTGATTCAGCTCTCAGGACATTCTTTGACCCTCTTCTCCTTCAGGTTGATTACATGGAGAAAGGAACAATGACCGGTCTGGCTCTGAAACACATGGTGGAGAACAGTTTCTCTGAGGCTGAGGGAGCCCGTCCCGCTAGCAGGAACATCCCCCGAATTGGCCTGGTGTTCACAGACGGACGCTCACAGGATGACATCACCGAGTACGCCAAGAAGGCCAAAGAAGCCGGTGAGACTCTTTCATGATCTGTGAGGGTCAGATCACGTCAAATCACCCAACTCCAGGCCCTGAGTATAAAATCCTGTGTGTGTGTGTGTGTGTGTGTTTATGCAGGTATCACCATGTACGCTGTGGGTGTGGGGAAAGCTGTGGAGGATGAGCTTCGTGAGATCGCTTCTGAGCCCGTGGAGAAACATTTCTACTACACCACCGACTTCACCGCCATCAGCAACATTGCAGAGAACCTCAAGCTCAACGTGTGTCCAGGTATGACACTAAGACTGCAGAGTGGGACACATTCACACACATTACATGTTAAATATACACTCTCAGTTCTGCAGTCTGAAGCCATTGAGTCATCTACCTGTAGTCCTCTTCTGTGTTAAAAAAAATGCCCGCTGTGATGAAACTGAGATAAACTATTGAGGATGTTGTACCGGAAATACCTGAATTCTGACTGCACAGTGTTAAGTATTAAATGTGTGTGTGTGTGTGTGTGTGCATGTGCATGTGTGCGTGTCTGTTTGTGTGTGCGTGCGTGTTGTGTGTGCAGAGGAGAGTCAGGGGGAGATCGAGGTGAAGGACCCCTGTGCTTGTGAGAGTCTGGTGGAGTTCCAGCAGGCCACCATGAGCAGCCTGGAGCAGATCACACAGAAACATATCCTTTTCTTTAATATACATCTTCATCACCATCTTCATCCAAAACCTCAAACCTCTCCTCCAGACAGGGTGTAAATATTTGATATTCTATAGAGACCTTTACTTCAGGATGAAGGAAAGGAGTGGAGATAAAAACAGAAACAAACACATCAAGCGAACTGTTCTCTTACAGGAAAACAAACTCAGACAATCCTCTGAGGGTTCAATTTTATAAAGACCTGCAGTAAAACATGATAATGAATGTCACAGATGTTGAGGTAAGCTACAGTCACAATCTGTCTTTTGATTATTTTGGACTTTTATTTGCATAAGTCTGACATTTTTCCCCATAACTTATCCAAGTCAGAAAAAAAACCTTGAGCATGAGGGCCTGTGTCCACAGACAGCATTTTTTTTGTACTTTTTCATGCAGAACCTGCAGTTCAGGGTTTTTAGCAGTTCCAGGAACTTATAGTCCCAGGAACTATACTCTATACTACTCTGTATCTATACTATACTATAGAACTACTCTTCCAGGAACTAAATGGTTCCTGTGGCCCAATGTTGTCTTTGTTTCTATCAAGGCCTAAAGTCCTATGGAGATTATGCAAATCAGGCCAGTGACGTATGGAGAAAGATACAAGTAATTGCACTACACCACCAGACCAGTAGGGCAGTAGAGAGAGAGACATTGGCCATACAATAAAGATGACACCATAGAAGGAGACAGACAGGCCGGCATCGTCATGTGTCACACCACAGTTAACCTGTTAGCATGGAGGAGATTCCTCTTGTGCTGACTTAAAGCAATTTTAAAAGCTATAGCAGAGATTGACCGGTGTTTCAGTTTAAAGAGCGACCCTGTTAACTGGAGACTTTCAGCCGGATGCATCCCTCACAAACGTCTTTAGATGATCATTAAATGTCTGATGAGGATATTTTGACATTTGAATAAAAACTAAACTAGGATGCATTCTCGAGGACTCCTTGTGTTTCAACAGCTGCTATAAACTCCACAAACACTGACACGTTCAGCTGAAGGTCTCCGGTTTACAGGGTCACTCTTCAGACTGTAACACCGGGAGCTGACAGAGACGCATTCACACCATCAGGCTCAGAGAAGAACAATGTTCAGGATTATTAAACCAAGTGAATCACAAGTGTGTGAGATGTTACTGTGGACAGAGGGTGTAATGAAAACACTGCAGGTACTGACATGCATGGTTCCTCAAAGGGTCCCTTGTGTCCTAAAAAAAGTTTCTGTGGTCGAAAAGCACCTTAAACAGACACATTCCCTTTCCACCACTGTATGTCCACCAAAAATTAAGCACACAGAGAGGTTTCAAACAGTCTTTAGGTGCAACTTGCAGGTAAATGTTTTGCAGCATTACTACATAACTCTCTTAGAATAGCTGCTGAGAATGTTAATTGTTTTACATGTTCTACAGACACAAGGGTGCAGATTTACAGGAAATTCAGTGTTTGTTTCAGTCAAGCTCTTAAAAAACTATTTTTTGTTATGAAACATGGCGTCATTTTATGTCACTTCAAGGACTCAGGCGCTCTCATTCTTCCTCTGCTCAAAGAGTCGGAAAACACAGGCCATATTTTCTTAAAACAAACTGTTAGGACCAGGACACTATCATCACTTTCTCTCCCTTGTCTCTATCACTTCACTTTTATCAGCCTTAAAAAAAACCTGAAACAAAAGAGATACAGACGCACACAGGGAAACTGCATGAGGTGTAGCATGGAGGAAAATAACAGACTAAAGTGACAATAAAACTTTGTTCATAAGCATGAGGATTCCTCTACAGCTCTACTATTTATCAGTATAATATTAAGGACTAAACTCTGTGTAAACACAGATCCACTTTTTAAAATGTTTGTATCTTCACCACGATGAATGATGATGACTACACTGAACTGCTCGCAGGTTTTATCTCCAGATCGTACAGATTGAAGCATGTGGAGACTTGGATCATGGACTAATCATAAATCATGTGAATATATAGTCACAGAATCAGAGAGGAACTCAGGATGAGGCAGCTTTGATGCGTGCACGAAGGGTGCACGAGTCATGCTCTGGTACGATGATGTAAATGTCATCATTCTTTCCTGTGAGTTCAATGTGAGTTCACCCAAACTTTTTTCCTGCGTGGTCACAAATCAGCTCAAAGTGACTTACTGCAGGAAGGAAAAAGCCTTCCCACATTCAGGAAGTTTTAACAAGTGAAAAAGAGAGCAAATAGGCTCATGCATAAACCAGCAGCTGGCGCAGAGACATCAGTCTCCGTGTTACATGATTGAAACCATAGACCCCATAAGGACACTCTCTGCAGTGTCAGACCTTTTGTCTCCAACAGAATATTTTCGATTTGTTAAAAAAGTATTTCAGTTTCAGATTCATGCCAGTTTGTTTATATTTATAAGCAAGCCGTGACTGTGATTGTTATTCCTAACGGTTCGTGCACTGGCCGGGATGACGGCTCGTCTCGAGCAGCTGGAGAACCAGCTCCTCTCCAGGAAGTGATCCGTTCATGGTACGTGACACCACAGAGGAAGAAGAACAGAACGAGGAGGAGGAGGCACAACCTGGAAACAACATGAGAGGGGGATCAGAAACCCTTCAATCAATGAACAAAAATCAAAGTGTCTCTTTGCGCAAGATCGCTTCTCTAAGCGAGGATGACTTTTACACCAGAGTTTATTTTCTGAGAGATGATTAAAAACAGCAACATTCACTTTTATATCAATCACACATCAACGTTTACAGAACACACGATTCATAACAAAGGATTACTGTTCTGAGGTTGTACAAATATTACAAACGAGGAAAATCCAAGATACTGTGCAACATCTCTTATACCTCCGTGTCACAGACGTGAGGGATAAGAATAATCAGTGTACTGTACATATGAGATAAACACACTATAAAATCCTCTCTTCACGCAGTCTAACACCATCCACCTGTTCCTCTACGTGCCCTGTTTATACTTGATCTGTTTTGGTACGGTTTGTTAAATATGAGGTCTTTATAGCAGATTGTTTTGTTTTTTAAGTAGAGTAGCATTTCTTAAAAAGCGTTATAAGGATGACGTTGTATTACCACTCCCAATGTCAAAACCGGTGATCTTCGTACTAAAGAACTGAACAGGAGCGACTCTGCGGTGATGAAGAGGAGGAATGTTTTTTAAAAAAAGGGAAGTTAGTGAGTTTAAAGCCTCATCTCTAAAGCTGTGGTCTGTTAATAGAAATAATGTGATGAATAAGATGCATAAGGTTGAATAATCTACTTTCTTCTTCATTCTGCACTCTACATTTTGTCTCACAGTGCCTTCACATATCATGCCTTACAGGACGTTTCCTGCAGAGCGTCCTTCTGTCTGTCGTGAACCAGCAGCCTTTACAGACCGCTCCGTGTTTAGTGTCATGAGTGGAACAGGAGGCCTTACAGGGTACAGAGAGTGAATGAATGACCACCAGACCGTCTCACTCTTGTAGTTTTGTATATTAAATAAAGACCACAAATGTATCCCCCCTTTATATTTGAATGTTTGTATGTTTTGTATATTTTCTAATAAAGTTACTTTTCTGTATTTTCTGATGAAGCCCTGTATAACAACTCAGAGGGCAATAAAAGAGTCAACTTTTCACAGCTGGTGATGCCTCTTATTACACATATCTTACAGTCAAATTGTTAGATTCAGACAGAACACACACTCACAAATCTGAATTGCAGTATTTAAGGTTTTATTATGAATAGCTTCCATGCATTTTTCTCTCTCTGAATTGGCTCCATTTGTGTGCCTATGCCTACGTCTACGTCAGAAAAGTTATTTATTGACATTAGTTTGGTATTAAACTCTTAAGAACAAGTCAGATGTGTTAGCTAAAGCAGTATTTTAGTATGTACCAGCATCCCACCTCCATTAAACAGACATGAACACACCAAAGTTGGAAGAACAGCTTCTCAACTTGGAAACTGGGACCATCGATAAGCACATGAATGCAGCAATACCCTTTTATACACGACCTTACCACTGGGCCAAACCTCACAACTTTTTTGCCTACTTTGGTGAGGACAGCTTGAGGAGATAGGAAACACGGGAGAGAGAGAGAGGGATGACATGCACCAAATCATGTGCGGATGCGATGAGGACTGTAGCCTCAGTGCATAGAGTGCCTAATCTCCCAAATATGCAACCAGCACCCCATAACTCCATATTTGTAGGACATCAAGCTATGTGGAGCAGTGTTAAAAAGAAATCAGATCTTTTGTTTAAAGATCCTGCAAGTAGGGATAAGAATGTACTGATACTGATCCTGCTCATTGATCCACTCCATTATTAATTCCTGTAGATGTTCTGTGTGGAAAGTAGGCCAACACAGGTTTTCTGTCTGAACAACACAAACTTAAGTACGAGTTTCATTACCTTCACTGTTCTGCTGTAACAGGGAGTCTGTTCTGTCATGACCGTACAGGTAGGCTGATCAGCCTCTATCTAGCATGTTCAGATAACAACAGAAATGACACTATTTCACTGAAATCAACGCATACATCCTGTGGGATAGAGAAGCCTCTGGATGCAGCAGAAACACACAAAGTTTATCCGCCATGATTACTTTGTTGACTCCTTGGTTGTCGTTCGCTCTGACCACCTCTCGTAATGCATCCCATCATTGTTTCTCAAGACAAGCAGAATTAAGTGGAAAGCATCCATAAGGGAACGTTAAGCATAGAGGCAACTAATGTTGATGGTTTGACTTAGTTGGAACAGGTTCTCTATTCCCATCTACCTGTTGATTTTGGCGCCCCCTGTTGACAAAGTGGTAGCTTTTATATTTGTGCTGATTTGTTCAGTTAATAAGTAGTAGCTTTCTTTTCCCTTGTCGTTATTTTAATCTTATTCTGCTTTATTTAAGAGTTTTTTGGTTTGATTGTTTTTGAAATACTGATTGTTAATGTGCTCAGAATCTCTTATATAGGACAGAATCCTGACTTTAACAGTCTACATTAAGACCGGCCTGACAAGGACTCTGAATATGAGAGACGTGTTGAAGCTTTTATGTATTTGTTAAAAACTGTAGGAAACATTTACTCTAAACTTTCTTCCTGCGACTCATAAAGTTAAAAACTTCATCCAGAAAGACGAAAAGTTCCCTGATGACAGAAGTTTTTCTCTCGGTGGGTAATCGGGTTTGTGTTTCTCAAGTTTAAAGGTCAAACAAACAGTAGCTGAGGTAAACTCTTGAAGGAACAAAGCTAACTCCTCATGGACCATTGTTTACAGAGTTTAAAGATCAGCTCCTCGGGGAACACGTCGTTACTGACACTGACCTTATAAACTTGTCTCTGTGGACTGATGCAACAGCGTGTTTGTCGAAGGAGTTTCTGTCTGTCTTTGAATAAACTGAACAAAGTTTTTCAATCATTCTGCAAATTCTACTTCTACTAACTTAATGTACATCAGTTCATGTATAAACTATCAGCTGATTTAAGTTCATAAACTAGTCTTAAAATCAAAGTATCATGATGATTAGTTCATGTGAGTGAAAGGAAGTAGTTAAAGTTAAAGGACTACTTTAGGATATCATTCGTGATCCAGCACACAATTTAGTGAACAAGAGACACTTTTTAACACCTTCTTCATCCAAAGAGTGGAAATGTCCTGCACACCAGTGTCATGATCCAGAGCAGCTGCCACCATCACCCATGCACAACCTGACAGGTTTGTTCTTGTTCACATGGCAAAGCAGAGCAGGTGAACGTCACTTATTAACAGCATTTCTCCCTCATTAAGTCAGAATCATACATTTAAAGCAAACATGGTTTATTATAACATAAATTAAATTTTGTGGAGTTTAGGTTTCAAGACTCCTTAATGTAGTCCTTGCGTGGGGGCTGGTTCGGACTCACGGTTCAGTCACATGCCACACAGAGGCTATCGTCGGGGGAGTAAGGTGCTGCGGGTGCACCATCTTTTCTTGGTGCACCATAAGTAGGCTAAATAAATTAATAAACACAATACAACGATTTTTTATTCTTTCATTTAATTTCTTTTTACAGACTTTCCCACCAGTCCTTATGAATGTCCACACAGACATTCTGAACTCTAACTAGAGACGTTATCTCACCAACCCCTGAGCACCAGGCTGCATTTAGAGTTATTAAGTGGAGCATGGACGTTTAAGGAAAAGTAAAGTATGCAAAAAGTATTGGCTTTATTGTTGTGTGCTGTAATCCTCATTCTGCGAGGTAAACATTTGCGTATTTGGGTATTGTGGTTGTTGCTGCTCTGCGAAAAATGCACGCCTGTCCAGCAATGTGTAGGGTATTTTATTTTTGTCTGCTGTGCAAAGCAGTAGCCAAAGTAAAATACTTTTGCCTGGCTGTTTTAAATTTGCTGATTAATGTGATGCGTGAACATTCCTGATGCCTGGGCTGTGTGTGTTGCTTTTGGCTAAGTACAGTTCAATGCGCCTGTTGGGCCTGTTTCTCCAGGGTTTGGCTTGTAAGCTCTTTCTGTGCATCAGAGTCTGGTAGTTGCAAGTCGGGCATTTTGATGTCATAGCCTTGATTATATTAGAATTCTTGAAAGCTTGTATTCAAACTAGATAAATAAAATAAAATGTAAAGGCACCACAGCCTATCAATTGCATACAAAGATGCAAAAATAAAAAAAATAAGCGCCTCCAACTTAAAGCACTTCCCACAGTTCTGAGAGGCTATATGGATTAAGCAGCCCCTTTCTCACATATCACTGCCCACTCTATCCCAGTTTCCTGCTCTTTTCACCCCCATACAATGTGTCTCATTCATGAAACGTGAGTGAATCTGTGTGTAGGTTTGCACATAAAAGCTCACGCTACTAAACTCTACTCCGGATTCAT